>NC_081824.1:294187455-294812455 GCF_030867095.1 Alligator mississippiensis
ATATAATACTTGACTAAAAAAATTTTACCCAGCTTGTATTGTTTACATAAGATAATATATAAAAATATGAAAAAAGAGTCCAGAAAAGAGCAACAAAAATGATTAAAGGTCTAGAAAACATGAAGAATTGGAATTATTTAGCCTGGAGAAGAGAAGCTGATGGAAGATTTCATGACAGTTTTCAAAGGCATAAAGGATGATTATAAAGAGGATCGTTCTAGACTACTCTCTGTGTCCACAGAGGACAGGACAGGTAGTAAAAGTCTTAAGTTGCAACGAGCAGGGTTCATCTCCACAAGTCATTTACTACGTGATAGACAAATTAGTTGCATAGTAAACTTTGCGTGTCTACACCTTCTCCCATATTAAGCTGGACTAAACTAAACTAAATTAGTGCAGGGCGCTGCCTGCTGGCTAACCCCGTGCTGAAACATTCTTGTGCCCGAGCTAGCCCCTCTGCAGCATGTTGAGCCAGGGGGACAGCCCTCGGCTGGCAAGCTGACTCACTGGGTTCCCTGACAGCCGGAGATGCTCCGACTCAGCTCAACGCGCTGTGGTCCCAGGCTCACGTGTAAACGCAATGCCCAGGAGCAATAAACTCCACTGTGATAAGCACCAGAGTGTATTGCAGTGCATTAATATATATGTGTAGCTGTGCCAGGGATATACAAGAGATACTTTTCTAAGTAGGAGAGTAGTTAAGTACTAGAATAGATTACCCTAGAACAAAAGTCGGCAACATAATACAGCAGGGGAATGCTTTAACAAAACGTAGCTCTGGGTATGGGCTATTTCCAACCCAGCCCACACCACAACAGCCCAGCCCTCCACAATGCTTGTTTGCCACCACTTCTCCCAACTGCTTGGGCAAAGCCCTCAGCTGCTGAAATGCCACAAAAGCCCCCCATTTACATGTGCCTGGTAAAGTGGCTCCACGAGCCAGATCCACTTCATGGTGCCTACATTGCCAGCTCCTGACAGGTTGTAAAATTTCCATTTTTGGAAGTTTTTAAAGAACAGGCTAGACAAACGCTTGGCTGGGATGGTTCGGACAGGGATGATCCTGCCTTCTGAGGTCCCTTCCAGCCCTGTTTTCTAGGATTCTGTACTTACTTTCCTCCCTTATTTTGCCTTTCTTGTCTATTTAGATTATCAGGTCTTATGTCAGGGTCCTCTAAACCATGCTATAAATTATCATTAGTTTATAGCATGGCATATACTGTATTGATATTGCTAATAAATGAAATGTTCAATTTTAAGTAGCAATCATTTCAGCTGTTCTAGGTTTTTAAGCATTTCTGAATCACAGGACACTCTTCCATTGGGCTTTGATACTTTCAGAATCACAAGTCAATCATTTTTTTAGCAGTGTGGTCACAAGTGACAATATAATGCAATGCCAATTGCAATTTAAAATCTTCTTTTAAAATGCACTGAACAGTTATGCCTATATTAGTCTTGATCCTGCCAGGTACTGAGTTAAAGCTGTTCGGGAGTATTAGCTTCTTATAGGGTGAAACTTGCTTATTAAGCAAGCAATAACTTTTATGCACAGCCACAAATAATGCAAAGAAAATGAGATAATATGTAAAAATATAGGCACTTCCAGCTTGAGTCTGAGGATGTGGTTTCACTGGCTTCAGCTCTTCCAAATGAATATGGGTGAATATTTTATATCATCCAAAGTGTTACCACAGAAGAAGAGATTGCCAGATATGATGTTTCAGCATTCAAAACACTGATCAGATAACTCTGGGATATTCTTTCACATGAAATTTGAGGAAGCACAGCCTTCCTCCAGTATCAAATGTCTCTCAGCTTCAGTTTCACCATCTCTAAACTGAAGATAACAACAGGGGATTCTGAGGATTAATTAGTTAATGTTTGTGCCACACTTTGATCATGTAAGGTGCTACAGAAGTGCTTTGCACACTAGGATCATTATTCCTTAGGTAGGATTTCCAGAGATGATGTCACACAGTAAAGCTTTTAGGGATACCCCTGGCTACTAAGGGATAGCAGGGATTTCAACACAGAATCAAAAGCTTCCTGTATTAATTATCTACAACTCATATAGGAACAGAGAGTGGAACACCAAGTGATACATGTTCACATTAGCAGGCCTGATGCCTAAGTGAATGCAAGTAAAGTGACAAAACAGAAAACCTTTTACCAATAGAATTTGGGCCCCATCTTGCAAATTTACAACTTTGCCATTTCCACAATAGGCATGTTTTGCAAAGTGAATCATAGATAGCTCATAATGGAAATCAAATGGCAAAAAATGCCTGCTCCATCAGTGGTCGAATCTATTATACTGAAGTGCAACTGATTTCAGAAGAAAATATCTAGGAATGAATGGGTACATACAACATAGGTATTTAAATCACAGTCGGGGGGGGAAACTAATTTAAAATCAATTAGTAAGTCACATTTCCATCTTCTACTACTTCAGTCAAAAAAATCCTCTGAGTTTACACTTTTTTAGTGTGTTTCAAATATAATTGTCCAAAATTTATGTCCAGGCTTCTAAGATTTACCACATGGATTACTTTGTAGAACTACTGAATATTCAGTAAAGAAGGGAGGTTAGGAAACGTTCTGCCATCGCTTCTGTAATTGACATGTCTTTTGTTCAGTGCTGCATCTGATAATGAGAAAAACCAACAAGGTTAATCCAGGCTTCAAAAGCCATGACCCAGGGCAAGTATGTATACATAGGTTCAAGTGGTTTCTCCAAACAAAGTTTTAATTTTGCAATAAACTTTAATCCACAGGGGGTTTTTGCTTAATTCAGCTGATGAGGTGATTTCCCAGCTAAATCCAACTGAGGTTCTGTGAACAGACACAAGTAACTTAATACCTTTCACACTTCCTGTTACATGGCATCCCAGCCAGGACCCCACAAAAATGGCACTGGGCCACATATTAACCATGGAGCCAAATCTAACACCTCAGTGGTGAGAATTGCTTCTTGCCATTAGAGTTCTGAATGTACCTCAAAGGCAAGCAACACAAAATCACTTAGCTTATATTCATTCCCATAACAGTTGTTATGAAAGCTAACTCAATGTGAGCCGTTATTTTAACAACATTGAACCTCCAAGACAGACAGCATCTGCTTATAAATGTGTGGATTATCACATATCCCTAGAATGATTTCAGCTTTGTATATTTAAAAACCTTAAGAACATTTTCACTCCATTTGCAAAATAGTATTTTCCAAGAAGATAAAATCCCACAAGATACTTGTGATCAATGACAAAAAGAAAACACCCACCCCTTTGGAAACTTTTATATTACATGATCCTCACAATTATTTTATTTTAATGACAGTCCATTTTGATGCCAACAAACTCATTTCAGAACAGAAAAAAAAATAGCTCTAGACATACAGACTGTCCTTATACTGCCAGAGATTGACTAATAATTATTGGCCTATGGTCCACATCCTTCAAGGATGTATATTCACATAGTCCCATTGACTCTAAAGAAGCTGTGCTGATTTACACCAGCAGAGAATCTGACTCTACATATGCAACAGCATCCAGCTGTGCTCTAGCTATATCCACAGCTAAGGATTCTCTGAGCACATCTACACAAGACATTTACTGTGCACTAAACTAATTAGCTGCACAGTAAATGTCATGTGTCTACACTTGCACCCCTATTAGGCTGGAGTAAACTTGGTTGGAGTTTTTTACTCCGCAGCAGAGTACATACAGATGCTGCCCCAGCTGACTAGGGCATGAGAATGCTTCAGGGGGGCTGCCTGCTGGCTAGCCACATGCTGAAGCACCCTCATGCCCCAGCCAGCCCCTCTGCAGCATGTTGAGCCAGGGGGAGCAGCCCCAGACTGGCAAACTGACCCCTGGGTCCCCTGCCAGCTGGGGCTGCTCTGACTGCAGTTCCATGCGCATGTGCAAACGGTGTGCCTGGAGCAATAAACTCCAGTTTGATAAGCACAGAAGTTTATTGCTTTGCATTAATATGCATGTCTAGATGTGCCCTCTGAGATACATGCCTGTGTAGAAGTCCAGATACGAAACAAGAGAAGATGATGTAGAAATCAACACCAGCATCTCTTCTCACAGCCTAACCTGCAGCCTAACCTGCAGACAGATAGCAACTGCAGAGGATTCCAGAAGCATACCACTTTCATGCAAGCTATTTGAGCTGCATATGATTAGCTTTCTTTGGTCAGCTCAAGAAGGTCTCCCTGCTCCGTATCTGCTTTAGCCATGCGTTTAAGTGCTTCTTGAATTAGGGCCTCTGTCCACGGATCTGTTAGAGATGACCTAACTCAAGATCAGAAACCAGGAGTAGCCATTTGATTATCTAAATGCATGAACAAGGTGAACACTGAGAAAAGAAATATCCAGAAATTGAATTGGGACAGTGTTCACACTGGTCTCAGGTTCATGGCCCATAAATGTTTTAACAGACATGTTAACTGACAGGAACATTTTTCAAAACCAGGATTTTAAGTGAATATTATAAGAGTTTTTGAGAAAGCAAATTTCAAAGGACACAGACAGACATTTACAATAATTTAAATGCAGTTTAAACCTAAAGTAGGCAGACATACACGTCTGTTAAACTAGTTTAAAGTCATCTGGAAAGTTTTAAAAGTATACCTGGAAAATCAAGTACTATTTTGAACTGGTCACTGTAAACCAGTTCAGTTTTATGTGTAAACACCAACCCTTCTGTGACAGATCTTGTTGGTCCTCCAGCCATCTCACAGGGCATCACTTCCCCCCCCCCCACTTCGCACTGCTACAGCTGGCCACTCTAGTTCAATGGGTTCAGATGATAAATGTCAGTCATTTCAGTCTTTCCTAAATGACTTCTAGCTTGTGATGATGTTTTTAATTAATGTTTTGAACTACCTACTATGGTACCAGATGCCTATGGAAAACATTTAATGCATTTGTTATATGCTCAGTTAAATGTATTACATCAATACTTTATTGTATGTAAGATTGTATGAGAACCTCCAGTTTGTTTGTTTATTTTAATTTGGTTTTATATTAAAATATCATTGTTTGTTTAAAGTTCAGGCTAGTAGAGTGTATATCTTATTAATATAAACCATAAACATTAAGGAATTCAGCAATTAAGCCATTTAATCTTCAGCTTCACATCACTATTGAGGTCACCCAAACAACTTCATCTACCTACTGCCCTCCAACCACAATCCACATATGCCTATCTTCTTCATAAGACAGTGGACACTCTTCAACTCTCACCATGTTTACTGACTCAATGTGTTGGGGAGGGGAGCATTCACAATTAATAATAAATTAGTGTATATTCCATTAATCACACCATTCATGTGGTTCAGTATCATTGTCTGTGAGGAATGGCATCAGATTACAAATAATGGGTATAAGAGGCTTTTTTGTAACGTTTAATAAAACTTACTCGAAAGATTATTTCCAAGACACCTAGAACAACAATTCTCTCTCTCTCTCTCTCTCTCTCTCTCTCTCAAAAGTATTATCAGTCAAGCTACATTTTTTTCTTTGTCACTGAGTTTGGGGCCCCATTTTCATACATGGATGATGTAATAATTGTTTATGGTTATTAAATGATAATTATAAATGGAACATTGGAATGGGGATTAGATACAGTTATAGAGCATTTATACATGTGCCCTGGTAGTGGGGGCGAAGAGAGTGCTTTAATCAGAGTGGCTCTGAGAGCCACTCTAATTAAATGCCCAAAGCGTCTTGTGTATCAGCATCCCCACACTTCAAAATAGCAGTAGAAGCATGTTATCTAAAGCCCGCCACCATTTTGAAGCTCTGTGAAGACACTGAAACATGAGACACAGAAGGATGCTGGAGTGTGGTAATTGCTGCGTTCCAGCAGACTTGATGAATCGAGTCTGCTCCAATGCACTGGAATTACAGAGCATCAGAGCAGGTTCCCTGATCAGTGTATAGGCACCCATACCTATTGTAACCTTAAGGCAATTCAGTGAGTTTGGATCTCTGCACAGATCTAGGCAAAGTGAAAATGGAGAGTGCTTAACAGCTTGGAAGGCTATAAAAGATTAGGGAGGAGCAGAACTGGGCAAATATGGGCTTAGAAGAGATTATAGGTATTTGAAGGGAACCCTTCCACAGCCATGCCCCTGCCTCAGATTATATAGGCATTTGTAATTTTAAAGAGCTTCTCACATGAGCCATTTGAATTAGTTGTTATATGAGGATGGTTTTATGCAATGCTGATTAGTGGGTGCATCTATACATGCATTAGATCTGTGAATAGTTTACTCATGATGATCACAGAGCTGAACAGGGAACTGGTTCCCCAGCCCTGGCCTTCAGGGAGCTCCCAGTACCACCTCCATGGTTGTGGGGCCAGCACTGGGAAATCCTTATTTCCCACCCTGAGCCCCATGACTGCAGAGATTGGGCTGGGAGATAAGGATCTCCCAGTGCCAGCCTCACAACTGCAGAGCTGGTTCTGGGAGAGGGGGATCTCCCAGCCCCTGCTTCCCAATTGCAATCTCAGAGCAGGGGGTTTGGGGTTCCCTGCTGCCAGGGCTGGAGGACATAGTCCCCACCCAGGCTCCAGTGGTGGAGTGCACCCCAGCAGCAGGCAGCTCCCAGGGGCAGGGAGCAATCTCCTGCCCCCTGCTGGCCAGCTAACCAGGAGCAAATTAACTTGTGGTCAGGCATCTACAAGTGCTATTGTGAAGTAACTAATCAAAAGTAAATTTGCTACTGGCATTTGCAGGTAGCAAATTTACTCATGATTAGTAAAGTTTACTGCACAGTAAGCATTTGCACATGTAGATGTGCATGCTTACTGTGTAGTAAACTATGCTACTGCTCAGTAAAGCATCTTATGTAGATGCAGCCAGTTAGACTTTGAACACTGGATGAAGAAGACTTCTACCAGGTTCCTTGGCTCTGAGTGATTTCCAAACAGCACATAATGGCAGGAGTAAACTGTACTAAGTTGAAGAATGAAACAGTTAAAAGCCCCATCAGATATGACAGTCTCTGGTAATGTTGAGGACATTAGGAAAAGTTTTAAGCAGTGCCACACTTTGTCTCTGAAAACACTGAGTGTCAGGAGAAAAGAAGGCATCCGGAAGATAGCCTTGTTTCTTACAATAGCTTGAGTCTAACTATGAAGCTGTCTTACAGAAATTGCACTCCACATAAAAATGAAATTTCTGAACATTAAATCTTTAAACAAAGGGACAGATACTATTCCACTGATTAAACATATAACTGGACTTAGCTGCTTAAATGGGATCCTGTTCTGCCCTGCTGTAGTCCCTAGAACATTGTTAATTCAAAAGGTAGGTGGGTTATCTTCCTCCTTGCTGTTTTTTTGTGACTCAGTCTAAATAGTAAGATGGAAGTTGCTACCATAGGCAGCAGAACAGGGTGGGCCACCCGGGCCATGGCCCAACCAACTTTTAGCACATCATTTTATATAATCCACAAATGTGCAATTGTCTTTCCAGTTAAAACTGTATAGCTATTTTTTTAACTGCATAGCTAGCTAAATTAACATGCTAAAAGTTGGTCAGGCCACGGCCCGGGTGGCCCACCCTGTTCCGTGGCCTCTGGTTGCTACAAAAGTAAATGCATTCATGGATTCTCAGGGACTTGGGCAGGGTGGAATAGAAGTGCATTGATGTGCCTAACAGAGGGAATGGAATTTGGCTGAAAGTATACTAAAAGAAGGTGAAATCATAGAAGAGTTTGGCTCTTCATCCGTCATAATCTTGCATATTCGTGGAGCTGAGTATGTGAGAAACCAATCAATACAGGGATCTGGAACAAAACACTACTACTTTTGGAAGCCTCACAATTAACTCTTGGCACAGCAACTAGAATTTGTCAAGCAAAATACATAGCCTAGGCTGACTGAAGTTTAAGGAGAGTACTTTCATGTTGTTGACAATATAGGAATGTAAAATAGTGCAAAGAAAACCCATTGAAACTCAAAGCCAGAGCCTACATAGAGCTTCCCATGCCATAGCAAGTAACAAAAGCCAAGACAATGCCCAGCATCTAGAGAAAGATGCAAGAATGGTAAAATGTCGCATCATTTTGCAAGACTTTGCAAGCACCAGCAGAGTACTCCTAGCATGGACAAAGGTGATGCAATATCACTTTCATTTGCTCAGAGAAATTTCTTGTAGGAAAAATGAACAACATTGTGCCAAAAGACAGGTGTATTATCAGCTTGGAGTGGATATAACATTTATTAGTCTTAAATTGGGTGCAGATGCACAATCTGATGTGCTGCCAGAAATTGAAGGGCTGGTACTAAAGGGAAAGGCCACAGGTGAAACTTACATACCAGGATGAGTTTGTCCCCAGTGAGGGAGTACATGAACTAAAGGTATGAGGAAATAACAAATAGGAAAGGTACCATTTGTACCCCCAAGGAATACACATTGTTGGGTTATAAGTATGTTAAGCCTTACGTCTCATCAAAATGGTACACTCATTGGAGGTGCAGAGGATGAACACAATCAAGAAAGAGTTTAAGGGAATCAGGAAATTCTCCATGCATACTCTATGCCCCAAGGAAAGTTTCCCTTGTCCTAAGACAGAAGCTAAAGGAGGAGCTGGATAAGCCCATTGCTTTGGAAGTGTGTACATTTCACTAATCATTGTGAAAAAAAAATGGCAGAACCTTTTGTTTATATATACACCCAAAAGAATTTGATGATTATATAAAAAAGAACATTCTCTACTACCTACAAGGGAAGAAATTTCTTGAGGATTGGTGCTAGATATTTTTGTGTGTGATGCATCAGCAGAGTTCTGGCAAATGCCCTAAGAAAAACAAAGTCCGTGTTTGCATACATTCTACAGTCCCGTTGGGAGACTATTTCCTCAAGCTGCCATTTGGGCTGTGTTCAGTACACAAGGTGCTTCACAAGAAAATATAACCGATTTGTTCATAATGCAGAACATGTAAAAGTTTATACCGATGACAGTTTTTGTTCTGATAATAAAAAAATAGAATGACATGATGAGAGACTCCAAGCACCTTTGGAAAGAGCCTGAGCTGCCAGGCTACAGCTAAGAAAACAAAATATATAGATTCTGTGTAGATTTGTGGCTGAGAGAAAAGTTAACCCAGAGAAGCATAGAGACAGATCACTCTAAAACTGAGGCTATCAACATTCCTGCTCAAACACGAGACAGGATACAAAGTCCATGAGAACAATGAATTGTGTAGGCAAATTTGTGCCTAATGTAAGTGTACCTAAGGTGTACCTAATCAGCTATCTGAACTGACTACTGTATCAAGGATGTCCAATGTACATGAAATAGCCCATGCAACACAGATGCTAACAAAAATAGAGGCTCCTGTATGAGCCAGTTTGAACCATTTTGAACCAGTTGTTACAGAGTCCAGAGGCACGTATTATATAACATTGATGGGTCACAAAATCCTTAGAGAGGAGGGCCACTCTCATGGTCAGGGGGCAGCAAGGCAGACCCTACAAGCAGAGGCTATGGGACCTGATCCTGTTCAGCCTGCACAAGAGAAGGCTGAGAGGGGATCTGGTGGCCATCGACAAACAGGCCAAGGGGACCATCAGACAATGGGAGAGTTCCTGTAAGAGTAAGAAGGAATAAAGGCCATAAGTTGACTGAGGGTAGATTCAGGCTAGACCTCAGGAGGCACTACTTCACAGTCAGGGCGGCTAGGATCTGGAACCAACTTCCAAGGGAAGTGGTGCTCACTCCTACCCTGGGGGTCTTCAAAAGGAGGCTAGATAATCACCTAGCCGGGATCATTTGACCCCAGCATTCTTTCCTGACCTTGGCAGGGGGTCAGACTTGATGACCTGCTCAGGTCCCTTCCAACCCTGTCAACTATGAAACTATGAAACTATGACACTATACTGGCCACTCTAAAAGAGAAAGATGTGTGCAACTGGGTTGAATATGCGATATTATCTTAAACATGACTACTTTATGGCAAGTTGAGACCACAGTTAACAGAAGCGTGATAAATGAAAGCAGCATACCCAAAATGATGACAATTGAAATTGATCTACCATGATTCCTACCAATTTGAATGGTTACACTAAATGCTATTACAATGTATGGAATCTTTTTTCTTCAATTATTAAAAGGAGTAATTTATGTAATTTAATCTCAATAACCTCACTGTCCTACTGACCATCTCTGCTGAAAGGGAGAGCAAATGCACAGAGCAATGGTATTGATCGGGATTAAAGGGGAAAAAAAGGGAAAAGAGGAGGATCAGGCCTCTTTAACCCTTCATTAGAGGAGAAAGTGGGTTATTCATGGTGTCTTTTTCCCCCAGAGGTCATGTCCTTCTTTCATTTCTTGGGTCAGGTTTCAGTCTGACAAGTGGTAATTGATTCCGCTGCTGGTTGGGCTGGGGGTAAGTGGGAGATGAAGTTTCAGTGAAAACAAAAAGCACTTCACAGGCCTGACCTTTCCTTTTGAAGCTTTTGTTGTGGTTTACTTGGGATGTGCAGTTTAAAGACTCTAGATTGTTGGTGTCTATCTATGCAGTTTCACATAATCACCTTCACTGGCTTTGGACATGACAATGAAAGCTAAATTTTATCCTATGTTCTGATAGCAAGCTAGCATGTGTTCCCTTCAGCTTCTTTCACATGATTTGCATAAGATAGGAGCCCACAGTCTGGAAGTATTTGAGCCATTTCCCTGTACAACAGGGTTCAAAACTTAGCAATCAAATGATCTGTGGTACTGTTATTTGTAGCAAACAATGTACTAAAATATGACACTAGCTCCTCAGCTCATTGTTTTTCACATGAAGTCATCTGATAAGGCAGGACACCTCTACCAATTGTTAGTGAATTTTTTTTTTCAGCTACAAACCTGTCCTTTTACCCCTTCAGTATTTAAATTGTGTTGTCTTATACCTACTTATTATGACTGTGTGAAGCTTCGTGTGCTGATTTGGAGGAGATTCAGCCTGATTCGGCAGCTGAATCTCCGAATCTGAATTGAATTGGGAGACCAATAAAAAGGTCTGAATCGATTCAAAGTTCTCCAAATCAATTTGGAAAAGATTCGGAGAGCTTCAGAGATTCAGGCAGTCTCCACTTGCCATTGCAGGGATCTGGACCCAGGCTCTGTGCCAGTAAGTAGGAGGTAGGTGAGGGGGCTGGAGGGAACCATGGGGGGACCCCTGCTAGGTCCCATCCTCTGCCTGCTCCCCCAGCCCTTCTGAGCACCCCCTGACCCCCGCCCACTCTCCAAACCCCATCAATGGCTGACCCGCCTGGCCCCAGCATCTCGGCGCTTTAAAAAAGAACAACCCACACTCACCAGCTGCTGCCAGGTGAGGGGGCAATCCCTGCTGCCCCCCACTACCCTTCACTGTGTGGAGGGCTCTGCCATGAACCCCCCGCCCACTCTCCCAGCCTCATCAATAGTTGCCCCACTGGGCCCCAACTCCCAGTTCTTAAAAAAAAAAAAAGCCCTGCATGCACCGGCTGCTGCAGCAGCCATCAGGGCTTCTAGATCTTACACCATCATTTATATTAGCTCTAAATTTAACCTATATTCTTTAGTATACATGTATACATGTGTATGCATTATATGCTGATCTTTTTCAGTCTCAGCTGAAAATCAGCAGCTGATTTTAACAGAGTGATCTCAACTGCACCTTGTTAATGAAAAACATATTGATGCAAAAAAAAAAAAAAAAAAAAGCATCTTGACCTGCTTTTGAATCTTTATATTGTACGTAGAGGAAAGGCAAATAACCACAGGGGTTCTATTCAAACACTTCCAGTTAGAAATAATAGGTCTCAAAAGTAAACCTTTTAAATTTCAAGCGCATTGTTATTGCCAAAGCGAGTCCTTATTTTAAGGTGCTCTCAGAAGACTGTGCGCTGCTAATGTTTTAGCTAAAGCAATCAAAATGTTGCAACCTCTATATGTTGCCAACAACAACAATGTGTTTGTAAAGAGAAAGGTTTATTTAATGTTTTTCCCCTCAGAGTCCTCAAAATCTGTCACAGTCCTGATGTTCATCCTCCTCCAATTTTCTATTATATATCCTGTGAGAACCACAAATCTCACCAGCACAGGCACACCCCTCTGCTGGAGTATAGGACTAGATGGTTCTCTATTTGTAGTTCATCAAAACTTTAGCCAGCCTTTAGAGTTCCTGTCTAGTGATACAGGGAACTAAGGCCAATTTAAACAAACCTTAAAGCCACCAGCAACTTGTGCCTCCCAGCCATACAGCCAAATATTCATATACATCCTTCCTTTCTGGTTCCATCGGCCATAAACTTGCTTGTTGGAGAAGAAAAGGGTCTTGTGGGGGAAAAATGTCAGGGGAAAGGACATGGGTAAAGAACTGGAGAGTATTCTTAGAAAGAGACAGTGATTAAAGGTTTTATTTAAAATAAGAGCTGGGGGAACCTGTGAAAGGCCATAGCTTAAGTCCATGATTCATAGATTCATAGATTGTAGAGTCGGAAGGGACCACAATGGATCATCGTGTCTGACCCCTCTGCCCCTGGCAGGAAAGAGGACCGAGGTCAGATGACCCCAGCCAGGTGACTATCTAGCCTCCTCTTGAAGACCTCCAAGCTAGGTGATAGCACCACCTCTCTTGGAAGCCCATTCCAGATCCTGGCCACCCGCACTGTGAAAAATGTCTTCCTAATATCTAACCTAAATCCACTCTCAACCAGCTTACACCCGTTATTCCTAGTCACTCCCTGGGGCACCTTAGTAAACAGCGCATCCCCTATTCCCTGTTGACCTCCCCTAATAAATTTATAGGTGGCCACAAGATCTCCCCTCAGCCATCTCTTGTGAAGGCTGAAGAGATTCAGCTCTCTCAACCTCTCCCCATTAGGTTCTATCATGAAGGCCACTAATCATGAGAGTGGCCCTCCTCTGGAACCTCTCCAGATTCTCCGCATCCCTCTTGAAGTGTGCGCCCAAAACTGGACACAGCACTCCAACTGCGGCCTGACCAGTGCTGCGTAGAGGGGGAGCATCACCTCCTTTGATCTATTAGTCATGCACCTGTTAATGCACGACAAGGTGCGATTGGCCTTGTTGATGGCCCTGTTACACTGCCAGTTTATGTTCATCTTGGAGTCAATTATGACTCCAAGATCCCTCTCTGCCTCCAAGCTGCAGATAAGGACACTCCCCAACCTATAGGTGTGCTGGGGGTTCCTCCTTCCCAGGTGGAGTACCTTGCATGATAAACAGGAAAACATCCTGGTTCATCAGGGAACTCTAGCTAGTAACAAAGAATTCAGAGTAACTAGAATCAGTTCACAGTCTACAAGAACATAGTAAGTGGGATTCGTCCCACGACTGGGCGATACATATTGAGGGTTATAGGCTGTACAGAAAGGATAGGGTGGGGAATAAAGGGGGAGGGGTTGCGCTCTATGTCAATGAGCAATATACATCGACCCTCATCAAGATGGAATCGAAGGAGGAAAAAGTAGAAGGATTGTGGGTTGTTACATGGGGGGCAAGGAGAAAGGGATTTGGTGGTAGGGGTCTGCTACAGACCCCCACACGAAGGGGAAGAACTAGATTCGGGGCACCTGAGGCAGCTCTCGGAGACCATAAAAGCTAAGGCGGCAGTAGTCATGGGGGACCTAAACTACCCAGACATCTGCTGGGAGACGCAGACAGCAAAGTCCCACCGTTCACTCAGGTTTCTAACCTGTGTACGGGACCTCCACCTGACACAGGAGGTACATGGTCCCATTAGGGGGAATGCCTTACTGGATCTGGTATTGGCAACGGGGGATGACATGGTAGGAGACCTACAGATCGGTAGCCATCTGGGGAACAGTGGTCACCAAATAATAGAATTCATCATAAGACATCGAGTCGGTAAGGTAACTAGTAGGGTGAAAGTGCTAGACTTTAGGAAACCTGATTTCAATGAACTCAGGCGATTAGTCAAGGATGCACTGCAGAGTAGGAGTTTTGAAGTGATGGGAGCCCAAGAAGGGTGGCTGTGCCTTAAGGAAATGATCCTTCGGGCACAAAGGGAGACAATCCCGATGCGAGGAAAAAGAGGGAAAGGGGCCAGGAGGCTTCCTTGGCTGACCAGAGAAATCCAGGGCAGCCTACGGGCCAAAAGGGGAGCACATAAAAAGTGGAAACAGGGAGAGATCACCAAAGAGGAGTATACCTCCTCTGCTCGCGCTTGTAGGGAGGCAGTTAGACGGGCCAAAGCTACCATGGAGCTGAGGATGGCATCCCAAGTAAAGGATAACAAGAAATTGTTTTTTAGATATATAGGGAGTAAAAGGAAGGCCCAGGGAGGAATAGGACCCCTACTAAATGGGCGGAAGCAATTGGTGACGGACAGGGGGGACAAGGCTGAACTCCTCAACAAGTTCTTTGCCTCAGTGTTCCTAAGAGAGGGGCAAGACAAGTCTCTCACTGGGGTTGTAGAGAGGCAGCAGCAAGACGCCAGACTACCATGCGTAGACCCTGAGATGGTGCAGAGTCACTTGGAAGAATTGGATGCCTTTAAGTCGGCAGGCCCGGATGAGCTCCATCCGAGGGTGCTGAAGGCACTGGCCGACATCGTTGTACAGCCACTGGCGGGAATATTTGAACACTCGTGGCGCACGGGCCAAGTCCCAGAGGACTAGAAAAGGGCCAATGTGGTCCCCATCTTCAAGAAGGTGAGGAAGGAGGACCCAGGCAACTATAGGCCAGTCAGTCTCACCTCCATCCTTGGCAAAGTCTTTGAAAAAATTATCAAGGCTCACATTTGCGAGAGCCCGGCAGGACAAATTATGCTAAGGGGAAACCAGCACGGGTTCATAGCAGGTAGATCATGCCTGACTAATCTAGTCTCTTTTTATGACCAGGTTACGAAACGCCTGGACACAGGAGTAGGGGTGGATGTCGTATACTTAGACTTCAGGAAGGCCTTCGATACCGTATCCCACCCCATACTGTTAAACAAATTAAGAGGCTGTGAATTGGATGACTACACAGTCCGGTGGGTGGCGAATTGGCTAGAGGGTCACACCCAGAGAATCATGGTGGATGGGTCAGTTTCGACCTGGAAGGGTGTGGGCAGTGGGGTCCCGCAGGGCTCGGTCCTTGGACCAATACTCTTTAATGTCTTCATCAGAGACTTGGATGAGGGAGTGAAATGTACTCTGTCCAAGTTTGCAGATGACACAAAGCTATGGGGAGAGGTGGACACGCAGGAGGGCAGGGATCAGCTACAAGCAGACCTGGACAGGTTGGACAAGTGGGCAGAAAACAACAGAATGAGATTCAACAAGGAGAAATGAAAAGTGCTGCACCTAGGGAGGAAAAATGTCCAGCACACCTACTGCCTAGGAAATGACCTACTGGGTGGCACAGAAGTGGAAAGGGATCTTGGAGTCCTAGTGGACTCCAAGATGAACATGAGTCGGCAGTGTGACGAAGCCATCAGAAAAGCTAATGGCACTTTATTGTGCATCAGCAGATGCATGACGAATAGATCCAAAGAGGTGATACTTCCCCTCTATCGGGCGCTGGTCAGACCGCAGTTGGAGTACTGCATGCAATTCTGGGCACCGCACTTCAAGAGGGATGCGGATAACCTGGAGAGGGTCCAGAGAAGGGCCACTCGTATGGTTAAGGGCTTGCAGACCAAGCCCTACAAGGAGAGACTAGAGAACCTGGACCTTTTCAGCCTCCGCAAGAGAAGGTTGAGAGGCGACCTTTGTGGCTGCCTATAAGTTCATCACGGGGGCACAGAAGGGAATTGGTGAGGTTTTATTCACCAAGACGCCCCCGGGGGTTACAAGAAATAATGGCCATAAAATAGCAGAGAGCAGATTTAGATTGGACATTAGGAAGAACTTCTTCACAGTTAGTGGCCAAGGTCTGGAATGGGCTCCCAAGGGAGGTGCTGCTCTCCCCTACCCTGGAGGTCTTCAAGAGGAGGTTGGATATGCATCTAGCTGGGGTCATCTAGACCCAGCACTCTTTCCTGCCTATGCAGGGGGTTGGACTCGATGATCTATTGAGGTCCCTTCCGACCCTAACATCTATGAATCTATGAATCAAACAACATTTCAAGCTGCCCTAGCAGAGTGAGGCTCGAACTCCTAATCTGGCCCCCTTTAATGCCAGAGGTTTCATTGGAACTAATCACACAGGGAGCACTCCCAATGCCCTCAAACCTCCCTGTCAACCACAAGAGAATAGAGGAAAAGGACTATTGCCATGAGGCCATAAGTTCAATATCTAGTAGAGTAACTTTATTCCTAAAGCTCATTACATATGATAAGTGACTCTAAGGTTGGTTTATGTTCTAAATCAGATTTAGAAATATGTTCTACATCTAAATGTCTCCAAAAAGAGTCTCCATGTTTGGATACTTATTTTGAACTACGTCTGATAAAATTTGACAAGATTCTGAAGTAGCCCATATTTCTACCGTCTGGACAAAATAAAGTTTTCTTTCCATTTCAGTCCATTTACATGATAGGATGCTAATCAGAGGGTACAAGCAGACTAAGTTACTATGAGATAAACAAGGGCTGGGCTTTACAGTGCAGCAGTTATCCTATGGGAATAGCCCATGTGCACATCCTTACCTGATGGTAAGTGGAAATTAACCCACAGTAGGTTAGTCCTCAGGCAGCTTTCACTTACCAGTGTGTCAGAGTATGCACACTAATAGCTTCTATGGATTAACTGACACACTGTAAAGACCTAGCAGTGTATATCTCATAGAAACTCATTTACCCATGCTTATAGTCTACCATAGTTCTGAAAACTTTGAACTAACTAAACAGCATGTCCTTTCTAAACCAGATTTGCAGAAGATGAAAATACTGGCCACTTCTATATCATCATGAAAAGGTCCATCCTTGGAGGTTTTCAAAACCTGGCTAGACAAAGCTTTGGCTGGGATGATCTAGTTGGGGATGCTTTGAGCAGGAGGTTGGACTAAATGACCTCCTGAGGTCCCTTCGAACCCTAACTTTCTATGATCTATAACTAACAAAGCTAAATAAATATGGCAATATAAATATCTCCTTCCCTGTGTTAAGATGTAGGTGACCATATGTCCTGTTTTAGCCAGAACAGTCCCACACTTCAGAGGCTGGTCCCAGCCAGCTGTTGAGAATTAAAATGAGCATCCTGGAAATGCAGGAGCACAGGGTGCAGTCTGGCCAGGAGTCAGAGCAGTGCAGACCACCTTGCAGATGGGCAGACAGGCACCGCTACCTGCCCAGCCACCTTTGACTTGTGAGAGCATGGGGGGGAGTTGGAGGGGGGAGGGAGGCAGTAGTGTCCCAGATTTCCAGGATTTCTATATGGTCAGCCTATTTAGATGACAGAATGCTTTCAGCAAGCATGTGCACTGTGTAAAAGTCCTGTATTCCCTTTCAGTCTGAAACTCACTGCTATGAATGAGTGACAGCCATGTTATACTGGGAGTTCTGCAGTGCCCTGAAAGGACAATTTTCCTATTCAGCCCCCCTCCACAGGAACATGGCCATGTTGCAGGAAGACAGAGGAAGAGTCAGGGGTGATGTTATTAATCAGATCCACTCTGCAAAACATACACACAGAGGGCACAGCTACACAAGACGCTTTCCTCACAACTAGAGCAAATTACTGAGCAGTAAGCATCACCATCTACACGTGCAGATGCTTACTGCACAGTAATTTGCTCTGATCGTGAGTAAATTTGCTACCTGTAAATACAAGTAGTAAATTTAGTTACAATTAGTCACAACTAGTTACAAATTTGCTCCCGGTCAGCTCCACAACTAGGGGGCCATCTGCAGCCCAGCCCCAAGGCCGGGAACTTCTCCAGCCCCAGGGCTGGGGTGGCTCTTTGCCTGCCCCAGCCCCAGGCCCTTAAAAGCCTGTGTGGATGCCAGGACCCCGGGATACCTGCAGCCAACCTCTGGCCACTGAATGTCCCCAGGCCAGTTGCAGCAGCTTGCTCGCACCCTGGTGCTGCTCCCTGGCATTGTGTTCCTGCACAGCTGCCAGGTCTGTGCCATTGCACTGCACTGGAGACTGCAAGAACCTGCCAGACCCAGCAGCACCCTGTGCCACATGCAGCCAGCCTGTGGCCACTAGGTCCTGCTCCAGCTGGCCCCTGGCCAGCCACAGCAGCCTGACCATACCCCACTGCTGCTGCTTGGCACACTCTCACCACAATCCTGCCTCTCCTGTGCTTTGCCTCTGCTCTGGGTGCTGCTCTGGTTCCTACCAATACCAAGACTGCTGTGTGGAATCCCAGCTAGCTGTCAAAGGAAGCCATGCTGGCTTCCTCCCCAATAGCACATGCTACCTCCTGGGGCAGCAACTGGTCCTAGGAGGAGACCGTGAACCTCATGGCGCTGTGGAAAGAGGCTGATGTCCTCAGTCAGTTTGTGTGGGTACTCCAATGCATACATTTATGAGTGCCTATCAGGCTGCATGCAGGTATGTGGGCACAACTGGTTGGGATGCCAGTGCTGCATAAAGGTTAAGGCTTTGTGGGCACAGCAGGTCAGTCACCGACCACAACTGTCAGTTGAGGGCAGCCCACAAGTCCTTGCCCTTTATATGACAGATGGTCAATATCTTTGTGCCCCAGGATCCTGGCCTAAGCCATGCTGTCTACTCCAGCACAAGCAGCCTGCCTAAGCCTCCAAAGTGGCCTGACACCCATGGTGACATGTCAATGGGGGAGGGTCCCTTGGCCTGCCAGGAGCCAGTCCTGCTGAGCACCCTGCCCCTGGCCTCCTCCAGCAGTTCCGGGAGCCTGGGCCAGCACCTGTTCCACCAGCTTTGGATGGTCAGTCCCACCCAGGAGGCCAGGCCAACCATGGCACCACCAGCCGCCAGCAGTTCCAGCTTCTAAATGGAGAGGATCCCTGCCTAGGCAGCCAGACACTGTGCCCTTGTGCCCCAGGACACCACTGGGAGCCACACACCCTCACCAGCAATGTGTGCGTGATATACGAATTAGTGATCTGTGTATGTGTACTGAGCGTAATGGTATGGACAATTGATTTTTGTCTAACTTTTGGGGTGTATAGTGTATGTGCTTGAATTGGTGATAGGTATGCATGTGCCTAGACTGGTTAGGATGTGTATGTGCCTCCGAGTATGTGTGCGTATGCACCTAATTGATTTGTGTGTTTGTATATGTGCAATTGTGTCACACCCTCCTGTCTAACAGCACAATATTAAGATCCTGAGAGTTGGCCTGACCCCACAGGGCAACACCATGAGTGCATGGGTCCAGCCTAAGTACTGGTTGACGTGTGCCTGGTTGGGGTCCAGCTGGCTGGTATAGGTCTGCATGAGCCAGGGGAGGAGCATGTAGGCAGAATCCCTGAGGAGGAGAGGTGGGACCACCACTGTGCCTAGCTGGAGGTCCGGTACACCCAGCATGAAGCACCTGCTCTGCATCAGGGCTGGCAGGGTACAAGTTGCAGAACATGCTGGCATGGGTCACAGCTCACCCAGCCATCACTCATGTTTGTGAAGGTGCTGTGATGGTCGATGATGGCCTAGAGCATGATAAAGTGGAAGCCCTGCTGGCTATAGTAGGGACAGTCACTATAGGGTAGGCAGGTGATGGGGATATGGGTCCTGTCCAGGGCCCCAATGCACTGGGGGAAGCCCAGGGTTCAGAATCCTGACACCACCTCTGGGGGTCATGCACCCAGAGCACAGTGTGCCCTAGCACATCCTGGAGGGCATCGCATACTTCCAGAACTGCCTCCAAAGCAGTCACCATGCCCATGCTGAAGAGGTGTCTGAGGTAACAGAGACTGGTAGCCGTGGCCAGCTTGAGTAAGGTGTTGGCCAGCTGGCTGTCCATGTTGGGGGGCCACCATATGGTGGTATCCTGATGCAACAAGTGTGGGCAGAGCTGCTCAAGAAGCTTCTGGAAGGTGGCTGGGGTCATCCAAAAGGACTCCAGCCACTGCTTAATGTCCCAGATAGTCTGAACGACATGCAGCCACTAGTCCTGGCTGTCCAGGCAGGCTCACAAGAGGTGGAGCTGGAGGCCTAGGAGTACATGGACAGCCCCAGTGATGGCATTCAGGAGTGTATCATTGGTGTCCCTACTGGTGTCTGGGTGGCAGCACAGGGTCCAGGCAGCAGTAGCATAGGGGCAGGAACCTTGGGATGGTGCAGTGAGCCAAGCCATGCAGCCACACTATGCGGAGGGGCTGCCAGCACTGAGATTTACCTAGACCAGACAGTGGACCCCACAGTGGGTCAACATGGTAAGCATGGTGGTGAGCAGGGACCTAGGGTAGTGAACATCGCTCCTGGGGCCTGGGGCTGGAAAAGCCATGGCATAGTGGGCATAAGCTGCAGTGACAGAGCCACTGAATGCAGCCACCACGCTCTGCACACTGCTTCCAGCCAGGAAGACAGGTGGCCAGGGAGCAGCCTGCAGAGCTGCCTTTTAAAGATGGCCACCAGCTCCAGGCAGCTGTGGCTAGTACCTCCAGCTTCCCCTGGATGCTGTCAAGGGCCAGCACAGGGCCAGATGGAGCGACAGCAGACAGCTGCCAGAAGCAGCAAATCTGCTCCCACTTCCCCACCTGTGTAGATGCCTGCCCAGGGTGGGTTTACTCTAGATTATATACTCTAGAATAAACCTGCAGCATTTGCATGTGTAGATGCACCCAGAGAGAGTGCAATGAGTGCTTCTGCAGTTTATAAGCTCTATTACCTGCCCAGCAATGCTCTGTAGTCAAGCAAAAGCAAGCCATGCCTTCCACAATTTTTGAAGGCCCAGAGAACAAAGTTAATTTATTTGGACATTGCAGTCCTTGATTGTCCCAGAATGCTTACATCACCATGGCTGCACCTACATGAGATGCTATGTCACTATAGCAATGAGCGTTGGCAGGCACTAACTGTGACATCACTGCGACTGTGCAGTAGCAGCAAGTTACTGTACAGTAGCTTGTTGCTACTGTGCAGTAGGGTTAGAAACAACCCATGTGCCACCAGGACTGTGCAGTACCAGCGGGTACCACGCAGTCATTTACTACTTGCTGTAGCACGTACTAAATGACTGCGCAGTATGAACTATGCAGTGGAGTACACATGTAGATGCGCCCAGTAGGGCTGAAATTTATTAGGAGTGCACTGTAGTGATTGATTTTTTTTTTAAGGCTAAAAACTCTTTATATGTTAAAACAACCCATAAGCAATAAAAATAAAAGAATGTAAATCTCCATCCTTTAGCCCAGACAGTAATGTTCCATAAATACTAAATGGTAGGTTCAGTCCAATATAAGGGAAATGTACTGGCATATGCTCATACAGTAAAAGCCTTAGGAAAAGGAAAATGACAAGGATCTTAAATCACAAGGTACTCCAAACTGTGCATCCAGATGTGCTATGGCTCCTACAGTCTAATAAAACCTGTGATACTACACAAGTTGTACCAATGCTTTTACAGTGAAAGAAAGAGGAAAGCAAAGGATACACTGAAAGTTAGTTTTTCAAGGAAAACCTTGACATGCTTTAAAATTACAAGAGGGTTTAGAATGAAGAAGCTTAAATATTTGCTACAACAGCTCTGCATAGCATATTTTTAAAGCAGTTACCCCAAATTTTCCATGCTGCTAAAGCAGGAGTTTAATTGGGTCCCAAAAAAATATGAACAGCTGTAACATAAAATATTTCTGAAAAGGAAATTCATGCTACAAAACCCTTGACTAATCATAAAGTGATGCAGCTTTGAAAGGAAATACTTTGATTGTATTTTTGCCCATCTGAGAAGTCAGATGTTTGGAAATACCCAGAATCTTTCTAAATATTTCCTGCTGTTTGTATAAAAGAAGCTCTTATACTTAAACTGTGGCCTGGTAAGTGAGATCACAGCCAGTTTCACATAAGTATAGCTCCCTTGACTTTGCTGAACATACTTCTGATTTTCGGCCATAAGATTCCTTCCAGAACCAGGCTCAAAGACGCATAGAAATTGGCCTAATGTTACAGTGTGCCACTTCTATGTAATTCCATTGAAACTGATCCAGTTATATCAGCAAATAACTGGAGCAATATGTTGGCATTAGTCATGTGTCACAAAGCACTGAGGTGCCCTGTGCCTGAAGAGGGGAAAACTGCTAGGGAAGGAGCCCTAGCAGTGGCTAAGGAGCACAGCTGTGGGTTGCCGGGTCAACCAAAGAAGGTCGGCTGACCTGAAGGGGCAGGGCCTGGCCCTTATAAAGCCCAGGAGCAGAGGCCAGAGGCAGTTCCCTGCCAGCAGCCAGAGAGGCAGGAGCTTCCCTATGGCAGGATGTGAGGAGAAGCCAATCTGCAGGTATAGCTTGACCCGAGTTGAGCAATGTTGTTTTAGCCGAGCGGCTCTACGTTATGTTATAGCCTAGGGGCTTGTGCGTTTTGCATTGTTGTTGTTACACCGGTAGTTTGGGTGAGGCTAAGGGGATGGAGGAGGCCTCATAGGGGACTCACAGCAGAGTGTGAGGACCCCAGCGCCAGTGGGCGCAGCACACAGGGTGCATAGACCCCAGCCCCAGAGAAGGGCGTTTGAAAAGCCCTAGTGTGGGCATGGCGAGCCCCAGACAGGGGGCAGCAATCATTGGGAAGCCCAAGTTGGGCACGGTGATCCCCAGATAGGGGGCCGCATTATTGGGAAGCCCAAGTTGGGCATGGTGAGCCTCGGGTAAGGGCAGCGTTATCAAGGAGCCCAAGAATAGGCACGGAGAGTCCCAGATAGGGGGCAGCCTTAGTGGGAAGCCCAAAGGTGCATAACCAGAGAAGATGGATAGTTTAGCTGAAGGGAGCGAGCATCTACACATGCATTTGATATGGGATCAGTTTACTTCTGAGAAAACTACTTACAAATGCTCCAAGTCAGGCATCTACACATGCAGGGAAGCTGGAGCAGATTTGCTGCTAGTGGCAGCAAACTGCTCCGGCTTCCTTGGGCCCTGCAATGGGCCCCTGCTGCCACTAGGGGGAGGTCTAGGCTCTCCCTGGGTGCTAGTGCAGGGGCTGCCAGGGAGCACCAGACCAGGAGACAGCTGTCTCCTGGCTGGGGCTTAGACATTACGCCCTTTCCCAGGGGCTGCCTACAGCTGGGACAGGGACAATGTCTCCCTGCAGATTTGCTCCCAGTCAGGTGTCTACACAAGCGCTACTGTGCTGTTACTAATCATAAGTAAATCTGCTACTTGCATTTGCAGCTAACAAATCTTAATTGTGAGGAAATTTACTGAGCAGTAATCATGTGTGTGCATAAATATACATGTTTATTGCACAGTAAACTCTGCTACTGAACAGTAAAATGGCTTGTGTAGATGTGCCTGGAGTCTCCAGATAATGAAACCAGGATTCAGTGAGACTGGTGTCTCTCCCTCTGTAGTTTGAGCCATTCTCTATTAGCTGGGCCAGCTATGTGCAAATTCACATTCACACCCAGGTCTAGTCCAGGGCAAATGTAACCTCTTCTTTCCCAATGATGAGATCACACAATCAAACCAGAGAAACTGAGGCATGTATCATTTTCTTGGACATATTACAAAACAGTGCCATAATTTGTCACAGTGAAGTTGGAAAAATCAATTGATTGTGCTTTGAGCAACACAGATAGAAATCAAGAATAGCACCCTGGCATTCAAAGAGTTACTCTGGATTTACATCAGTTGAACTATGAGCAAAATGTGTTGCTATGTGTTAAAGCAACAAAGCAAAGAGAAAAAAAAATAAAGGCACTAATGTGTTTTCCATTTGTTGAATTCCTAACTCTTAACTTGTGTGAGTAACGATTATGTGTAAGCAAGACAACCCAGACACATGTTACCCCAGCGTGATTGGGCAAAAGACAAGGCAAGGTGGCACTTTAAGGACCAACTGGTCCAGGGGGGCATGAAGCTACTTCATCATAACATCTGACAAAATTGGCTGTTTCCTGCAAAAGCTCATGCCTCTGTGAACCAGCTAGTCCTAAGATCTCACCTTGCCCTGTCTTCTCCCTGACTGCAGACTAGCACACCTAACAGCTTCTCTGCCCAGGTGTGTTGAGAATCCAGTATGTTGTTGCCATTTCAGACTTCAGGAAACTCAACAGTAACATCTGAGTCTGGATCTTAACAATATTTGATGCTTGTAGCAATGGGCAATAAGAAGCAAACCGAGGAACACTGGGACATCCTGTCTACTTTTTGTTAAGAATGTTATGTTTTAGAAGTAAATTCACAGAAGACTAGTTTTGCCACTGTCTGGGATATGAGAGGACTATTTATACAGGGAAAGGTGAGTCTGTGTTTTTGAAAAAACATTGGATTTGAGGACTATTCTTTTTTTAATAGTTCCATTTTTAACTAAATTATATCCATTATACAAAATGGGAATAGCAGCATTTGCCAGACAAACTGGCATGAGCCACATTTACTGAAAATCTTTTAGAATTTTTTTTTTCTTGACTTGGAAAAAATGTCACAGGAACATATACTGAATAAACAATTACATGACACCATGTGCATTCTGTATCAACACACAAACGATGAGGACTGTTTGATTCATGACCCTGTGCCCCAGAATGTGTTAGTGAGTCAAACTGCAAAAAGAAAGTCTTGGATTCAAATGTGACCTGGGTCCTTTGTTCTACTACAGTTATACACAATAGCTGGACTGTGCTTTTAACTGGAAAGCTGGGCATTCCCCTGGACACTCATGACTGCTCTGACTAATTATCTGCTTCCCTTGGGCCTGGAAAGCAGAAAAGAGTCACAGTGCAGTCTGACCATACCTCTTCTAACATGCCTCTGTCTCCTACCTCCACTATTCCTACACTGATGGCTGAGCACAGAGATGATACAGAACGTTTTCACCAGCTCCTCGCAGACCAGGAGACCAGCAGCTCTGAGCATATTGTCAGAGGGTCACTGTTACCCATGTTAATGTCCTTTAGCACTGCTGAAATGGTGTAAGGAAACCATGGTGTACCTGAGACTCGCAAATAATGGAGTAGGATATCTACCACAGGAAACTGAAGCCCAAGAACAATCTTTTTGGCATGTTTTTAAATTAAGCATTTGAGGCAATGTTCATCCAAGTTCAAAACTTTGCCAAAGTTCATATTCCCTTCTCTGCCCTCCCACTTCATGTTTTCTTTCTTTATGACTTGGGCTCACTCCTCTCTACAGCTGAACCCATTCAGTTCTGAGTGACATAGAATGGAATGGGCTCCCAGGTGAAGTAGGACTCTCTCCTACCTTGGGGGTCTTCAAGAGGAGGCTGGACAGATATTTTGGCTGGGGTGATATGATCCCAGCACCCGTTCCTGTCCGGGGCAGGGTGTCAGACCTGATGATCTGTTTAGGTCCCTTCTGACCCCAAGTACTGTGATACTATGACAACCTGGACTTGCTGAAGTTAACAGCAAACCTCCCATTGATGTCAGTGGGTTTAGAATTTCATTCCTGATGGTGCGATCAGGCCTTTACAAAATTGCATTAAAAACTATAGGTTACGTGCATGGGTCAAAAAAAATGCTAAGAGGTATGAAATTATTCCGAGCTGTGGCCTCCTGTATCAAGGCCTCAGGACATGTGAGCTGCACATGAAAGAGGCAGACAAAACACTTGCCATGAGGATGTTTGATCACTGTGGCCCTATGCACCTCACAATTCTGCATAGTGCAGAGGGCAGGTATCCCAGGGAAAGCCTACTGCAGGAAAAGGTGGCTAAAAGAGATGACTCTTGCCAAGTTGCCAGGTACATCCCTTCTGTAGCCAAGAGATGTAAAAGCTTGTGACCTCAGAAAGTAAAGCCTTACAAAAGATGGAGTAATGTTCCATGCCTGGAAATGAGTAAATATATATTTCACTTTAAAAGATATGTAGGTTAAATCAGAAGTAATTTCTGGGACTTGGTACATCAAATTATTTTCCAAAATACAAATATCTTTGTCCTTTTGACTTTTCTTTAGCTTCTACATATCCCTTTTGAAGAGAATGGTTATCTTTTTTCTACTATTTTTCAGCACCCATTGCAACAGAATGTCAGTCTCAATTACAGCTTCCAAGATGACAGCAGAAACAACAGTGGCCCCTTTGTACCATACATTGCCAATGCTTAACAAAAACAAAAGTAAACAGCACTTAGGTAATTTTTATTTGTGTGTGAAGATTAATTATATTTATTGTTTATGACACCAGTCAGGGAACCAAGGTCTGAGCTTTTTTAGCCTAAACAATAGTAAAAAAAGTGACAGTTGTAAAAGACTTGTTGTTATATCTGAGACAAGTCAAAGAGAGTGCAAGAGAGAGGTTATACTAAAGAGAGATTACACTAAATTCTGTCTATGCACGTTAGCATTTAAAAACTGCAGAAAATTAACTTTGTATTTATGATGCATACACAAGCACGCACACATATATATATATAGTGTATTTTTATAGATATGACATAGTAAAGCTTTTTAAAGCTTCTTGTCCATATAAAACTCAGTCAAGGTGACTTCTTTAATTGTCTGACATAGGTATGGAACCATAAGGAAAAAAGGCACCTCCAGGAAATGCTTCTCTGGGATTTAGAAGATAAGAAGTTGCTGGAGTCCTCCATGTTATCAGGAGTAGGCAGTGAAATACTAGAGATATGAAAGAGACTGACCGCTCCTTTTGGCCAGTCCAGTAGGAAGAAAGAGAAGGAACATATTGCACCAAATGAACCAAAGAGAACCAGAAAGTGAAGACTACACATATAAAGCCTGACACCTTAGAATGGGGGTGGGGGGACAAGGGGGGCCTGTGGCTTGGGCAGCCTCTGTGGCTAGGAGAAGACATTATACATAAACCAGTTTAAGTGATCAGAAACTGGTTTAAACCTGTAACAGAACAGCTGTTCAGTGCATATAAACCAGTTTGAAAATGGCTGAAACTGGTTTGAGAAAAACCTGATTGAATGTAGCATAAGACTTAACTGATTTGGGGCAAACCAGTTTATGCAATGTCTATCCCAGACCTCTTGCTGGTTTAAGTTAAATCAGACTCCCTCAGCATCCCAGCATGCTCTCTGGGCTGGGTGGGACTCTGCTCCATAGCAGGGCTGGCCCTTCCCCTCTGCTCCCTGGCTGCAGCTCCAGCAGAGACTGCAGACACAGCAGGGTCTGCCTGGCTTCTGCTCCCACCCCCTTCCCCTCTAAGCAGGGATTCTGCCATCCCCTCTACCTTACACAGAAACACAGCATTAACTAGCAGACCACATGCTAGCTACGGTCTGTGTTTTGGCAGATGGGACAAAGGCAGAATCAACAGGTAGGTGGTAATGTCCCTCTGTTGTTTTCTTAACAGGGTGATAAACACTGTGTTATCAATTCCCTGCTGGGCTGGTCAGAAGTGGGGGAACCCCTCTGCAATCACAGCCACCCTGCTGGGGCTTGGCCACACTCCCCTCAGCTCAGCACTGTGGAAGGGACAGCACCCCCCGGCTGTAGCACTCCCCGGCTTCTAGTCTGAGCCACTGTAGGCATGTGCCTGCATTTTTTCAGTCCAAAGGGGATGTCTGTACAGTTACAGACTGGTTTAGCCTAGGCAGGTTAGACTAACCTGCAAAGACTGAATCAATTCAGGCTCAGGCTTTTTTAATGTCTGTCCCTAGCCTGTGTGTAGCACACAGCAGATATGATAGAGAGCAAGGAATAAAAGCAGCAGATAAAGCCAGGAGCAGAAAGCAGAGCAACAGATTGGGCAGGGAACACAAGGGCAGGAAGCAGAAAGCAGGGCAGCAGATCAGGCAGGGGAAAAGAATCAGAAAGGCACTTGGGGAGGGTGCAGGACGTACCTTGTGACAGGCCTGGCAAAAAGGTTGGCCTCCGCAGCTAGTGCAAACACTCTCATTTATTTGAATAAGCTTTGCTTGAGGCTTAAACTGATAGAGAATATTTATGAACATAGCTATGATATCAGGATCAACTCTGGTGCTGCCTTGTACATGTCGGTCTTTTTGTTCAGTTTTCATAAATATTCCTTGAGCACCATTTTGTTCATGTCAACGTTTGCAAAAAGCAAATTTCTAATTAGTTTAGCAAAGAAATTAACTTAGCTTGTGACTAGATATGCTTCATTTCAGGTAGCAGATACTTTATAAAGTTTGCGTCAGTTATTCAGTCATGGAACACAAACAATACCATAAAGACAATGGATTTGTATAGGATGGTTTGAATAGGGATGATCCTGTCTCTCATGGGTGGCATTGAACTAGATGACCTCTGAATGTCCCTTCCAGCCCTACTTTTCTCTGATTCTGTGACTTAGATGACCAATTATGCAACTCATATAAACCAATAGCAAATTAGGAATATTCAAATACTTACTGTTGCATGGCCCTTTTGTGAACAATCAGTAGCCAGATGTTTGTTGCCCGACATTACTGTCAAACAATTTCTAATAGAAAATAAGTTATTTAAAATCGTTATCTATTTTGCAAGCAATTCCTAAATTAAAAAAGAAAAAGTAATTTTGATGAAAAATTCTTCTTAATAAATTATTTTACCAGTTGTAATGATATCTTGGAACCACAATAACACAACTGCAGAATTGCAAAGGATGTATCACAGAGTATAAGGATGTTGTAACTAGTTTTTAATGGCTGGCTCCAACTGCTTTCTTTGATGAAGACTCCATTGCTGTTGAATATGATGTACAAGAAGGATGGCCTTGCTGGTTAATGTGCAAAACTCAAGATCTGGGCTGTACTCCTAGCTTTGCTAAAGGCTGATGTGCCTTTGGGGAACTCATTTAGTCTCTTTGTGATTCACTTTCCCATTCAAATGGGGATGACAGTTAGGGGGTATGGTGAAGTTAATCTAACTGAAATATTTGAGCTATTCAGATACTATACCAACAAAACAGAAAAAAAATACATAAATCATAAATATATATGTATAAGCTGCATTTATACCTTCAAAAGAAATGCACTCTGACAGTACAAAGCCAAGAATTCAGTTGCTATAAATCAACATACTTCCTCTGGCATCAACAGAGCTACAACAGTTTGCATAAATGGAGTATATTCATCCTGTGCATATGTGTACAAGTGGAAACACCCCAAAGAATACCTGCGTGTAAAAGAAAATTTACCAACAGGAAAATTGCATGGCAGCCCTGCTTAATCTATCTTAATCCCTTCTTCCTGTTTTTTTCCCACTAAGCTCTTCAAACCCTTCTTTATTCAAAAGCAAATTCAGGCACTGTTTGAACACATTTATACTCTCTGCTTCACTCACTTTATTCAGTAACTTATTCCATATGGTTACTTCCTTTGGGCCTATTAGTTCTGCCTCCCCTCATTTCTCTTCGTTTTTATATTATGTCTACTCATTTCTCATCTCTTTACTGGTATAAACAAAGTATCTCTGTCATCTTTGTCAATCATGTTCCACTTTTAGTAAATGATTCTCTTTTCCTTTTCTGCTGGATGGGCCCAAGACTAAGCACTTCTGCGGTTTCCCTTTCTTAATTTTCTTTTTTTTTAAACCAATGTCATGTTTCCAAATGGAAGTAAATTTCCAGCTCCATGTAATACATTTCTGACACTAAACACAAACTACCATTAGGTGGATGGAGGTGGGGTCCATGGAGAGGTCAGAAAATATAGCAGAATGTATTTCTTTCAGGAAGTATATGTATATACTCAGAGCATCACTAGCCGATTAGCTCCTCTACATTACTATGCAGGATTTCTCCTTACAGAAGGATGCCAGAGAGGCATATGTTTCCCATTCACATTTAGAATAATCATTCCCCTCTAATGGGGAGTTGAACATGTGGAGAAGGACCCCATGGCAGTTAATGCTAATATTACAGCTCGATGGGCCAAACTGAATGTGGGAATGTGCAATTTGCCCTTCGCTGCTACAGCAAGAATGAATCCAACTCAAATAACTTAAAAGCACTAATGGGTAGTGCTTTTTAAAACAACAGTTATATTTCATTTTTTAAAGATACTTGGATCTAATCAAAAACAATTCTGGGAGTAGGAGGCCACAGTTATTTCCAGCATATAAATCTCTCTGTCGTTATGACATTTAACATTCTGGATCAGAAATACTGACAGGTGCAAATATTTAAATGTATTTTTTTAATCTCCATAATTTCCACTGACAAAAATAATGTATTCTGTAATGGCAAGTCTAGGATGTCTTATGGAAACTCTTGATATAAGGCACTTCTTTTAACGATCTCCATCTCTCTGGCCCCTGACACACATTACAGTTATGGTGTCATTAACACATCAGTTGCACTATAAATAGTAAAGGAACTACATGTTCTGCTGATTTATGGTGCCATAAAGTAGTAACAAATAATGCAGAACATCTTTGTGGCTCATTTGTGTGGTGCCATCAATTGAACATGCAGCACCTACATGCCAATGCTGACAAACTGACTGCAGCTGATTGACAGCTATGGTATGCTGATGGGCATCAGCATTAGGAATGGGACAACCCTGGTCCAAATGCCAAAAAGAGTCAAGGAGAACCTGGCAACTTCTAAGCCCAGTAGCTTTTCCTACCTTTTCCTGCAGGCCCCACAGGCACTTAAAAATGCCAGAGAAGCTAGGCTGAACCCATGTTTTTAGATATCCTGGGTCACAGGGACTCCAGGATGAGGAAGAGGCTCTCTGACACAAGGCTCCTGTTGCTTCAGGAATTCTATAAATCACATGTGCAGCAGGGTGTCCCATGGCTAGGTTGACAGTGAGCTGACTGTCAAACCCAACCCCAGCAGCCCCAGAACTCAGAAGCTCAGTACAGATCATCAAAAAGCCCAAGGCTGAATTGATTCAGTCTTTGCAGACTAGTTTAAAATGCACAGATTAAACTGAGAAACAACTAGACAGACATTTACCTTTGATTCAGGAACTGCAGCCACATGCCCACAGCAATTCAGGCCAAAAGCTGGGGGGTACTAAAGCAGGGCTCTCTGGCAGGTAACCAGGATGGGCTGTGTGTTCACTTCCTCTTCCTGCTGCCCCCAAGTTCTCTGGGATTTGTAGTCCAAAATCAAAGCAGCAGGACTCTGCAGGGTTGTTCTTCACTTCCTCTTCCTGCTTCCAGGTGCCTCTGGGATTTGTAGTGCACAGTTGCAGCCAGCAGTAAGTTTGAGCACGGGAAGGGGTGTTTAGCCCTCCTCCCTGGCCTTAGACCCCAGCCAGGATTTGCCAGGGTGGGGGGGGGCATTCCCCCAACCCCACCCCACCCCACCACCCACAGATTGGGCTGCATCCCCAGCTGGGCTTGTCCCCCTACCCCTTTGTTAGCCAGCTCTCACTGCTCCAGCTAGGAAGCAAAGGGGTGGGGCAAGCCCTACTCTGCTGGAGCAGACAACCCAGCCCCGCGTAATCCAGTCCAGGGCTGCAAAGTATGCTGGGGGACTGTGATTTAACTTGAACCAGGAAGAGATCTGGGGCAGAAGTTTCATAGACTGGTTTGACCCAAATCAGCTAAATCTGATACTACATTCAACCAGGTGTATCTTAAACCAGTTTCAGCCATTTTGAAGCTGGTTTATGTGCACTGAGCTTCTGTTCTGTTACAGGTTTAAATTAGTTTCTGATCATTTAAACCAGTTTATGCATAACTTCTGTCCCTAGCCAAACTGGTCAGAACCAACCCAGGGCTTTTGTGGTAGGTCCACCAATCACCTGTCTCTCAAATGACTGTCTGAAAAACCCAGAGTCTTGAACCTACCTAAGACCATCAGGGTCAGTTGGACAATTGTCAGACCAGGCCCCAATAGCCCCAGGTCTGTAACCTGTGGAGGTGTGGAGCAGCCCTGAATCCAAGACAGAGCTTCCAAGGACACAGCTTAGCAGTGGTGCAATTGGGATTGGAGGAATTTTAAGTCTCATCCCAAACATTGTGCCTCATGCCATGCATGCCCAGCATGGCAAGAAACACAGTGCTTCAGATCCAGCATAAAATTCCTCCAATCCCAATTGCCCCATTGTTTGAGTGACTGCCAGAAGCCTCAGCCTCCCCGTTTTACATAAGCAAATAGAAAAGCAAACATGTACGGGGTGGAAATTCACATGATAAGATTACTTTCTCTCTCATTCACTCTTATTTTTTTAGAACATTGGACCCAAGGGAGAGTTACTGAACAAAAGTTCCTGTCTTTATATATTTGCTTTAGAAAACTGTTATACTCCAAAGCAAGTTCTTATGAAATCCTATTGCTTTTTCCTCTTCAGCCTGAAATAATCATTCTGAATCAACTTGGGAATGCCATCAAGTATTAACAGCTCTATTTTTAAGGACAAGCTCTCAGTTTAATAAATTCATAGTGATATCCAGAAGGTGCACAGAATATGAACTGTCCTTAGGTTGTGCTAGGTAAATATGCTTTTCTTCACAATGATCAATAGCCAAGATTTTCAAAAGTGAGACGTGATTACTGAGAGTCTTGATTTTTAAATGACCCACTTGAAACATCTTAAGGGCCTAATTTTCAGAGAGAGAGTGTGCAGTACTTTCTGAACCTACTTCAGGTGTCTGGAATCAGGAATTAATAGTTACAGTTTCTTGCCAATATAACACATTAGAGTAGAGATGTACTTTTTTGTTATGCAGATTTCCTGTAAATCTCCTGTAAAAACCCACACCTTTAGAACACCAAATTCATGAGAAATAGTAAAACAAATATAAACTATCAAAAGTTTCCCACGCCTCTTTAAAAAGTCAAATTACTCAGTGTGATTGAAGTTGTTTTAAAACAGCTTTAAATGTATTATGATCTTAAGTACTTAACAATTTTTTTTTCCAGAAAATAACTTCTGGGTATGATGGTCACTGGAATTTAGTGGGTTTTTATGCCGTGCAGTTTTTTAAGAAAAAAATCCTGCTTTCTATATTTCATTCCAATGCAAACTATTGAAAGAGAGCTGGTGTAGAACCTAACACTAATTTAGAGTAAATAAGTATGGGCCAATGACTAGTTGTTTTTTTTAACCACCTAATATCATCTCAAAGAAATTCAGAACCAAAGTCTTATCGCATATTGTAAATAGTCCTGCTTTTACCAATCCCCTTACACGATACTGTTCTTCTATTTCTATGTCATCTCTGATTATAAAACCTGCAAAGGTAAGGCACTTGCAATCTTGCCTTTCAAAATACGTCAAATCCCACCTTGTAGGTTTCTGATGGTTTCTGCAGTGACAAACTGAGGTTTGAAAATTAATAATACTGTAAATAGCAAGTGTCAGCCTATGCTTTAATGTTAAGACTTCTTGCTAGCGGATGATAAACATCAGTAGATTGTACTCCAAAATGGAGTAGTCCAAGTTTTTAAACACTGTTCTTTGGAGATGTTTCAATACAAAATCTGTTCAAGAATGCGAACTTCATTTTTCAATCTGTATTTTTGTAGAATACTTTTCATCTAGTTAGCCTGCTGTTCTCTGTGTTTGTTCACCCCACCTCCTTTCCCCATGGCATCAAAGGTATCAAAACAAGAATGAGAGGGGCAGAGAGAGACATTAACAGTTGATCAGTAATTGAACATAGATTGTGTCTTTAGGATGGATTTGAATAGAGCAAAAGTGTGGAGCCTGCTGTGCTAGACCTGTAAGGGAACCCCATTCACAGCCTTAGCATAGATTAAGGCAGGGTAAAGGGAGCAGATGAAGGAAACAAAGGGACATCAGGGCTGGTATTATTTACAGAACAAAAGGGGCAAGGAACTACATGAGAAACAAAATTACAGACTTGCATGAAGGCTTGCTATAGTTTGTGAGGATGTTTCTTTAAATCTGTAGCAGAAAGCCTAACAAGTAGAGGATGGTGAATTTCTATGCAGAAGTTCTTCAGTAAAGCAAAGAGTGAGAGCATGTATACAGCAACTCTGGGGTCCACTGCAATATGCCATAAGCAAAGCCTGTATTCCCTTTTCATTTGTGCAATAAATTAGATGTAATGCAGTTGCCTGAATGCTGAATACAGCACATACTAATAAGCTTGCTACCTCAGACTTGCTTATTGGTGCACCTCCATCGTCACTCTTAGTTGACTTAAATCCACTTCAGGATGTAGTATGCATGGAGACAGACATTTCATGCGTCACTGCAGAGTAAAGGACGCTAGCATGGTCTTTTAATGGTATGTAGATGCCAACTGACAAAGATGACATGCCTGGAGAGGAGACTGAGGGGTGGAACTGGCTTTTATTATTATTATTATTATTATTATTCAAGAAAGGTTCCTTGTTTGCTGTTGGAAGGAAGCCATTCTTTCCATGATTTTTTACTGTCAACAACAATGTGGTGTTGTAAGACTACTAAATAAGAAGAGAAAAGAAAATACCCAAGCTCACCTTTCCCAGCATGACAACCACACACCATGACCTGAGGAGAAAGAGTTGTTCACCAGAGTCTGTGCTACAGCCAAACATACTATGCAGTTTTGTCACTAAAGCTGTAAAGAAAGCAAGGTAGAGCAATTTGAGTTGCATTTTAAGAGTACAACCCAGTCTGAATGCCAGCATGCAATTAGGCGGTAAAGCCTGTGCTGTGCTGGCAAGGAAAAATGGTCTGCAATATCCCATAGGTACGGCATGTGAAAAATACTAATGCTTGCTTTCTTTTTCAGGATGACTAATAATGATCAATAAAGTTGTGAAATGGCTGGCAATATCAACCTTCATGAAAATAAGAACAGTGCAGTAGAACAGCAATGAAAGTTTATTGTAAACCTGATCCAATCAGTCTTAGTATCCAGGGGTCAAAAAAACCTGTGGGAAACAAAAGTGGGGCAGTGCGCACTGCTCAAAAGTAGAGCCGGGCCCCCTGGAGCTGCGCTGCGGCTGCCAGCCAGGCTCCATGTGGCAGAATCACAACTGCTGCAGCCCCAGGAGGACCCCTGCTGGGGCCAGCCCAGTGTTGGCCCCAGCTTCCACCTGGGGTGACTTGCTCTGCAGGTGGCATAGGCATTCCCTGGGAACAAGTAGCAGTAGTGCAAGGTGTGCCACTGCTACTTGTCTCCAGGGAACCAAACATCCACGCTCATCTGGATGCACCCCATATGTTCAAACAGCATACTGGGCTTTGCATGTTTAGGTAATCAAATCAGGATGCCTTTCTACAGCACAACGTCCACATTAAATATAGAAGAGCATCCTAATCTGTCACCTGCATTTGAACACTAATTTGAAAGGTGGTAATTTTTTTTCACTTCACTGAAATGTTTCTATGTCATTATGAATGTCTATCCGAAGTTAAATTGCAGATTATGGGTCTGAGCCTGGAAACATGCGTAATCTCCTCTAGTATACTTATGTTCTTCATCACTGAATCTGAGTGTCTTTTAGGAGTACAACATGCAATATGATTCACATTTCTCATCTGAGCCTTATTCATCCTCTTCACAGAGGAAGAATGCTGTCCATAATTTTATTTTGGTAAGGCAGTCATAGTTCAGGAGATATTTTGAAACATGCATGCTACTAGTATCTATGTTAGAGACAGCTGGTCAAAGAAAGAGCACCTTATGTTTGGAATGTAATGGCAACAGTTTCGGGACAACTCTTAGCTCAGATGGGAGTTTGTTCCATTGCCTGAAACCAGCCCCTGAGAAAGCTCTTTCCCACACAGACAAACTTTACCCTTCTGGTAGAAAGCTCCATTGTGCCTGACAATCAGAACTGTTGACCAAGGTCTTTGTCACAGCTGCTGACCAAGGTCTGAGTGTTTTGAAGTTGAGGATTGAAACCTCAAACTTCACTCAAAATATTCCATGGGAAACCCCATGTAGAGGGCACGGACAGATTTGTTATGGTCTTGTGGTCATGATGCCCCTTATTGTTGAGGCCAACAGGCTACAGTGTTCTGTGATAGTTAGAGCTTCCCTAAGGGCTGATAGCCATATTCCCACATATAATTATATCATTGTAGTCAAGCCAGCAGGTGACACACATATGTGTGAATGAGGCCAGGTGCATCTACCAGGATGATGTCTCCTAGCCAACCGAGCTAATGGAAAGTATTACTGGTGAAAACGATGCATCGTTTTCCTCTTAAAAAGTTGCTCTTAAAGTGTGTCTTATATAACAAAGCTGTGAAAGAAAAATTACTGGGTAGTTGAAATAGATATTGAAGATGAGCCCAGAGATACCAGTGAGACTTTACAGGTACTGGTAGAGAAAAGTGAAGAGAAAGGGTGTGCATGGCAGCACCTGCTGCCACATTGTCAGGCAGTACCAGCACATACCAGGGCTCATACCCTGATACATTACCATGTTGCTGACAGGGAAAGGGGAAGCGGTATGGAAGAGGCAGTAGGGAGGAACAGAGTTGTGGTTGCCTACTGCTATCTTTCCCTGTGAATAGCCTGGACCAACCCTCAGAGAAATGGCTTTCAAAAGCCAGTAGTAAAAGTGGATGGGGGTGTCAAGGTGTCAGAATGTTATCCTTTTTGGGATGGGGGATCTCATCTATGAATAAATATTCATATCAGATGCTGCTAGATTTTGCCTTACACTCCTAAAACCAAGAGCACTCCTAAACTATCAGCAAGTAACTTCAATCAAAGGAAACTTCACGTGCCTGTACACTACAAAGGGCTTTACTGGCCCATCAGCAAATCTCTATCTTGCTCTGATTTGGTTTGTCTGTCTACTGACTTCATCCAAGCACTAAATTTCCTAGTGGTAGGTATGTGGTCACAGAGCAATGTCTCATCTGTTTATTGCTAGTACTTGAGCCCAAGTTCTCTGACTGGCTGATCTAGTTCCTGCATGTAGATGTTAGTTAAGAACAGTGAGGTGTAGTGATGAAAGTACAATTCTCTTCACTATTCCTTGAGTTTCCCTCCAAGGTGAACTTCTAAACACTTTAGTGCATTCCCTTGGACTTCTGTCAGCTCTAAGACAAGTGAGCAGAATCTCATAATTGAGAATAATTGAGAATGTCAGCCACTGCGGAATAATCTAGGAGGTTGAGAAGTGATATCTGTACACCCTCAATGAACAAATGATCTTTCATCATTACCACTAACACAATTGCCATCCCATGTCCTGGCCTGAATCCAGATTGTGATGGGTCTAGGCAGGACCAGATGAATGCATAGACAAATTAGGCACATGCCTAGGGCCATGGCATTGCCAACTCCCTCTGGGAGAAAGGCAGATAAACAACAGTGACTCTAGGAGGTTTCTCTAACCTCTCTTGTGAACAGGGAGAAAAAAAAATCTAAAATGCAAGGAATTGCACAGCACAGTCCTGTGGTGGGGACTGACAGGTACCTGCAGCCTCCAGGACTGGAAAACTGCAAAGATTGTTTAACACCATCTTGGTGGCCTCTCACCTCTGGAGCCATTCAGCCACCCAAGAGAGTGTGGGTTATGGCCTCCAAGTTTGAAGGAAGCCATGTGGGATTCCAGAAGCCCCAAGAAATGGTAGAGCAAGCAGTATATATCCCATACAACACAGCCAGGTGACAAGTGATCTCTTCTCTGCCTTTTCACATCTCTAATACACTTTATAAGACAGAAAAATGTTTGTTTGCAAACTGCAGTTCCCACAGTCATGTTTAATTGTTCATGCCCTCAGGGTATGAATTTTTCTTTTTATTCTTAGCTGACTGAATCTCTGCACAAAATCTCAACCCTGAATTATTAAATCATATAAAACAAATAGGTTCCATACAAATTGACTCCATTGTTGTTGTAATTATATGGACTGTGCCACTCTTAACTGCAATGGGAAAATGTCTTCTTTGCTGTAACTCTTAGATCTAATTTTTTTTCATTCGGCTCTTAGTTAAGCATGTATAAAGGGAGATCTATATACGGAGACTAATATATAAATATTATGCACATCTATTATAATACAATATTATATATTAGATAGGAAAAGTTCTGGCTGCAGGCACTTCCCCCATGAAAGCAGCAACAGTGGCTGGGTCCTACTTATCACCTCTCCACTTGCCTCTGATCTGAACAGGGTCAGTTTAGTTTGGGCAATATTTGCCCCAAAATTTTAACAGTCACAGAAAGAACAAGGAACACAGAGGGCTGGGATATCATGCACAGGTTCAGGACTTAACCCACAGTAACTAATGGCTGATCAGGGAATAATAACGAGCTCCCCAGATTCCAAGTCCTGTGCCCTTCCAGTTAACCCACCCCAGTAGATCACCTTGCACCCTACAAGTGCTAGTTTCTTCAGCAATCTGTCACAGTTGAGGATGACCGTCTTCCATAACTGTCTTATCTGTGGGTCCAAAGATGGCTGACGAGGTTGATCTGGGATCAACAGACTCTGTTGCAACTCAGGCATGTGTTTCAATTCGGGGTGGCTAGCTGCAGATTCTTTTTGGTCTTTGACATGCTGTTTCTTTTGCTCCCACTTTCTATCTCCTAGTTTCATTGTAAGGTTTCAAAGTACTTAGATTATTGCCCAGGACTACCCTGTGGCAAAGGTTTCCCATAAGTTGATATTGATGTTACATTTTTTCAAGTTGGCCTTAAGGACATCCTTTTAGTGCTTTCTCTGCTGTCCTTTTAAGAATACGCCTTGACTGAGCTGGGAGAATAAAACTTGCTTTGGGAATCTGAACATCCAGATGACATGACTGACCCAGTGAAATTGATGTTGGATGATCATCGCCTTGATACTTGTGGTGTTTGCTTGTGAGAGGACACTAATGTTAGTACATTTATCTTCTCACTGGATTTGAAGGATCTTCTCTAGGCAGCATTGATGGTACTTCTCCAACAACTTCAGATGTCTCCTGTATGTTGTCTATGTCTCAGCTCTGTACAGTAAGGTGGGGATCATGACTGCTTGATAAACCATGAGCTTGGTTTCAGATCTGATGTCACAATCTTTGAGCACCCATTTCCTCAGGTGTCCAAAGGCTGTATTTGCACATTTGAGGTGATGGTGGATTTTTTCACTGATGTCAGACTTCTGTGAGAGATGGCTTCCAAAGTATGGGAAATAGTGTTCTCCAGAGTGTCACTATGAATCTGAATTACCAGAGCTGGGGACAGCTCATTAAGAGCTTGGTCTTCTGAATGTTAAGTGTCAGTTCCATTTTCTTGTATACATCAGTAAAGAAGTTGACAGTTGCCTGAAGGTCTGCTTCTGAGTGAGCACAGACTACAGCATCATCAGTGTGCTAGAGCTCAATAATTGAGGTTGGAGTGGTCTTGGTTTTGGCTCCGAGTTGGTCGCTCCACTCGGACTGGAAGCTTGTTGGTTGTCAGATGTAGCATCATGGTAAAAAATATTGATACTAGTGTTAAAGTGATGACTCAGTCTTGCTTAACTCCTGATTTAACCTCAAAGGGATCTATGATGGATCAGTTACTGAGAACTACTTCTCACATACTGTCATGGAGCAGACAAAGATTGGTGATGAATTTCAGTGGGCATCTGTACTTCAGAAGGCTCCTCCATAGCACTTCTCGGCTGACTGAATTGAAGGCTTTTGTGAAGTCAAAGAAGGCCATGTAGAGAGGTTTATGTTTTTCAAAGCACTTTTCCTGCAGCTGGTAGGCTGTGAAGATCATGTCAGTTGTGCCTCTGGATGACCTAAACCCATGCTGAGGTTCTGGGATGAGTGCTTCAACAAATAGAAGGAGACAGTTCAGGAGGGTTCTCGCAATGAACTTTCTTGTGGTGGACAGCAAGGCGATCCCTCTGTAGTTTCCACAGTCAGACTTGTCTCCTTTTTTGAAGATTTTTGAAGGCATCCCTGAGGTCATGTGGGATTTTCTCATCATTCCAAATCCTTAAAATGAGGGTATGGAACTGTGATATCATCTTCTCTTCCCCCTGCTTGAAGACAACCACCATTCTTAGTTGCCCTGTTCTAATCCTCACCTGCCATGACTTGGTGTAACGTTCTTAGAACTAGGAGGCTACCTCTGGCCTTTCTCTTGTGGCTGTGACTCGCTCTCTTCTGTGGGCTGCTGGTGAGGACCATTGGCAGGGCTCCTTCTTTCTGCTACACCCTGCTCCCTTACCTCCGGTGGACAAAATGGAGCTTGTGCCTCTCTTTCTCACTTTTCTGTTTTCTTTTCATTTAACTTCTGCCTTCAGGGGCCACAAATGTACCTATTTCCCTTTAAATAAACAAAATGCATAAGGGTCTCACCACATGGTTTCCCTCTAGTCCTTAGACCCTGAGAGCGAGGGAGTAGTCTCTCCTTGGCTGCAGGGTTCGGCTTGCCTGCCTCTATTTTGAGTCTGCTCCCTTCTCTCTTCAGTCTGGCAAGGTCTTTTCCTTTGGACCCCAAGAGGAAGCAACTCCAGCATAGTGCTTTTCCCCCAGCCCCCTCACCTTCTCTCTCTTCCCCCCACTCCTGTGTTCAGCAGCCACTCTCATTTCCCATCCCTGATTGTTTCCAGGGCAGCCCCTCCTGACAGCTGGAGCTCCTTAAGCAGACTTAGGCATACCCAGGGAACGGCCATGGTGTTTGTTGTTGTTTTTCCTTTCCTTCTGGCTTGCTTTGTCTCACAGCTGGCAACAGCATCCCCTCGTCACTCCCTAATCACACCCCCTCATGGGTAAGTCCCTGCTCTTCTACAATCCCTTTTTACACTCTTTTACTTGATTGGATCTTCTCCATTCTTTGGTGGTGTCACGGCGGGGTCCTATAGGAGGGCCGTGATCTCCTTAAGGCCCTCGCTCCGTGCCAATTCAGCCCAAGGGCACCCTCTATTCTTGCCCACCATGTCTTTGATGTTCAGTATATATGTTGGGAGGCTACCTTACGTCTCCTCGGCACGGTTAGCTGGGACTTCCATCCCCATGTTCTCCCGGATCTCATCAGGGGTCTCCCGGTACACTAGGTGCGTTCCAGGCACCCTAGCCTTATGGGCTACGCATGGCTCCTACCAACCCCTAATACCATGCCCCAAGCCTCGCAGATGTACTGGACGTTGGTCTGTCAACACGCCCGCTTCCCCGGGCTTCCTCCGTTGTCTAGCCCACTCCCGGGCCTTCTCTGTATGCTCTATGGAAATACCCCCCTCCTGGGCTCTCCCTGTGCTCACTCCGGGCTCTCTCTAATATGCGGCCCCTCACTGGGACTCTCGTTGAGCCCACTCTGGGCCTTCTCTAAAATAATCTAGCCCGCTACGGGACTTTCTAGCGGGTCTCCGGTCCTTTAGGCCCACCGCACGGCTACCCGCTTTTATCCCAGCTCACCGCACTGCTATCCCCTTTTCTCAGGGACCACCGCAGCACCTTGCCCTGCTCCTGGGGTGCTGTACTGCTAACCCCTTTCATCGGGGTCCACCGCAGCCCCTACCCCTGTCTGAGGTCTACTGCCGTGCTAGCCTACAACCGGGCTCTCTACGCCCGTCTTGGGCTTCTCAATACTCCCCCCTTCTCTGGGACATTACACGCCCGCACCGGGCTTCCTAATAGTATCGCCCCCTCTCTGGGGCTGGTTGTGCCCAAGCTGGGCTCCTTAATAATGCCGCCTCCTCTCTGGGGCTCACTGTGCCCACCTTTGGGCTTCTCAATGTTGCCCCTCTCTAGGGCTTACTATGCCCGCACTGGGGCTTCTCCAAAGTGCCCCTCTCTAGGGCTTGCTGTGCCCACGCTGGGCTCCCTAATAGTGCTGCCCCCTCTCTGGGGCTCGCTGTGCCCACGCTGGGCTTCTCTAAAGTGAGCTCCCCCTTCCTGGGGCTCGCCACGCCCATGCTCGGGCTTCCTAGTAGTGCCCCCCTGGGGCTCATCGTGCCCGTGCTGGGGCTTCTCAAAATGCCCCTCTCCGGGGCTGGGGTCTATGCACCCCGTAAGTTGCGCCCTTACTGGCGCCGGGGTCCTCACACTCCCTTGTGAGTCCCTGATGAGGCCGCCTCCTCCAACCCCTAATAGCCTAACCCAAACCACCGGTGTAATAAACAACCACAACCAAACACAAGCCTCTCGGCCACAACTTAACTCAACTTCACCTGGCTAAGCCATGGTGCTCAAACCTCTTTGAGCTGCCCTCCTTCACTCTGCTAGAGCGGTTCCTACAGTGCTTGCCTCCTAGCTCCAGGAGCTCCTGCCTCTGTGGCTGCTGGCAGGGAACTGCTAGCCTGGCTTCTGCCCTGGGTTTTATAAGGGCCAGGCCCTGCCCCTTCTGGCCAGCTGACTCTCCTTAGTTGCCCCGGCAACCCGCAGCTGTGCTCGTTATTGTCCTGCCAGGGCTCTCTCCCTGGCAGTTTCTCCTCTCTAGGAGCAGGAGCACCGAGGTGCCCTGAGACAGGTGGCATTGAAGAAAACATGCCTATAGTACAAGGGTGGGCAAAATGCAGCCCGGGGGCTGGATGCAGCCTGCCAGGCCATTCTATCCGGCCTGCGGGGCCCCTAAAAAATTTAGAAAATTAATATTTATCTGCCGTGGGCTGCCTGTCATGTGGCCCTCAATGGCTTGCCAAAACTCAGTAAGCGGCCCTCTGCCCAAAATAATTGCCCACCCCTGCTATAGTAGATGTCAGTGAGATGTTGAATGCTGAGTCTCCTTCACCTTGTCTTCCCACCGTCTGTTCTTCATATCTTTGGTCCTCTGCCTTGGCTTGTTGGAGATTCAATTTCTTTTGCTTGGAATTGATGTCATTCTGCCAAGCACCAAAGGCCTTTCACTTGTGGTCGATCAACTCTTGGATCTCCTGGGCATTCTCATTAAACCAATCTTAATGTTTCCCGGTAGAAAATAATCCAAGTGTCTCTTCGCAGGGGATGGTGATGGTAGACTTGAAGGCTCCACAAATACTACCGACATCCTCCCATTATTGTTGATTGAAATTCGCCAGTTTTTCATTGAGACACTGGTGGAAGAGGTTTCAGTTGATTGGGTCCTTGAGTCCTTTGACATTGATCTTCTCTCAACATTTCTTGCACTGCAGTCATCATTTTGGAGACAGTTTGAGTGGCGTAACCCAGGGGATGCGTCAGTGATTGGTTCAGCAATCATCAGCTCCTAGTATAGCTTGGGTGATGTGTATATCTTTGTGATCCCAGGCATGAACAATGATGTAGTCAGTCAGGTGCCAATGGTTAGATCACGGCTGTTGCCATGATGTTTTGTGCCTGTTTATCAGGTGGAACAGGGTGTTGGTGATGGTGAGTCCATGATCCATGCATTTGGTCTAGAGGAGGATGCTGTTGGAGCTGGCCTTTCCTACTCCTTCCTTACTGATGGTTCCACTCCAGAGGTTCAAGGCCCTTCTGACTCTGATATTTAAATTGCTGAGAATTATAGAATCATAGAAAGTTAGGGTTGGAAGAGACCTCAGGAGGGCATCTAGTCCAGCCTCCTGCTCAAACCAGGACCATCCCCAACTAGATCATCCCAGTCAAAGCTTTGTCTAGACAGGTTTTGAAAGCCTCCAGAGATGGAGCTTCCACCACCTCTCTGGGTAACCTGTTCCAGTGTTTTACAACCCTCCTAGTGAGAAAATTCCTCCTAATATCTAACCTAAACTTCCCTTGCTGCAATTTGAGACCATTGCTCGTCAAGAAGAATAAGTATATCTCCCTGTGGAACATCAGAAAGGTTTCAGTCAAGGTTTCTGTGGAATTCCTCCTTGGTTTCATCAGCAACATCAAGAGTCATGGCATATGCGCTGATGACAGGGGCATGTTGGCTCCCTGTCAGTTTAAGATGGAGAGTCATGAATCACTCATTAATTCTGATAAGGGACTTGTTGAGTTGGTTTATAAATTCATTCTTGATGCCAAAATCAATTCCATGAAGCCAGCATTCTCCTTCCTGCTTACCCTTCCAGAAGAAGGTATAGTTGCCTCCACGTTTTTGAGCTGCGCATCTCCTACTTGCCAGGTCTTTCTCAGTGCAGTGATATCAATGTTGTGTCAGTCTAGCTTTGGGGGCATTCTGTTCCTAATGTTCAATGATGTTGTCCTTTTAAAAACATCTCCCTTGGGAGAAAAAAGTATTAAAATCCCCAGGAAGGAGATTCATTTTGCAAGCAATGAAAAAATAGTTTGTGGTTTATAAACCCTGGGACCCCATGAAATTCATCTAGCCCTGCTTTCAAAGCAGTTAACCTGTCTTGAAGTATTTAAGTATTTTAATTGTTCTGAACTAACCTACAGGTTTGTGGTCCAGGCTTGGATTTAGGGTAAAAGCTATTAATTATCTGCTATGTACATACATGTGTTCAGGCAGGTAAAAAATGCAACTCTAATGGCACATCTACATATCACCTTGTGTCACTGTAGCAATGTACTGCGTCGCTGTATGATATACTATGGTGATGTAGCGATCACATGAGTCTACACGTGACCAGCAGCTACTCTGCCTTAGCAGCACGCTTCTTCATTTTAGTGCACCACTATAGAAAAGTAGCAGCTAAAACTAACCATGCACCACACAGTAACAACATTGCCGGAGGGTGACATGTAGACATGTCCTATGAGTAGGAACCAGTTAAAATAATGGTTAGGCATAGAAAATTTCCTGTTGGGAATACATACTGGAAGAAAAAAGTTCTAAATCACAGCAGTCTTACAAAAGCTTGGTGCATATATAAAAACACACTCCCTTTTCACACAAAGTGACTGTTTATTTCATCAGTGCTTTACTTATAAAGGCCCACACTCAGCTTTACAAAACTTCTATTCAAACATTAGTGACTCAGAATTTTGGGACTTTCCTGCTTGTCTGGGAATAATGTTTATAATACAAATGTCTAGTTAATGAAATGCCATTTTCTCTGTGTCAGTGACCTTTATGTTTTGTAAGAAGCAAGGAAATAGTTTCAGTCCCCTTCCTTTGTTCTTGGAAACACAGAATGACAATTGCAGTGCTTCATTAGGGGATGATAATGAGGGAGCCAGTTTTGAGTATTTTCCCACTTGTTGCACAGAACCATAAAAGTTAGCATAGCATTTTTTAAATTAGTACAGCACATTTCTTAAAGTAATAAGATATCCCAGCTTTATTAGACTGACCTCAAAACTGCTCTCAAAGGGAAGGGAACATCTCTTTTGTTCAGTATTCATGCAGTTCCAGGTAGAGTCACATCCTGGTCCATGACTGGGGCACCTGGGCACCATGACAGTATTAACAGGGGTCAGCAAGCTTTTAGCAATGATGAACCGAATTAATGCAGAACTGTCCCAAGGCAGGCAGCCACCCCACACCCAGAAGCTACCACTGCCACCACTTGCCCCACCATCGCCACTGCCCCTAGCTTAATAAATCAAATCAAATCTTATCATGGGCCCGTGGATTGTAGGTTGCCAACCACTAGATTAGGTATTAGTATTAAAGCAATCACTTACTTGCTGGTAAAGCAGTAGTTTATTTTTTAGTTTATTTACAAATTTTCAGCTACTTATATTAGGAAGGATATTTTATGGCTGGAGCCCGTGGTGAGATATACCCCCCAAAAACCCCACTTCTATTAAACACTCCTGATACAAAGACGTTCCATTTGGCTCCTTTGTGAGAAATTCTGCCTATGGTCTGTAAGGATCTTGCTTTAACATCCAGCGCCAGTCATGTTCCATGTTGCAGAGAGACCCATCCCTAGGCAAGGATTCTACTAAGTGGTTTAGCATTCTCCAGTGTTTGTCCATGTTGCCAGTGCATGAATTGAATAAGAAAGGTAGCAAAACCACTTCAGCTTTAGCACACCTTCATCCAGGGTTAAAGTTGGAGCAACTTTGCAACATTTGAACCTTTCTCAGCTCATTTACATGTAATGGTTAGAACAGACCAGCTGCTGTCTTTGTTTTTAACTGTCCCCCTTTTAAAAGGGCTCCAAGCTTTCATGGGTCCACATCCAGTCTGTGTTGAGTTTAGTGGCCTAATTTACTTAAGGAAATTGTTTAATTTGTTACCAACCAAAACAGATTGGTACATGGTTTTTATATACTGAAAACTGCAGAAAAATGTATGTATTGGCTGCAGACTGTGCTTTACTCACTGACTTGGGATCAAAGACACAAGCAAAATCAAATATCTCATAATGCTGTACTCAAAAAACATAGAACCATTCCCACAAGGTGCTAAATTAACTTCATTTATAATTGAAGCATTTATGGCAATGTGTTAGTCATCTTCCAAATGAGATCTTAACATACTGATACCTTCCCCAATGAGTATTAGCACTTGTACTTATCACATGCAAATCATCTCAGCCACTTTCTTTATAGCTGTGGCTTTGTTCATTTCGTTGCCAAGGCTTTCTGGCCTTTCAAGTAATGATACCCATTCTACTTCCTTCGTTAATCTCTAGGTATTTCCCCAATTTAAATCCTCACCTGCTTTGATCTCTCATATATGTCCCACATTTTATATCTGAGGAAGAGCCTTCCTAATGGAAACAGCAACACTGAAGTGGGCACAAGGTATTCTGGGGGGCAACAAAATCAAAATAAGTTTTTCTGAGGGCCTTAAAGTTTCAATTCTCCAGAAGACAAAGACTAATATGAATCTTATCAAGAAGAATAAAATACAGCTTGACTAAATACTATACCATTATAGTATATAAGTGTTACACCATGGAGTTGATCTAGCACTTATTAAAATCAAAACAGGGTTTGATGACTGATTGTTGAAAGCAGGATCTGGCCCTGTGGGTCTAAAATAGGAGGTTGAAAGGGAAATGTGATTTGTTGTAAATGCCATTAAGAATCAAATTAAAGGCACCATAATTGATTTAGTGTGAGAGAATACCTTGAATGTGAAACCAATAAATTCTGATGAGCTGCAGTAGCTACCTTACAGAAAAGACTTAATACCATCTCCTTACAGCTCCTGCTAACCCCTTCAGTGCTGAGGGACCATACACATGTTCTGAAAATAATTTAGTAAACTCTACTGGGGATCCAGACATACTGGGGAAATCGAGTAGCACAGTAATTTTCAAGGTCTAAATGTATGTTTCAGATGGATTCAAGCATAAAAAATGGCAAGTATTCAATGCTGGAGAGACATTATGGTCTAATAAACTGCATGCATGACTAGGAAGTAAAAAATCTTGATCTCTAATCCTTACTTTGATACTAAATTGGTATATAGTCCTGAGCATGTCACTTATCTTCTAGGCTTCCTCTTCTCCACCTGTTAAATGTAGATAATAATATTTATGAGCCTACCTTATGGAGTGTTCTCAAACTTGGTTAAAGAGGCACGGTCAGTATGAATCTAGTTCAAAGTTTTTCAGGTATTATACCTGCTCCCAAGTCATCTTTCCAATTTTTATGGTTTTGCCACATATTTTTCTAATATATTTCTCTCTGCTAAATTCTCACACCTACAATGGGAGAAATTACTATCAGGCTGTAAACAGACATCTCCTTTGACCTGGACTTGATTTGCCCAAGATTTGGTCTGGATCAAACAGGAGCAGCACAATCATCTACACACATGAACCTTCCAAGCTGCATTGTTGCTGTTTTGCCTGAAGGTGGCCAGTAAGAGCACACAGCTTGACCAGCTTGTCCTTGGAAGGAACCACAAGAACCACAAGTGCTCAACCTTTTGGCCCCATGGGCCAGATAAATGGTGTGGGCTGGTCTTCAGGCCAAATCAGGCCATGCATCTCAGGATAAAGCCAGCACTAATTCAGCCCAGCCCAGCATGCCTGTATCTCTGCCTGTGCATCCTTGGCTAGCTCCCATGCACCAGGGTTGGGTCCTGTGCTGGGATTGGTCACTGGGGCCCCATGTGCCAAGATCAGGCCACACTCTGTCCATTCCTGGTCCCATATGGCAAGACTGAGCCCTGAACTGTACAACCCAGCATGCTGGGCCATACTATTCAGTCCTTGGGACTCCCCGGGGTCTGGAAATTTGCAGCAAGGGAGCCACCACTCCCCATAGCCAAACTTTTGGACCCACAAGGAGCCCCATGCGCATAATGACATAAAGCCAGGGGTTGGATCTGGCCCACGGGCTGGGGGTTGAACACCCCTGATACAAATGTGCAAAGGATATCAAAGGAAAACATGTTAATCTGATTTACCTGGCATACTTCATGAGGATTTGAAGTGGGATAATGGATGCGAAGGTTTGTATGGTCTTGGAACAAAAGGTTTTCTCCCTGGATAAATGTGATTCCTGTTTATACCCTCAAATACACAAAGCAACTGAAAAGGAGAAACTACTTTTCTTTGTGCTTTCTCTCACTTATACTAGTTTTAAGTGTTCTGTGTAACAGAAGGTAAAAAAATAATCATACAGAAATGGCTGCACCCTTTACCATTTGTGCAGTGCTTTGAAAAATACTGACATCGCTCTTGCATTTTTCAAATTAGTTGCTGGGTGTATAAAGCTATAACTGAAGGGTTTATACAAGATGTACTCCCCTATGTCCTTCAGCTGTTGGTGGATAGATCTGTGGGAATATGGTGCTAGTCAGCATGCATAGTTTAATGAGGGTGGTTTAGTTTTACAGTTCCTTCAATGTATTGTACAGGCAAATGGCCATTAACCAGCTTCTAATTTGTTGGCAAACTTCCTGCAACATATGGAATGAAAATAGCCACATGACTAAAAACAATGAATAACCAAGGACTCCTCCCAACAACTTATCTGGAGAGTCTGCTTACCATATATAATATAGCGTATGCTTTCTTTTTACTGGGCAAAAGAATGCTTACAAATGCTTAAATAACAAGGTGATGTGAATATTAAGATAAACAAAGTAGATAGAGCTACCAGATAGAAATGTTGCTTTGGTTCCCACTACAGATAATGTAGAACTAAAATCAGATACAAACAGACATAATCTGCTGCCTGGAAGACTTCTGGAGCTGGAGCCACCACAGAACAGTTAAATCAAATTTTACTCTTTCTGAGATTGTTCCCCTACTGCTACCTAAACAATGTGTATTTAAATCTGCCAGTATTCCCTGGGTTTCCATCATTTTGTCTTCTATTGTCCATTATCCAATACCATTCAGCCTTACAAAATCTGAACAAAAACAGGGCACCAGGCACAATATTTTGTCACTGGAGGTGATTAACTACTGGCTTCTATGTCACCACCAGCTACATGGAAGAATGAACAAGTTTTTCTAAGTCATTTGATCTCTGTATATCTGAAATGTACCTATGCAACCACCATAGCTTCAAGTGCAGCCGCCTGAGCCAGGCTTTCTCTCGTGTCTCTGGGTTGACATACCATGTTCATTGACCACTTGATTAAGCTTCCCTATATGCTGAGTAAATGCATAATTATTTAATTAGCTCTGTAATTAGGGTTTTCTGGGGGCTTTTTGACACTATCATTTTTTCTTTGGAGGCCTCTAGCTCCCTGATAATAACAGTCAACTCTGTCCATTTTCTAATGAAAACGAGCCTGATCCTCTCCCCCCTTTGTATGTAAGTAACATAAGGTCTTGGCACCAATTAAGTCTAACCTAAACTCTCAACATAGGCTTTACAAGCAAAATATAGTCATTGGGCTGGGCTTCTGGGCAAATTGGTGAAATTCCTCCAACACATCCTTCTAGTAGGCATGAAATTTACCAGCTAGCACCAAAACGAGAATGGAATTTCAAGTCAAGAGACTTTCAAAATGATATTTCATTCTAAATGGACAGTTAATTGAAGTAGTTGTTTCATAGCTAAAGTTAGAAACTTTCCTGCAAAGGAAGCTCTTTCGTTTCCAAAAAGAACTGATGCCTTTCATATCCTGTAGAACTTAAATCTTGAATATTATCAGCTAATCTATATTATTACCTGTAGGAAATATCAATGTGTAAAGAGAGCTAGGAGCAGTGAGAAAGTTAAATTCATAAGCACTATAAGGGTTAGATTTTTTTACTTCTTTGCCAAGAAGATAGCTATTTTTCAGAATGAAATGAAATTCTTGCCCATGGGCTTTAATGAATTCAGGATTTCATCCCTTTTTTTCCTACACAGTATGCTGCTTCCTCTGTACAGATTTTTCATATCACAAAAAGTAGGCACTCCTCTCCAGAGAGATGGATAATGTTTCTTACATGTATAAATTAGACAGATAGATAGATCGACTGCTCAAACAATTGATCTGCATTTAATATTGAAGAAATTGCCATTCAAGGCCTATACAAAAATTATCATGTACATTGAAATTTACCTCTTAAATAGACAAACTTGCCAGAGATAACTTTTTTAATCCGCTGTGCTTGTACACAATGAAGTACACAGTTCCTTTTTCTTTCTTTTTTTAATGATTATAGAGAACTTGATTCAAGATATATAGCTATCTTCTTTTTAAGTGGAGTCAGAATGGCTGTACCATGGGCTAACATAGCAGGTATATGGTGCCAACACTTTGATCCATGCACAGGAACTGGATATAGACATAAGAGCTTACTAAACAAACTGGACAGAGTCCCAGTGGGAACACTCAAAAATGTATTAATCAAAGTCAAACGGTAGAGCAAATTGAACTAGTTCATTAATTATGAAAATTCTCTCACAAAGTGACATGTTGTTAACCATGTGAAGACTTAACACGTTTTTGTCTCTAAAGGATTTTTTTATACTCTGCTTAAAATTTTGTTTTTAGTTACAACCGAGATATTTCTTCTTTCTAATCCTTCTTTGAATGAAAACGCATCCATAGTGTATGACTGTTTTTGTGCATATTGGTATGAACAGCATATTTATACATGAAAGCCTGCTTTGAGAAAGTACTTCTGTAGAAAGATTGGTACGTACATGACAAGAAAAGTTCGCTTTAACAACTTTGAGAAAGTGAATCTCTGAAAGGAAAACGGTATAGTGTGAATCGTATTCCAGTTCTTGAAAACCCTGTTGAACTAAACAGTGAGTTGAAAGAATTCCTGTTAGTGTATGGACCTGAGGTCTTGAGCTGACTAGAGGTAGGCTTAGAACCCAGTTTGGGAAACATTGCTGTGCAAGCTTCCTAGGACTATTCAAATTCCTGAGGGGCAGGGGTTTGTTCAGAGTCTTTTGCACTACCTATTTCCTGCCGTACAGCTCTGTGGGAGACAGGGTCCTAACAGAGCTGCCACTGAGACTCTTCTGCACCTGTTTCATATCTCCACACATAGTAAAAGACAGATGGTACACTGGGGGCAGGTCAGCAGAAGAAACCAAAAGAATTGCAGTTACTCAGGTCTCAGCAGTAGCTGTAACATGTACAGTAGCTGTAACAACCCCTGTCAGATGTGCGGGGATCTACATCCTTTGTGCATCCCATCATCCTGAACAGTGGTCAGGGCCTTTTTGGCACTGAGAGTGCTTGTTCTAGTCAGTAAATAAAAGAATAATAGCAATCAATGGCTTTGCCATCCCAAAACCTTTTGCACTAGAATAAGAGGTCATTAGCAGAACAGATATCAAGCCTGGAAAAGTAAGCAACAGACTAATCCTAGCTGTCGCACTGAATTTTTCTCTCAAAGTACAAATTCTTCAAACTTTGTTTCCTTCATCTAAGCAACCAAAGCCAGAGGTGAAGTTTGAGCTGCCTGACTTAATATTTTCAAACCTGAACACGTTGGGCTTCAGATCAGTCAAAAAATTAGGCTTGAGTCAAAATTTAAAAAGTAATGAGAAGGGCTAGAATCCTCAGAAAATTGGGATTCTGGTTTTAAATTTCCTGTAGGGAAAAATAAGCCAACAGCATTTTCCTAAGCATTAGTCTTAACCTTTCTGTGTCTCTGTTTCCCCATTGGTAAAATGGGGATGATAACATTTTACCTAACTCTCAGATGAAGTAGCTGATATTTATAAAGCACTACTTGGATAGCTTCAATATGGGTCAGGATGGTACATATCAAAGGAACACATCCTGCACTTTGCAACCAGCAAAGGATTTTAATAGCAAAGAGCTTCAAATCAGAAGAAGAAGAGCCTAGGAATGTCCACCTACCCACCCAGCCTCCTGTCAGTTTTGTCAGTGACAGCTTTTTCTTGTTACCAAACTCTGGGGAAAAAACTGTTTTCTGTAAGGCTAAAAGGGTTTGGCTCAGTGGTGGTGCGTAGTGGGTTCACAGAGGTGCACATGTACCCCCTGACCAGCTGTGCTCACCACTTAGGTGATGGGCTAGGGGGGCAGGAGGGAATGTCGGTGCCCCCCCTGCGAGCACCAGCCAGGGAGCGGTGCTCCCAGAAGCAGCCACAGCCACTTCCAGAAGTGGCCACAGTGATTGGCCACCTCACCATCAGCTGGGGGCACCACCACCCCCACAGTCAGCATATTCGACTGTGGGGGGACCCCTCCCGGTCACTGACTAGTCACTGGGGGGGCACATGCCCCCCTGACTAAGGTGGCACCATTCACCCATGGTCTGGCTAAGACAATTTACTAATTCCAGGGACATCAGGGCACTTTATTTATATAGCCTTTGAGTGTGTGAATCATTTAAACTCCTATTACACTATGATGTGAGCATGGTGGACAAGAGCTAGTATGTGGAATGTGGCAAAATGTTTGGAAGTCTAGCAAAGAGTCAGGTCTGGTTCTGGGTGAGACTGAGGAGACAAAGTAGTGCCATGGTGCTGGACTGTGTCACATGAATTCCCTTCACTAGGTCCTGGATTAAAACCAGCCCTTAACACAGGCTGTTCTACAGTTGGCAGGCGTAACTAGGGCTTTTGTTCAATATTGACCTAGGTCAGAATCTCAGATGATTCAAAAAGGCAGTTTTGCCTAGTAGGAGAGAGCACTGTGTTCATATTCAGGAAACCTCATTCTGTTGCAAGCTTTAACACAGGCCTCCTGGGTGGCTTTGAGCAAGTCAGCATAATTCTTGGTGCCTTGTTTTTCCCATCCGTAATATGAAAAAATGATACATCCTTCCTAATGCAGGTAGAAATCAAATGATGAAAATGTCTATATAAGAACTAAAAATAACACTGATGATGATAGCAAAAGCATATCAATGTTCCTTAGCAGTCTTGAGAAGGATGAAATATGAGAGAAAATGGTTCTTCATTTTGTTTCATAATACACAAATTTATTGGTCATGTTGGTTCCTCCTAAAGTTAACACAAAGGCAGGAAGGAGCATCATAAAATAAATTATGAGCTCAAAATGGACATTTTTCAGAAATACATTTCTTGCACATATGATATCAAAACTAGAAGCTGAAAATATTCTGGAATTTCTGGGAGGACACAATTCTTGGTTAGTAAAGACACCCCACCCGGCCTAATTATGGAAGATACAACTACATGGAAACAAGTGATTAATACTTACTTTGTGTTACAGAGCTTTATAAAGGAAGTGTTACCAGTGTTTTAGATGCACTGTTATCCTATGACAAATACCTTAACAAGAACTCTAGATTTCTAACTTTTTTATTATAATCTCATTCTTTGTAGGAGTAAGTAACATTACTTTGGATTTCCTCTGCATTTCAAAGTGATTTGTTATTGTGAAATTCTCTAAAGCAAGAAAGAATAAACTAGTTGCATCCATGAACAAAGAATTGTGATATTAAAATATGTAGATGGTCTGATTCTTCAGGCCTTTTCTAATGCAAGTAATAAAAATAATAGAGTAGAAAGGACAACTTTTTTAACACAAAAGCAATTTTGATTAAAAATTAATTTAAAAATTGGAACAACTCAAAATAAATTCAGATATTTTATTCCATTTCATTCCAAGTTTTCAGCCTTGTCTTCAGTGTTTTTCCTTTTCATTTGAACTTATTGCATTTTGTTTTGGGCTTTCCATTCCATTCCAAGTTTCCCTTGCCTCTTCTAACATGCTTCTGTCCAAAGAAACCTGCCCCCTTCTCTTCTTCTTCTCCTTCCCCAAAAAATTCAAATCAAAATGGCACTGGTGTATTTCTTGCTCTATGTCAAAAAAGAGCAAAATATTTGGGGCACAATTCTATTTCATGTTATGCACTAAAAGGGCAGTCTGCCAGCTGTCTGAGTTTTTTTGGCACTTACACACAGTTTGTGATTCTACTAGCCCAGCATTGTTGACACAGAGGGGGTCTACACTGCTATTGAGCATATTTAGTAGGCTATACACTTGCCATATGTATTTTTGGTAATCCAGAAAATATTTATTTATTTAATTATTTATTTGCCAGCTTTACTGAGTAGCTCTTGCTCACTGTAGTCTTTGATAATACTCTTTATGTTTGTGTATTAGAACTTGCTAGCAGGAAAATACCTTAGTAGAAGAGTAGGTGATAATTCAAAACGGCATTTCTATTGTTTGTAGAGTTGCATGTCACTGCATCTAAAAGGTCTTCCTAACACCCAAGCAAGCAAAATATTCTGCCACAGTGTCCATCATAAAGTGGTACTGTTCAGGAAATCAAGGGAAATAAAAATTGTCCAACTGGCTAGTGCATACATAGTTAAAAATATCATTATTCAAAGCTACAGTAAATTCAACATTAGCTTCAAATACCCCAACAAAAGTGGCTAAGAACATGCAGTTTACCTCTGTGAAATATTTAAGTGATTGATAATAAAGAGGAAAAAAAGAGACATTACATAACTTTGATGAAAATTAAAGATCAACGGCATCTAGACTCAATTTTCTCCCACACGTGCACAAAATACTTAACATAGTTTAGTTAAAACAGAAAATAACTCCTCATTGGTCAATATGTGGATATTTCACTTTCAGTTAACTGTAAGCCTGAGAGGAAAATATTGGTGTCATTCAAAATAGGGCATCATGTAAAGAACTGAAATACTGAGCCTGTATACTCCCACAATGATGCAAGTTCTGACATCACCATGCCTTTTCAGTGCAAATATTTAAACGTGTGTGTGTCTTTATTCACGTGTAGGGACCCACCAAAATCACAGCAGAAGTCGGCTGCACAGCAGCTCCATTAGTCTTGCAGGTTCCCATCTGCACTCCTCTCCATTGCTGATTGGGTGAAGGGCCTCGGTGGCCCTGTTGCTTGCTGCTGACTGGCCAGGAGATAAAAATGGTACCATATTTAAAAGTGTGGTTTTCACCTCCTGCCAATCAGGAGCAAGCAGGGGACCCCCCCCCGCCCCCCAATCAGCAGTGGGAGGGGAGGGGGTGCAGGGGAACCTGCAAAATTAAAGGAGCTGCCATGCAGCCCACTTCCACCATGAATGTGGTAGGTCCCTACTCATGTGAGCAGTCCCATTGAAACTAGAAGAATTAGTAATTTGAGAAAAGTTGTACACATGCTTGTTTATAGAATTGGCACTCCTGTTCCTTAAATCCTCTATTTCATACATTACATTGGAATTAAATTTAAATACATTTAAAGTTATGACACAAACCAACGAAATCATGGAGCTAAAAATTACATTGGTCATCTTCTAAGTTTCTAAGGGCCCTGCTACATGTTCAAATGAAAGCCAGATAGAAACCAGCTATTAGGCTGTTACACATTTTCAAGCATTAACTTTGTAGCTGGCTAGCTCTTTTTATAGCTGGCTGGACATGTTAACAGCATGATAATTACTTTGCACATGTGGCCGGTCTACATTTATCGTGTGATTAACCAGTTAATTGCGTAATATATGTAATGTGTGGCAGGGGCCTGAGGTAGCAAATTCTAATCCTGAGTGCTGGGTCTCTAGTTGTTTTAATCCCATACTCCACAGTATATAATACCCATGGGACAAATTCTGTTCATAAGAACTCTGTAAAATAGGAATCTCTTCTCCTGACCTATCTTGATTTGCCATTGTTTTATCCAAAAAATAAAACCACAAGAACCATTTTGTTTTGTTCGTTTCGGCAGCCTTCTGTTTAATTGCTGTTGTCCTCATTTCCTGATTCTCTGATGCCTTGTTTTCTAACTGTGGGGGGTTCACAGGGACAATTTTGGGCAGAAAATAAAAGGAGAAACAGTAGGAGGTACAAGGTGGTATGAAATATCCCAGTGGAAGTGGTGGGTACTCTTTGATGTGGAATATTTAAATCTACACCAAAGAAAACACTGAATAATGTAATACAGGAAATAATCCTTCAGTGACCACAAGAAATGCGCAAAATTACCTATCAGTGTTAAAGCTCACTCTAACGTACAACTATCAGTGTTGAAGCTCACAGAACATACAACTCATTCTTAAAAAGATATGCAGTGGTGGCCTTCAGATCCTCTCAGTGATTACTGTAAAAAATTGTGTGTCTAATCTTTTATATATGCTCTGAGTTTGACCATGTAGGTTGGATGTATCAGTTCCAGAGTGCACAAAACTTGTTCAAGAGGTCTGTGACTAGATAACCTGCTTTTCACAAATGGATTCACTGTGAACTACATACTGCTTATTGCAGGTCTTCTGTATAGAATAAAGGGAATTTTTAGCTTGTTAAATATACAGTCTATTTCTGCATTTTATATTTATCACATTTATAAAATGAGACAAGTAGCTGTAACCATTGCTACTTAATAATTCCCTTTCTTTCATACATACAAAAATAGCCAGTCATGTCAAATGAATCACTAGGATAGATAATTAGCGACATCTAGTGACCAGTTCACTTAATACAGTGGTCTGAGACAACCCCATTCAGACCATTTAATTTACTTCAGTAAAGTTGTACAGGTGTAATTAAGGGAAAAGTTGGTCCTTTGGCTTTAGTCCATAGAGTTATAACAGTAGTTTTCTTCCAATTAGAAATCATCTCTGCTCCCCTAAAAAATGACTATATATTTAAATGGAAAGCTATATTGTTAGAAAATCATCATTAAGAAGTTTTAGAGAAAGCTATGGTACCTATTATATTATTTAAAATGTGCACACCTCCATTCTTCCTCTGGAGAAAAGAGCATAAGTTGAATTATTATTTGGAATATCTTTGCTATATACCAGTATGTCAACATTCTGTAAATTGAGATTTCAAGTAGTAATAATGTTTACATGTCATGGTATAATGCTGTGGACTCAGGATTGAGCTACTTACCAATATGTAATTAATTCATAATTCAGAATGTGAAAATGTGAAATGTGATCTGTGCAAATACAATAGTGTTAATAAAGTACTTTTAGCAATGCCTTTAACACAGTGGCTATGCTGCTTGTGTATTTGGTATGTCAGCATTGTAGACATGTAGCAGTAGAGCTAGGCAACATTTCTTGACTTTTTACATTTTGATGTTGTCATAGAAGAATTTCAAAAATGTAAAAGAATGTGTGTGTGTGTGTGTGTGTGTGTGTGTGTGTGTGTGTATGCATGTGTATACACACGCACACACAAACACATACATTCTTTTACATATATGGCTTATGTTTTAACCAGCTCCATTGATCAGCTTTTTCCAACACTAACAGCACAAGAGAAATGTGCAGTTGTTAATGTAGAATAGTTGTTATCTACCTAAAAAAGAAAAATAGCATATTTGTGACTACACCTCTGTAGTTTCAAATCTCAGTCTCCAGGGCCTGGTCATCCATTCTTTACACTCCCTAAATTCTGTGGGCTTGTCTACGTTTGAAAGTCATTGTGGATTAAGCTACCATGTGAATTTAAAAGCCAATAGCTATTCCTGAATATCTCCTGATGTAGACACTCTAAATCCAGAATAAAACCAAGCAAGCAACCAAGAGCAGTCAAGTGTACATATATAGTATATACAGTGCCTGCCTATTTAATTCATGCTGGCATATTAGTGTGGGATTCTGTAAATTTCTGCTCACTACCCAAATAATATTCTTCACTCTGTAGATATCCTTTCCTGGCTATGCCATATTTGGCAAAATGCAAGGATGATAGTAGATATAATATCCCCTGGCTTCCCTGCATTTAAAAACAGTTGGGACCACACTTAGATCTTTGTTCTAAGGGAGATTCTACTTTCATTTAGGAAAAGAAGCAACAAGACTTACTTTCATACTGTTAATTTAAAAGTTAATTTATCCTTTGGGTAGTTCATTAATAAGAGTGTTAGACAGCACTTGTGCACCAGGACACAGCACAGAGTGACAAAGCCCCAGAAAAAGCAGGAAGAAAATTCTGCCCCACGCATAATCTTAGTGGAAAGCCATCAACTCTTTTGATTTTTATCACAAGCCTTAAGATATTCACTGTTCTTGTTAGAGCCCCACATGCTAGAATCAGGCTAGTGCCTGAGAAAACCAGCTTTCATATTTGTTTCTTAAAAGCCACAAGTTCCTAACTCTTCTGGCTGTGAAGGAAAGCTTAAAGATCTGAACCCTTAACATAACACCAGTAGGCAAATAAAAAGAATCTAATATTTTTCATTTTGTAAATCTGAGGTTATTTAAGCCAGTTTCATGATTTAAGAGGCCTGACTCAGGATTTTGGGGGTTGGTCGTAGTGAAAAGCATGGTGCACCTTGCTTACTTCTGCTGTTTCAGTCCTGCTCTGTAAGGTGACTCACGGGTAAATATGACCTCTTTGCCCCCTTTTCGGGGCATTGCTTCTTGATAAAGAGAACAGGTGTAATCAGTTCTTGCATTCCCCAATGCACAGGATTCCTCCTCTGAGTGGCATGCTGGTGGAGAAGGAGCAGATTCCTGTCTAACTCTCTACCCCTGCACAGATGAGCCACAGCTATCCATAATCTGACCCTCCATTTCCAAAAACCATTAGAAATTGCCTGTTCAGCCACAGAAAAGATCCACACAATAAAAACTAAGCAATCAATATATTGCTACCGAGGATAGTTTTTGCTAACTGAGCTACTCCATGTCTTTGCTACTAGAAATGTATCCTGTTCATTCATGTCATCTCTTTCTTTATCTAGGTGTATAAAATGACTGCATAAGAGAAAAATACAGTCTTAGAAAGCTGAGGTCAACTTACCAATGTTCTATGTGTGAATAGAGGTCAAAGATACTTTATTACAGAGCTGCTAAAGAATTGTTATAGTCAAGCATCATCTTGGCAGTATCTGGAGAGTAAAAGAGTGCCCCAGACCAAATCCAAAGCCAGCAAAGGACTCATGTTGCCCTCTAAGGGTCATGCTCTAAGTTTTCAAACTATGCACTCTATATACTTAAAAAGACAGAAGCACAGTAGGATGCTTCTGCCACAAATCTGTCTATTTTAAAAGACATTACTTGCCTTTTTTCTCTCTGGATGTCTGCAGATGCTGATTAATTCCTAATACTTCTAACAATAGATGAATATGGTAGATAATGTCCCCTTGAAAATGCATCTGAATGTTTAAATGAGTTCCCTAGGAATGTTTGTATTAGTATTCAGGCAGATGATTTTACTGGCAGGAATGCTCACCAAAATAACAAATCTTAAGCGAACATGGCAGAATATAACAGGAAGCAAAACTGCATTTATAATCATGAGCATCGTTCCAAGAAATCTGATTCTAAGTGTCATCCTCATGCAGTGAGGGAATGGAATTACCGCAAGTGCCAGGTACACTCTGCCAAAAGAGCTTAAATTTCAAATTTTGAATCTTCACCAGAAATTGCTCATGGTCAAGTTACAAACCATGAATTATTTGTTCCTATTTTCACATGACATGGGGATCTTGGGGTTTGACATATCCCAGCTCTGCCACAGGACAAAGCATGCTAACACTCCAATGGGAGGCAACCCACTGGGACCTTAACCTAATTTAGCAGCCAAAAAGCACATGGGGCTGGACAGTGGCATTGTGGCTGGAGAGAGTGTGAAAGAGGGCCTCTTGGGTTGTAGAGAAAGCCTGAAGCCTGACAACAAGATAATGGGAAAAGGCCACAGTAGTCTACATTACCTTCAAGATATATTGATGGGGTACCCAAGACACAATGATTAAAAGAGCCTACCCAACAGCCGATGGGCGACTGGTGCCACCTTAGTGAAGGGTGCCCCCTCAGCAACCGGGGGTGAGGTCCCCTGTGGCCAATCTCACCAACCGGGAGGCAGCCATGGCACTCTCAGAAGTGGCTGCAGCACTTCATCTGGTGCTCCCACTCCGCAGCCAGCACTCACAGGGGGGCACCGGCACTCCCACCTGCCCTCTCTGTCCATCGCCTAAGCAGGGAGTGCAGCCTGTCAGGGGGTGCACCCCCATGCACCCTCTATATGTCACCACTGCAACAGCCCAAATCATTCTGGGTAAATTTCCCACCTGCCCTGAATAATCTTCCTTTCCATTGACAAATGCTCCAGCCTTATCCCAGGACATTAACTCCTTGACACCCAGGCTAGGTACAGTTGTTACACTTAAACTAAGTGTTCGGAAACCAATCTACACCTGTAACTGTACAGAAGTTCAGCGCACAAGCTGCTTACAGACATTAAAAAGAAACAGTGCTTTACTTGAAACTTGGCATGCTCCCTCATCAAACCCAGCACATGACCAGAAGAGGTATCACATTAGTTGGACCTGGCTCACCCAATGTCTGTATAGATTGGGTACTTCAGTGGGACTTTTCCGGTGCTTTTATTTAATAGCTGATTGAATCAGCTTTTAGATAAAAGCACCAAAAAGGCCCACTGAAGCATTCAATTTATACAGATGCTGCAGAGCTGGGTTGAACTAACACACTGCTTCTTCCAGTAAAGCACTTTTTTTTCACATCTGTCAGCAGCCACATAGACCAGTTTAAAAATGGCAGATCCTTGGCTAAGATAGACCTGGACACACATACTGTCAGACTTAAGCGATTTAGGTTAGACTGCTCTATCGAATTTCTGTACTAGATCCTCTCCTGACTCAAGTTAGAACACAGTCTGCTAGCATCCCAGGTGCCTTTGCAGAACCCTCTGCTCCCTCCCCTCCCCCTTGTACAGATACTCCTTCACCCTGTGCTTATCTGCTCTGCCCAAGTACCAGGCCAGCCCTGCCCCACCTCCAGGATGTCACAGAGCCAAGGTAACAAAGCCTCTGTCCCCAGTCCCACATCTTGGTGGTGCCTATCAGCCTGGCCAGGAAACTTGGGAGGATGAGGGAACAGGGCTGCTGCCACATGGGCCTCCTCCCAGCTGTGCTGGCTCAAGTCTGGAGGACCTCCACTCATTCAGCCCCCAGCTGCTCAGCCAGACTGGCAGGCACAGAGGCTGGGACCTCTGCAGCTGGGAGCTAACAGGCAGTGGACATGGACAGGGTAGTGAGAGTGTGGACCACCCAGACTCAAACCAGCACAGCTGAGAGGGGCCATCCTATGCCCTGCCCAGATGTCACTGACAGCCAGCCACTGGGCAGGGGCAGGGCTCCAGCAGCCTGCTGGGAGTCATGCAAGACCACCCTGACCTTCTGGCTTTGGCCAGTGCAGGCAGCATCTGAGCCCCTCCCCCTGCCCCCACCCCCCCAAAAGGACAAATGTCCAAACTTAGAGTGCTTAAAGTAAAACGCAAAAATTAGACCGCTTCCATCTTGGGCTTTTTGAACGTTAGGCTCCATGTTGAAAAAAGGCCCAGTGCCCCTTCTTTTAAAAATCATACTTCTCCTCTCTAGTGACTTGACCCTCAGCCTTTTTTTTCACCATATTCTAAGTTTGTAAAGGACGGTTGTCTGAACTATTTCCCGTAGTCCTTTGGACCAGATTCTTATTAAAAAATAAAGGTTATTTTCACAAAGAAGTTACAGATTCAAAGTAGATCTGTTTCTGAAAGATGGGTGATTCCTTCTGATACTCAGTTACACAGTTTATCCAGCAAACAAACTGTTCTGTAGAATCTTACCACTAGATAAACTGGCTATATCATCATACAATCTAACTACATAACAAGGAAATTAGTGAAGATATTAAATTGCTGTAATTCTGGGAGCAAAGAGGCTGACACATGCCCTCAGACTATATAGACAGGCATCTAGGTGCATTACAGAAAAGTCTCCTGATTCTGTGCCCTGCTGTGTTCTGACACACCCTGTAATGTGAGGCTACTCAAGCTTGCTTGCAAACACTGCGCAGTTCCTACATGTGCCAACTTCCATCCTTTTAAAGACTTCAGAAGTCAAGCTTAGTAGATGTGAATACAGATTATGCCTTTGATTGAGGATATAGTTATTACTGAATGTGCTTCTGTCACATTTGTTCATCTGAGTGCAACCTCTAAGGAGTTATCTGCACACAAACTGCTTTGGAAAGAGTGCAGTATAGACCCTTTCTGTTTGATAGTACATGTGTTTGTTCTCTTGAAAGGCTTTTAGCCCTGAGGTAAGGATTAGACAACAATTCAGCAGCCTTAAAAGACATCACAAAGAAACCTGTCAGCTTCAGAAGATGCCTGATTTGTTTTTCAAAGGTGTAGTATTGTTTTCCATGCTAGCTTCGTTGCTGCCAACAGCAAATGAAAAGCAGAACCATTTTTGCAAATCAAGTAATGCTAGAGAATTTATTATTGCAACATCTAAGTAATTGTTAGTTTTCTTCTTTTAACTAATACTGGCCAAGAAAATATCACCAGGCATGTAGCTTATCCAAAGGAAAAAAAACACAGGTTTTCAACAGAAACACTTTGAAGTTAGTTCCATCAGAAACCACTAAATGGAGCTTATTCTGCTACCATTCTAGAAGTTGTTACATTTAAGTCAACAACAGTTTGAATAAAATTCCTCTCTCATCCCTCTGGATTAATTCTCACAGCTCTAGAAAACCAATGTGCAAATAGCCTATGCAATTCAGTGACAGCATTCTCTTTTGTGGAGTGTTCAAGTTACAGAGCTGCAATGCCACACAACTCCCAAGGAAATAAGGAACCGAGTCATAAGGTACAAAATGATAATGATGGCTAAAGTGCTTATAGGCTAGGGACCAACATTACACATAAACTGGTTTCAATAATCAGAAACTGGTTTAAACCTGTTACAGAACAGATGTTCAGTGCACATAAACCAGTTTGAAAATGGCTGAAACTGGTTTGAGATAAAACTGGTTGAACGTAGTATCAGACTTAACTGATTTAGCTCAAACTGGTTTATGCAATGTCTGTCCCAGACCCCTTGCTGGTTTAAGTTAAACCAGACTCCCCCAGAATCCCAGCATGCTCTCTGGGCTGGGCTCTCTGCTCTAAAGCTGGGCTGGCCCCTCCCCTCTGCTCCCTGGCTAGAGCCGCAGCAGAGACTGCAGGCATCTGCCTGGCTTCCCCCTGCTCCTTTCCCTCCCCTCACCACTCCCTGCTAAGAAGGGATTCCCTGCTCCCCTCTGCCTTATGCATACATTAGCTAGCAGACCACAGGCTGGCTATGGTCCATGCAGTGGCAGATAAGACAAAGGCAGTCAGGACTGTGTGCTTTTTGGAACTAATCAACAGGTAGCTGGTAATGTCTCTCCTTGGAATGTTCCCTTCCTTGGAAAAAGTTGTTTAAGAAGAGCTTGAGCTAATGAGAGAGGCTTTGTTTTCTAGTGGGGTGTTAAATGCTGATAACAAAGCTGATAAATGCTCTGTTATCAAGTGGGGGAGGATGGACCCCTCCCTAATCAGAGCATCCTGCCAGGGCCAGGCCACACACACACTCCCTCAGCTCAGCATTGTAGAAGGGGTGGGAGGGCTGCTCTACCACCACCCAGCTTCTAGCCTGAGCTACTGCAGGGATGTGCCTGTATTTCTGGGATGTCTTTGCAGTTAAAACTGGTTTAGCCTAGCCAGGTTAGACTAACCTGCAAAGATTGAATCAATACAGGCTCTGGCTTCTTGAATGTCTGTCCGTAGCCATAGAGCCAGACTTGTAGCCAGCTGCTTCTGAGCATGGAAGAGAATGGCAGATATGATTAATTTTTTTAGTAAATGCCAGGGTATAGCAATGTGGATCTTTTCTGAGCATTGTCAGACAATATCCACATCTCCCCTTTTGCCATGTACAGAAGAGATCTACCATGGAGATCTCCTCCAGAGCACTTAAGTGGGTGTAGAGGTGCTGTTTAGAAGTTTTCTGTAGCTTGGGCAACAAACCCAGTGGACTCTCTGGGCCCTCTGCAAGAGTGGGTGCAGGATATGACCTAAGTGAAAAGTAATATACAGTGTCTGACCTACAACTATACACCAAAACAGAAACTAATGCAATAGAATGTGTTTAAAATCAGTGATGTGTTAAGACATGAGAACCATGCTGTCATGGATTGGGGTAAGTATTGTTACAGTCAACAGTTGTAGCAACTAACCTTGATTCAGCATAAAGGTAAAGAAATCATTAAGATCCTTTATGAGACTAAGTAGCTGAAACAGTAGGAGGACCACCCAAAACACAAAACGACAGCAAGCCTTGAGCAGATGCTGATCCATATGGCCCAGAGGGATTTTTAGAGTAGAGGTGGCCACCCTGTGGCCCAGCTGCCAAAAGTTATACATGCAGCCTCCGTGTGTGGTATGTGACAGATCAGAGAGAGGACAGGCAGACCACAGCGAATAGGGCAGGAAGCAAAAAGCAAAGCAGCAAACTGAGCAGGGACCACAGGGAAGGAGCAGAAAGCAGAGCAGCAGATGAATCATGGTGCACCGGCCTGAGAGCAAAAGGCAAAACAGCAGATTGGGCAGAGCAAGGGAATCAGAGTGATACTTGGAGAAAGTGCAAAGCTAATTTGTAGCACCCTTACTAAAAAGATTGGCCCCCAGTACTCTAAGACAGGTACAGACATTAGACTTTTACTGATATAAGTGATTGGAAACCCATCTATACACATAGCAGAACAGAAGTTCATCACACAAAACTGGTCTATACTAGGGCTGTGTGAAACGGAAGCGTTCTGTTTCAACCAGCATTTCAATGTTTCGACAGAACGGTGTTTTGTTTCGACTTTTGTTTTGAGTCGAAACAGCTGCTCCATTTTGTTCCGTTGAACTGTTTTGCCGTTTCGACCCTGTTTTGACGTTTTGCCCATAGGATAAAATGGGGAAGGTCAAACAGGCTATAACTTTGTCATTTCTGGCCAGAATTGGATGAAACCTGCAGAAATGGTAGCTCCTTTTGAGGGCATGATGTGTGTGAAGCTTCAAGAAGATAGGTGCCGGAGCTTCAGAGATACTGCACCCCAAAATCTTGAGAGAAAAACTCATGTCACGTGTATATGTTAAGCCACAGTGGGATCAAAACTGCAGGGAGGGTAGCTGCTGATGATGCCACAAAGCCTACCATGTTTCAAGGAAATAGGTGTAGGGGGTTCAGAGAAACTACACCCCAAAATCCTGAAAGCAAGACTCATGTCACGTGTATGTGTTAATCCACAGCAGGGTCAAAACTGCAGGCATGCTAGCCCCTGCTGAGGCCACAAAGCCTGCCAAGTTTCAAGGAGATAGGTGGGAAACTGTACCTCAAGCTGCAGACAAGCGAAACCCATGACATGGCTGACACTGTTTGTGTTAAGGTGCAGCAGAGTGAAAGCTACAGGCCTGCTAGCCCCTGCTGAGGCCACAAAACCTACCAGCTGTCAAGGAGATCAGTGCAGGGGGGTCCTGGGGCCCTGCACTCCTAGCTGCTGACAGGCAAAACTCATGACATGGGTGCTTGTGCAACTGCGGCCTCCTGGTCACAAACTCCTGGAAGATCATTTCAGACTCATTTCAGGCTCAACTTTAGGAAAAGCTACTTCACAACTATGGTGTCCAGACTGTGACCATTACTCCTAGTTTTCCCCAAGGGTACCCTGGTGAACAGCTGTTCACCGAGCCCTAGATGTACACTTCTAATGTAGCGGTAAGTTGCTACCAAGTCCCCGCTCAACCTTCTCTTCTTCAGGCTGAAGAGTCCCAGGTCCCTCAGCCTTTCCTCATATGGCTTGATGTGCAAGTCTCTGATCATATGGGTAGCCCTTCTTTGGACTCTCTCAAGCTTGACCACATCCTTGTTAAGGTGCAGAGCCCAGAACTGGACGCAGTACTCCAGCTGTGGTCTCACCAATGCTGAGAAGAGCCAAGTAGAGCAGGAGAATCACTTCTTTGCAATGGTTTTGCTGGAGATGCCAGAGTATTGTTAGCCCTGCTGGCTACAGCATCGCACTGCCGGCTCATGTTCATACTATGGTCAATTATTACCCCCAGGTCTGTGGTGGCAAGTGATGGGGGATCTTCAGTCCTGCTGCCTGATGAGAGGCAGCAGTTGCACAAGCACCCATGTCACAAGTTTTGCCTGTCAGCAGCTAGGGGTGCAGGGCTCCAGAACCCCTGCACCGATCTCCTTGACAGCTGGCAGGCTTTGTGGCCTCAGCAGGGGTTACCATCCCTGCAGCTTTCACCCTGCAGCACCTTAACACACACAGTGTCACCCATGTCACGAGTTTGCTTGTCCACAGCTTGAGGTGCAGTTTCCCCCAAACCCCTGCATCTATCTCCTTGAAACTTGGCAAGTTTTGTGGCCTCCACAGGGGTTAGTATGCCTGCAGGTTTGACCCTGCTGTGGCTTTCACATACACGTAACATGAGTTTTGCTTTCAGGATTTTTGGGTCCAGTTTCTCTGAACCCCCTTCACCTATTTCCTTGAAACATGTCAGGCCTTGTGGCGTCAGCAGGGACTATCATTCCTGTAGTTTTGACCCTGCTGTGGCTTAACACATACACATGACACAAGTTTGGCTCTCAAGACTTTGGGGTACAGTTTCTCAGACCCCTCTGCACCTATCTTCTTGATACTTGGCACACATTATGCCCTCAGAAGGGGCTACCATTTCTGCAAATTTTATCTAAATCTGCCCAGAAATGACAAACTTATAGGCTGTTTCAACCTTCCCCATTATAGCCTATGGGCGAAACGTCGAAACAGCATCGAAACAGCGAAATGTTTCAACTTGTCTCATTTTGTTTCAAGGCTGTTTTGACCAGATCTGTTTCATTTCAATTTTGCTGTTTTGACCTTGAAACAGGTTGAAACAGCATCAAAACAAAACTGGTGGCAAAATTTCGCACAGCCCTAGTGTATACCTGTAATGGAACAGAAGTTTGGCGCACACACATACTGGTTTAAAAATGGCAGAACCTGATCTAATATTTGCCCTGCTAGCAAAGGGTGAATGAGTTTTCTGTTCACTACCAATCTAAACTAGGTTGCTTACACAAAACTGCATAACTTAAATTGATTCTGCCTTGGGCTTTTTGAATGTCTGTACCTAGCCTAGAGGCTAGTATAGTAAATGCAGAGGTTAGAACATACCTTGGTCAATCTGGGTTTGTCCAGATGTCTGCAAGAGCAAGTGAAGGAAGGTAGCAAGTAAACAACAGACACAGATGCAGAAGTGCTATTTAGGGTAGACCTAAAAAAAAAAAGTGGTAGAAAGAACTTCTAAGACAAAGTCTGAAAGAAGCTTGAAGATGTGTGCAGAGAAACTGTCTCCCACTGTTTGATTCCTCTGGTGTTCTGAGAAACAGGACTTTGTACATTCATTGAGATAAACAAGTTTGTAACAGATACTACATTTTTCAGAATCACATGCCCCTGGGGGTTTTAACATTTAATCTTAGAGTAATTAGATATATTTTATTGTAGTACTGACTACTCTTTACTATTACAATATTGCAATACAAAAAACTGAATTAACCTTGCAAATCAGTGTATTTTAAAGGATGCATTCATTCTGCACCAGAATAAAAGTAACTATTCATTGCAAACATGCAAAAAACCCCACTGTTTCCAACATTACCTGTAAAAGGGCATCTGGGATGAGCGACAGCTGCTCTATTAAGGAGGTGTGAAGCAGCACTAAAGCCTGCTTACCTGCTAATGGAAGATTCTCTTCAGTTAGGGAAAGCCACAAGTGATGTAGAACCTGCCTGCTAACTAACTCCTGTGTCCCATACAGCTGAACTGGACGCTGTTTGGATGTAGTCCAGGAACGTGCAATTTCAAATTGTAGTGAAGTTGATACCATTTTCTTTTAACAGGTTTGTTGTGCCCAGAGCAGTAGAGAATTCACTTCATTCATGCCAGAGGGAATGGACCTCTACATTTGACTCCTTCAAGTATAGACACCACAGTCTTACACACACCCTTTTCCATTGATCTTGGGTGCCTGTGGACCATTTGCTTCACCAGTTTCCTCTTTCTCATTCCACCAAAGGGAATTTGGTGGGTTTACTGTTCCACAGGTTTGTATGAGCCTTGAACAAGTCAGACCTGATGGAAAATGCCCTTCATTTGAAAGCTTTTTAAATCTATCCCAACCATCTTTTATTGGTCAAATAAAAGATATCAGCCATGAAAACTCTTGGCTCATGTATTTTTTGGACCGTCACAGCTACAACATGACTCCAATACTGCTAACATTTTGAACTCTGAGAGCTACAATAAGATTAAAAAAAAATCTTGTTGCAGTCTAGACCTAGCAGTGCCACTAAATATGCTCTGCTGCAACAGTAAAAGGAAAGGAGCAATCAGTGATTTAGACATACCAATTTGAAGTTCCTTAACCTATGCAAAAATGGTCATAGCCATAGCCATGATGTAGCACTGTGTAGAAGAGTGGATCAAACATCAAACCCCTCCAGTGGAAAATATGAAAATATTAATGGAAGTGTTGAGCTCTAGAATAGAATAATTTTGTTCTGGAATAGAAATATCAGAATCTGTCCCAAATTTCTAGAACATCTGCCATGCTAGGTTTGTTATCAGTATTTAGAGGCTTGCAAACAGTGAACAATAAGAAAAGAAAAACAGTTTAAGCCAATTCCTGCTGAATTCAGTGGCAATATTTTCCCTACGTTTGGTAGTCTTAGGATCAGTCCCTTAAAGTATTTGATAAAATCAAATGAAATATGACACACTGGGGCAGATCAGCAGTTAATCCTTCCCAGAGAGAACCAGGATAATAAAGAGGACTTTACTGTTGACATGTCTATAGTACAACATGAGAAAACAAACTTGGAACTGGATGGATTAGAGAAGCCCTGGATATTCATATTGAATAGAGGGTGGAGAAAGAGTCAGTAAAACTTCATTGATTTTGAAAAGTGCTAACTAAAAAGGATTACCAGACATTGCATTTTGGCATGAGAAAACATGGCATTAATATAACATAGGCATCTGTGCCAACAGCTACATATAATGATGCCAATAACTTAGTAGCCTTGGAATGAAGTGTTCTAGCATTCCTGGACATTAATTAATTAGTACTATCCACTTTGCTAAGAGGAAGGCCTCAGGTCAGTTTAAACCTGAGTTTTCACGTAGGTAGTAGACAATCCATATTATTTACAAGAAGTTAGAAAACTGGTCATCCATCTGAACAAAAATCAGTAAAAGGACACGTTAGTGACTTTGCATTGCATTTGATCCAACACCCTTTGAAGTCAGTGAGTGATCTATCAAAAGTCTGTTAGGACTTATCCTGCATCACTGCAATCAATGGGAATTTGGCATTGATGCACAGGGGCCAAGACATATTCTACCTCAGAAGTGCTTCTAGATGTGCTACAAAACTTGTAAAGAGGGCTGAAATAAAAAAAAAAAAATTGGCATTGTAGTTTTAAAGGGTTTTTTTTTTCATTTTAAAACACATCATATGCTTCTTTCAATGGTTCATCTCACTATTACATTTCCAAAAGATGTTAAATCCAAAATAGAAAAGTCAGACCACAACATCAGGTTCTCTCTGACAAGGAATAGGAAAAGAAAACAATAAAAAGACCTTGGCTTGAGATATCCACAAGATTCCTGCTGGCTATTGATATAGAACCTTACATTGCTGGGGTTAGCAATGAAGAATACTGCCCTCAAGGGGGAAAAAACTTTATTCATACAGATCACCACCTCTGAGACATACAGTACCTACTTAAAAGATAATAATAAGCACTCACAAATATGAAAAGTAAACTTAAAGTTTCACTAGGGAGTTTTAGGATTGGATTGTGATACAATAGCTGATGATAATAGCCTTGTGGCTCACATACCATGAGGTCTAGCCCTCTTTACAACACCTAAGGGAATTACCTGGGATAGAACAAATTAAGCACACAGGTAAACTTACATGGTGTGTGCATCTATGAAGCAGCTATTAGAGCCACACCACCACTTACTTAAGCATAGCTACATAGGGCCTAACCCAAGCATCATGGAAGTTAATAGAAAGACTCCTATTAACCCTAGAAGGCATTAGATAAGGCCCCTATTCAGTCTGCTGCTGGCAAGAATGTAAACTTCACTAGATGCTGTAGCTGAGGCCATAGTTGAAGTTGTTCGTGCTTTTATAATGGGAAGACAGAATTTGGCCCCTAATGTGCATTTATCAGGTCATGTGACCCCTTTAACTGTTTTTATGTTGGTATTCATTTTCACTTTATGAGACAAACTCAAGAAACAAACTCACATTTCTAGATGGGAAAGATCACTGTATTAATGTTTATCACAAGTCTCATCTGGCTTAACCATCTATGAAAGCTGCCAAACTTTTATTCCCTGTACTACTTGCTCCTGCATGAAGTGACTCAGAGCCTGCATCCAATATCGCTGCACAAATGAGAAGAAACTGTTAAAATAATGCAAAACCATTGCACGTAAGGTTAAAATCAGGCCTTAAATATCTACTTGGGCTTATCATGTAGAGCAGCATTACTTGATCTGTGGTTGTGACCCAAAAGTGGATCACAAGAATATATGAAAGGATCACTACTTTAAAAATGGATCAAAAAACTTCAAAAAATGGATTCTCCTTTAAAGGAGAAAAACATGGGAAACTGTGACAGCCTGTAAGGGGCTGCTTGCTCCCCCCAACCCCATGCTCCACACAACCCCCCCAAAAAATGCACCCCCTTGTAAAATGTAAAAAGCCATCATCACTGGGGTGTGCTCTGTATCAGTCACACATATTCTTCCCCTTTTGAATGCACGTCAGATGTTTTGATACCCGTTCTAAGAGAGAGAATGAGGAGAAAGATGAGACCAGAAAGCTGAGAATGAGGCAAAGGATATCAAGAATCAGACAGCACTGTAGTTGGCCTAAGACCAAGGTTGGCCTAAGACCACAAGGGCCAGGTACAAACACTACACTTTTACCAGTATAAGTGAGGGGTGCACCGATAGAGATTTTGGGGGCTGATACCGATAGCCAATATTTAAGGAGGCATATCGGCTGACACCAATCCGATTTCCAATACAGCTGCCTCCAGCTGGTAAGTCCATGTGGTGAAAGGTGAGGGGGGAGGGGGGAGGGAAGGGGTATAGGGGGGCAGATCAATGCCCCCCGTGATGAAGCAGGGGCAGGGGCTGCCCAGCTGGGGCAGGGCAGGGTGGGCATGGGATGGAGCCATGGTTCATGGTGGGTGTGGCTCCAATAAATGTATCTTTTGCATAGATATATAGGGGCCACCCGCCCTCCTACTTATGGTGCAGTACAGGCTGTTACTGTGCCATCATTTAGTACTTCCAAAAGGAAGTACTAAATGATGGTGCAGTAACAAAGGTTCCGTAGGGACACGTGTGGACACACCTACTAAAAATGAAATAGGTCACTCACTGTCTAATCGATAGAAGATATGATATCAATATTAATTTATAATAGTTATTGCTGGCAAATTTTCAAAAGGATATAAAACATCATGTTTAGTAGTTTAAACCAATCTCTAACTATTGACTGAGGTAGTCACAAGAATAAAATTACTCCACATTTTCCTGCTCTAGGCTTGCTTTCATTTTTTTACCTGAAACATCTGTTGCTGGACCCTAGGAAGGGAGGCTCAGTGGTTTCCAGGCTCAAATCAGTGCAGCCATTCCCATATTCCTGTGTTAAAAATGTAGATCTTCTTCTAAAATAATATACAAAAGAGGAATCTTGCACTTTCCAGCAAAACTGAAATATTGATTAGGGTGAGATGGAAAAAAAAAATCCTATAAAAGCTTCTATGATGTTATGGAGTAAACAGACCCCACTTTGAATCTCTGCTAATAAGAATGACTAATGACAAAGTACCCTCTCTTTTTTTCTCTCCAAATATTTATAGCACATATTGGCAGATTTTAAATTTGCATGCTAAGCGGGTCATTAATTACTTCATTTAGAAACTGACAGGCCTCATGTCATGCTATATAGTGTTTTTCAAACTGTCACACCCACACTCTGCCTAAAAGCTGTTGAATATAAACTTCATCATTTATAATGCAAAATGGGTATAATTGATTATGTTCTGATTATTCATCATAATGCTTTCTTTGGGTGTGTACTTAATCATTGTGGTTTCTTGGAATATGCAAACCTTTCAGGCAAATCTTTCTATAGAGCAATCTAAATAGCATTCTGAACTGACAACAGCTGGGTAAACAGAGCTAGTGAATTCATGAACAATGCAGTGTCACAAACCACACCTACTGTCTGAGTAAATCATTTTCACAGAGGAAGGTCCAGAGAATAGATAGATATCTAGGGAACTCTGGTCCTTAAGGTATTACTCTGTCATTTCTAAAAAGAAGAAAACACTGTACACGGTTTTGTGGCTATGTGCATAGGCTGGTGTGAGGATGACTATGTTGTTACAATGTAATGTCAGCATCTCTTTTTCAGCATCTGTAGCTGACAGTTCAATAAGAAGCAACAAACAATGCAAAAGGCCACAGTAATAGTGTCAAACAATCCAGGCTTCCCTGATTCCTGAACTAACTTAGAGCTGCAAATGGTTTAAAATATTTTTATTCAACTTGTAATAATGTAAGAAGTTTCTTTCATCCTTAATCAGATCCTTAGCGTGCATAACACACCTGATTAATTCACATAAAATATGATTTATTTCAAAATACCTTTAAAAAGCATTACTGGGCATGTCTACACATGCACTTTAATGTGCATTAACCTATTTTAATGTGCATTAAGACATCACAAAAAACTGTTCTCTTTAGCTAATGTGCATTGAAATAGGCTAATGCACCTTTTTCTAGTACCTCACAATGGAGGGCGCCTATACACATACAGCGAGGCTGCTCCAACATCTGTAATTACAGTGTATCAGAGCAGACTTGATTAATCAAGATCTGCTGGCATATGCCATGCCAATGTAAATCTTGATTAATCAAGTCTGCTGGATCGTGCTAATTACTTCATTGCAGCTGACTCCAGTGTCATATGTATCAGCATCCCCACACTGAAAAATGGCAGTGGGATGCTTTAACTAAAGTTCGTTAGATGCGCTTTAGTTAAAGTACCCCCGCCACCATTTTCAGCATAGGAATACTGATACACGTGATGCACCAGGCACTTTGTTTAGAGTGGCTCTCAGATCCACTCTAATTAAAACGCCTCTCCCCCTCACACTCCTGGAGCATGTGTATAAATGGCCATAGCTCCCATTAGATTGAATGGACATTAGCTAAAGCACATTAATGAATGTGTAGACATGCCCACTGTGACTGAAAAGATTAACAGAAGTATAATTCTCCAGCAAAATCTGCAATATTTGATATCTGAAAAAAAATAGCTTTGGATCATTCATTAGCAAGAATTACAAAATCCCTTCAGAATCTAAATGAAGATTTCTTAAAAGGCAATTTTTTCCTATAAAAGCTCAACAAAATAATCACGTCCTATCATAAGACATAAATTATAAGATATAAATTAGAAGATGCTCACAAACAACTCTATAAACCAATATTATAAACTCTATAAACCAAATATAAATGATAAATGACCAATGCAAACATCTGGCTATGAATATAAGAATTACTATACTAAACAGCAACAAAGGATATTTATAACTATAGAATTACAATATATCAAATCTTGATTAGGACTTCTGGGACCTACTATAATAACAATAACAGCGTGGTATAAGAGTGAAAACCAGAGTAGGACAAAACAGAAAATCACATAGAAGCAGTGCTGTAGCAAGGGGGGAGCAAGTGGGGCAACCACCCCAGGCACTGAAGTGAAGGGGCGCCAACAGGTGCTGTCCGGCCATGGTGAAGTGAGGCACAAAGCCACGAGCAGCTTGTTTTGGGGTGTACAGGGACACGGGAAAGGCAGCTCTCACCACTGCATGCACTCTTAGGCAAGCATGGGGGTGGGGCATCTGCCCCTCAGATCTGTGCGCAGGGCGAGGGCAGGCTGCTGCTGCAGGCTTTGCCCCACGTGCCAAACTTCATTGCTATGGCAGTGCATAGAAACTTTTGCAACATCAGGACTTCATTAATCTGAACGCTGACATATGCCATGCCAATGTTACTGAACTTAGTTATGAAAGTATTCTCAACCAAGATTCACATTTTGTGCTTGAACTTGTATCTTTACAGTTATTTCTGAGTGTAAAATTACATTGTAAGACATGAGACTGAATCGGAAAATTGTCTCTCATAGCAATCAGAATTCAAAATTTTTCTCCTGTGAATGTATTTTGTAAGGTAAACTTAATCCCTTAAAACCCTTATAAGTTTTACTGCAAGAGCCCTGCATTCCTGGGGAGTTTAAGCCGGCAGGTTCCTGGAAGAACTGTTTTGTTCTCACTCTAAAAAAGGGACAAAGACAGGGAAAGAGAGGATTTCTAAATGTTAGTGCTATTTCTCCAACTATCATACAGAAAAAAATGATCCCCACAGGAGATGAATTTCTCTAATTAAGGAATCTCATTTTTCACAATGTTAGCTGGCAGTCCTGGCTATTTGACAAATATAAAATAAAGTTATTTTAAAGGTAACCTGTCATCTCCTGGGAATATCTATATAGCTGGAGCCAGAAAAAAAGACAAAAGGTTGCATTTTTATCAGCATTTTATTTTTAGTGCATAGAATCAATTCTGATTCGAAAAGTATTTGGGACTAGATATGGTTCTGACTGCATTTTCATGTAAGGGAGGAAAGAGAAATAAGCACTTTCCCTCTTCCTGGATCAGTGTGGAGGTGCATAGAATTAAGTAAGGCAGGTAACTCCCTCCTTGGAACAAGCATGTGGGAAAGACAGGAGAATAAGAGGGCACACCCCTCCATTTACTGGCTAGGATACCTGAAGAAGCACTTGAGGACAAATAAAGAAATGGGAGGGGACTGGGACTCAGAGGTGTGTCTCTGAGGTACAGTGTGCCCACTGAAGTATTTAAAATCACAATCTAGTCTTTCATATTGAACCCCTTAGTGTAGATGTGTCACTGCAAACAAAAATATTCTTCATTTTCCTTCTGTAATGTAAAAAGATTGAATTCACTGCTCAAGTGAAACAAAACATAAAAGTAAAATCTAAAAATCCTGTAAATTCCTGTTCTTTCCTTCAACTATAATATAGGCTTGATCCTACAAGATTCTGAGCCCTTCAGGCAATCTTCTGAGCCCTTAAGAGAACCTAAAAATGTGAAAGAACAATACAATAAATAAAGAACCACACCCTTTAAAGAAGGCTCATTCATAACACTTTGTTTGAGATTTGAAGCCCCACCCACAATTTTTCTTCTCCAAACTCATAGTTCCATATTCTTATTATAGTACACAGGTGTTTGTATCCATTTAATCCATGAACAAGAGCTAAACCTGAACTAGGATTCCAAATCCCCAAACTCAGGACTGAACCTGAACAAGGGGAGGATTTGAAAATGTGAAACCAGCTGCAGGGCCCTGGCCCTCTGAGAAGATAAACCACAGTTCTTCACCCAAATTTCCCACTTGCCTTGGATGAGCTTGAAGCCTAGCTCTAAATGTTGCCTCTTTGGCTCCTTTCTCTATGAAAATTTTTCTACACACCAGCATCCCCATGCTTCAAAATGGCTGCAGGAGTGCTTGAACTAAAGGTCTGTCAAACAAGCTTTAGTTCAACCACCTTCATCACCTATTTGAAGTGTGGAGATGCTGATACACAAGTCACGGGAGGCTGCTGGAGTACAGTAATTACCACACTCCATCAGACTTGATTAATCAAATTTTCTCCAATATGCTGTAATTACAGCACTTCAGAGCAGCCTCTGCACTCACGTACAGGAACTCGGAGGGACTAGATTTAATGCACATTAACTAAAACGCATTAATGCACATGTAGATGCACCAAATGGGCATGTCTATATGTGCAGTGGACTAAAGCAAGTACTAAATGGCTTCACAGTAACAGCATTACTGCACCATCCTGATGCTGCACAGCGATGTAGCATCTTGTATAGATGCACCCACTAAATAGTAATTTGTTGCTAATCATTATGCCACATTCTGAACTACCATAAGGAAAGTAGCTACTGGGAGTCCAGCTGCCAGGGGTACACTAATGCAAAAACATTGAAAACCCCTGTGCTAAACTGTTCTTCCTATGTGGTGGCATTGGGCTGCTAGCATCTCATTTAAAATAGTTTTGTGAGATGAGTACAAAATAACTCTGAGCCACTAAGAAGTCTTCAAAATGTATCGATAATATTCAGCAATTTTGAATCTTAACGTTAGTGAGTCACTGTATAATGTAAGACTGAAACTGAGAAAATTATAGTTCATAACAAGAGAAACAGCAATACTGATAACATAATCCGTAAGGTTAACTAATGCATAATTGTTCCCAGCAAGTCTTATTTTCTTGGTCTGAATCAGACTGTTTGCTTGGCAAAAGCCATAGACATGCAAACCACCTACAGCAAATGTTGATACAATGCAAGTTTCATAAGCGACTGGCGATATTTGTTCAGGTATTATTTTCAGCCACCTGCACTGAGTTTACAAAGTGGGTGTGCAGCTCTCCTATCTTTTATGCTTCCAGCTTTCGTTGCTGAGATACCACAACTCATGTTCAACAGTGAAAATAAATCTAGTTGTTTTCTTCCTCCCCTTGAAGCATTGGCGTTCCCAATCAGATCGTATATCTGAACAGAGCTAATGAACTCTGGCCATTTGAACTCTTGTATGTTCCTTGTCAGAAGCTGCCTTTGGAAACCCAATGCACTGTATTGTGGTCTGGAGAATGTTTTGCATAAGAACCAGGTAAGTATTAGAAATGGTCCAGACATGAAACCACAACTGTGGTCAGTTTTGTTCTATTACTTGTTCTGATAGCATTAAGGGCCTGTTCTTAAATAAGTCAATTGGACACATAGCATAACCATGCCACTTCTGCTTGAAAAATTGAGGGATACATCTATGTCAGATTTCAAATTCCATTTTATTAATGCACACCGTATTAAGTTTCAAGCTCCATTTTGAAGATAGCCTCCATGGTAACATAGAGTTTCCACTTTGAAGCAGGGACCTGACATCTACTAGATTGATAATCTTTCTTTGGGAAGCTGAGTCAGAGAAATCAAGGGCCATCATCATTGGATGGCTCTACCCTAAAATTAGTGGGTTTTTAACTAACAATGACTTTTAATTCCCCACCAGACAGCAACAAAGGGAAGTGTTTGGAGGCTGGCAGTTGCTCAGAGGAAGTGCATGGACAGAAAAAGTGACCAAACTTGCTGTAAAAGAAGAAAGCTCCTTGTGAGGTGCAGCCATGTGTTTGGCCACACGTAGCAAACTAGACTTCCTTTCTCTTTTATGTCTTTGTGACAAAGTATTTAGCAGATTTTGTTGATTCTTTGGACTCTGGGAGGGTCATGCCATGAGCCCTTCAGCAATGGCCTCAAGCTTGCAAACTCTGAGCAGTCAACTGTGTGCCTTAGCACCTCTGCCACCCCACCCCCTGCAAACTAGGCTGAGGAGGCAGGAAATGCGTCCTGGCATAAGGACTCAGATCAAACGCAACATTTGCAAGGCTGCAAGTTCAGACACAGCAAGACTGGATTCAGGCAGCATGCTGTCATCCTGTGTACAGATCTGGGGGCCCACGCAGATCGGGGCCCCATGCCGCAGCAAGCCCGGCTTCAAAACTTGAAACGTTTCAAAACTTTTGATACGTTCCGAGTGCCCTCATTTCATTTTGAAGCTGTTTTGAAACCTTTTGTTTTGTTTTGATTTCACTGTTTTGAGCTTGAAACACATCGAAACAGCTTTGAAATGAAACACCCAGCAAAATTTCACACAGCCCTACTGGTGTCCCTGGACCTCAGCCCCACACATCTTTGACCAAAGTTGATCTCACAAGCACAGAGCACTCCTGGCACCTGGCTCCATGGCCTCTAGACACAACCCAGTCATCCAAGTCACAAATTTAAAGAAAACAATACACAAAGGGTTAACCATATGGTTCAAACTCAACTCTGTCAGGGCTACACCCTTCATAAGGAGTGGCCTTGATTCCTGCAGCCCCAGGGTACCTCTTTTTCCCCTGGCAGGCCTCTCTGTCTCCCAGTTCCTTCTCCTGCAGTCCTAGACTGCCCACCCCTGCTTAGAGAATAGGTTTATATGCAGCTAATTCCTGACCCTTCCAGTCAGCTGACCGCTGCCCCTGGAGATGTGTCCTGGGGTTGCTACTCAGCCAAACAAGTTGTTGGGTTTTTCTTGTCCTGCAGCCTTTCCAAAGTTCTTACGAGGCCCAGGCTACAAAAGTCCTGCTCTCACTCTGATTATAGTTAACAGGGTTGGAGTACCCTGTTACAAGAATGCTTCAACTTGACACAAAGCCCAAAGCCTTTTTCTCTCCTCCTTTCTGAATTACTTTATACATTACAACTCCTGGCCTGTAACTCAGGTAGAAGGCAGGGTAAATTTGTACCTTATGGACTAGCCAAAGTATGTATATGTATATATCCCTATTTATCATTATATATATGTGTGTATGTGTGTGTGGTATATAGCACAGAACTATTGTGGAACGAAGCTTTGTGATATATATATGTAAATATATACACACACACACTAGGGCTGTCCAAAGCTTTGGGTGCTGATTCAATTCGGAGGAATTCAGCCTGATTTGGTGTCTGAATCTCCAAATCCGAATCAAATCAGGGGACTAATAAGAAGGTCCAAATCAATTTGAAGCTCTCCAAATCTTCAGAAAAGATTCAGAGAGCTTTGATGATTCGAGCAGTCCCCACCTGCTGCAGCAGGGAGCTGGAGCCGGACTCCATGCCGGTAAGTAGGGAGCAAGAGAGGGGGGATTGGGCGAGGGGACCATGGGGGGACCCTCACCAGGCCCCATCTCCTGCCTGCTCCCCCAGCGCTCCCAGCCCCCGCCCACTCCACCAGCCCCCCCATGGCTGACTCGTCCACCCCCGCTCCGCGTGCTTTAAAAAAAAACCCCAACTCACCAGGTGCTGCTGGGCAGGGGGGTGAACCCTGCTGCCCCCCACTGCCCCACACTGCATGGGGGGCTCTGCCATGAGCCCCTGACCCCCTCTGCCCCCCAGCCCCCCCCATGGCTGCCCCACCCACCCCAGCTCCAGCCCTTTAAGAAAAAAACATACCTGTGAAAACCCCGCTGGACTCACCAGCTCCTGCAGGGGCCTCAGGGCTTCAGGGGGCTCATGGAAGAGCCACCCACACAGAGAGGGGCAGTGGGGAGGCAGTGGGGATCGCCCCTGCCAGGCAGGAACTGGTGAGCCCGGGGAGGGGGGTTTCTTAAAGGGCCAGATCTGGGGCAGGTGGGGCAGCCATGGGGGGGCTGTGACAGTGGGAGAGGGAAGGGGGGCTCATGCAGAGCCCCCACGCACTGTGGGGCAGTGGGGGGAGTGAGGATTGCCCCCCGCTTAGCAGCACCCAGAGAGTTGGGGCCATTGCTGGGGCTGGGAGAACAGACAGGGGATGAGCCTGTGTGATTTAGAGATTCAGCAGCAGCTGAATTTCCAAATTAGATTCAGCCAATTCAATTCGGGGCAGTGATTCGAATCACCAAATCAAATCCCGCGAATCGGCTGAATCCAAAGCGAATACTAGCTAATACACACACACTTTGGTTAGTCTATAAACTGCCTTCTACTTGGCTTCAGACTAACGTGGCTAACTACATCTCTCTGTAATGCAGGTGTCATCTTTGACTCCAATCTCTTTGTCCTTATTTCTATTGCAAATTATTTCTGTATAACTTCTCTGAGATACAGCTTTTCCTATCCATAAACATTGTTAAAACTCGTATCTCATCAGCTTGAATATTGTAAATTCATTTTCTCTGGTCTCTGTATTTTCTATACAGGATACAACTGCAAAGATCATTTTTCTAGCACACTGCTTTAACTATGTCACCAGTCATTTTTAATCCCTCTTTTGGCATCTCCTGATTGTATCTAATCTTACTTGCTTGTCTTCTCCCACAAGGCCCTACAAAATCTACCCCCACTGTACCTATTATCTCTCATTCACTCCCACCCTGCTTTCCCAAAGATGCCAGCCCCCATTACCCACTGGATAAATTTATAGGCAAGGATCTTCATGATTTTTCCCATGCTGCCCTTCACATTTGAGAGAAGCCCTTGTAAATAGCTGTAAACTATGTTATTATCCTTTATCAAGGATAAAGCTCCCCTTTACTCTGATGCTAAAATACTTGACATGGCTAGGTTACTGGCTAATATTGTCTCTTTATGCTTTCTTGTCTGTATCCCTCTCTTGTCTCCTGTCTTATACTTAGATTGGAAAGTCTTCTGAAGAGGGATCACCTTCTTGATGGTCTTTTTCCAGTCCATAGCACAATAGAGTCTTCATTCATAAGTAGGGCTATGATAATATTAATATTAAATCCCTGACTGCTCCAGCGGAATAAACCAATGGAATAAGATGCTGTTGAACTGTGTGTTGGGTACCAATAATGAAGAATGCCTTGCATTTGAAAGCTTGTCTAACTTTATCCCAACCATGAAGTTGGTTCAGTAAAAGATATCACCCGCAAAAATTCTTGCCTTTTTCACAATTCCCGAACCACCATGGCTGCAACATCACTCCAACATTACCAGTACCAGAATTTGGGTTTTTTATGATATTGCATCAGAGTAAGTGAGAGCAGAAATTTGCCTTGTGACCACCATTCTGTTCTTATTCAAGCAAACATCCCACTCAGTTTCAAGGCTTTGTTCTTACTGAATAAAGATTAGCTAAGGACTGAGCCAATCATGGTACTGTTCATAGTGCCTGAAGCGCTTTCAGGTTTCTTGCCATGATAAGTGCTTGATGAGTCATGCTGTTCAAAAGGAGTCAAGGATTATTAAACCATTTTGTTTTACAATGTTAAACCTGTGTATACAATTGATCTAGACATTTTGTTTTAAGAAACATCTTCCTACTTGATTTGCTGAGTTTCAATCTAGAGCATCTTTTCTGCTCCACAACATAAATGCATAGGTGCTCATTATTACAGTGGCCTTAGTGTTAATTATAATTTGCAAGGACATTTATCTTGTTGACACCACCATTTGGTTACGCAAGAGAGAGATGGCAAATGTAACCTTTTATTTATTTGCAAATTGGATGACTACATGAGAAAACCTGGGCATAAGATTGTAGCTCAGCCCCTACCCACAGTCTGAACAGCCATAGTCCATTGATACTACATCCAACTGTGAAATCCCATATATTTCTAGAATATTTCTAGGTCCCCCAGGTCTGGTTAGTGTTTGGCTACTGTTCCAAACTCAAGGCCTTTCAAGAACACACCCGAGGTGCAGATTCCAGGTCTAATATCCTTCTTGGGCAGTGGAACTCCACAATCCATCTTCCAAGACCCCTGTACAAATGCCACAATCCTCCCTAGCCTTAGGTACTTAGACATGCCATTCTGTCTCCCTAAGTGTACACCTTACTCTGACGTACTAGTTATACCCTTCAGGATCATGGGACGCTTTGGGCCCCAGCTAGCAGTGGCAGCATGCTGTCACCCCACACACAGATCTGGGAGTTCACACCCCCTAGGAAGAGTCTGGCACAGCCCCACAGCCCTCCCAGGGGACACAGGCTCCCAGATCTGTATGCGAGATGACAGTAGGCTGCTGCTGCCGGCAAGTGATATGAGTTTTGCTTGTCACCAGTTTGAGGTGCAGTTTCCCAGAAACCCCTGCACCTATCTCCTTGAAACTTTGCACACATTGTTCCCTCAGAAGGGGATACCCTCACTAAAAATTTCATCTGAATCAGGCAGGAAATTACAAAGTTATAGGCATTTTCATGATTACCCATTATAGCCTATGAGTGAAACGTCGAAACACAGCTAAACAGTGAAACAGTTTCAACAAAATGAAATGGAACAATGCTTTGAAATTAAATGAAATGCCAAAAAAAAAAGCTGTCCCTTTGAAATGGTGAAATGGAAGTCGAAACGAAATGGTGCTGTTTCGCACAGCCCTAGTACCCAGACCCATAGCAGTGGACCTGGGCTGAGGGGCACCAGCCAGATAAAAAGGACAGAGGCCAAGAAGGCTGAAGCCCAGACAAGGGCTTGGAGCCTGAGGGGCCCAGTGTCTGTTTGGGACCAAGAGATCCCTACAAGGGGCAAATGAGAGTCATCTGCAAGGCATGAGCAGGGTGACTATGGGGATGACTGGATGTCACAATCCCAGCTCCTAGGGTGACTAAGACCCTCTTAAAGAGGGAATACAACCATGGGGTGAGGGCAGAGAAGTAAAAGGCGCTAAGGAATAGGCCACCTCAGTTCTTACAGACAGCTTCCCTTTCATATATGTAACATCAAATCATGGCAAGGGAGAGACAGGAGGTGGAAGAAGCTTGGGAACAGGGGAAGGCCAGACTGGTCACTAGGAGCACCAGACTCTGCAGAGGGAAGAATACTTGAGAACATCACAGTTCCATTTCAGCCATGTAGACCCTGTGCTGACAGCTAGAGTAGACAATGAGATGTCACAGAAGCAGGCTACGATATGGTTTGGACAAAAGGAGACAGGTCTGGGATAGAAAGGTCATTCCATGAATCACCATCACAGAAATAGGTGAGGATACAGCTATTATATACAAATTCTTTTTCAAGAGTTGTGACCAATAAGAGGTTATCTGATGCATTTCCCTTGCAAAGGGGGACTTGACAAGGTTGCCCATTATCCCATCCTTCTGTATGCTTTATCATTGGAAACACTGGTTACAGCTATAAAGAATAAGGATGATATACAAGGCATTAAGGTAGGAAACAGTGAGCACAAGATCCCTTTGTACAGATGACACTACTATTTCTGACAGCCAGAGAGATCAGTTTCTGACCATCATCATTAATAAACAATTTTAGCAATCTATCTGTTTATAAAAATTAATTAGACTAAATATGAGTTACTTGGACTAAATAAATATACTACAAAGGGTATGTTTAGCAAATGGCAGTTTCATTGGCAATTAGAACACATAACTTGGGAATTAAAATATCCAAGAATATTAATCTTATTGTCTTGCAAAAATTTCAGATGCTTCTGGATGTTATATTACAGGATCTGAACAAATGGAGCAGTTTGGCAACATCCTTATGAGGAGAGTGATAATATGTTACCATAGATGTTTGACTTTTAGTGTATGATTTGGTTTTTTTCTAGTTCAAGATGGTAACCCTCCCCTCTCAAAAGGAGTACTTCCAGGTCCAAGGGGAGAGACTTCTGGTAACAAAAGTCAAAGGTTGGCATGGGACTTCCAGCCCCAAGATGGGCACCTGTCAAAGGACAGAACTACTCTTGTGGCCCTTGACAGCTCACCAAAACTCATTAAGCAGCTCTCCAGTTGAAATAATTGCCCACCCCTGCCTTAAGTATGTAGCTACATGGTGATGCTTTACTGCGCAGTAGATTAATCTTCCATGTGGACCCCCCACTTACCAGGGGGCTGGCTGGAAACTCCTGCAAGCAGGGCAGCTTCTGATGAGCCCTATGCCCTCCCCCCCACTCAGCAGGGGACTCACTAGCAGCTGCCCCACTTGTAGGACAGTTCCTTGCCACCCCCCTGCCAAGAAAAGTGAGGGGGAAATATTGGACAGTGAAGGGAGGCTAGAGGTCCTAGCTTTGCACTGCGCAGAGTTGGTCTGGAGAGCTAATGGGGGCTGGGTTCCCAGGCCTCTCTCACTCACTCTGGAGTTCCCAGCTCTGCACTGTGCAGAGCTGTTCTGGAGAGTGAACAGGGGCTGGGTTGCTAGCCTCTACTTGGGAGCCAGGAAAGGGGGCAAACAGCTCCCTAGTCCCAGCGCTGATCAGCTCCTGGGGGGAGGTGGGAACTGAGCAGCACCAGGACTGGGGACAGGGAGCTCCCTATCCCCTGTGGCACCCTGCTACCTAGGCTGACTGGGAGCAAATTTGCTGCCCAGCTGGGCTGAGTTCTCCTCCCCAGCATGACCATTGGGCTCAGCTGACTTCCCATCCCATCCTGATCCTGTGTGAGGATGGGAAGTCAGCCCAACTGGGCTGACTTCCTACCCCTAGCCTGATCTAGTGCTGGAGAGGGGAAGTCAGCTCAGCTGGGCTGACTTCCCGCTCCCAGCCCAATCTTGACCCCAGGGATGGGAGACTCCCCATCCCCGGCCGATTGAAACATCTAAACAGAGTCAAAACAGCCTCACTGTTTTGACAAAGCAAAATGGAACAGCTATTTCAAATTGAAATGAAATTCAATACGAAACACTGTTCTCTTGAAACCTCAAAACTCAAGACGAAACAGAACAGTGATGTTTTGTGCAGCCCTAGTAACTACTTTTACCTGTATTTACAAGTACTAGCTAACTGCACAGTAGCCTAATTTACTCCACAGTAAATGACCCGCATGTGCAGACTGTGAGGCTTTACTGCGCTATAAATTAGTCAACTGGGCACTAAGGTGTCTTGTGTAGATGTGCTCTGACTCTCAAACAGCAATGCCATATTCCAGGGTGGGTAATTATTTCAGCTGGCAGGTTACTTAATGAGTTTTGGTGAGCTGCTGAGGGCCACACACATAAAATCAGAAGATATCATATTAATTATTTTTAAAAAACTAAAAATCAAACATCTACTATAACATATTTTAATTTTATTTAAAAAAATAATTTTTGTCCTGATTTATGTGTTTGAGTAGTCTATATAGAGGCAATTGTTTAATAGCTCAAAATAAAGTCTTATTTTTGTACATTGTGTGTGTGGGTATAGGTGTGGGGAGGTAGGATGTGTGAGGGAGCGGGTGGGGGTGGGGATGGGGGGGTACATGGATGGAGGGGAGGCTGACCACGCTCTAGGTCCCAAAAGCTGGCTGGGGCAGGAGGAGGAAGGGCAAGCTGGGCAGAGGGTGCATGCAGCAGAGCTCACCAGGTCTGTGAAGGTGCAGGTGCAGATGCGGTCTGTCCCCCCTGCTCCCTTCTGCCCCCATGGCTGCCCCCATGGTGCTCCACATGCAGATGAGTCCCACCTGCTCCTGCTCAAATCTGCACCACACTCCCATTTTGCCCACCCTACACTTGCTGATGGCACCACCTCCACCCTGGCCAACACGCACAGCTTCCCAGAGGGGCTTCTCCCACTTCTGCTGCAGCCACCTGGGTACTCATCAGATCCCCCCACCTCCAGCAACTCCTCCTCCTCCTGCCCCTGCTGCACTGCTCAAGGCAGCAGGCAATGTGGGGAAGCAGCGGTGGCCATGCGGGTGCATGTCAAGCCTAGCCAGGTAGCAGGAAAGCTGCAGCCAGGAAGCTCCTGCCACAGCATGTGGGGTGCCAGTTCCAGCTCCCAGCAATCTTCCACCACTCAGATGTCTAGAGGTGGCTGCTCATTGTGCCAGGAAGCTGTGGGCCAAGGGGCTATTGTCGGTGGGCACAGGGCAGGTGTGGGCCAGGGCCAAGGGGGTGCTGTCGGTGGGCACAGGGCAGGTGTGGGTTGGAGCGGGCTGCCATGGGCAAGAGCAGACAGGATTTGGCCCCATGAGACACACTATGGGAGTAGCTGAGGGCTGGATACAACCAATTGGCAGGCTGGATCCAGCCTGCAGGCTGAATTTTGGCCACCTCTGCCATATTCCTATCTTCTGGATAGTCAGTCCTACCAAGCATCGTTACTAAGAATAAAGAAACTTGGAAGGTTATTTACAAAATAAATAGCCAAAGCTATGGAATTGTAACTTTGCTACTGGATCCCAGTGCGAAATAAGTATTTGGTTCAAAATATGTGGTGTGCCAAACGCTGTTCTGTCATTTCCCTACAAGCTTTTCCTTTCTCATTGTAATGGATTATCCTACATTTGAGTAGTCTTGACCAAAAAAAGAAGAAACCCAAAGTGCTTCCTGTACTGCTAGCCACATAAGAAAGATGCCCACTCTCATCATTTGGAACCATGAGCATAGTAAAACTACACTAGTTCTTCTGAGCTTTTTCTGAGCTTCTGAGCAGGAAAGGAAAGGAAAGTTGATTTCAGTGCACTGGGCTCATCATCAACAGGGGATGGTAAGCAGACAGGCTAGTGCTATTGTGAAAGGCAAAAATCAAGGAAAAAGTTGCATGGAGCCCATATTTTTCATTCCTTCTCATCACAGAGATGTCATTGTGTAAATGATTTCACAAGCTGGCAACTTGCCTCTTGCATACCTTTTATAAACACAGTAGAGGGTTTATAAAAGGTATGCAAGACCCAACTTGTCAGCCTGTGTAGTCATTCAGGTCTGTGCAGAGTGGCTGTAAGACAGTCCCCTTCTCATTTGGAAAGGTTTTACACAAAGGCGTGGGGCAGTGCACACATCCAGAGTCTCTTGTTAGCAGAGCACACAGGGAGTCTGAACCATAGTCAAAGCTGTGACTGCAGCTCATGTAGACATACCCAAAGGAGGTAGAAGGCAAAGCAGGGTGACACCAGGGACTGGGTCAGAGAGGCAAATCTTTTGCCTTTTTCATCAGATGCTATAGCTTTCAGTGAGTAACCCCAGGTGCCCTGAGACAGAGGGTAGCCTCATTAGCACACAGCCTAAACATCCATGCTGAATTCAGTTATCAGTCCTTGAGATGGCCAGGTTAAAGCTATCAGCGCTTTCACTGCAGTGCTGACCTCCCCAGTTCCTTGTTTTCTTGAGGTACAACAGTCTATAAATTAGTATTAAAAAAACCTTAATAAAAACAATTACAGGAGAAACATTGTAAAAGTAAAGCATTTAAGAGATTTTTGTGACTCAGCACATGTGAATAGAATAAGCTGTAGAATAAGCTGTAGTTCCAGTACCAGCTAGCTAAAATATTCCAAGAAACTCAAGACACTTAGGTAGTCTACATCTACTGACTTTCCATAGGACCATATGCTCCTTTGGAAATTCCATTCCTCATGCTTTGATAAGCATGTCCCTGAAAGTGTAAAATTGCTAAGAAATACATTAGAATTACATCTCTCTCACTTAAGCTTATCTGCATACACACACACACTTACATTTAAGATATTTAGTTAGAACTAACACGGATGATACATTAAACTCCTTTCTATGTATTGTTATACTGATCTGTATACATAGCAAAAGTGTCTGAATACTGACATTTTCGTGGTAAACCAGGAGAGGTGTTCCTGAAGTTATACTAGCACTATCTAACCTCACTTGTTTTATCCCAACATAACTGTGGTTTGATCTTCAAACAAGCCCAAAGATAAGCAAATATCTTCCTATCTTATATGGGCACCTTGCATTATGTATGTTTTATGAAAGCAAACAGTGCTGTGTAAAGTTATGATTCATATCTGACCATAAATCACTGAGCTGAAGAATCCCATTTTGGGGATAGATATTGTAGCTCTTTTATTCCTTTCCAAAATGAATAATAATTAGGAACGAAAGTAAAAGAACGTCACACAAAAGAATCTAGTTTTTCACCTTTAACAGTTGATACAAATTTCAGCCCCAGTAAAACTAAAGCAAAAGAGAATTATACATATATTTCATAAGCATTCTATTTAAAGAAAAACTATATAAGGATATACAATATATAAAGCATAACATTATAACATTTAGCCATATCATTGTATTTTCCTCGTCTGGCATTCATGGTTCTTGCACAGTTAGAATGAGAAATAGTGCAGTCAGTTGAACTGCTATGGGTGACTAACAGTATATTTTCAAATCATGCCCACTATCAAAGAGAAAAATAGATCTAACATTATTGTCACCCACTACTGGGTTACTGGTAAACCTTTTCATTTTATCTGTGTCAGCTAGAAAAATGCTAGATAATTCTAGATATTTTTGTCAGCTAGATAAAATGCTAAAAATATCTATTCTAATAGTGTCTCTGTTGAAACTAACAAAAAAAAAATCCTATTGCCATTGAATAATTTTCCAATAAAGTAAAATATTACTACAGAGAGGGCACATCTACATGAGATGCTGTACTGCAAAGTAGCATACTTTACTGAGCAGTATGCATGTGCATCTACACATGCGCATACTTATTGCACAGTAAACCACACTAATTGGAAGTAAATTTGCTACCTGCAAATGCAAGCAGCAAATTTTATTGCGATTAGTAACAGCACAGTAGCGCTCATGTAGACACCTGACTGGGAGCAAATCTGTTCCTGGTCAGCCAGCCGCCTGGGGCAATAGATTGCTCCCTGCCCCCAGAAGCTGCTTGCTGCCAGGATGGGCTCTGCCACCAGAGCCCAGGAGGGGACTTTGTCCTCCTGCCCTGGGAGCAGGGAGCTCCAAGCCCCCTGCTCTGAGATCACAAGCAGGGAGTGGAGGCTGGGAAATCCTGATCTCCCAGCACCAGCTCCATGACCACGAAGCTGGTGCTGGGAGATAAGAATCTCACATTCCGAGTCCCATGACCGGACCAGAGCTTGGGCTGGAAGATAAGCATCTCCCAGCATGGGCCTTCCTGTTGCGGAGCTGGCATTGGGAGATAAAGATCTCCCAATGCCTGCCCCAGAAACATGGAGCTGGCGCTGGGAGCTCCCTGCTGTTGGGGGCTGGAGAGCCTGTTCCCCACTCAGCTCCATGAGCTCAGAGATGAGTGGGGAATGGGCTGGGGAGCTTGTTCCCTGCTCAACTCTGTGAGTGTAGAGCTAGGCAGGAAAGAGGCTCCCCAACCTATTTTCCACCCAGCTCCACTCTCATGGAGCTGAGCAGGGAACAAGCTCCCCAACCTATTCTGCATGCAGCTTCATGCTCACAGAGCTGAGTGGGGGAACAAGCTCTCGCCTAGGCTTCATGGATGCCTTTTCCTTTTCACTGCCAATTTGGCAAATGAAAAATTATGGAAATGTATCCATGTCTTAAAGTTACGCAGACAGGAGGATGTCACTGATTAAACATCTCAGGGCCTTGTTACATGGTAATTTTGGGCGGCTCCTGGATCTCTTAACACCTGGATTTTCCACACATTAACACCTGAAACAAGTTTTAAGCACTGTTTAGGTGGCTCAAAGTTATGCCACTCCAGGGCAGGATTATTTCTGATCCATTTTGCCCAGTTTATGTTTCACTAAGGTATAGCTATTCTAGGCTACAGCTTAGTGTAAACACCCCATCCATCTCCACCCCCCCCCCCCACTGGCCCAGATTGGGCCCACTGCCTCCCACCCCTGCACCCTTCCAGGTGCTCCAGATGCCCGCTCACTGCTCCCTCCCTCTCTTCCCCCCACCCACTTCCCCTTACTTACTAGTGGCTGCCCACACTGTCTGTCTTGAGTGGAGCAGGCAGAGAAGGGTTAACCTTCCTGCCTGGCCACTGCTGCTCTCTGGGCCAGACTCAGGTGGGAGAAGAGCAGCAGCCAAAGAGAAGCAGCAGTGGGGCTGGGAAGGCAGGTTAACCCTTCCCTGCCTGCTCCCCCAGAACAGACAATGCAGGCAGCCACAAGTAAGTGGGGGGAATGGCCAGAGAGAACCCCAAGGGGCAGGGGGAGCCCCCGGTGGCAGGGAGGAAACCTAGAATGGGAAGCTGGGGGCTAAAAACTCAAGCTTGCACTAACACCGAACAACATACATGCAGCTCACAGTGGGCACATCTACACATACAATTAATGCAAAACAGTAAACTCCAGAGCAATAAACTTCAGAGGTTATTGCCATTTGAACTTGTGCCTGGGAGCGCACCATGTTGAGCCAGGTTGGAGCAACCCTGGCTGGCAGGGGACTCAGGGGCTCTCCCAGCTCAACATGCTGCAGAGGGAATGGCTGGGGCATGAGGGTGCTTCAGTCTGACAGGTAGCCCCCACACTGAGGCCCTCATGCCCCAGTCAGCCGGGGCAGCATCTATACATGAACTGCTGCAGAGTTTTTTACTGTGCAACAGGATAGTACTTGTATTCATAAGTACCTGCATTACAAGTACTATCCTGCTGCACAATAAATTAGTTTACTTCAGCCTAATAGGGAGGCATATGTAGATGCAGAGACGTTTACTGTGCAGCTAATTAGTCTACTGCTTAGTAAACAGCTCTTGTAGATGAGCCCAGTGTAAATTGTAACAAGGCCTTCATTTGCAAAGGCATCTTGAGAAGAGCAGGAAAAGAAGCAAGATATGATTACATCATTATAACAATCATACAAGTTGAACACTGTAAACAATTGCGCATCACTTTCAGCTCCCTAGAGCACTAACATTTAAATGCTGTGGAACTAGTAGCAAATCCCATGATTACTAGAAAAAAATTCAAAAGGATGCTTGTCTGCAGCCAAATGACAAAGCACCCAGCCTAAATATAAGCTCCAGGAAGTTAAAATAATTATTAATATTTACAAATCCAAATAAGTTTAGATCAAGAGATGAAAATAAGAGTAAAGAATACATTGAGTCAACAGTATTGATTTGAACTCTGTATGAAATGTCAAGACTATTATTTTGATGTCAAACTAGCTCTAAGAATACCATGAGGATAAAACTAAATGCCTGTTTCAAGATGGGCTTTCCGGCAGAAAGCCTGTTCAAATGCCACTGGAATACACTAACCAGGTGATATTTCTCCTTTAAAGGCTAGAGTATGTTAAATTATATGCAATTTAAGAAAGAAGATGATGCTGTTATAGAGCTAACCCTTTTCCCTTAAAAGCATGTCCTGACTAAAATGAATTTATAGCCCAGGGAAGTTTTGGTAAAGGAAAGCTCTTTAAGATTTGAAGTAATAAAAATATCATACCACTCTTAAGTCTATTCTTAAATTACAAATTAATATAGTTTCACCAAAGGAAAGAGACTTTCACATATCAACAGGTACAATGGTCCATTTGAAGGAGTATCAGATAGGCAATGTAAAATTCCATAATCCAGTTGTATAACATGCTAATGTACATGGAGACTACACTTTAACCTTGGTTTCCTAGAAGCTTCTGCAAACCTGTTTTGAAGTCTTCTGTTTTAATGACCTGCTCAGCTAGCACACAGTACTATTATTCAATAGTTTTTGAAGCCATTAAAATGTTATGACTTCTTTTTATTAAGGGCTTATTCATGGATACAATATATTTTGGGGGTTTCCAAAGTGAACATCAGCACAGTTTCTGTCCTTCATAAACCAATGTATAGTCTGATAGGCTTTTCACTAGTGTTGTTCCTTGGCAAGATTAGAAATGAGATAGCTAAGGTATTCATTTGGAATTACAGTTTCCCCGATCATTCAGCTAATCTGGTCCCCTGGACATCTTTCGGCATCTAATCTGTGTGAAGCCTGTGAGTTGTTGTATTGTGAGCTGAGCCACTGGAAAAATAGTTAAATGAAGCAGTATGCTTAGATTTTGTGCCTGTTTTCAATATAATTTGGGTTCTTCAGTATTTGTCTAGGTCAGTGTTTCTCAACTCTGGGGTGCCTAGAAATCTTTTTAAGGCTGCCATGAAATGTTAGCACTGTTAGATGGCAAACCTGATTCACAAGATAAACCCAAAAATTTCAAATAGGAACCCATAGTGTTGAAAACATTCTGCCTTCCTGTGGTCTTTCTGAGTCTGCAACAAAAGAATTGCTCTATTATTTTTCCCTAGTCAAAAAATGAGTGAAAACTAAGAGCTGGCATTTTCCGAGGGCTGCCTTGAGTCTTGATTCTGAAAAGTGGCCCTGTGAGTCCAACAATGGGATGGGGGTGCCTTGAGTCTAAAAAGGCTAAGTATCACTGGCGTGCGTGCTAGAAATCAACTTGTGCCTCCAATGTATAGCTCATGGGTGTGTACCACCTACTACTATCATCTGTATTTTATGGAATCAAAAGGCAGATGTCACCAGAGAGTGCATTGGTCTGTCTGGTGAAGCCTTTGCCTGTCAACTTTTGTGGATGCTGCAACCCATGGGCAACAACTTACTTTTGCTGGGGGGAGAGGCTAATGTGATGCCCCACCCCACGCTCCGCCCTTGGTGGCACAGTTGCAGCAGAGCTGAGTGGAGCCCATGGGGAGGGCAGTGCAGAGGGCAGATGTGGGCTGCCTGCTGTGGGCTTGGGGCTCCCCACCCTGTTGCCCTCCTCCTGGGAGCCCCACGCTGGCTGCACTGCCACAGCAAGGCTCCCCCTGCCTGCCCAGCAGCAGTGTGGGTGGGGGCAAAACTCCATGCCACTACCCCAGTTGCTGCTGGTAGGCAGGAGGCACCTTGCGATGGTGATGCAGCTGGTATGGGGCTATCGGGGGAAAGGCAACAGGGTGAGGAGTCTCAAACCCACTGCAGGCAGCCCACATCTGCCCCCACCCCATGCACAAATCTGGGGGGGGGCACTTGTCCCCCCATCCCCCCTCCCTGAGAGTGCACACAGTAGCAAGGAGCTGGCTCCTTTCCTCCCCCTCCTTGGATGAGCCACCCACTCCTCATTCCTCACTGTCCCACTCCCTGCCCTAGCCCTGGGCCTCATGAACTGCCCTGGCTAGGCAAAGGCCCCAGGCCTAGCCCCTGCTCCACCCCTCCCTCACAGTGGGGGCCTCAATCTGGAACTCTGCCAGCCTGCAAAGGGAAACCCACCGTTTCCACAGTGAATGGAAAACCCGGATCCCTGCACAATACCAGGAATCCAGGACAAATGCTGTCCCGGAGTCATGCAGCCCAGGACCAGGACTTGATGTTCGCATTTTGGAACCAATCCACCCAATTAAGGACAGGTGGTCACCCTACCCTCTTCCCAAGGGGGCCAAGGCCCTCGGGCCGCCATGTACTTGGCACCTATGCTGCAATCCGCCAGTTAGAAACAGGCATATTGAAAATATTGAACCACATAGTCCATGTTCAAGTTAAATTTGACTTCATTGTGAAATGGGCTTTATACATACAATGATCACAGAAGACTCCTAGATGTGCAAGGAGCTAAACTGATTCTTGTATGAAAAACCAGAACAAGGCCCAAACTCCATTTAGTACCTTCTCATTTGAATCCCTCAGAACAGAATATAGGTGGGATGTCAGTGATGAACAGGGAGGAGTTGTGTATACAGCTGACTGTCATGCAACATAGCTAGACATTCAGAACAAATATTTTGTCATCATTTCATTGAGTGAGACTGTTGTTCATTTACTTGAGGTTGAAAAGTGAGAAACAGTGCACATGTGGCAGAGATGTAAATGCTCCTTGCTTAATCAGACCATAAGAAAACAGTTTTAAGTGGAGAGGAAGTTACTATACATTTTGAATGCTTTTGTTCCTGCTGACTGTAGACCTAAAGTTTCTTGACTAGGGAAACGACCTTGAACCATATCACAGAACCATGAAAGATCATTTCCAGGAAGTGTACGATGACGAATTAATTATTTCTTTTTTTAACTGAATTCAGCATTGTGCATTACATGCATTATGTTAGGATGATTATCATTTGCAATTTGACCTTGAAACAATCTTTACATTGTAAATTCTTAATGATGAAAATATGTTAGCAATTAATTATTAAAGCAGAATGATTGCAAATACATATTCCTAGAATTCCTAGGCTTGGAATTCATGTCTATAGATTAATGCAAATTAAAAAGAAATAAATAAGTTGAAAAATATCTGATCCAAAACCAGAAGCTTTGATTCTTGTTGGAGCTATTAGACAATAATGAAATATGAATAATTAACAATAACATATCCCATCCTATGTTGCAAATCTTTAAGCTTGCCTTCTAAATGAAAATGTATTCAAGGTGTTATAGGCTGTAGAAAATAACATAGCAAGCCACTGTAGCTAACTGTATGATAACATGCTGTCATATTTGGAAAATATTTTGAAACAAAAAAGAAAAGGTATTTTCAAAAAAACTACTTCAAATACATTGTTCAACTTCTGATATGTCTTTCTGCTACATATGCATCATTTCAGATCTCATTATGGAGTAACCTTTCTATTTAGTATGCAACCCAAATAACCAGCCTATTTCACAGCTCTTTTTTTTCTCTGTTGCTATACCTTGTAACATACTAAGATGTCTCTATCAACTTTGCAAGACCCATCGTCAGGGTCATCTGGCATACTGCTTGCCATTTTGTCTATTTAATTTAAGCTAAATATGCAATGTTTCCCTTTTGTCACCTTCAAGAGAGGAATCTGATTGATAAAACTCTGATCTAGCCCAATTTGAAGCTAACTTGACAGGTTTTATGCACAGATTGTAGTGTTCTCTCAGATGCCCTTCTTCTCTTTGTTCTATTATTTTTAAAGGATTCTCTAAAGTGATTGTGTGCTTTCCAGCAGCTATTCCCTTGGCTGCTTTCACTTTCCACTGTCCACACTAGTCATCTATATACAGTATTATGCATAAAAACACAGGTGTTATGTAATGTGCAATACAATTATTTTCTACCAGTTCTGACAGCATAACATGTAGGAATATCTTCCTGATAGATACCATTCTTCAACACTTTTGATTCATTGATTGATGACAAAAGTAGGATACAAAACACTGCCAAAAGCTCTCATACCAAACTAACAAGATGAACAATCTTTGATACGGAGGGTAATAACTCAGAAAAGCTCACAAAGGTTTCAATGATAGAGGGACATCAAAGATGAGTTTTAGTTTCACCCAAGATGTTCTGCAGTTTGTATTAATTCACAAAGTAATAGTCTTAAATTGAGATAGTAATGCTGTTGTGACAGGTGCCATGGGAGTTTGAAATATTCAAAGACTTTTTTATTCCTTTAATTAACATTAAATGAACCTTAATGGGCTTACTAGTGATTCCTGGCTTAATAGGTAAGATAAAAAATGTTTCCTGTAGGAACTAAAGACAGTGAGGGTAGATCATGCAAACTGCCAATAATTAAATAATATAGTAACAAGTTTCACTGCACTCCAGCTTAGAAGCTGGTTGACTGGTTTAACCTCATTGAAAATAACAAAGGCCTCAAGAAGACAAAAGACTTGAAACTATAGAATGGCAGCTCTGATCCAGAGAAGAGAGACAGCATCTAAGAAATGATAGGAATGTGACTCTGACTAACAAAAGATGCCATTGGGGAACCTTCTCAAGTTCTTCAGACCTGCTAGAGTCTCCATGTGAGAAGAAGGATAACCCACTTGGTAAGCTAGGCAGACATATTGCTCTTAAGAACTATGTATTGCTTTAAAAAATATTTTCTCTGAGATGCTTTCATTTAAATAAATATTGTCATCCTTCATGAGAGCCAGCTGGCCAATGTTGAATTCTGTCATTGCCCCTCACAGAATAGACTGGCAGGTGCTAAACTGAAGTCAAACCTGAAGAGACAATCCCAGAGGTCTACAGCTAAAGTCCTCATTTGGAGGGAGAGAATTCTCATTATCTGGTTGGAGCCATGAGACCTGAGAGGTGTGCCCTGGAGGAAACTGCCAGGAAGTCAGAGGTGCTATTAATCCAGAAACAGTGACTGCTGAAACAATCATAATTCCACCATTAAAATAAATACAAAAAATCAGTGAAGAATTAAATCCACACGTCTCAGACAAATACATTTTCATATTGAACTTGACAGAACAAATACAGGAATATCTTATTGATAGCTGATCCCTGATCAGCAGCACAGAGTGTTTTTCCAATGGAAAATATATTCAAGAATTAGATATCAGAGTATAAAATATGACTTTTATAAAGTTCTCAGTCTTGGGTATTTAAACGAGGCAGCAACTAATATAGCTCATCATGTTACCATCTACCTCCATTTCAACAACATCAGGATTTACACTGTTATTTCTTTAAAAAGGAGCAATTGCCATAAAAGCTGTTGGGCTAGGCTTTAAATACAGGAAGAAAGTTGGCATTCTCCAAGAGCACCCATAAAATATCATAAAACATAGGATCATAGGAAAGTAGAGCTGGAAGAAAACTCATGAGGTAATCTAGGCTACCCCCTATTCAAGGCAGAATTGTCTCAACTAAACCATCCCAGCCAAGTGTCTGTCTAACCTGTTCTTGAAAATGTACAGGGATGAAGAGCCTACTTCTCTAGGTTGTCTGTTTCAATGATTGACTACCCTTATAGTCAGAAAGTTCTTCCTAATCTCCAATATATATTTCCACTGCTGCCGTTTGAGACCATTGCTCCTTGTCCTGTCCCCTACAGCCAAAGAATAAAGTCAACTCCACCCTCTTTATAATCACCCTTCAGATATTTGAAGCCTATTATCAAATCTCCCCAGTCTTCTTTTTTCCATACTAAACCCTAGTTCTTTCAGCCTTTCCTCATAAGCCATGTTCCCCAGGCCTCATCATTTTTGTCACTCTCTGCTGAACTCTTTCCAATCTGTCCACATCTTTCCTAAAGTGTGGGGCACAAAACTGGACACAATATTCCAGCTGAGGCCACATCAGTGCTGAATAAAGTGGAAGAATCACTTTCCTTGGTTTGCAAGTAATGCAACCCATCATGCCATTGGCCTCTTTCACAACACAAGCACACTGTTGGCTCATATTCAACTTATGGTCCACTGTAACCCCCAGGCCCTTCCTTGCAATACTTCAGCCTAGCCAGTCATTTCCTGTTTTGTATTTGTGCATATAATTATTCCCCCTACCTTGCACTTATCCTTATTGAATTTCATCTGGTTAATTGCAGATCATTTTTCCCGTCAATCCTGGTGGTTTGGGATCCTAGCTCTACCCTCCAGAGTGTCTGCAACTCCACCCAACTCGGTGCCATCCACAAATTTGCTAGGTATGCATTCAGTCCCATCATCCAAATCATTAATATGTTAAACAATTCTGGACCTAGAACAGACTCCTGGGAACCCCACTTGAAACATCCACCTCACTGGTAATTAAGCCTTTAATGACTACTCACTGAGCATGAGTCAAACAGTTATGTATCCACCTTACAGTACTTTCATCTAGTTTTATTTCCTTACCTTCTTAATGAGAACATTGTGGGAGGAAGTGTCAAAAGATTTTTTAATGTCAAGGTATATCACATCCCCAATCCACAGAACCTGTCACCTTATCGTAGAAAGAAAACAGGTTGGTCATGCATGCCTTGCTCTTGGTGCTTCACAATAGATTCCTTGAGGACCTGCTCCATGATCTTTCTAGGTATTGAGGTCTGTAATTCCCTAGATACTCTTTTTCCCCTTTCTTAAAGATGGACACTATATTTGCCCTTTTCCAATCATACCAGACCCCACCTGACCTCCACAAATTCTCAAAAAGGATAACCAATGGCTCAGCCAATTCCTTCATATGGAGGCTGTCTTTGTCAAAAAAAAAAAACAAGACCAGGGTTACTGTACACCCTGGATGGACTCTTGAGCATTCATGCCTTTGCCCTATCTGTAGGTAAGAAGAAGGTGATATGCCAATGCCATGACTTAACACTGTCTGGTGACAGCTTTGAATTACATTGGGTCTGGCACTGGAACGAAGAACCAGGGAGCTGGAATCAGATCTGTTACCCATAGTTCCTCCTTCTGCGACAGAGAATCTAGCCCTAAGAATGTATATTGCAGTATCAATCTAATGTGCTATCTATCCTTTGTCATTATCACCAAAAAGCACAGAGGCAGAGGTGACAAGAGCAATAATATATTTGTACAACTGCATTAAGGGAAAAGTGATTTATTGCAAGGCAGTCTTTGAGTCAAACTCATTATTCACAGGAAACACATTGGAAGAAATATATGTCTAAACACAAATGTAGATGAAAGGCAATATACAAAGTTATCATTCAGAGTATTACAGCTTGCCAACATGTAAAACCACAATAAATGGATAGTAAAAATGGACCTTCGCAAAGTGTTAAAAAAAAAAAAGCACATTATTGTGTATTGCGGTTATTTCTCAGACAATGCTGCAAAATAATAGTGAAGTGTTACTTCCTCACAGTTAAAAAAACCACTAGAATTCTTCAAACTCAAGAATGCAGACATACATCATGTCTGTGAATATCATAAAAAAGATCAGATGTAATATTTTCTTTCAATGCAGACAACCACTTTGAGATTTTCCATTCAGACAGCCTTGAAAACTGCCTCCAGCATTTGCCAATTACTACTGACAAAAACCATTTGGTACAAAGTGATGTTTTAAGTGAAATAAAACAGTGAAGAAAACTGAACATGATGAAAGGATTTTGTTCTTCCTATGAAGTGACTGTAAGTTATATATTCACAAGGTAAAGTTTATGTTTCCTGCCAGTGACAAATGCCATGTGATGCTGAGCGCCAAGGTGAAGTTTGTTTGACAGTAGTAGGAAAAGAAGACAAAACTCGTTTTCATGTTCTTTAATGCAGTCAGATATATATTTCTAGTTATAAACAAAGGAAGAGATGTTTAATGCCTCTGTTCCACATCATTCTTTACAATGTAAGTGCTCACATGGAGAAAATGATTCCTTAAAATTACAGTGGTCAAAGTGTATGTAGAGGGTACCAGCGATCTCTCTGTCACGAGCTCTTAATATTCTTTCAGGCTGTAACACATAATTGATAATAATTATAGTACAACAGCATTTATTTTAAAATGTTTACCCTACATGGGGAACCTCCAGGTTTGGCAAAAAGGCTCATGAATCAAGGATCAAAACACCAAAGGATTAAAACTTTGTTTGGAAGTTTGCACAGCAAAGAATTGCCATGTTTAGGGAACTTCATTTCCCTATCTACCTACAGTGCTTATTTGGCCCTCACAGTTTTTGGGTCTGAACACAACATATTTGTTATCTGCCTTTAGACCAGTAGAAAGTTTGAGTGAACACACAGAATATAGCCTTATTCTGGTGTAAGTCATTTATTCCAATGTAAAGTTTTCCTATGAAAAATCTATACTAACTATACACCAGTAACCACTGGGTGTGCAGTACATCTACAACTTTAGGCAGTTTCAACTAACTATCCTAGGACAGCTTTGCTAAAGCTACTGTCTGCTACCCTCCTACCAACTAGCTAGGAACTGTACTAGCAGCCTATAAACTGATACTCTGGAGTATGCTGCTTGTATGTTCACTCCAGATCCTGACAGAAACAAAACCAATGTGAAATACACCAGTGTGAAAGTGTCATGTGCCTGCAACCTTTAATGTAGTTTTCCTCACAACCCCATTGTGGGAGAGTAAGTATTCTGATCTCTGTTTTAAAGAGGGGGAACCAAGGCACAGAGAGCATGTCTGCACATTCATTAATGTGCAGTAGTTACTGAGCATTTAGTTTAGTACTTGCTTAATGAAGTACAGTAAAATCTCTGTTATCTGGTACTTCATCAACTCTATTAACTGGAGTTTCCAGCCAGACGATCAGATGCAGGAGGCGGGCAGGGGAAAGCTTGCACACAGCGGCCACCGCCACCACCCCATGCTACCACCACTCCACATGCAGCCACCGCCACCTGCCACCCTGTGCTCTGTCAGCCAAATGTGTGTGTGTGGGGGGGGGGGGGCGGCCCAGGGGAAAGTTTGCATGCTGCCATCACTGCCACCACCCACCACCCTGAGCTGCTGCCACTCTGCATGTGGCCTCCACCCCCTCCCCCCTGCTCCATGTTATCTGAAAACCCTGCTGGGTTATTTCAGATAACTGGAGTTTTTACATAACCAGCAATCCCCTTACCCCAGAGATGCCAGACAACAGAGATTTTACTGTACTAACTAAATGCATGGTAACTACAGTCACCACGCAGTAGCACCGGCACATAGTTTTTAGTGACACTTACTGCATAGTAGGGCTGTGTAAAGCTTCAGTAGCTGATTTGATACGGAGAAGATTCGGCCCGGTATGGGGACCGAAACTCCAAATCCGAATCAAACTGGGAGACCAAGTAAAAGATCCAAATTGATTTGAAGCATCTGAATTGATTCAGAAAAACTTTGGAAAACAGGCAGCTGACAGCTGCCTCCAGCTGATAAGTCTGTTGGGGTTGGGGGAAGGGGGAAGGAATGGGCATGGGGGAGGGAAGGATTCGGCCTGGGGGTTGGACAAGCTGCCCAGCAGGGATGGGTGGGGTGTTACTCGGGGAGGGGAGTGGGAGAGTCCAGGATGCAGTGCAGCAGCACTGGGAGTGGGGTTTCTTCCCTGCTGCTGCTTGCCCAGCCAGAGTGGAGGGGGCAGGATGCAGGCACGGCTTGCTCCATATGGGAGGGGGCAAGTGGTAGCAGTACATAACCACTGCTCCCAATGCTGCCGCGCCCAGAACTTGCACCGGCCATGCTGGCTGATAAGCGGTGGCAGGGCAGAGCCTCTGCTCCCAACATTGATGCAGGCACGGCAGCTCTGGGAGTGGGGGCTACGCCCTGCTGCCACCCCTGCACCAGCTGGGCAAGCAGCAGCAGGGCACTTAAAAAAAAAAAGCCCCATACTCACCGGCTCTGGCAGCGGCAACTGGGGCCTCTGAGGCCCCAATCTCCCCCACCCCACTTGGCACCCACGCAGCAGCTGCTCAGCAGGACGCTGCACGCTGCCTGGGAAATGGGGCGGCTCCGGCATTCAGCTGGAGCCTGGCAGTGCTCAACCCTAGTGGCCCCAGCTCCCAGCCCTGCCAAGCCACACTGCACCTGCACAATGCAACAGCTGCTGCGTGGGTGCCAAGTGGTGGGGGGTCATTCCCCACGGCCTGTGGGGGCTCCGCCACAAGCACCCAGAGGCCCCAATTGCCGATCCTGCAGCTGATGAGTATAGGACTTTTTTTTTTTTAAAGCTCCACAGTCACCAGCTGCAGGAGCGGTGATTGGGGCCTCTGGGCATGCATGACAGAGTCCCCCCACACAGTGTGGGGCAGTGGGGATCACCCCCCCCACACTTGGCACCCATGCGGCAGCTGTCACATTGCATGGGTGCAGCATGCCTCAGCAGGGCACCATGCACTGTCTGGGAGCTGCAGAAGCTCCAGCAGTCAGGCAGAACCCAGCAGCACACAGCCCCAGTGACCCCAGATCCCAGGCAGCGCACAGAGCCCTGCCAAGCCATGCTTCACTCGCACATGGGGCAGCTGCCACACGGGTACCAAGCGGGGAGGAATCCCTGCTGCCCCCCACTGCCCCATGTTGTGTGGGGGGGCTCTGCCTAATGACCACTCCAGCAACCAGCGAGTGCAGGGCTTTTTTTTTTAAGTGCTGGGATTAGGCTGGGGCCGGGCAGGGGATGGGGCCAGGCAGGGCAGACATGCGGGCTTCTCCCATGGCTCCCCAAGCCTGGAGAGAGATAGGCACAGCTGGAAGAGTCGTGGAAGAACCTGCAGCCGCCTGGCTGTTCCTGCCTCTCCCCGGCCAATTCAAATCACTGAATCTCTCTGAATCAGTGCCAAATCTTCCAAAGCTGATTTGGCTGAATCAATTCAGGACAGCGATCCGAATCTCTGAATTGAATCACTGTCCTATGAATCGGCCAAATTCAAATACTTCCCTATTCACACAGGCATACTGCAGTGCACAGTAGCCTAATACTACTGCACAGTAGCATATTAACACGGTTTTTGCCTGGCACACTATGGCGCAGTGTTATTAGGCTACTGCACATTGACTGTCTTGTGTAGACGTGCCCACAGATACCAAATCCCAGATCCTCAAAGGTATTTAGATACCTAACTCCATTCACCAGAGTCATGCAGTAATTCAGTGTCAGAGCTGGGAGTCTTGCAAGTCTTAAGAACAGACTGAATTCTATTAGTAGATGTTAACAGTTATGAACCCAAAAAGATGACAAAGCCAGTAGGGAAATACAGATTACCCGAGCGAGAGACTAACATAAGAAGGATGGGGGTGAAGAACGGAATGCAACTAGGTTACAGAAAATACAATGTTAGCCAACTAAACCTGGGCATGGGGAAAGGGGAGGGAGGGGGTTTGTGATGCTGAGAGAGAAAGAAGATAGATACACACAAACCCGTACAATGGTCCACAATGGTGGAGGAAGAAGTTGAAGAAAGTTTCTCAGTCCATATAGAGTCTCATCTCAGTCCATATAGGGTCCTCTTCGGGTGGAGCATGGTGGTCCGTTGCTGAAGATTCTTCTCAAAGTGAAGTCCATCAGGTGCAGAGCGGGATTCAGGTGGTCCCCTCTGGGTCCAGTCTGGTGGCAGTTAATCTGACGGGGTTATTGTACTGGCAGTGGCCCATGATGTGCTCCACATAGATGTCACAGGACCAGCAGATTGTGTCAGACACCAGGAGGCAGCGCATCAGCATGGCATAGCGGCAGGCATGCTGGACACTCTCGTTGCTGGGGTCCCAGACTCCAAGCATTCCCATGATGAGCGTGTCAATCATCACATCGTAGCCACGGCCCCTTAGGATGTCGGCCAGTGGGGTGTACTTCTGCTTGCAAGCCCTGGCATTGGTGAAGGCTTTATGCCAGTTCTCAAAGGGGATGGCCACGTCCATGATCACAACCTTCTTGGCCTCTTCGTTCATGATAACGATATCAGGGCGCATCTGGTTCTCACAGCCTGGCACGGTGCGGTTGACGGAGATCTCCCCTGCTGCAGCCGGGATGTAACTACCAGTCCATTTATTGTGACAATGCTAGCTGTTGTCGTGCAGGCACCCTACAACCCAGGAGATGAGCAAACCTTACCATTTAACACTAAACGGTGTAGCTCTTGTAGTTCCTTGCATCTCAGTCTTTCTGTTTAAATGTATTAGCCTTTCAAACAGTGAAAGTACAATTACAACAGCTGCTGATCCAGATGGTTTTCATAACTATCCAAATAACTATCACAGCTTTTTTTTTATTGGCCATTTCACATTTATACCTTGCCATTTACTTAGACTCAAAGCTTAGAACCTGAGTAGAGAAAATGTGGGCAGAGCGTTTTCCTTCTGTTTCACTTTTGTTTATTTCTGAGTTTTCTGTAGAATTTTTACTGATTAGAACATTTTCTTTTGTGAAGAGAAATGTTTAAAAAAATGTTCTTTCTAGAAAAGTGATGCATTGTTGACAATGATGCTGGAAATTTAGCTCGTATAGTTAGATAAAAATGAACCAAAGAGCCAGTTCAACTGCACCTATTCCTGATGCCTCCTGTCAGTACCAGGTGATTTTTCTAGTATAAACAAGGTTTCTATAGACAAGCCAGGGCCACTTCCACTTTTGGTGAAGCTGATCTAGTTTCCCAATGGCAGAACTGAGAGTACAATTTGGCTTCAACTCACATGACAAGGCACTCTTCTCAGAAGCGAACCTAGGGAGGATGACTGGGGCACTAGCCCCAGGCACTCATTAGAGCAGACACTGAAAAGGGAGTCCACAAGGAACCCACACTGCTGCCACTGGTGTTCAGAGTTTACACTGAGGTGGCAGCAGCTAGCACCATGCTACAATTGTGATAACCTCTGCTCTGAGAGATCACAGACTCAGAAGGCATGTCCCCATATGAAGGGGCATGAGGTTGCTGCAGCAAAAAATAGCAGTGGCACAAATTTGCACTGCTTTTTACCATAATGCACACCCCTGTAAGTGGGGTTGGTGCAGGGCAAATTGTCCTGGGTGGGGCAGGGGAGGCTGAGGCCAGCACCTGTGCTGGTCCTAGCAGCCTTATCTGGGCTCCTGGGGGCCTCCCAGGGCAGCAGCTGCAGTGATCCAGCTGCTTACAGCCTGGCCAGCAGCCAGAGTGTGGCTCTGGCTGGCTAGGCTCCCTTTCTGGCTTCGCATGCTGCTGTTGCATGCATCATATCTTTTTTCAGTGGTGGTTTTTTTTGACATTTGGATCTCTTGGTGTCAAAAAAACCCACGGCATTGCAAATTAACAGCACAGCAAAAGGGTGCATGTGTGATGTGTGTGGTTTGTGATACCTCAAACGTCCATGCTTGTTTGCCCATACAGTCACAGAGAAGTAGGCCTGGAAGGGACTTCCAAAGGTCATCTAGTCCAACCCCCTGCCTGAGGCAAGATCATCCCTAATCAAACCATCCTATACAATCTGTAATCTAAACTCTACATAAGGCTATCATCAATGCTGACACAACATAAACATAATGCCCTAACCTGCCACAGGTAAAGCAGGGGAACCATGACAGCCAATGTATTGCTTCTATAAAAGGTTGTCAATATATATTCAAGAGGTCCTAAGTAGAGGGTCATGCCTCCCACAACAAAGAAAGGCAAAAACCCTCACAGTCCATACCAATTTGACCATGGGGTAAAACTTCTTCCTGACCTCAAGTATGGCAATTGGCCTGACTCTGAGCAGAAGGGAAAAATCCTCTAGCCAGGAACCTCTGGCTTTGGTCCTAGCAGGAGCACTGGCACACTTCCGTCACAGTCCCCAGCCTTGCTGTAGCCAACATCCAATGTCTCTGAGGAAGGCTTAAAAACACCATGACACATAGCAGAAAGGTGGGGAGGGGCAACCAGCAAAGGCCAGAAGCACAGGAAATACCCATGGTAGAACATAGATATAGCTATGCCTAGATCATCCCCAACCAGTGGTTGTCCAACCTTTTCTTGAACACCTCCAATGAAGGAGAGGCCACAACTTCCCTAGGCAGTCTATTCCACTGCCTCAATGTTCTAATTGTGAAGAAGTTTTTCCTGATATCTAACCTAAACTTACTTTTCTGCAACCTCAAGCCATTGGTCCATGCCCTCCTCTCTTCAGCAATAGAAGGTGCCTTTCCTCTTCTTTATGGCAGTCCTTCAAGTATTTGAAGACTGTTGGCATGTCCCCTCTTAAGTTCCACGAATTGACAGTGCTGAGCTCCTTCAGCCTCTCCTCATATAACTTGCCTCCCAAGCCCTTTATTATCTTTGTTGCCTGCCTCTGGACCCTCTCTAACTTCTCCACATCCTTTTTACAATGTGGAGCCCAGAACTGCACACAATACTCCAGATGAGACCTAACTAGTGCTGAGTAGAGGGGCACTTTTACCTCCCATGTCTTGTACCTAATACTTCTATTGATGCATCACAAAACCACACACAACTTCTGTGAAGCTGCATCACACGGTCGGCAGGCCCGGATGAGCTCCATCCGAGGGTGCTGAAGGCGCTGGCCGACATCATTGCAGAGCCACTGGCGGGAATATTTGAACGCTCGTGGCGCACGGGCCAAGTCCCGGAGGACTGGAAAAGGGCCAACGTGGTCCCCATTTTCAAGAAGGGGAGGAAGGAGGACCCGGGCAACTACAGGCCAGTCAGTCTCACCTCCATCCTTGGCAAAGTCCTTGAAAAAATTATCAAGGCTCACATTTGTGAGAGCCTGGCAGGACAAATTATGCTGAGGGGAAACCAGCACGGGTTCGTGGCAGGCAGATCGTGCCTGACCAATCTAATCTCTTTTTATGACCAGGTTACGAAACACCTGGACACAGAAGGAGGGGTGGATGTTGTATATTTAGACTTCAGGAAGGCCTTCGATACGGTATCCCACCCCATACTGGTGAACAAGTTAAGAGGCTGTGAATTGGATGACTACACAGTCCAGTGGGTGGCAAATTGGCTGGAGGGTTGCACCCAGAGAGTCGTGGTAGATGGGTCGGTTTCGACCTGGAAGGGTGTGGGCAGTGGGGTCCCGCAGAGCTCGGTCCTTGGACCGATACTCTTTAATGTCTTCATCAGTGACTTGGACGAGGGAGTGAAATGTACTCTGTCCAAGTTTGCAGATGACACAAAGCTATGGGGAGAAGTGGACACACCGGAGGGCAGGGAACAGCTGCAGGCAGACCTGGACAGGTTGGACAAGTGGGCAGAAAACAACAGGATGCAGTTCAACAAGGAGAAATGCAAAGTGCTGCACCTAGGGAGGAAAAATGTCCAGCACACCTACAGCCTAGGAAATGACCTGCTGGGTGGCACAGAGGTGGAAAGGGATCTTGGAGTCCTAGTGGACTCCAAGATGAACATGAGTCAGCAGTGTGACGAAGCCATCAAAAAAGCCAATGGCACTTTATCGTGCATCAGCAGATGCATGACAAATAGGTCCAAGGAGGTGATACTTCCCCTCTATCGGGCGCTGGTCAGACGGCAGTTGGAGTACTGTGTGCAATTCTGGGCGCCACACTTCAAGAAGGATGCAGATAACCTGGAGAGGGTCCAGAGAAGGGCCACTCGTATGATTAAGGGCCTGCAGACCAAGCCCTACGACGAGAGACTAGAGAAACTGGACCTTTTCAGCCTCCGCAAGAGAAGGTTGAGAGGCGACCTTGTGGCTGCCTATAAGTTCATCACGGGGGCACAGAAGGGAATTGGTGAGTATTTATTCACCATGGCGCCCCCGGGGGTTACAAGAAACAATGGCCACAAGCTAGCAGAGAGCAGATTTAGATTGGACATTAGGAAGAACTTCTTCACAGTTCGAGTGGCCAAGGTCTGGAACAGGCTCCCAAGGGAGGTGGTGCTCTCCCCTACCTTGGGGGTCTTCAAGAGGAGGTTAGATGAGTATCTAGCTGGGGTCATCTAGACCCAGCACTCTTTCCTGCTTATGCAGGGGGTAGGACTCGATGATCTATTGAGGTCCCTTCCGACCCTAACATCTATGAATCTATGAATCACACTGCAGACTCCTATTGAGTCTGAGATCTACCAAGACTGCCAGGCAAAGTGCTGCCATCCAACTAGGTATCACTATTTTACCTTCGTGTTTTTGGTTAATTTTCCTGAGATGGAGCACCTTGCATTTGTGTGCACTGAACTTCTTTCTGTTAACTCCAGCCCAGCTTTCCAATCTGTTGAGATCCTTCTGAATTACACTTGCATCCTCCAACACATTCACAATCCTTCCATTTTGTGTTGTCCACAAACTTGCTCAAGAAGCTTTCTATGCCAGCATTCAAATCATTAATAAATACACTGAACAGCACCAGGACAGATCCCTGTTCGACTCCACTCAAAGCCTCCTGCCATCCTGACATGGACCTGTTAATAATTACCCTTTGCTGAGGGCTATTGAGCCAGTTATCTATCCGCCTTACAGTAGTTCTGTCCAGACCACATTTCTCCTATTTATGAAAAGGTTATGTGGGACCTTGTCAAAAGACTTAACTGAAGTTCAGATGCACAATATCCACAGCATTCCCTTCATCACTTCCCTCCATCCCACCCACCACCTCTCCCCAGTGCTGCCCATGGCACCCACATTTCAAGTTATGCCTCAAACTCTTCCTGTGGTAAAGGCGCATAGAGTCAAGCCCTTATATTATAATATCTGTGGGGAAATTACAAGGCGAAAGCAGGTCTTTTTTTAATTACTAAAATTATTAAGATCTACCATTAAAATCAATGGAAAATCTGTCCATTAATCAAGTTCTTATTTAAAAAAATACATTTTAACACTGACAGCACAATCCACATAAAAAAAAAGAACATTCCACTACAGGCTGACTACTAGTGCTTTTGAAAATAGGTGTGATTTATCATTGACATAAATCATCCCTCTTTCATGCCCTGCTCTGTTAAGATTTTAAACAAAGCTATTAAAAAAAGCTTATTTTCTTATCCTTCATAATTTGCATTAAAGTATCAAGTGTGACTCAAAAGGACAACCATCAACACCAGAAAATTAGAATGAAAGAAATGTTAATTTTACAAATAAGGAACATGTTATGTTGATATAGCCAAGTCTTGTAAAATTACTCTAATCTCAGTTATACTGATGTTAACATGAAGGGTTTTATACCAGTTTCAATCCACAGTACCTGAATACAAAGCTTGCAGCTATGATTGTAGCTTGCTTCTCTCTTTTGGTAACCAGTGAAAACATGAAAATAAAAACTGAACCTGTGGAAAAAAATGCTGCTTTGGAGGACGTTGGTCATATCTGGAAGCAGAGAAGTAGAGTCTTAGTTATGAGCTAATTTGACAAAGTTTTTTTTTTTTAATTTTTTTGCTGTGAGAACTGGAATTATATTACAACTGAAGTGGGCCCAGTACAAATGGATATTTTTTTTTGTTTAAATATGAGCAATATCTGTGGTTTAAAGCGACACTATCTTGCATACACTTTGCTTAAGAACAAAGATTAAGGGCTAAGTCTGATCTCAGCAAGGCAAGCCTTAATTCTACTGAAGTCAACAGATGTAAAACAGCATAACACTGACATAGCAAAAATAAAGACAAGCCCTAGGACTCTCATTCATGCCAGCAAAAGCCTGGGACAGAGATATTATTAGTCAGTCTCACAGGCTTCAGTTCAGGCTCTGCCTTTGATGCCAATCAGGGTAGGTGCCAAGTATCTTGTGGTTTTTAACTGTATCTGGAGGAGGGAGGGTGGGCCCAGGAAAAAAGGACTGTATCCTGAAAGGTACTAAGCACCTGTAATTAATTCTTACTGGTTCCAACAGACTTGTGACTACTCCATACTGCTCAGCTTCAGCATGAATGCATGGAATTACACCCAGTGCTATAGCAAAGTTGGGGCAAGCGAGGTGACTGCCCCAGGTGCCGAAACAAAGGGGTGCCAATAGGCGCTGCCCACCCGGGGCAGGGCACGGAATGGAGCCATGAGCGGCTTATTTGGGGGGCACAGGGATGGGGGGAGCGTGGCTCCTGTTGCTGTGTGCACTCCCAGGCAAGCGTGGGGAAGGCGTATGCCCCACAGATCTGTGCGTGAGGTGAGGGAGGGCTGCCTCTACAGGCTTTGCCCTGGGCACCAAATTTGCCACGGCACTGGTTATACCTGCAACTTTTTATGAGAACGAAAGAGAACACTGAGTTTTCAGTGAGATGCAAGCTCCCAGTTTCTCTGCTTGTCAACCCCAGCAAGCGGGAAATCATCCCAGTGATATCAATAAAACTACATCAGTCTGAAACTGGTATAGATAAGAAGAGAATCAGGCCCCTAATATGCGGAGACAATTTAAGTGGACAGCTCTCAATTGCACCTTAATGAATGAGGCTAAATAATGTTAAGAAAGATAAACTGGGCCAAGAGTTGGTGTCTTGCATTGGAATATCTAAGAAAGGAGACTCAGAGGGGCTACTACAAAAGACAGACCAAAAGAAGATGGAAGAATGCAGCGAGGAATAACATTCTTTCAAGAAACTTTGCTATGTCTTACTCTAAATGCAAAGGAGTAGGATATAACTTTGTAATTTTATCCTAATAGCAATGGAGTGCCGTTTCCTAAACTATGAAAATCAAATCACAGACATTGCCTGCTGAAAAGAGGGCCTTCTTCCCCATTAAAAAAATGTAAGAGGTAGGGTAATAATGATATGTAGATACACTGTAATTTTCTCTCTTTGCAGCAGTACACTAGCTTCATCTAGTGGGCATTATTGAAATTGCACTAGTTTTATTTAAGTCAGTCAATAAAGTTGTTTTGGTAACATCTTTGGGTTTGTACCAAGGTAGTATGGTAGCAGCCAAACACAAATACAAGAATGTGTATTTTGCATTAAATCGCTACTTACACATTAAGAAGTGTAAAACTGAGTTCTAGGATTTAGATGTCCTCAAGATTATACAAGTTAAAAATTATTGGAACTATGTGATTGTTTCTTTCCATTTCGGTGGGTGTATACTTGTTTTAGGAAGTACTAAACTATGTGCCGCCATCCCAGTGGTGCACGGTTATTTTTAGCAGCTGCGTTCCCATAGTGATTCGCTATAGAGAGGTAGCTCATCACTACGGCAACCTAGCATTAGCATCACGGTTTGTACCTGCTGTTGCTATGTCACCACAGCATGTTGCTATGGCAATGTAGCATCTTATGTAGACATAACCAGTTTGTTTGGATTCACATAATCCAAGTTTGGCTTTTCATTTTGAAAATTAATACAATTTTAACTTTATAGTAAAAGTCCTTCCAAAACTGCCAAGATTCTCCTGGCTTTGCATTGAAACCATAAAACAGTATACATTTCACAGGATTTTTTCTGAAAAACCAAATATTGGCCCTACCGCATGTGAAAATGAGGCCACATTTGCATAAACGTAGTTCAAGATTTGTGTGTAATGAAATAAACCAGACAGGTTTTTTGCCAGCCTCTCCTACCACCCAACTGTTTATCGTTTCCCTCAGAGAGAGAGCTTACAATCACTTCAAATTCACATTGTGGTAGAGATCTTCTTCAAAAACATATTATATTCTCAGGGAGTCTTCTGAGGGTCAAGATCTCCCCTGAGCTATCATTTAAATGCTCTTCCTTAGAGAGTATCATCTTGAAAATGTTTTCATAGCATATTTAAAAACTTTTATTAATAGGCCTCAGGAGTTGAGATTACCTGATATTGTCCTGAACAGTCAGCTCTAAAAGCACTAAGCAATGATAAATGATTTCTACATGTTACAACTGAAGAAATCTGGAAATTAGAAGCTACTCTCTGGAAGAGATCAAAGGAAAGAAATCCATATGTTATTCACTTTAAAGTAGAATTATACTGTGAAAAGTGACTCAGTAAAGATGGCAGCTTACAGTTTTATGCTTATCATTTTTCAGTGACTCCAGATTGCATTAACCCAACTGCCTAAAAATACGTCCCTCCCTATCTCCCCTTCCAAAAGTGCCAGCCCTACAAACTAACCTGGGGATCTGAAAATCAAGTAGGGTTTCTTCTGACTTCACTTCTTATACCTGCAATAAAGTGTGTGCTCCCTTTTACATCTGTGCAGACCCATATACTTGACTGTGACTGCACAGATGTAACTGATGGCACACAGGGGGGACTTTGTTAATGGGTCTGTTGACTAACCAGCCAAAATGGAATCTAGATTCCTCAAGCTAAATTACTCCTACATTGATGATAGAAGGAAAAAAGTCATAAATATATTGCTATCACTGAAGTTTGCCATCTATGCTAAACACCTAGAGCAAGCAGATGTGCAGAACGATGCATCCCTTTTCACTGAAGAAGTCAGCTTCAGATTACAGAAACATTAGCTAAAACATAAAGAATATGGACCAGAATCCAGGGCTCACCCAGTGCAGGAAACTGCTCTCACCCTTAGAGATATATTCCCTATTGCTTAATCTCTCTCTGGCCTCATAAATCTTGCATTCTTGACTACACAATAGCACAACTTCCATGGGAGTCCTCCAGCCCAGTGGAGCTCAACCTTTTGGCCCCACTGGCCTGAAGAGGGGCATAGAGCTGGTCTGAAGGCTGGATTGAACCCCAAACATCCAGATCAGGCCCCATATGGCTTTGGCTAGCCCCTGTACACGCAGATAGGGCCTACACCACCCCCACCCAAAGATAGGGTCCCATATGCTAGCTTTGGGCCCTGGCACTCCATGCTGATCCTGCCTGACCTCATGCACCAGGATCAGACTCCATGCTGCCTCCACCTGGCCTCATATACTGGGATTAGACTCCATGCTGCCCTTCATGCCCAATTTAGCATGCAAGGAAATGAAATCTGGCCCATGGGACTCCTCAGGTCCAAAAATTTGGCAGCAGAGGAGCACCAATCAATGCCACCACTGTTCCCCTATGGGAAGCCCTACTGAATGACATGACACCAGGGGCCAGATCTGGTCTGCGGGTTGGAGGTTAAGCACCCCTACTCTAATCTAGTAGGGACACTCTTTTAGTAGACATGGGTTTGAGTCCCCTTATGCCGAAGAAGACCTAGTAGCCAGGCCCCTAGTAGCTGACTGCTTTAACCACTAGGCAACTGATTCTCAATCTGGGTGCCATGAAATTCTTTTATGGATATGGTGCAGTGCAAGGCGATTAAGTGCAGACCCTCACCCTCTCCAGCTGCTACTCTTCTACTCCTGCCCCTCCCCCATTGCCCAACCTTTTTGCAAGGAAGTAAATAAGAACTGTAATAAATAAATTCATTTTTTAAATAAGGTGCTGTTCATTTCACAAAAATTATGAAGTCTAAAAACATTCAGAACAACTGTCTTAGGCAAATGTAAGTGTCCATGGCTCCTCTGCAAGACATCATGGAGTGTTCTCCTTCTGGAGAGACCATTTATTGTTAAGGAAAACATTTAGTGCACAGGAAGAGCTCAATTTTCTTAACCCATTAGCTGCAGGGCAGAGCACAGGGTCCCGCTCAGCGCTGAGTAGGGCCGCGAACATGGCTCCATTGAAGTTTGCCATGAATATAGAAGTGCAGTATAACAAGCAGCCAGCCAAAAACCATGACTGTTTGATACTGTTTAGGGCGTGTGTCTGTACGTGTGTGTCCCTACTTCTTGGATATGTGTATGTGTGTGTGTCCCTACCTCTGTCCATGCCACCTGTGGCTGGAATCTAGCAATTAGAGCTGCAAGGCCAAAACATGCACTCACTTCCACTCTTTGATAAACTCCATGTTCTTGATAAGTTTATACTCTTGCACTGCTTTTAAGTACTGTTTTTTTTACATGACAGAGTTTGCAATTGTTTCTACTTCCACATATTTATATACAATTCATTTTTGTTTACATTTTTAAATAAATGCTTTTGTTGAATTGTGACTAATAATGTAATGAAGAACCAAGATCCTTCCATATAAAAACATCTGTAAAAATGTCATAAATATATAAAAATCTATAAACCACTCCACAGATTCGATACACAAGACATGAAGAAAGTGTTCTAAACTCAGGTTCAGTCAGATGCAAGTTAAAACACAAAAGTTAGTCCTCATGGGCATGTCCCACAAGCGTGCATGTGCGATTTGCAGTGCCACAAACCTGCCTGCAGTGCCACAAGCCACATGTGCATGCATTCACTGTGCTGCTAATTTGCAGCACAGTGGGGTTTTTCGACACCAGGAAATCCCAGTGTCAAAAATATATATTGCCAAAGAAAAGCAGGGCACCACACATGGCTACAGCGTGCACTGCCCAAAACCAGAGCATGGCCAACCAGAGCCATGCTCCAGTTGCCAGCCAAGCTCTGTGTGCCTGGACTGCTGCCGCTGCAGCCCCAGAAGACACCCAGGACCCCAGGTCAAGCTGCTGAGGCCAAACCAGGTGCTGGCCCTAGCCTCCCCTTGCCCCACCTGGGGCAATTTGCCACGCAAGCATGCAGGGGTGTTCCCCGGGGACAACTAGCAGTGGCACAACCCCAGGGAAATGCACATTCCCACTTGTAGAGATGTGCCCCTTGAGGACAGGGACTAGCCTCCAAGTGGGAGCAGAAGGCAGCCCTGCCCTTTTGAAGGCAGCTTCTCTCAGGCTGCTTGTGAAATTCTGAAAATCTCTGCATGTTAGCCTCCCAACACTCAGTGAGGCTCTCTCAAAATAGTTCACAAGCATAACAACTGGTGGTGTTCTATCCTTGACGTGAAACCACGTCACTGCCCTGTCAGTCCTCTAAATGCATGCTCCTGTATCATCCTGCAGCTGCTTAGGTGATAGTTACATCATACCTTTCTATAGTCTAAGTGACTGATAAAAGGTTTCATTAACCAAGGAAGCTGAGGATAAGTGGATTCTCCCACAATGAAGGGAGACTATCAAAAGCCATTAACATCCTGGGACCTATTCTAACATTCTTCACAAGTAAATATAAGAGGCACAAGTTCCTACACATGCTACTATGATGAGTCTTTCCGGACAAGGGAGCCTGCCATGATGGTCAAGCAGGACTGACCCATAGAATAGCAATACAGTTCCATCCACTGCTCCAAAGCAATGTGGGAATGTAACAGCAGCCCTAATCATGTTACTTAGAAGAGGGCAAGTGCATGCCACAAGGCAGTAAGTTGCAGTGCTATGGGCTGTAAACTGCAGGGCTACAAGAAAGGAAGTTCAGTAAGTTTGGCAATGCACCAACACAAGCTAGTAGTTAACCTCTTCATTGCAGGGGTGGGAAAAAGACTCATGAAAGAATTACAACATCAAAGTAGAAAAAATGACAGGTGAGGGCCAGAGACCTACCAGGAAGCCATTGAAAGGACAGCTGAGGGAACAGGGTGGGATAAGGAATCATGGACACCATAAAATCATAGAAAATCGGGGTTGGAAGGGACCTCAAAAGGTCATCTAGTCCAACCCCCAACTATGATCAGGCACACTCTTAATAAGTGAAGGCCAAGCCTATGAGGTCCTGACATAAGAGGAGGTTCACAACTATGAAATAGTCAAACAGGTTGTACTATGTTAAAGAGGCATAGCAAGAGTCACAATGCCAGCAATTTAGAGACTAGAAAGACCAGATGCTTCACTAACCCCAAGCACAGAGTTAGACCCTATGGACATCACCTAGATGTAGGAACAGCCAAGGAAGTAGTGGAGAAGACAGTATTAGAACAAATACTGTGGGATTTAGAGACTGGGGGTAGAGACTGGGTGAGGAGACACTGCCTCATAATACTGGAAGAAGTGGTGTAGCTTGCTGAAGATTTTTCAGTGGATCAGGACACGGTTAGAAGGGAACACTTAAGGAAGCTGGGGAAGGTTGACCAAGGACTCAGTCCAACAGAAAGTAAGGCCCACAGAGAGGTCAGGACAACCCCAGAGATAGAGGTCCCCTCCACCCATGGACATTGCTTTAAATGTGGGGCTCATGGACTTTGAGCACAGCGTTGCCTATGGGAGGAACAGACAGCTCCTTCAACCTAAGGACACACCCCTGTAGGGCTGAGAGAAATTGCAGAGCTCCCAGGGAACCAATGGACTGATCCTTCATGGAGTGTCTAAGGGGGAATATGAAAATAAGAAAGACTCACTGGGACCATACAAGAGTGGTAAAACTGTGGAGTGTGAGAGGTCCTGCTAGTCACCTCTATTGTGGGAGGATTCAAGCAGGCACCCCTTAACAGGAGAGACAAAAAGGATGCCTACATAAGTGTGCAGGAGCCAGTATCAGTACCTGAGAGGATGAAGACTAGATATGGCAGTTTCCTAAACTTATAAGTAAGATCAAGGCATGACAGGAAAATTAAAGAGGTCATTAGTAAGCTGGAGGGCCCAGAGAGAGATACTGGGCTCCCATACAGTCCATAGGCAGTAGAAAGTTCCAAACACTGATCCTCCCGAATCTGAATGACTCAGAGACAGAAAGATAAGTTTGTCCCCCTTTCCCTTCAGCTGCATTATCTATGCCAGAAGTAGGCAAACTTTTCTGACTAAGGGCCAAAATGACCCACTCCAAATTGGAGGAAGACAGGCGCTAGGACTCTGCAGCTGCCACTGCTGGTCCCCACAACAGCACAGGCGCAGAGCCTATAGCCAGTGCTCCTGACCACTGAATGTTACTGAAGCCCCACATCAGCCAGCTGGGTCCAAAGATTCTGTAGGCCAGATCTAGCCCACAGGCCATATGTTGCCGACTCCTGTTCCATGATGTATTTCTTGGGTGATCCAGTACAGAATATCTTCCCATATCTGGTATGAATATATGTAAACAAAGCTGGACCCATTTTCACCATAATTTAACATTATTATTTTGCAGTTACTGGTCATTTATGGTGTCTGAGTCAGGCAGGCCTGTAGCTCCTGGCCAGCGAGATCCACTGAGTCGTAACAGACATGAACAACTTTCTCAAGCAGTCAAGTGGCTGTAGCATTCAAGTTGGACAGAATCTCTGCTGACTTTTGCAAGATCCTTAGGTCTTCCAGGCGCAGTCCCTTTATCAAAGCCAGCTGGGCTTCAAGGTTTACGTTATCCTTTTTCAAATGAGAAATCTGAAATATGTAAAATAAGTGAGAAGGTTTTATTTCAAAGAATAAGATGATTAACAGGGTGTGTACATGAAGAGATGCTTCTCACAAGTTAATTTGTGCCAGAGGTAAAATTTTGCATCATGAACATACTGTACATTTTGTCTTACCAAGACAACAGAGTTAGCAGCAAAGTGAAACAGTGTTCACACAAAATCCATAACACAGACAGAAAACAAAGGCTAAGACTAGGTTAGGGAACAAATGTACTTATTTCAAGTCAGTGCCTTACTGAATCAGACCCTAAGGCCCATCTAGTTCAACAGCAACCACACCAAGAACTTTGTGAAAGATGCTTAAGATTCCTCCTGTAAGCAGACGAACAGTAGATCACCACTGACATAAATCTGAGGTAGTGAGCTAAATTGTGTTGCGGTCACCTTTCCTTAGTGGTAGAGCTACTTTTTTAATTAGATCTTGTGTACTGAATAAGGCTGTGGCAATGGCCTCCCCTCCTCTTTGATCTAGAATTTGCTAATGAAAAAAACAGTGATTTAAGATGGCAGTGTTAAGAAACAAGAACTTATCACTTTATCTCTTTAGGCCTTTTCAACAGTGTCTACCTGGACCTGTATTTCTGAAGTCCCCCATTATTAGCATTTTACTAGACTGCTGCACTTTTGTGCGCTCTCAAACTTTTGAACACATTTTCTTTTCTTGACCTACATTTTTATATTCACATTCTTACAGCTTGGAATTTAGACCCGTGCAGATTCCACTGTGTGGTACTCTCCACTCTCACTGGACACTATGGAATCCTTTAGTAACAGTACTACCCTATCGCACCCGTTCAACCTAGCCAGTCATTCCACTACAGTTTGTAAGAGTCATTACAACATCCCACTACATTATTCTACTCTGTTTCTGTAATGCCTATTATTTCCAAGTCCTTGTCCACAGTTCAGCATTCTAAATCATCTGTTTCTACTTATGAACTTCTTGCACTTATAAACACACATTTCAGATGTTATTCCTGACTGGGAATCTGTTTTTATTTAACTCTTTGATCTGACATACTGCTGATTTTACAGACTCTGTCTCTGTGCTTCTATCCTTTCCCTGTCCTAGTTGTTCTAGCTGTTGTTTCCAGCCTCTCCATGATTGGCTGTGAAGGTACTTCTCTGTTCCCAGCATCACAGACAGCTGTCTCTGTCTGACTCACACTTCAGTTAAACACATACCTTGTTATTTTCCATAACAAGAAAGGTTCCATTTGGTATAAGGTTCAGCTACCCGCTTCAGTTTGTGTCTTGCTTTTCCAAAATGTACCCAAAAGCCAAAGAAACTAAAATTTCCTCTGGTCTGTACTATCTTCTCAAACAGACATGGAAACCCAGAAGATCCCTTTGCTTAATTGGATCTATGTCTGGAACTAGAAGCATTGCAGGGAAAACTATCACTGAGGCCTGGGATCTAAGAATTCCACCTACTTAGCTGTAGAAATTTCATTTCCAGGACCTCTCCCCTTTATATTCTATGTCCAGAGGTTGCCAGTACCAACATGTACTATGACCAAAGGCTCTTCCCCAGAAGTCCATCTAAAGCATCTCATTATATTCACCACCTTCACACCTACAAGTGAGTCTCCATACAGATATCTGTACTTCAAAATAAGATTTTTTTCCTTCTTAGGACCCTCTAAAAATAGGGTGTGTTTATATTTGGGGGTGCGTTATATGAGGGGAATAAGGTAATTTCCAAATAGGAAGGTCAAGGAAGTCAGGGCTGGGGTACTCACACTCTCAAATGTCCCTGTAAGTCATGTTTACAAACAGTTCCTTGCCCCTTGCTCTTCCAGTTCAACAACTGTAGGCTTGAGATATTGTACCTGCACTATGAGGGCTATGAACTACTTTTACCACATGCATATGCTTATTTTCCTTGTCATTTCATTGCCCTTTTTCTTTATAGTCATTTAAGCAGGGCAGTCATTTGATTTTACTATATATATATGCAGTTTTACTATATATATACATATATATGTGCATGCCTACGTGTGCACACACGTTCACACACCCATGCACCCTCCCAATAATATTGCTGCATGTTTAAAAAAAAGGAATTTCAAATGATGAGCAATTCTGTGATCTCAGTTACAAAAGTGTCAGTCCAGATTCACTCCAATTAATTCAATGCTCACTTTTTTTTGCCACCTTATACTAATTTCCAGGTGCGCCTAACGTAAAGTCCACTTACATCCCTGAGCCCCTTTATGTTTTTAAATATCCTTCCCATCAATTTAAAATCCATTTTGCATTTAACTCCCAAAGAGTGTCAATCCTCCCCTGCTCCCAAAGGTTAAGATCTCAAAAGATCCAGTTGTTTCAGGCACTCTAATTGAACCAAATTTTGATCTCCATTATAGTGATGTAAATCTGGAATATATTATGCATGAGCCCCACTGGCAATGAAAAGAGAATGACACCCTCTTTCTATTAGATAAGCAGTAATTAGCTAATGCCTGACAAATGATCTGGTAATTATATTATCATACTGCTGCCTGTAACCAAACTGCAACTTAAATCCAACTCAGTTTAGCAGTGCTACTACCAATTTATGCATGGGAAACTGAGAGGAAAATCTGGACCACTGCCTTCTTCTAAGCAAGTTACCTGATGAAGGACATGCTGTGTCTCCTCTGTTAAAGAAAAACATATTTTTGTTGCTAGTTTCAAAGCCTTCGCTTCATTTCCAGATGAAATCACATCACCGAATAGCACTCTCTTCCAGCAAGTACTAAAACCAAAATATTTGAACAGGTGGTCATTTGTTGCATTCCTCATCTGGACAATAAACTAAACAGCCAGGGAAAAAAGAACCCAGATAATAGAAGATCAAATATAGCACACATAAAAACAGTCCTTTAGCACTCAGATACATGTTGATGGACACAGCTGGAGAATGTGAGTAGAACATACAGACATTTAGTGGTATGTTGGATTGATGGCTCTCCATGTCATGGCAAGCTGGATCCTCAGCAAAAATGGGGAGTAAAATTAAAATGAAATGGATATTTAAAGGCATATTTTATACAGGGTACAACTCATTTAGTCATTTTCAATCAATATCAGATTCTGAACCCCAAATCCATTGCTAGGATTAAGTGCACAGCACTGATGTCACTGGACTTGAACCCTTGAACTTCAGCAATAAATTGGATCTAGAAATGTCAACAGTAGTCCCTAAATATTCTCTTCAGAGAAATCAATGTGGGGACACAGTTCATGGGACCAGTCAAACTAACAGGCTGCAAAACACCCAACATTAAAGTAAGAACCAGTTCTTGGAGCAGGGAGAGTAGGACAACAGAATACTTATTGTTTACAAATTTACAAAGCCAGCCACCATAGTTGTTTGTGCAATCAAGACAATAAAGAGCAATGGTCTGAGGTTGCAGCAAGGGAAGTTTAGGTTAATATTAGTAGAGGTTGACCGATATATTAGTTGTATATCTGATTGGCACTGATAAAAGAAAAATTAACATTATTGGCAATTGGCCATTTTTGGCCAGTGTAGCCGATAATGTTACTGATAAATGCTGCATGTATGTGCACAGCCACAGCATGCATGTGGCCAGGAATGTAGCCTGGCAGCATGGAGAGCAGCATCCAGCTGGTAAGTCTGTGGGGAGCAAAGAGTGTGGGGGAGGGAAGGGATGTAGCGGGGGGACAGATCGAGGCCCCCGCAGTGAGGGAGGGAGTGGGGCAGGGGCAGGTGCTGCCTAGCTGGGGCAGGGAGTGGGACAGAGCCACAGACGATTCGTCCTGGGGGCATGGGAGAGGAGTGGGGGGGAGGGCGGGAAGGGGGCCAGCTCCATGCCACTGCGAACACCTCTGGGAGAGGCATGGGGGGGATGTGCCCCCCGGATTTGTGTACAGGCTGAGGATGGGCTGCTCACTGCGGGCTCAGGGCCAGGGGCTGCAGTTTGCCTGTTCCCCATGGGGGGGCTGGGTGTGAGCTGCAGTCAGGGTGGGTGGGGGTGCGATAGGCAGTGGCAGCACTGAGGGGAGGGGCTAAAGGAAATACCCAGGTGGCTGTAGCCCACCCCGTAGCCCTCCTTCCAATGCCACCACCCACCCCACCCCTGCCTGCCCCGAGCAAAGCCCTGACCCAGCCCCCACCAGGAAGAGGCCTACGCAGCTCCTGGCCCCAAGCCAGCAGCAGGCAGCCCACTCTCACTCTGCACAAAAATCCAGGGGGCACAAGGCTCCCACGCCTCTACCAGGGGTGGGCATAGCAGCAGGAAGCTGCTTCCCCCTCCCCCCACCCCTCTGCAGCTCCATCCTGTGTCCCAGTCCAGCTGGGCAGCGCCTGCTCCTGACTCTGACCCACTCCCCCGCTCACTGTTGGGGCCTCAATCTGCCTCCCTATGCCCCTTCCCTCCCCACCGCCTCCCCACAAACTTACCAGCCAGACACTGCTCTCCAAGCTGCCAGGCTGTATTCCTGTCAATAAGCTATCAGATCAGTATCAGCCGATATGGCTGGTTAATAACTGGACATGGGTATCAGCCAAGAAAATCTTTATTGGTGCATCCCTAGATATTAGGAAAAACTCTCTCACTAGGAGGGTAGTAAAGTGCTGGAACAGGTTGCCCAGGAGGTGGTGGAATCTCCATCCTTGGACATTTTTAAGACCCGGCTAGAAAAAGCCTTAGCTGGGATGATCTAGTTGGAGATTGTTCTGCTTTGAGCAGGGGGTTGGACTAGATGACCTCCTAAGGTCCCTTCCAACCCTCGTTTTCTATGATTCCATGATGATATTTATATGATGAATTATCCCCAGTCCATTTTATAGGGAAAGGAACCACACAATAACCCCTATACTTTGCAGTGAGTTTGGAAGGGCACAGGCAAAACGATACTGGGATCCATAGATTTTCTAAACAATGATGGCCTTCTGTGAGTGTTTATTTGAAACTTACAATTCATCTGCTCCAAGACACAACAGCTTGAGAGCTGTGAGCAGTCTCCAAGATGGCCCATCCCATCCAAACGTCAAGTTTCTAAAAATGCAAATTAACCAAAGGAAGAACACATAAGCAATGGTTATAGTTGTGTGCCCTTTACAGACTTATCACATTGCAAAGCAGTAACAGCCAGACTTTTGCCCAGTGGCAGGATCCTCTTATCTCCATATATAGCTGGCAAGGGGCAGAAGAACTGTTCCTTTTCCCTGCTGATTCCCACAGCCAGAAGACTAGGTGGTCCCACTGCCTTCTGCTGAACCCTGACTCTGATTTTTAAGTTTCATTTGTCTTTTATCCACTTAAATGTTTTGCCAAAATCAAAAAAGATGATGCATATGTATCTAACCAACTCATTTTCTTGAAGTTAGAAAAAAAGCAGTAATCTTTATTTCAGCAAAGAAACTGAACTTTAACATGCACACATACCAATACTTACTCCAAAAGGCTATGATCCTTTAGAATGGAAAGTTTTGTATTCCTCTTCTTGTCCCCTGGAAAGACACATTTAAGAAGAGTATCTGCAAAAATATATATATTTAAAAGTGTTTCAATAAACAATTAACAGGGAAAACAACCAACTTGATTTCTAAGTGTTTTATCATACTATAGTAATAAATAATTTCCCAACAGAACATTATGTAAAGACAAGCCACTGCCATGCTCTGAAGAGCTTTAATAGAGATTTGACTTGACTACAAATTGCAAGTGTTTCACATCTCAAAGGAGCACCCAGCCACCAACTGAGTTCTTAAAGTGGTATCCTGGCTTAACTGATGTCAACAGCAAAACTTCAAAGCAGGCAGGATTTCAACCTTAATTGCAATGCTAAATGAAAACACAATTGCAATGCTAAATGTTAAATGAAAATACAATTCCAGAAAAGTGAAAGTAATTTAGGAGAGAAAAAAAACACTTTCCATTAAAAATCTCTATTAGATGGTGGTCAAAATGGCAAAAATGAAATCAATACAGTATTCTACTTTATTTTTGCATATACATTATTATGCTGCTAAAAATAACTACAGTGTTCATACTGGCCACAGGCTAGTGGAATGGAACCATTTATGCTTCCTAACTGCTCCTTATTTACATTAGCCCAGACCTTCCAAATGAAAAGATAGAGCGCCAATAAACTAAGCTCCCCATTCTGTAGTATTCCATTTCCTAAGTCTAAGATTAGTCTATAGCCCAACCTGTTGAGACATAAACACTACTATGTGGGTTATCAATGGCAATAAATCCATATTCTAGCAGGAGTCGCTGATTATCATGAGGTCCATAACAGATAAACACTTCTTTATATTTTCTGCAGTGTGAATCCATTCTAATTTCATAACATCTCGTCTGCTCATTAAAGGTACCTTTCACCTTTGAGAAAGAAAAAAAGACATTTGGGTTAATGTCAGGGAGAAAAAGAAATACCACATCTAGAATACTAAAGACTAGCAATATTCATTGTTTTTACTGTACCATAATAAAAGGGTATAAACATCTAGCATTCAATGCAAACTGATATTGAAAATTAGAGTTTTCTTTGTTACACCCAGGGCCTATTTTCAGGCCAGCTGGGCTCAGATGAAAGATCTCCTCAAATTATTTATTTATTTATTTATGCAATTTATATGCCATCCTTCCCAACAAGGGTCAGGGTGGCTTACAACAAAGGGGACAGAATAACTTAAAAGGCCACCTAGCAAAATAACAAATCAAAACAAAGCAGAGACCCACTAACTAATTTTTGGCCTAGTTTTGGTTTCTAAATGACTGTCTAAACAGTAAGGTCTTGCAGTCCTTTGGAAAGATGCCCAGGTTCAGGCTCTGATGGGCTTCAAGAGGGAGGGAGTTCAAGAGATAAGCAGCTATGGGAAATCACCTCCCATGTGTTTTTCCCAAGAAAACTTGGTGTACCAATAGTACTTGCAGGAAATTGCTCTTGGCTGGCTTAGGGATCATGATGGGGTATAGGGGAGAAGGCAGTCCCCTCGGTATGTAGGTTACAGGCTGTTTAGGGATGTATAATTCAGAAGCAGTTCTTATGCCCAAAAGGCTACTGGGAGCTAATGCAGACACTAGAAGACTGGAGTTATGCGTTCCTGGTGACCCACTCCCATCAGGAGGTCTACAGCATTCTACACCAGCTGCAGTCACCAGATGGTTTTCAAGGGCAGCCCCACATAGAGTGCATTGCAATAGTCTACCCTCAAGATTACAAAGGCATGGCTGATGGTGGTCAGATCAGATCTGAAAGGGTCAGCCTTCTCATCAGATGGAGTTGGTGAAAGGCACTCCTAGCCACCACTGCCACTTGAAGATCCAGAATTACAAATCACATACCATATCCAAGAAGCAGAGCAAAAAAACGCCCACTCAGGGGACACAGAGTCAAAGATGGCTCTTACTGATGTCCTGCCATGATTCCATGCAGTTACACGAGCCAGTTTGACCCCTGCGATGAATTAGACCTGCCAGAGTTTGCTCTTGTGTATAACATCCTTCTGAGGACTCCCCTTAGGTTGGTCTGCACCCAGAAGTACTAGTCATTCCAGAAACCATGCCCTTGGCATACCTGTTTTGCTGAGCCTTGAGAGAGGGCAGTGTAGGGCTGCTTACAACAGGCCAACACAGTGCTTATACTGAAGGCAATCCTCTACCTGGGACTTGCGGATGTTTCATGTGCACCAACATAGTGGTGTACTGAGGTAAAGGTACCATGGGAGGGAGAATGTATTCCTATTTGACTCATAAAAATCTTACTTATTGTAACACTCCAAGTAACACGGTATGTTTCCGTGGCTCATGCATACGCAGCTACAGTTTTAATCCAGGTACGACCTCTCAGTGAAACCCTGTGTTCTCAACTCAGTGGACACAAAAATGTGTGTGCTATATCACGTAACACGACTGACAAATTAATGTCATCTTTGCTTGTTCTTACCTGAACATGTGGACTATGATTGAGCAGATCTAAATAAGGAGCCAGTGCATAAATATCTGGCTCTCTAGAGAAGCATTCCTTCTGTGGCTGTTTCATGTACACTGTTCTTGTATTAATGGTACACCAAGCCCACAGCAGGGCATCATAGGTAAAAACTGCCTCTACATTCTCTGTTAACAAAGGCTGCAGGGAAGAGAAGAAAGGCTTGGAAGAGGAGTAAAGCTCCTGGACCGCGGTTCTTTGCTCCTGAGCCTTCCTTCTTAAGGGATCAGGAAGAAGTTTCACTACTTCTTGTTCCAAACAAACAGGACAGGTATATGTCTTTGGTAGAATGTCAAGGTAAGGCTTCCACAGAGATCTTTCCCCAGTGTGTTTCTCTGCTATTAAAAATGTACAAAGTACTATCAAAGGAGACAGGGGAGGCTTCCATCTATAGAACAAACATAATAGAAATACAAAGGTGTGAGAGAGAAAATCCTACCACCACCATTCTTTCAAAACCTGGGGATTTTAACACACAATTTCAATGGCAAACTTCTTTGTTGTTCACCTCTAAATGTCTTTTTCATTATTTCTATTTTTTTTTAATTTTACTGGCATGCTGTGAAAATGAATTCAAATAGTAAAAGTTGTTTAAAGCATGTAAAATACTCTTCAATATTCTACAGTAGCTTCTGTTCTGAAATTTCAAAGAAATTGAAATACATTCATTTAGTGCTTTGTGTCCTCATTCTCTTACCACATGCATGGTCAGTAATTGTGGACAAGTAATGTACAGATCCAGGTATATAAGAGGCTCCATGCTTTAAAGCTTTACCTATTTGAATAGTTTTCACATGTGTAAACAGTCTTGTTGTAACCAAAGGAAGTATTCAGACAAGTATAATGTAAGACCTTAACATCAGTTCAAACAGCAAACTGACTAATGTATGAGGAATAGTAAAGATCAACTGAGAAACTTCTTAAAGAACTGCTTCGTTTCCTCCACTTACCTTGCAATGTATTTCCCAAGGTAACTATTAAGGACAGTGGCAGTGGTGAGTAAGCATTTTTCAGGCAATGAAATAATCAACTCCTCTGCCTTTGGGGAAAAAATTAGAGTAAAAGTTAGATGAACAGTTTGTGGGTAACTGGTGACTGGCTAACAAGAATCACCTCTCCCCTTGACAGAGGGGAAAGCATTTCAAGCTAGATTCTCTTACGCACCAAAACTCTCCTCAAGACAGTGGAAAGAGTACCCTTAAGGGACTATGCTCTACCCCACCACATCTCCTCCTTGATATGCCATTTACACTAAACAAGCGGGCAGAACTGCAGGAACATGGCCTGGACACAACACCCCTGGACCTGCAGGAAGACCCCTTTGATGGAGGTATTTGCTAATGGACACCCTTGGGCACCAAGGGACTATTAACAACTGAAGCACAAGGTGTTATTTCATCAACCTCCTCTCCCTTATAGAAAGTGCATGAGGGATCAGGAGTTGCTGTAGCTTATGAAGGGGACTTCCTTAACAGACAACTGCTTCCTGCTCCTCAGAGTACAAAAGATATGCTCTCAGACTGACTCTGGACTATTAGGCTTTCTTAGGCACAAGATTGATTCTGGGCCAGAAAATCTACACCTGCTTCTACTGTTCATGAGGCACAAGTACTAACCTGAAAAGCTTTTGTGGTCAATAGTCCTCTTCCTGTATCTGAAACAGCACAGGAGCAAAGAGAATGATTTAAATACAATTTACACACTTGTCTTCCCCATAAGACTATAATAAAACTAGAGTTCATTAAAACTGGCCTGAAAAGGGAAACTTAAAAGCTTAAAAATTCTAATACAATATAGAATCAGCGTTAGGGGCCCCTATGGACTTTCTCCATCTTGGGCGCATCTACACAAGACATTTATTGCGGAGTAGACTAATTCACTCCACAGTACATGTCTTGTGTCTACACGTGGCCCTATGAGGCCACAGGAAACTAATTAACTCCACAGCAGGTTGTACTACTTGTAAATATAGGTCTTGGTTGTACTTGTACTTGTATTTACAAGTAGTACCCTGCTGCAGAGTTTTTTACTCCACAGTACTGCACATGTAAATGCTGACAGGCCTGGCTGGGGCACGAGGGTGCTTCAGGGCAGGGGCCGCCTGCCGGCTAGCCCTCATTGGAGCACCCCATGCCCCAGCCAGCCCCTCTGCTGCATGTTGAGCCAGGTCAGAGCAGCCCCAGGCTGGGAGGCTGGCCCCCTGGGCCTCCTGTTAACCAGAACTGCTCCAACTCAGCTCAAAGTGCTACAGTCCTGGGCACATATATAAAGGTGGTGCCCAAGAGCAATAAACTCTGGTGTCTAAGTGCCTGAGTTTATTGTTTCACCTTAATAGCATGTGTAGACACAGCCCTTATGTATGAACTTTGTTTCTCTCTCTCTCTCTCCCCCACTTCAGACTTGTCTCTGCTCTCTATCACATTCTTGGGGCCTTCTCTTTAACTCCTGCATCTAAACAATCTCCCTGTATTCTTCCATTTTGGAGACAAAAAGATAAATAACTGTTAATTTTCTCTGTAAAAACACATCTTTCTGTTTTGCTAGTGCTGCTTTTTATGGGCCATTAGTCTTATGCTCAGATTTTTAACCATGACCTTGCAATATCTAAGCACAATGTTTTTCCTCAGTTTATGCTACATACTATCTGCTCTCTTGCAATTTAATGCTATTAGACTGTTCAAAGTACTGTATTTATTAAAGAAATAGGCATACATAAATGTCTATAGTAACATTCCCCAGTGCCTGACATGTATTGCTATCAACTTCAGTCCACATCTATAAACTTTGCTTACCACATACTGATATGTTTGTTCAATTAATGAGCCAAGTTAAATGAGGAAATGCTAAGGTCCTGGCACTTATGCAACATAGTTTACTCCTGTAAGGAGCCCTATTAACACTTAAGACCTCAATCCTACATGAGTGGATCCCAAGGCCTTTATAGAATCTCACTGACTACATGCATCTCCAAGGCACAAGCAGCGCTGTCCAGAGATATCAGAGAACAAGTTAGCTCAGGTACTGGAAGTAGTATAGTTACATTAAAATGGAACTCTGGATAGGCCAACTAGCAATAAACTGCTTTACAGAAGAGCTATCTAGTCCAACCAGAGTACCACACTAATGCAGCTAGGCCAAGTTATCTTGCTTAGAGCTAGGTCAGGTTTTTTTCCATGTTCCTGCACTATGCCAAGGACACAAATCCCAAGCATCCACCAGTTAGGAACAGCTTCCAGTTCTTGGGTCTCCAAATCTATTTATGAACTTACCCTTGTATACAGTTGCTTGAAGGACAAACAAGGCTTACTGTCTATAGGTCGGGACAACAAAGACCTATCCCTAAAGTCAACCAGTCAAGTAGGAATACAAACCACTGTCAGCATTAGACAGCCCTGGAGCAGCTGTATGTTGCCAGCCTTGTCCATTTTCAAGAGGCCTAAGCCAAGCTGCAGAAATATGGCTAAGCAGAAGGCCTCAAAGCCTGCTTCTGAGTAACCATAGTGTGAACCTTTACATATGTGACAACTAGCTTGGTCAGCAAAGTAAATAAAGCAATCAATATGTCTAACTAAAGCAGTAATGAAATACAATTAAACAAAGCACAAGCCTGAAAAGAGACAGTGTAAGAGAAGACTATTAAATTAATAGTCTGCATAAATTAATCCAAATATACTATATCATAGCTTTATTTAAAATATTAGTAGTAGTGATTGATGTAACCAAATGTATTAGATGCTATTTTGCTATAATAGATATATTTTTGTTAAGATGCTGAGATAATTTGTAAAAACAAAACAGCCTTGCGTAAGAAGACTATAAACTAAGATAGGGAAAAAGCAGAACAGTGTTGAACAGCATTCCACAATGGGGAAGAAAAGGAGATAAGAAACCCTCCCTTTTATTTTCCCAAAGATATAAATCCCAGCTAACTGACATCTGCCAAGTCAACAAGAGATCCAGATCAGTCCAGTCTCAAAAGGTTCAGTAACACAAAGAAATTTAAATAAAACCAATCAGAGGTTATTTATTACAATATAAGAGCCAGACATTTATAAATATGGGGTATAGGCTAGAACAAATTTCGGAGATCTCAGCAAATTCTGGAAGACTTGCTGCCAATGTGTGCCACCCTCCTCCCACTCTCGAGTCTCCCCAGCTGCTATAGGTGAGAACCTATGTTGTGCTATCTCAAGTAGCCAGACACACTTTGGGATAAATGTTTGTTTTTGTATTTTGAAGTGCAAGCAAATAAAAGGCTGGACTGTATACCTGTTTCTGCCTCTTTTATCAGGAGCCAACCTACAAAGTTACTTGTAATCTGGGTAACATGTAAATACTACCTGTAATTCATTAAAACTAAAGCATTACCTGAAAATTGTGCTGGCTTTAAATGATTGTCTTCAAATCCCCTTTCTTTCAGCCATTTCTTAAGCTGTATATATTCCAGTTTGTGACTATAATTTACTAAATTAAGAAGAGAGAGTGATTATTTTACAGACCCATTTTAATTAAAATCATGGTGCTCTTACTGTAGAACAGTTTGATGCTACACGAAGATGGGTATTTTTTAATAACATACAATAAAGCCCAAAGTAAGACAGTGAGAAAGCCTTCAGTCTGCTAGGTTCAGGATGTGGTAGCAGAGCAGTTAAGGCATCTTGCTATGGCTCTGAAGGCATGAGTACAAGACCTGCACCAGGCTCAAACCAAATGCTGCATCGCAGCAGGCCCAGCTGTCAATGTTACCTAGTTATTCAGACTGGGGAGTCAAAGGCAGCTGGCCACATCATTCAATGGTGTGCTGCTGGCTAAGAACTGGTGTGCCTCATGCCTGCCAGCCCAATGGGCTGTTTAGTTTGGATGGGCCTGCCTTCGCTAGATTCTGAACAACCCCTGTGGCTATTTATTTAATTGGAAATTGAAGGTACTCAGAACAACTACCCAGGGCTTTGCAGGATAAGACTCAAAGCAGTAGTGCTCAACCTTCTGGCTCTGTGGGCCTGAAGTGTGGTACATGGCCAGTCTGCAGGCCAGATCAGGCCCTGTGGCCTAGAACTACCTCCTTCTGTCCCCCATGAACTGGGATTGCATCCTGGGGGCCCAGCACCACCCCCTCTGACCCCCAAGGTATGGATCCCGGGGCCTGACACTGCCCCTGAGCTCCAGGAATGAGTCCCAGGGGCCCAGCACCACCCCCTTCCCATCTCCTGCGCACTGGGATTCGGGTTCTGGGGTCCAGCACCACCTGCATCTAATCCTGTGTGCTGGGAACCAATACCCCGTCTGACATGCTGGGCCTGGGGCTTTCTATGGATCTGGAAATGTGGCAGAAGGGGTGCAATGCCATCATCAAATCACTGGACCTGTGGGGAGCCCTGCAGGCTACATGACACAGCAACATAAGCCAGATGTAGACCATGAGCCGGGTCTGGACTCAAAGAATTTAAGAGCAATTACAGTGGCCTGCATCAACCAGAAACAGAATCCATAGTGCCCACCCCCGGCAGACAGAAAATAAATGTTCTTTTGTATGTGACAGCTAGCACATGCAATCACTGTCTTTAAGTATGTAGGGAATTTAGCAGATATATACTGCAAAAAGATCTTTAGCTAATTAGTGTTGCTGTTTCCATAAAAGTGAGCAAGCAATAGATTAAGATGTACAGTACCTCCATCTGAAGGCAAATCTTTAAAATGTTTTCTTCTTCTCTTTCTACCTGTCCGACCTCTACTTTTCTGCATGTTAAATATCAGATCTGTAGGTAATATATGTTGCTTATGCACACAACCTGAACAAGAAAAAGAAAAGTTGGATTCTTTAATTTTAGTATTTCTTTTGGCTCCTCTGTATACAATACTCTTTTTTTTTATTAAAGATAAGCAAAAGAAGTAAAGCTCTGCATTGTGAACACATTTGCATTTTTCAGCTTAGAGAATTTATCACAAGCTATCTCTTGCTAGAGGAGGAAAAGGGAGAAAGGAGTCATCCTCAACACTGCTTGCACCAAGAACTTGGGACAGTTTCCTTTGGGGAAGCCTGGCATTTCTATATTTAAAATTAAGGCAGTTTCCACTCAGAAACATCCATTATCCTACAGCTAAGGTTATACGGCAAATTATTAGATCTCATATAAAATCCATATCAAAAAGGTTTACTGTTAAAGAAAGGCATTAATGAAAATGATACATATGTTTACAAATATTTCATTACCATTACAATTATTTTATTTACTGAATAACATTGGCATAAAAAACTTCAACTACCACTTCAATTCTGATCCACATGACACGCTTATCAAATCTCTCATCATGTTCCTCAATAAACTATCAGAACATTATGAATACACACACACACACACACTTTTATAAATTAACATATATTTAATGTATAACATACATTTATTAATGCCATTAGATTACAGATAATATTCCAATAGTCTATTAATGACAATATTGACCTGTGGAAATTCATTATCCACATTCTACTAACACCTAAACTGTAACCAAGGCAGCCTGCACATCATTTACACAGACACCTTTAATATACTTGATTAATGTTTGACCATTTGAACTATATCACTGGTGAGGATCAGGATGACAGATTTGATAAGTGCATCGTGTGTGTGTGTGTGTGTGTATACGTGTATATACTTGCATACATATAAACAGAGAGGGTGGGTGAATGTGTGTGTGCATATATACAAATTAATAAAAATATAATACAGATTTAAAAGAAAAAACTGAACAAACAAAATAGTTTAGCGTTCTCCAAATGCGCAGTCAAAAAAGCACCATTACAGAATGTTCCTGGATGCAGGCAGATCACCTGTCCCATGCACTTTACCAGGTATGTGTGTTCATTTTCGACTAAAAGGAGCAAACCTCTTTGAGGTAAAAGGATGTTAAGGGTAACAAATGCAGTCCTCTGAGCTCAGAGGCTCCCCTGACGGTTCAGAGCTCTGCATAAGGTTTTCCTTTCTGTTTCTGCTCTCTGGCCCTCTATCTCTATATGGCTCCATCTCTAAGGACCCTGCTACACATTCAAATTAAAGCTGGATACAAACTAGCTCTTGACTTGTTGCATGCATTCAAGCACTAACTTGGTTGCTAGTTGACTCTTTTTTATGGCTCGACAGTCATTTTATTTTTCTGGTGCAATAATTATTCTGCCCATGCAGCCACCCAGAATTTATCGTGTAGTTCACCACTCAAGTGTGTAATGTATGTAACATGTACCAGGTCACAGTGTGCTCAGTCTTCTGACAGCATCCTAAGCTGAGTAACACGCGGCCACTTCTGATGCCCTAGCTATTAAGCCATGACTTCACGCCCGTTCCAATTTTCTTTTTTGTTGTTCCACACATTTAGCTGATGTGTCCTCAGTGGCAGGAGGCTTATAGTTTCCTGTGTTGGGCCCAGTCCCCCAAGCTTTTTTCGGCACATCCAATATGTCTGAGCTGAGTAACAACAGTGAAACCCTGCTCAGCACTTGGGGCTGCTGAGAGTCCTTGCTTTTGCAAAGCATTTTCTGGAGGACTGAGAGAGTGCTGCCCATGACAGCAGCATTTCTCTACCTGTGGGCCATGACCCAAAAGTAGGTTGCTAGAATATATGAAACTTTGAAAACAGATTCTCCTTTAACAGAGAAAAACATGAGAAATGGTGGCTTTTCCCTTGCAGGCTGGCAGAGCTTCAGCGTGTGAGGGGCTGCTTGCCCCCCTTCCTCTTCACTGTCCCACACACTGGGGGGGACTGGGGCCTGGGGTCAGGGGACTGGGAGTGAGGGGCACTGGCTCAGCACTGGCCATTGACATTTACAAATGGGTCATGCAGTATTGCCAACTCTCATGATTTTTAGTATTGTTCTTAAAGGGGACAAACAATCCCCTGCACAGCTACAGGCGTGGCAATGCCAACCTGACCAGCACTACAAATGAAAGGGACCTGGGGGTAATAATATACCACAGTATGAACATGAACCACAGTGTGGTGCTGTAGCCAGCAGAGCTAACAATACCCTGGCATGCATCAACCAATGCATCTCCAGCAAAACCAAAGAAGTCATTCTTCCACGCTACTCAGCATTGGTGAGACCACAGCTGTGTACCGTGTCCAGTTCTCAGAGCCACACTTTAACAAGGATGTGGTAAAGCTTGAGAGAGTCCAGAGAAGGACCACTTGTAGGATCAGAGACTGGCACAGCAAACCATACGAGGAAAGGCTGAGGGACCTGGGACTCTTCAGCTTGAAAAAAGAAGGCTGAGAGGGGACTTGGTAGCAGCTTACTGCTACACTAGGGGAGTACATCAAGGGCTTGGTGAATAAGTGTTCACCAGGGCACCCTTGGGGACAACCAGGAGTACTAGTCACAAACTCCTGGAAAACCAATTCAAGCTCAACATTAGGAAAAACTTCACAGTCAGGGTGTCCAGACTGTGGAATAAGCTCCCTCCAGATGTGGTGCAATCACCTACCCTGGAAATCTTCAAGAGGAGACTGGACCGTCTCCTTGCTGGGGTCACCTGATGCCCAGATATCTTTCCTGCTTGGTGCAGGGGGCTGGACCCTTACAATCGACGATTTAAAGTCTACGCTTTGAGAAAAACTTAGCTTATGTGTGTGTGTGTGTGTGTGTGTGTACATATGCATATGCATGTGTGTACATAAATATATATATTTATGTACATGTAGACATACACACAGAGTGTGTGTGTGTGTGCGTGTGTGTGTGTCAGGGGCAGGCAATTATTGGGCAGAGGGCCGCTTACTGAGTTTTGGCAAGCCATTGAGGGCCACAGGACAGGCAGCCAGGGGCAGATTAATATTAATTTTCCACATTTTTTAGGGTCCCGTGGGCCGGATAGAATGGCCTGGCGGTCCACATCCAACCCACATTTTGCCCACCCCTGATACACACACACACGCATTGTGTGTATAAAATGTATACATGTACATAAATCTATATAAAACAAAAAAACTAAGTGTTTCACATTCCTGAAGCATAGACTTTAACACCCCCCGAAGTCAATCCCGGTCCTGGAACAGAAAAGGTTGAGACCCACGGGCCTAGAGGCCCCCTCCTCAGCCTCCAGCTGCCCCTGGAGAAAGCCCAGCTCATTTTCTGGCTCCAGAAAAAGGCTCCGCTGCACAGGCCCCAGGGGCTTGGCTCCCCGTTGGGAACCTCTCGGATTTGTCCCGTGACTAGGGGCAAAGGGCTGCTTGGGGACACCCGGGGGGAGGCAGGAGAGCCAGGACCAGCTGCACATGGAGCAACTACCTTCCCCTTCCCGAGGTGGGCCCGCTCCCGCTTGGCGCCGCACTCACCGCCAGGCCCGGGCCGGCCCTGCTGCAGCCGCGCGGCTCCTCCCCTCCCGCGCCCGCCCCGCGCCGAGCCGTGCAGACGGAGCTGCTGCGAGCAGGCCTGAGGTGAGTAGCCTGCGCGGTTCCGGTGCCCAGGGCCGGGACGGGGGTTGAGCTCTCCGCTGCTTGCCCTGCTGGGGAGGGGGGCAGAGGTGGAACCATTGGGGCCGCCTGTGTTGCCCCTTAGCAGCGAGCCGGTGGCCTCCCTAATTCAGGCGGCATTCTTGGCCCCCTGACCAGCCAGAGCTTCTCCCCAGGGCCGCTCTTTCTCGGTTCAGTCCTAGTTGCAGGCACCTCGCAGGGAAAACCTGGGGTTGGATCCTCCCCGAGGATCGGGCTTTGTGTTTAATTACTTATTGGGCTTTCTTTCCCCGAAGTCCGAGGAGTTGGCTAGCTACTAAAAACTACCTCTGGCTTCTTTACTATTCGCTTTCTCCAGGAAGAGCACACACCACCTCCAGAGCCTGACAAAGGGTTTTTAAACCCAAAAGCTTGCTAAGAAAAAATTTTCATCCAACTGTTTGATTTGGTCTAATAAAAGATATCAGATTCATCCAAGGAACCTTGTCTGCGGATGTCCTTAGACCACCACGGCTACAACCTACACCCCTAGCTACTAAAATGCGTTCAGTTGCTGCACGGCTCTGGGTTGTAGCTGTGTTGGCGTAAGGATGTAGGCAGACAGTTCTTTGGGTAGATGTGCTATCTTGTATTGGACCAGCATTTAAATCGTTGAAAAAATGGTTCTTTCCCTCTGCCTGAAGAAGGGTCTTTTTTATCTAACCACAGCTACAGGTACCAATCAGGAGGGGACAATGTCCTCCAATTTCTCTAGCAACTGAAGCATTCTTTGGCACAATTTTCTACTGGAAACATAAATGTCAAGCTTGCCGGTACATGCCTAGTAATTTTTCCCTAATTGCTTATATCAGCGCATCCTCCATGTTAGCAACAAATCCCAGACTGGGGTCAAGGCTTGTTGCAAAACCTGAAAAATGAAACTTGTTGCAAAAACCCTGTTGAAGGGTGTTTGTGCCCGAAAGCTTGCAAAGAACCATTTTCCCAATGATTTAGTTGATCTAATAAAAGATACCACCTCTACCCAAAGAACCTTGTCTGCCTTCATTTGCAACAGGCAGGCGAGGTTCTTTGGATAGATGCTATCCCTGTTATTAGATCAGCTAAATACTTGGATAAATTTGTTCCTTGCAAGCTTTCAGGCACAAACTAGATTCCCTTCCATCTGGAAACAGCAATGAACTTCTGTTTGGTCCGGGGTAAGCTTGTAACTCAGAACACTTTGCAGAAATCATTCTGAGTTGCAGCTAGGAGCTGCACTTCTGCCTGCACCCTAAGTTAACAGGGTGTGGAGCTTACTGTGGAGCCTCTGCAAGGGGAGAAATTGTTTACCGCACAGTAAGGGTGGAAACAGAGGTCATCTTTGTGCCATCATAAAAATGTTTATGGCAGCACAAAGGCCAAGCAAACAGGCATATGTTCCCCTTGGTGCACCACAAACGTATCAATTTGTGCCATTGTTTAGTAGTGGATGTCTGCTTTATGGCACAAGCGGGCCAGCAAACTGGAGCTGCCCACGTGGTCTGGCTGCCCCAGGCAGGTGGTCCATGGGCCTGAGAGGCCCAATCCTGTGCGCCCTGGGCATCTTGTGCAGGATTGGGCCCTTCAAGCCCTGGGAATGCCTGCTCAGTTTTCTCCTCTTGCAGAAACAAGTCCAGAGCAATCTCAAGACTGCTCTTCCATATGCAAGAAACTCAGGGTTTCCCCGCTTATTGAGACTGCCCCCAGATCTCTGGGATGTATCTCTCTAAGTAAAAGTCATCAGGGTTTCCGCATGTGCAGAGACGTGTGTGGAAAGCCAGGCAGGCATTCCCAGGGCCTGAGGGGCATATTTCTGCACAGAAATTCCTTGGGCATGCAGTACCAGGCCCTTCAAGCCTCAAGGGAGCACATCACCCATTGTCCCACAGCATCAGTGGGCGAGGTGCATTTCCCCTGAAAAAAAGAGACCAGTTGTGCAGAGGCATGCAGAACTGATCCGCTTCATTTGGTGATGTTTCTAGAACAAGTGAAAATTATATCGCAGTACTTGAATCCAGCTTTGTGGAGAACTAAACTATCCCAGTTTTAGCTTTTCCCTTTACCATTGGTTGTGTGGTAAGAGCAGGCACATGAACAGTCATGTGTCGTGTACTTTTCAGTAAGCCTTCATTCCCTTTTAACTTGTTGTAAGTTGTTCATTTGTCCTTAGTCATACTTTATCTGCAGTTAAGGAACTGATGTGATTGTTTTCGAAACAGTAGATCTAGGCTTCCCACACCTCATTTTTTTCATAGGTTGGAGGAGGAAATCAAGCCTTCCTGCTCTTTCAACTCCCAGTCAGTTTTTTAACTATGAATGAGCTAGTTATGAAACTGAACTAGCTGAAATGAAAAAAAATATTCTCTCTGAACCTACAAAAGAGCCTACTACTGTCAAAAGTTATGTTAGCTCTTCAGCAAATTATGGTTCCAGGCATTTAGCCAGTCATTGCCACTGGTCAACAAGCATGTGCTATTTGAATCTTAGTTTTAATTCTGGTTTTAATGGACTCAATTTCACATTTAATTTTAAGTGAGTTTATTCATAAGTAACTATTTAAAACATATATTTTAATTTTTGAAGACATCTATTTTTATCCTCGTACAAAGCTGCCGTTTTTTTCTTTGCAGTGAGTTTCATCTGCTAGAAAAGAAGAATGTCGAACACTCCTGTGGCCGTGGTGACTGGGGGCAACAAAGGGATCGGGCTTGCTATTGTGCGAGCTCTGTGTAAGCAGTTCTCTGGGGATGTGTACCTGACAGCCCGGGAAGCTGGGCGCGGCCAGGCAGCAGTGGCAGAACTGCAGAAGGAGGGTCTGAAGCCGCTCTTCCACCAGCTGGACATCAATGATCTGCAAAGTATCAGGGCTCTCCGGGACTTCCTGAAGGAGAAATATGGAGGGCTGAATGTGTTGGTTAACAATGCAGGAATTGCTTTCAAAGGTAAAATGCTGATTAAGCTGCAGGGCCCATGTGCTGTATAGTTCCCTGGAGAATGTGAAATGGGGTTTCACAGAGGTCCCTGCTGGGGGCTTCAGCATGAGTACAGTTCCCGTGAGTAACTCTTGATGCCAAACCCAGGTATAGTTCATTTGGCTTCTGACTGAGTGACACAGCTCTTCTCTTTGTCTCCATAGCCCTGCCAAGGGTCCAAATTACTTCAGCTGCTTATGGGGACGTTACCCTTTAAGGGAACAAATGCAGCCAAAAATTAACTGAAGTGAAACAGCAGCCTCTGCTAAATAAGCCTACATGTATCCATTGCTTGAAATACAAAGGGCAGAGTCCATAGGTCTGAAGGGCCAAAACAAACTTAAGCAGGTTCCATGTCAGTGAGAATTACAAATCCTGTAATTTTGGAATCCACATTATATCTTTGTCCCTCTCTCTCCTGCTGCCCTTGAGAAGAGCCTATCCCCACCTGATCTCCTTGTCCCTGCTGTTGCGTCCAAGTTGTTCTAAACTAATCTTGAGTCACTTAGGCTTCCATTGGGCCTTACCAAGGCAATCCTTATGTGATCAGATCAGGGTTCTTCAGTCCCTGATGCCCCATTGCAGGTCTGGCCAGACAGTTCCATGCAATTGCTCCTGACTGCCTAACTCTCCATCTGCCTTTGGCGGATGATAATCTATTAAACATCTAGTGTATCACAGCATGCAGGAACCTGAGGCATACAGGATGAAGAAAATATGACAAAACCTTCCCCCATTCTCCACCTGGTACAATAAGGACAAGTAAATCTCTTACTAGATACAACTGGAACAAGTAATTGGGTAACCCAACTTATTCTCTTTCCTTACCTCAGGTGTTTAGTGTGTTTGTCAGATCTCATTTTAGGACTTGTCTTTGCTGCAGTGTTAGCTGGAAGTACAACTTGGGCATTGCCTCTAGCCAACTCTTGTCTACACACAAAAATCTCCACTTCAAGCTAAGTGATACTTTAAACCCCATTAGTTGGCCACCCTCTGGATATATAGCTTGAAGTTGAAGAGCTGATGAAGCTAGCTTTAGTAATGAAGTGAGGCCATAGCTATTCTGTTCCACTAATCCGGTCACTCTTTGTAGCATGGCAGCTCTCACTCAAGCTTGGCTTCAGAGGAGTTCATGTGAGTGTAGATACCCTTTACTACAGAATTAGCTCAAGTTACACCCTGAAGTTACTTTTTCACCATACTGATGAGCACACTATGCGGCAAATAGGTAGCTGGGTCTTACATGATGGTATTTCCACTACTTTCCTAATTCAGTTTTAGAGATGCCTGTTTAGAACGCTTTTCCCAGACATCTAGCCTAAAATAAATTTTCCTTGTTTCAATTTAGTCTTGCTACCCTGATTGCAACTTTTTGTACCATTTTGCATACTGCTCTTAGGCCTTGATGTAGTTGCCCTTAAATACTGGGTTCATCGTTAAAGTGATTCATGCACACATTGCAAGCTCAGCGGCACCATCTCTCTATAAGGTGTATGCATACCTGGTGAGTGATTTTTCACAGAAGGATTGAGCAAAGCCTTTCTAATAGCAGTTGGTACTTATACCAAAGGGCTTTTGTCCCACAGGGTGGATGCTATGAAAAATGCATGCCACCTCTCAAAGAGTAGCATTCCACAATCGGGGAATTTGCTTAAAATACATTTTAAAAAGAATTAAGTTACAAATATTTATAAAAAACAAAATCAACAAAATCTTTGCTTTCTGTAATTTATTGTACATTGTATAAATATACAAATAAATTGTAAATGTACAAATATATTGTATATTTATTCACAATATACTTGCCTGCTTCATCACTGCGTTGCTCCAGTTTTATGCCAATGTCATAATGAATCAGGCTCTCGGTGTCAGTGGGCACATCTATACATCACCATATGGTAACAATGTTATTGAGCCGTGCTTTAGTACTTGCAAAAGTACTGTATGTGCCTCTACTGCACTGTACAGGTGGCACATACTTGGATTTCCCCACTGTGTTGCCATAGCGGCGCACTGTAAGCAGGGAGGACACCCCTATAGCAATGTAGCTAGCAATCACATGTAGACCTGTGTGATTGCTATGTCGCTGTAGGGCACCATAGAGTGACGTAGTACATCCCTACATTGCCATAGGGCAACATGTAGACGCATCCAGTATGTCTCTGAACATTCTGTTAAATCCAATGCCTGGTAGCTGCCCAGGAGAACAGATAAGGCAGTAATTAGCAAAACATTTAAAGACTATTTCAGCTAAATTAAGCAGCAAGTGCTCAGTTACAGTTAGTTTCCTAAGTTTGTCCCAGTATGTGGCAGTGTTCCCTTGCTGGATTCAACAATCTGTATATGATTATTACAGCGAACCTTCCCACCACTCATCAAATGACAGTGTTCTTTCTTCTCTTTCCCTGTCACAAGGAAGCAGGCCTACTAGCTCATTTTGTCCAGTTCTTCAAATGGTTGAATTTGTCACCATGGGGTACTGTTTCCCAACAGAGTCATTCTACATTCCTTCTAGCAGCTGCCTTTCACAATTCCTGCTGCAACTTGCCCCATTACTGACAACAGCCCAGGATTTTTCCTGGAAAATATGATTGAACATTAACCAATATAAGGAATGCAGCACCTGACCTGTTTTTCAGCATTATACTTTAGGCATTATACTATCAGTTCATGTGGGAAAAGCCCAAACCCTATGCTAAGAGCTACTAAAAAAGAAAATCCAGTCCCTCATTAATATTGCATATTTGGACCCTACCCTTTAACATGCCAATCTTCATGGCACATTGCATTTGGAGCTTTCTCTGCTCAACATGTAGTTCCTGCCTGATAATTGAAAAATGAATTAATGTTCTTTTTAAGTCTGATAGTTACATTTTGAACTGTGGTCATAACATTCATGTTTGTTTCTTCCCCTCCTCCCACCACCCAATGTAAAGTTGCTGATACTACTCCATTCACTACTCAAGCGGAGGTTACCCTGAAGACAAACTTTTTTGGAACCAGGGATGTTTGCACAGAGTTGCTGCCTCTCATAAAACCTAATGGTAAGTGCTACATAACAGAGACAGGAATATCATTAAGAGTGAATCTATATTATTTCCATGGTCTTAAGAGTGATGCACAGAAGCATGTGCCTGCCTATCTCTGCACCACACCTAGAAATGAGGAAGTGAATCTACCCTGAGTATTGCCCCCTTTCATTATGCCGAAGACAAGAGATCTTGAGAGTGGCAGCAGGCATCTTCATGGCTGCTTCACTGTCTCATTCTTCAACTTGGCATGTACAGAGCCAGATGGACAGGGTATATTTGCTGACAACACTCTTGAAACTATCCTAAAGCAGGAGTCATGGATCCAGCCTGTGGATATGGGGTATTGACAGCAATCATTTTCCTGTGCTGTTACGGGCAAAAGTGCTGGTAGGGGGTGCTCTTCCCATGTAGTCGCAGGTAAAAGCAGCAGCAGGGGCTTTCTTTGTGCCACCACAGAGAAAAGCAACAGCAGCTTTCACAAGGCCTGAGGCCAGTGGAATTTGGTAAAAATAAATAATCACTCTCTTACTACAAAAATAAATCATCAAAGTTTATTTTCGTTATCTTGAAACACCCCAGCTTTAAGCAGAGACTGAGATAAGTTGAATGGAAACTGATGATGGAGTCAAGACAGAGAGTAGTTGGGAGAGTTTATCATTTGATTTATGGTTTTACAAGCAATTTTACATTCTCTTAGCAGATAGGACAGAGGACAGATCCACTTATAAAATAACATTTATTTCTGTCCTTTAAGGACCTGTTTCTCTCTGTATGTTAAGGAATGCTGCTGGGGAATGGAATCCAACACGCAGACAATGGAGGGGCTGGCTAAGGGATCTAGGATGTTATAAACTCAGTGGGCCTACCCTCTGTGCTAGGGCACAGGTTGTACTCTGTGGTTTTTGGGTCTGCACATCACTGCATGGATGCTGCTGTAGGCAAACCACATGAGTTACATTGCATACAGATTCTCACTACCTGTGGGTAGGTTTATGAAAGACCTCTTTACTCACAGTCACGTAGAAGAGAGTACACGCTTCCCTATCAGAACTCCTTGTTATAGGTTCAGTTATGCAGACTTTCAGAGCATAGGGCTTATTATTATAAATAACCTGAGGGCTTTGTCACATGTTACCTTAGAACTGGCATAAAAGCACTTAAAATGAGAGCATTCACCCATTAAAGCCACTCAAAAAATGGTTTATCTTGGAAGTGTTTTATCCATGTGATTCCAGAGTATTGTTTGAATGGTCAGGGGAGGTAAAACATTTTACTTTCATTCCTCCAGCATCCCAGGATGCACAGCTCCCAGCTGCTTTACTCATTTCTACCCTCCAAAAATCTAGTAGTCCCCCTGCCTCCATGCTTCTTGCTGGGAGCAACTCCTATGAGTGGCTTAATTGAAGAAAGACCATGGAGCTGGGGTCCATGGAGCATCAAGCATGCTTCTCCAGGTTCTCTGGTTTAGCAGAGCTGCAGTTCCATGCTGAAAGCAGGGGCCACTCACATCAGTTTCAGCATGACCAGAGGACACCTTTTTATATCATTTTCTTTTAATAGGCAGAGTGGTGAATGTATCTAGCATGGTAGCGGTTTCAGCTTTGGCAAAGTGCAACCGAGACCTGCAGCAGAAGTTTCGCAGTGATACAATCACTGAGGAAGAACTCGTGAAGCTCATGACCAAGTTTGTGGAGGATACAAAGAACGGAGTGCATGAGAAGGAGGGCTGGCCCAACACTGCTTATGGTGTGTCTAAAATTGGAGTCACCGTCTTGTCCAGAATTCATGCCAGGATGTTGAATGAGAAAAGGAAAGCTGACCAAATTCTGCTGAATGCCTGCTGCCCCGGCTGGGTAAGAACTGACATGGCTGGTCCAAATGCCACTAAAAGTCCAGATGAAGGAGCTGTGACTCCAGTCTATTTAGCACTTCTGCCTCCTGGTGCTGGTGAGCCTCATGGCCAACATGTTAGTGAAAAGAAAGTACGTACATGGTAAATTTGTTTTGATAATGCTTTGTTTGGCCAGAGAGGCAGGTTAGAAACTATATTAAACATCACTGATTTACCTTTGGTACCAGTAATGATGTGTAGTACCTATGTGACCTTTCTAATCCCAGTTAAGTTTTACAGATACATCCACATAACTGTTTCTATTATAAAATAATTACAGGCTGGAATAGAGCATGAATTAAGTTCTTTATAATTTACTGTAACTATTGAAAAATGCGGAACACATTGAAATAAAAAGGGCAATACAGTGGGATGCAGTGTCTTTTCTTGGATTTATATTCACTTTTGTGGGTAGAGAGAGGTCTGGGGAGGTGCACCTGTTAATGATTCCACTCTGCTGCTGGAGAGAGTAGGCAGCCTCTGCTTTTTTGTTCTAAAAAGCAACTGTCAGTTTGCAAATCATAGGGCAAAGGTATTCTGTTTCAAGTGAGGCAACAAGGATGGATGACTTGATGAAGAGTAATGTTAAACTATTCCTGCAAACCACTAGATTCTCATCCTTGAGATGCCCAGGAGACACTGTATGTTGCTTAGCTGAATGTTTCCTAAATTCGTCAGTATGTTCATATCTCTCCCTCTCTCTCTCTCGTCCTTGCTCCAAGTTTTCCTTTCTAGGCCTTTTTTATACAGGTTGAGTTGTATGAACTGAGTGTAACCCTAATTTCTGATTATTTAGGTTGGAAACTATTTGAGACAGGGACTCCTTCTGACTGTGTAAACACACGGTGCTTAAAACAGTTGGCCCCAGCTTCAGGCTGGGGGCTCTGGACGCTATCATAATTCAAATAATTTAGTAGTAATAATAATACCAAATGCAAAACTAGTTCAAACTGCCTCCCAAGGGTATTCTGCAATTGTAGAAACACTGACCCTGTCTGATTTTAATTGTATGAGCATAAACAAAAGTGATGCCAACCTACCCTTTATTGCAGATTTTCTGCACTTAGCATATTATATCCATGTCCTACTTTTCTCAGGGACCAATATCAGAACATAGTTCTAGTCAGAAAGCAGCAAGTTCATATTATCCTGAATACTTGCCCATAAGTATATAAATGAACATTATGGCACATCTCAGTATCCTGACAGTAGTCCACTTTTTCTTTGGTATTAAACTCTGTCTGCAATACTTGTATGCGCAGCAGTCAGTGTATACAGAATGCTGTTCGCATGCAAGCTGGCTGTTCATTTATACTCAGGAAATCACTGACTCTAATAATAAACACTATGATGGAAGAATGAAAAAGGTCTGTGTGGACCAATTTCCAAGTGCTGGCTGCCATCAGACTGTAAAGCTAAATTAGACGGGAAGCTCCTTAGGACAAGCACTGTGCCCTCCTCTACCTTTCTTCATTGTTTGGCAAAATGGAGCCCCCAATCCTGATTGAGGGTTTTGGTTGCAAATTGAAGTCACAATTCTAATATATCATCCATGTTCTCTGCTTCTTATCTGAAATGTATTGCACTATTAAGGGAGTTTTCTCATTCTCCTCTCCCCCTCCCCCATTGTAGACATTGTTTAAAGGCGCTTTAAAAAATTAGGCTGGACAGCTGTAAAAATGCAGTATGGTTTGCATCAAGTTAGTGATTAGGGGCCAGAGGCTGTTGGGGTGTTAGATAGCATTTGTCAGCACTGTGTCATCTGGTGAATCAGCATCTGATGACCTAAGCCCACTACTTACAAAAGCTTATACTATGTATCTCTGATTTAGTCTATAAGGTGCAAATCTACCCTACCTTCTGCCTGTCTTCTGGATCATTGTGGCCAATGGTAAACACCTTGCATTTGGCTTTTATACTACATAAAACATTCTGCATTAGCTAATGGTTGCAGGGATGATTATTAAAGAGTAGTAGTAGTATTATTGTTGTTAATATTATTATTACATAATAATACAAAAACCCTTCCAGCTTCTTTTCTTCAAACTTCCTAAGGATGTTACAAGTCTTATGCTGAATTTTCTGTATACTCGTAGTCCCAGTGAAGTTTGATTTGGAGGGAATGAAAGATTTGGGGCATATGTTAGAAAAATCTCATGGCCAAAACTCTTGGCTGTATTTGCTTTTTTTTTTTATTTCACTGGTACCACAACAGTGGCTTTCAAAAGTACAACTCAGTGCAATAACATGTGTCTAATCCTACATGTTTATCTGGTAGAAATGTAGGAGTTGTCCCATGCCCCTCCCATGCACGTTCTTAACAGCTAGGCTGTGACCTGAGGCTACTATATATATTATTATTATTATTATTATGCTATATATTATATATATTGCCAGCATGCATGAGAAACAGATGTTGCCTCTTTGATTTGCAAAACTCGTAAGCATTTCATTGCAAATATAAGTGAAGCTATCCATTTCTATTAACGATTGCCTTGCAAGCTCAGGCAATTGGACTCTGGCCCAGGAGGTCCCTTCTGGTCCCAAGTCACATGTTTTTCATTAGTCTTTCCTGTGCCCTCCTACTATCACATATAAAGATTGTAACTGGCATTGTAAACTAGTAGGGGAAAATGCTGAGTCATGATGAGCAAGGCAGGCTAAGGCTTTTTCACCCCTTCCAGGTTTTCTATTCATTTGGGAGGGAAGCTTCTTCATTTGCAATCCCTTTTGAAATTTCTCCCTGTAGGAATTAAACAATATTGCTGGCTTGTTTCAATGCTAATTCATTTCTCCTTCCTGTTAGCCTTTGTCCCACATATGGATCTTTGGAATCTGAAGGAGTTGGCTGTTACTACCATATTTACTCAAATCCAAGATGAGGTTTTGTCCCAAATCACTGAGTGGAGGGGGAAGTTTTGTCTTATTCAAGCACTGGTCCAGGGCCAGCAATTGCTCTGACTCTAGGATGAAAGCCAGAGCTCAGCTGCAACCTGTCCTGGGCCAGAGTAGCTTCTGCGGCAGAGGAGGGGGTGGGTGTACAGCAGGGAGAGCATGAAGGAGACCCCATAGTGGAGATGGGAGGCACACAGGGAGAACTGCAGTGTGTAGCTTAGGGAAGAGCATAGGGCAGACCATGCAGTCCCCTCTGCTAGCCAGGCCTGGAGCTGCCACTACTGCTTTTGTCTGGCCATGCTGGAGTTGGGGCTGCTGCCACTGAGTTCCCCAGACCCACACAGAAGGTAAGCAGCAGGGTTGGGGCAAGTGCCTGGGGGGGGAGAGAAACAGATGGCAGGGAATGGGAGGGACAGACACAGAAGGAAGTCATAAGCTTGGGGGGCCCAAGGGGAAGAGGGGCACTGTTGGGACATGCACAGGGAGTCAACTGGAGGGAGCAGGCATAGGCATGGGGGAGAAAGGGGTGGCAGATGGCAGGGAGATTGGCTGTGCACCCCCTGGAAGCCCCAGCTGTGAAACTGGAAGTGGCAGCAGGAAGTGCACTTCTGGTTTTGCCACTGGTGGTTCCAGGCTCGATGATCGATGATCGACCACTGGGGATTCCCCCCATTGGTGATTTGGTGCTCCACCAAACTCGGGAGGCACCAGTCACCCATGCAGCAAGGGAAGTTTAGGTTAGGTATTAGGAAGAATTTTCTCACTAGGAGGGTAGTAAAACACTGGAACAGGTTACCCAGAGAGGTTGTGGACTCTCCATCTTCGGAGGTTTTTAAGACCTGGCTAGACAAAGCTTTGGCTGGGATGATCTAGTTGGGGGTAATCCTGCTTTGAGTAGGGGATTGAACTAGATGACATCCTGAGATCCCTTGCAACCCTCATTTTCTATGAAACAGAACACTAACAAAGATCAGTAAAGCCCCATCAAGCAAATGCGTGAAAGAAAAATAAAAAAGTATCTTCTTCTAGGGGAGCAAACATTTCTGAAGCACCCTAAATAAGCATGCCTTTTCTCCACGAAGTAATCATGAAATGAAAATTCCACACTTATCCTAAGACCAGTCCATTGCTGATCTAACTACACAGTATGTCTTGTTAGCTACAAATGTCCAACTTGGGATCCTTAAAATTCTGGTTTATTAGGAGGATTGAAGCACTGTAATGAAGTTAAATCATAAACCTTGGGGCTGGTCCACACACACACAGTAGCAAGCTACAAGAGTCAGGTATACCTATCCCACAGGCGCTGGAGTCTGCCATCGATGGCCAGTCAAAGCTTCTTCCAGTGTGGTGTTATCCTCCAGAAGGGGGTTGCCGGCTGGGCAGGTCGGGTGCTGGTCAAGTTGGAGATCAAGAGGGCACCGCTGAGCGTCACTTTTCATTGCTTTTATCTGTCCTTGGCGGACTTCGGTGACTCCCCAGTTTTCAGGTTTGCCCAATCCAGGGGTCGTTGACCCTCGTGGGACTTCTCCCTCGGTGGCTACTGGATGGCATCTGTCAGCCCCAGGGGTCGTTCGCATGTACATGCAGGTTTGGGAATCCGTTGATGAATTTTGAATAGGGCTCTGAAAGCGGTCGATCTGGAGATATTCAGCCCAAAAGGTCCCTGGTGTTGATTAACTCAGACCAGGGCTTCTAGCCCTTGAACAGTGAGGTTTAGAGATTTCCTGGTTGCTACATTGTCTTCTATTGATTTCTTCCCTTGGTGGATCTGCGGTTTTCCTAAGTATTAATTGCTGCCTGCTACTGTGTTACGCATTCAATCACTGATTCACTGCTCTTTCAGGGACCAGCCTGATACAGGGAAGGGCAGTTTGATTTCTGCCTTTGTTAACATTGTTACAATGTATAGCTTACTTCTGAAACTAAACACATTTAGTTGAAAGGTGAGGAGTATAACAATATAAGCTACAAAAGTAATGCCATGGCACACAAATAGATAAAAATACCAAAATACAAGGGGAGATACAAAATACACACATACGAATTTTAAAACACAATTCCTTATCTTAAAGTGAAAGAAAGAGGAAGGAAGAAAAGGCAGAAGAGGAAAAACATATCCAAGGAGGGGAGGGAGAGCAACTGCAGGCAAGAGGAAAAAGGGGCTTTCTACTACAGTCTCAGGTACATGGTTATGTTTATGGTATTATATATAATACATCATTCAGTGCCTAAGAAGTTTCTGGCCTTTGGTAAAGGAAAGCCTAGGTCCCCAATTAATTCAAGAATGTGCTAGGGGGCTTAAACATCCAGTCAGAAAGCAATTATTTCATAGTAAAATCTCTCTTATTCAGTTCCTGAGGCTCACTGCTTAGGAATAACTTTTGTGTGTAGAACAATATAAGTACTGTCTGGATATAAAAGACAACTGTAGTGTTGGATCAATACAAGCACAGGCATGCTCTCTCACACAGGAATAGTCATCATGCTTCTCTGTCCTACAATCAAGGATATTCCAGTACAAGATACTGTAGCAAAAATTCCACTTTACCTATTTGCTAAATACTATCCTCCCTAAATACAGTACCCCCATTATCTTCACAGAATAATGCAGAAGTGTGTTGTAATAATTGGGGTTGGACACACAGCTTGACAGTTTTCTGAAAGAAAACAGTTTTCTGAAAGAAAACAGAACAGCTGTAACAGAAACGTTACAGCTAAGTTTTTAAAAATAATACTTTCATTTTCTTATCAGTTCTAATACCAATGCAAGGCATGTCTGTGTCTTCCTGCAATGAATGCCACCCTCCAGTGGCCCTAATGTGTTACAACTGCTCAAGTAGGCCTGATCATCATAACAGCATTTCACAGCTGCTGGGAACAGCAGTTCCATGCTAATTTTCTAATATATAAAGATTTTTTTTAACAAGGAAAATAAATAAAGGAAGAGATATTTAGGCCATAGTGATGAGACTACTCATGAAACTGAAAAGGCTGCTGAGGAGCCATAATAGAAGGTGACTGTTTCAGCTGATGGGTTGTACTTGGCCAAAGAATTCTCTTCAAGGCTAATATGCAAAACTGTTATGCCAACTACCAAGCCCATGCTCCAATAAGTGGATTGAAAGAAAAGCTGAACACATTTGGAGGGAGAGGGGAACCACTTTCCACAGATCCATTCTCCAGGTTTGCCTGTGACCAAAGATAATGAAAAGTGAGTCTGGCGTTTTAGTTATTCAGGAATGAAAGGGCAACTAAAGTTCTTCAAAAATTAGGTCCCCTATGCTCAGCACTAGTGCTTATTCGGGTCGAACAGGAGGTTGTAAGAGCAGTAAGGTGAAAACCAAAAAGTACAAGAACTCCATCTCTGAGACATTAGCTCTACTACAAGTATGCGTATAGGGCCCACTACAGAGGGTCCCTGATTCTTGGCCTTCAAGGTAATGTCACGATATGATTAATAAATAAAATCAAGAAGCCAATTTGTTTGAAGACAATACCCACAGAGGCTAAGGTTCACGCATTTGAGAGCAAGAAATTATCAGAAGAGAATCCTAGAAAAAGGAAACAGCTTAAAAATCTAGCCTCTGAGGGCATAGCAGCCACCCAATGTAGTCAGTACTCCCCCTGACCACTGGAGACTGGGGAAGCCTTCTCTATTCTCCATCACTAATACTCAAGCTAGTACAGGGTGCTCGAGCAGCCTTAGGCATAGCCACAAATAGAAAGCTGCTCTCAGGTTTGATGGAGAGGAGAAATCAAGATGGAGAGAAAGGGAGGACATCAACACAGTGGACTGAGAAAAAGAGACATGCAGACTGGGTGACATCAAACACAATGGTAGACCATGAGAAGAAGTGCAACAGAAGATGGGCAGTAATGGAAAGCGAGGACACAAGGCAGGAGAAGGGGAGTGTGGTAAGTGAAGAATAGAAACAGCTGAAACACCAAGAGGGGAGTGAGGTGGGAACAGGAACCAACAGACAACTATGCCACACCAGGGGACAAGGAAAGAAGGCAGGCCTGGGGCAGGGAGGACAAGAGCCAGGAAGGGAAAGGAAGCAGGACCAGGGAATACAAACCTGTGGGGAATCCAGCAACCAGTAGAATGGACCAGAGATGGCATGAAGCAGGAAACGGGGACAACAGAAAAGAGGAGGGCCACACAGGAGGTGAAGAGAAGAAGACTACAAGCAGAGGGCCTTCACGCTGGAGGTCAACAGACTGAGAGAACACAGGAGGTAGGTCCAGGGGATGACAGAACAAGACAAAAGAAGCTGGAGACAGACAAAACAGGACAAGGGGAGAAGAGACCAAAAATGCAAGCAAGGAAGGATGAGTCATGGCCAAACCCAAACCAGGAGATGACCTCCCCCTTGACCTTCCATGCCCTCATATAACCAGCCCCCATGCAGGAACAGGGTGTTTCCTTGCAACAAGACTCAACATGACCCTTGACTATTCCACTGTTCCCTCCAGCTTCCACTTCAATTCTGCTCTCTGCTTGATCTCCTGCCTTCTCAGTCCAACTTGCTCCTAGGCTCCGCTCTCTGCTTCAACACCTTGCTTCTCAGCTCTCTTCAACTCTGCTGTCCGATTGTCCTCCTGGTCACTTAACCTAGTCTGTCCTGAGATTCCACCCAATCACCCTTACCCTGGTCAATGCCTTGCCTCCCTAGACCTAACTGTTCATGACTCTGCATGATACCTACTCCATGAAGACCCAGGCTGCATCCCAGATGGCACAGGACCCTCCACCCATCCCAAGCCCCAGACCACAGCTAACTGACTAAGACCACCACTCCTGAAGTCCAAAGGCTGCAGGCAACTAAACCAACAGCAACAATGCCCAACCCCACCCCGAGGCTGCAACCTATCAACAATGTATCAACCCTGGCCCCCCAAAGTGAGTGCCCATGCTGCTCCCCACCTGGGTGCCTGGGCTGCAAGCAGCTTAGAGAAGTCCCATGCTCACACAGGCCAAATATCCAGAGTGTAACCAAATGAGACCATGCTTTCTCCCCAAGCTCACAAACTGCACTTCTGAACACCTGTCTAAATACCTAGAGACTGCAGGCAAACTGACTGATTTAATCGGCTTTCCCCTGACTGCATATGGGACCACGGCACTAGTCCCACAATGTTATTCATCCAAGCCCACCACCCCCAAACACTAGGGCTACCTACAACCCCAGAAACAGAAACAGCTTCCCCCAGCCCCTGACACAGGAGTTCAACCACCCACCCCAACTCAAAGCAACACTCCACCAAGAAACCAAAGGAAATGTCCCCTGCATTAAACACTCTAGACTTCACAAGAGTAAGCCCCACCCACACAATGACATTACACCCAAACATCTATAACCCACCTCCTGTATCCAGCCACATCGTTCACCAAACCTAACTAAGTGCTGCATTTGTAAGCCCACCCAAGCGAGCCTCCCACCATACTGTTAACCAAAATGTAATTGGTAAATTACAAAGTTACACAATGCAGTCCCTCTTCCTGCTTCTGCCCAGAATAGTGGTTCCAAACCTTTTAAAATTGAAGGTGCCCCTTGTTAAACTCTAGGCACTCCTGCTCCTATTCCAGATCTTGACTATCAACCCCTAGTACTGTTTTATTTCCCATCCTAGTGTTGGCCCTGGTCCTGTCTTGAATCCAGTCTTGCTCTGCTCTTTTCCACTGATCTTCCCTCCTGTACCTTGTCTGTCTGTTTTCCCATTTAGTGCTGTCCTCTTCCCTGTTCAGTGTTTCTCCAACCTCTTTCTGCACAAACTTAGTCTGCACAAACTTACCCAGGGGCTTCTTCAACCTCTCTAGACATCTCTTGGTCTGTTGACTGCCCCGTCATCTCACCCCCTCAAGTTTTTATAGTCTCTTTTTTGTAACCTGGACCTCATTGTGCAGGTGCTTCCCCTGCCTCTGTCACCTCAAACATGGTGTCTCAGGTCCTTCTCTAGCCTCACTCTTCTCCCCTTGCTGTTTGAAGTAGTTCTGCAGCCTCTTTCCCATCCCAGTTGGTCTCTCAGGTCCTTCTCCAGCATCTCCAGAATTGTGTGCTATAAAGTGCTTCACTTGCCTCTCTACAGAATTTCTTTTTGCCCTCTTGGTCTGCCAGGTGGTCCTCAAGCCTCTGTCTTGTCCCAGTTGCAACACTAGTTACTTCTCCAACCTGTATATTCTCCATGCTTGCTGTCAAGTACATGTCAAGCCTCTCTTCTGTCCACCTTCCTACATCATGTGTTCTCCAGCCTCTCAGGTTCTTCTCCAGCATCCTTCTCTCCATCATGGTCTTGGGGCTCCTCCAACCTCTCCTCTCCCCTTTGATGTCTCCGGGGCTTCTCCAGCCTCTCTTCTCTCCACCCTGGTCTCTTCAGGGGCTTCTCCTGGCTCAATTATCTGCCCCTGATCACTCTGGTGCTTCTCCAGGCTCTCATCTCTTAGGTCCTTCTTCAACATCTCTTCTCTCAGCCCCGGTTTTCTCCAGGCTCTTGTCTCTCCACCCTGGTCTCTCAGGGACTTCTCCAGGCTCTTGTTTCTCCTCACCAGGCTCTCAGTTTATCCTTCTGGCTGTCTTCTATCTACCCTGGTCTTCTCTGCCCAGGTTTCTCAGGAGCTCCTCCAGGCTGTTTTCTCTCCACTCAGGACTGTCTGACCAGATCTCCCCCAGTCGCTCATCTCTCAGGGGCTTCTCCAGGGTCTTGTCTCAGGTCTTCCTTCAATCTTTCTTTTCTCCCACAATCATCTCTCTGGCCAGGTGCCCCTGAACCCATCATCTCTGATCTTCTCCTGATTATTTTGTCCCCACTTCAGTATGTCTGGGGCTTCTTGTGGTGCTCTCCTCTGCACCGTGTCACGTCCAGGGTTCCTCCTGACTTTCTCCTCTCTGTCTCCATTTATCAGAGGGTTCTTTTGCTTCTGACTACCTCTGTGTGTTGGGGGATTCTCCAGCCTCTCATCAGTCCACCTTCATCTCTCAGGAGCTTTTTCTGGACCTTGTTTCCCTGCTCTAGTATCTCAAATGAGAGGATGGAAAAGTACTTCCTTGGTCTCTCAGGGACTTCTCTAGCCCCTCTTCTCCCCTCCTTGGAGCCTTGGGTAGTTCTCTAGTTCTCCTTCCATCCCTATGTTTTTTTCAGATGTTATTCCAAATAAGTCCAACTTCCCACTTCTTTTGTCAGGTACTCTTCTGGCCTTGTCTCTACTAATGAGTTCTTCGTTCCCATTTTTGTTTGGTCCATTAAGGTTTTCTGCAGCCTCTCTCTCAAGGGCTACTCCTGACACTCTTCTGTCCAACCTGGTCTCTTATATGAATCTCCAGTGTCTCTTCACTCCTCCTTGGTGCCTCAGGTGCTTCTCTGATCCCTCTTCTTTCCTCCTTCCTTTTCAAGACACTTTTCCAAAATATCTTTGTTGATCTTATTTTATCCACTGCTCCTCTCGTCTGTCTTCCAACCTAACCGATTTCTCAAGGAATCCTCACTTTTTTTTAATCTGCAGCCCTTCTCTCCCCATCAGGTGCTTCTCCAGCCTTCCTTTCTCCCCACTTTGGCCTCTCAGCTGCTTTTCCAACTTCTTTCCTGCTTGCTGTTTCAAGGGCTTCTACAGTTCCTCTCCTGCCTAGTGACTCCAGGCTCTCTTCTTTCCCCTTGGTCCTGTCACTATAGCCCCTCTTCTCTCACACTTTGCTTCTCAGGTGCTTCTCCAGATTTTCTTCTCTCCTGCATCCTGTTTCAAAGGCTTCTCCAGTCCCTCTTTTCTATGCTGGACATTTTTCCTCCCTAGGTGTAGCACTTTGCATTTCTCCTTGTTGAATTGCATTCTGTTGTTTTCTGCCCATTTGTCCAACCTGTCCAGGTCTGCTTGTAGTTGTTCCCTGCCCTCCGGCGTGTCCACTTCTCCCCACAGTTTTGTGTCATCCGCAAACTTGGACAGAGTACACTTCACTCCCTCATCCAAGTCGCTGATGAAGACATTGAAGAGTACCAGTCCTAGGACCAAGCCCTGCGGGACTCCACTGCCCACACCCTTCCAGGTCGATACCGACCCATCCACTACGACTCTCTGGGTGCGACCCTCTAGCCAATTTGCCACCCACCAGACTGTGTAGTCATCCAAGTCACAGCCTCTTAACTTGTTCACCAGTATGGTGTGGGATACCGTATCAAAGGCCTTCCTGAAGTCTAAGTATATGACGTCAACCCCTACTCCTGCGTCCAGGCGTTTTGTAACCTGGTCATAAAAAGAGACTAGATTAGTCAGGCCCAATTATTCTTTTGGTACATTTACTTGGCATTGGAACCCTACCTACCATCAGTAGAAAAAAGGCCCCAACCCTTTCTCCTTCTGAACACTGAAAACTCTGTTTGACAGCAAAAGCCCTGCAATCCCAGACAGGAATAACATCTGACCCCAATGCTTAGGCCTTGTTTGAAGGACCCCAAAAACCTCTGCAAACCAAGACCACATGCAAACCATATCAGGCCACCCCACACTACTCTTCAGGATACAAGTCATTGAAGTCAACCACCGCTGAACCTCCAGGGCTGCTACCAACCCAGAACTCTCCCTGCAGAACCTGCCAGTAGAGACTCCTACTCCCACCTTCATCAATGCAACAACCCATCATGCAAAGCCAAGCCCCGCACTGCCTCTGCCCTTCAACTGCACCTAATGATGCAAGCACCCCCAGCCTCCATACAATCAGGCTGCACCCAAACAACTCCAGCCCCACCCTCACCAAGGCCCCAGGCTGCACCCTACCAACCTAGGATTCCCTAAGCTACACACAAACAAGACAACACCTCAGGAAGCACCCAGCCAAGGCAGGCATTCCTACCATCCAATTACCACCAACCCAGCTAGGAGAGCCCTCCCCAACTGAGCACCATATCACAACCTATTTAGAGCAGTCTTCCAAATTCCCAATGTGCATTCAACCAAGCCAGGACTCAAACACCCCCAAGCCAAGGCCTCAGTCTGCACCAACTCTCTGCACCAATGCTGCATCACAGAATGCACCCAGCCAACCTTTGCCCTCACCTTCATGCCACAGCACAAGGCCAAACACAAACTGGAGTTATCCCCAAACCCACCCCAGCCCAAGACTAAACTGAACCCAGGCAGGCCCCCCACCCTTTAACCTTGTAGTTGTACTCAGTCAACCCAGGTCTTTCCCAAACCAAGTCAGCTCCTCCCCAGACCCCAAACCAATCCAGGTCCAACCTTACCCCACCTGAACACCAGGCCACTCCCCAACCAAAATACCTGCTCCCTCAGGACCCATGCCACAGACAAGTAAGACTTAACCCAAGACCCATCACAAGAACCAGGTCTCAGTAAACAGAACTAGCACACCTACCCTCCCACCCAATTCTTCAAGTCCCCAGGCTGCACCCTAATCATGCACAGAACCACCCTCCCCTCCCTCCCCCCAAAACGTAAGGACACCCCAACCAGGCCCCCAAGCTGCTCCCAACTGAGCCAGAACACCCAGAGGTCCCTTGTCTGCTCTAACTGAGGCAATCCCCATCCCCCCACAGCTCAAAAATTAAGATCACACTCAACCAAGTCAGGCCTCCTCTGTAAAGCTCAAAAATTGCACCACCCTCAATTATTCATTGCTGCCAACTACAGACAGTCCCCTCTGCCTGAGCACCAAGGATACACCAACTTACTGAGTCCCTGATCTGTCACACTGGCTTCTAAATGCTAATATACAACATCCTATCTTGCTAGCTGCAACCATCCAAGCCAACCACTATTCAGCCTTGCTGACCTGCAACCAACCAAGCCCAAGACCCTTCCCTCTCCTAGCCTCAAGCTAATGCCACCAAATGCCCTGTCCTCTAAATGAGCCTCCTATAGCTCATGTCCCAAGCTTCTAGCCAATACAGCCTCTTAAAAAGTCCAGACTGTATCCAAAGGACAAGAAGGAAGAAGAGGGGAAAAAGAAGCCAAGTCTAGAATCAAGCCAGGACCAGGGGCTAAAACAATAGTGGTGTGACGGGCTAGCTGCTAGTGATTTAGCCCAGAGGTTTTGAAAGGGTAAAAGATCATTGGAGGGCTTGGGATTCCCTTTCCTTGCCAATCAGGCCCCAGGGACTCACCCTCCATGTCCCCTGATTGGCCCCTTGGGTCACCTGGAGGGGGTTAAAAGGGGAAGCGCAGCTGACTCAGGAGAGACCAATGAGGGACCACAAGGAAGGAGTTTCAAAGAGCTGGGCCAGTGGGGCAGGAGCAGTTGCCCAAGAAGAGCCTGAAGGAGTGAAACCTGCAGGCAACAGTTAGCTCCTCAGAAGCACAGTGTGCAGCCGGCAGGAGAGGCTCCCCGCTGGGCTCCAGGATCCCCTACAAGAGGCTGTGGCCAGCAAGAGAGGTTCCCCAGCTCCAGCAAGGATCTGAGCAGTGACCTGAGAGGTTCCCAGCTCTGCTCGTCGGGGGAAGGGGAAGACGAGGATGGAGGGACCCACGGAACACCGAACCAAGAGCCACCCACAAGAATAGCCCAGCCAAGACAGGCAACGAGCACAAGAAATACCTAGGTAAGAGACAGGGGCCCAGATAGTCCTGGGATTAGAGGGGTGGTGCATATACCTCCAGGAGGGCTTAAATGTCTCTACACTAATGCTCATAGTATGGGGAACAAGCAGGAAGAACTTGCCCTCCTGCTAGCTAACACTAACCCTGACATAGGGGGGCTCCCTGAAACTTGGTGGGATCCAACGCACAACTGGGTGGTAAACATCACGGGCTATAGGCTGTACAGGAGGGATGGAACAGGGAGGAAAAGTGGGGGTGTGGTGCTCTACGTCAAAGAGCAATACACATCCTCAACAAACAGCACGGGGTCAGAGGAGGGGCAAACTGAAGTGCTCTGGGTCAGAATACAAGGGGGTCGGGGGAAAGAGACTAAACGGTAGGGGTTTGCTACAGGTCACCCAACCAGGGAGAAGAGCTGGACCGGGACTTCTCAGGTCAGCTTGCAGAGGCAGTTAAGTCAAGGAACGTGGTCACCATGGGTGACCTAAACTATCCGGACATCTGCTGGGAGGAGCAGTCAGCCAGGTCTGACTGCTCATGTAGGTTCCTAGCTGAGGTACAGGACCTCCATCTAACCCTGGAGGTGCACAGTCCCACCAGGGGAAATGCCTTGCTGGACCTGGTCCTGGCCACGGGCGATGACCTGGTGAGGGGACTGTGGGTTCTTGACCACCTGGGCGATAGCGATCATTGCCTACTGGAATTTACCGTCCAGCGCAGGGTGTCAAAGGCCTGCAACAAGGCAACAACCCTAGACTTAAGGAGGGCAGATTTCCTTGAGGTAAGGAGACTAGTCGGGTAGGCACTGAGGTCCCAGAGGGGAGGGGAGTTGGGAGTCCAGGAAGAGCGGTCGTTCCTTAAGGAGACGATCCTCCAAGCCCAAAGGGTGACAATCCCAATGCAGATCAAAGGGGGCAAGAGTGCTCAAAAGCCCCCATGGCTCACCAAAAGCACCCAGGAACATTTCAAAGCTAAAAAGAAGGCGTACACCCAATGGAAGGGAGGGGCCATCACCAAGGAGGATTATACCTCCATTGCTCAAGACTGTAGCAGGGCTGTTAGGAAGGCTAAGACGGAGATGGAACTGGGACTAGCAACCTGGATCAAGGATAACAAGAAGTCCATTTTTAAATACATAGCGGGTAAAAAGAAGGTACAGGGTAATGTAGGGCCCCTGCAGGATACACTAGGAAATCTAGTGGTCACACCAGATGACAAAGCTAACCTCTTTAACGATTTCTTTGCCTCCATCTTTCTGAGCCGGGACTGGGGCATCCCCCCACACTGGGATCCCCGACGGACCCAGGGGAGGCGCTGCCAGGCCCAGGGTCAGTGAGGACCTAGCCAGGGAACTTCTGGAAGGACTAGACATGTTCAAATCAGCAGGTCCTGATGATCTCCACCCCAGAGTGCTGAGGGAATTAGCAGAGGTCATTGCGGGACCCCTGGCACAGCTTTACAAGCACTCATGGTGCTCTGGCAAGGTGCTGGAGGACTGGAAAAGGGTCAACGTGGTCCCCATTTTCAAAAGAGGGAGGAAGGAAGACCAGGAAATTATAGGCCCATTAGTCTTACCTTGGTCCTGCGGAAGCTGAGAAAATTATCCAAGAGCACATCTGCGAGGGACCAGCAGGGGAGATTATGCTTAGGGGCAACCAACATGAGTTCATTCGAGGAAGGTTCTGTCAGACCAACCTGGTGGCCTTTTACAACCAGGTCACAAAATCCTTGGACGCAGGTGTCACAGTGGATGTAGTCTTTCTGGACTTTAGGAAGGCCTTTGACACTGTCTCTCACCCCATTCTCATTAAAAAATTAGGCGACTGTGGCATCAATGCCCACACAGTTAGATGGGTCACAAATTGGCTGGAGGGCCACACCCAGAGAGTGGTGGTGGATGGGTCTTTTTCAACCTGGAGGGATGTGGGCAGTGGGGTCCCCCAGGGCCGGTCCTCGGGCCCCCACCGTTCAACATCTTCATCAGCAACTTGGATGAGGGGATGAAAAGTACCTTGTTCAAATTCACAGATGATGACAGTATGATGTGGGGCGAGGTGGGCACGCTGGAGGAGAGGGACAGGCTGCAACTAGATCTAGACAGGTTACAGAGGTGGGTGGATGAGAACAGGATGGGTTTCAATACTGACAAGTGCAAGGTACTGCACCTGGGGAAAATGAACCAGCAGCATACCTACAGGCTGGGGACCTCCCTTGTCATCAGCACAGAGGCAGAAAAGGATCTTGGAATCATTATTGATTTGTATGCCCTTGCCCCATGCCAAATTCAGGGGAAAATATGCCTCCCCCAGGTGTGTGCTCAGAAGTGTTGGAACACCCACCCCTCCCTTCACCCCCTCCTCCCCTCCCCCCGCCACAGATAAGCCACCCATGGCTCTATCCTGCTCCCAGGCCCAAGATCACATTCACCACCCTGGCTGGGTAGTGCCTGCTGCTGCCCCTACCCCTGCCCCACTCCCTCCCTCACCATGGGGGCCTCAATCTGCCCCCTCCACATGTTCCCTCCCCCACACCCCTTCCCCCCCAACAGACTTACTGGCCAGATGCAGCTCTTCAAGTTGCCCAGCTGCATTCCTGGTCATGTGCACATGGCATTTATTGGTGAAATTAATTGGCTACACTGGCCAAAACAAGCTGATAACTGATAATGTTAATTTTCCTTTTATTGGTGCTGATCCAATATGCAACTGATATATCAGTGCACCTCTAGAGGGGATCCCCAATTTTGTGTTTGCCCAGGGCCCCAATAAATCTTAATCCACCTCTGGTTGGAGGGGAGTGATATTGACTTCTTGGAATATGCAAAGACTTTGTAAACAGATTTTCATTTTCTGGGTCTTTGATTTGCAGGATGTCATCCCCAGAGGGTTTTATTTTGGCATCTGCTAGGAGAGAAGAATGTTCAGCACCCCCAGAGCTGTCCCAGCTGGAGCTAATGGCCTGCTGTTGGGCAAGCTCTGTGTGAGCTGTTCCCTGGGACATGATAGGATGCAGGACATGTGAAGATGGGCTGAACCCACCAGTACTGATGGTCTTCACTCTTCAGAGTGTCTGGACTCTCCAGGATGTTCTGAAGAAGAAATATGAATGGCTGCATGTGCTGGTTAACAATGCAGGAATCAGTTTCAAAGATACAGTGTTAATTCATCAACAAATTCTGCTTTGGGCTTTTAATGTAGTTGGGGTTGGGGAGGGATATAATGAGGTCCTGTTGGTACTAAATTTTTTAAGTGTGAAAGTGGAGTAGGGTCAGCTAATTTTTAACTGTTAGCTGCAGTGGAGTCATGCATAGAGATATGGATAGAGACTATACCGCAGTTGCTCGGGGCTGCAGGGGGGCGGTCAGGAAGGCCAAGGCAGAGATGGAACTGGGATGTCTACCCAGATTAAGAACAACAAGAAGTCCTTTTTTAAATACATAGTGGGCAAAAAGAAGGTACCCAGTAATGTGGGGCCTCTGCAAGACACGCTAGAAAATCTGGTTGCTGCACCGGACGACAAGGCTAACCTATTTAACGATATCTTTGCCTCCATTTTCCTGAGCAGGGACCAGATCACCCTGTCCACCGGGACCCCCTCAGGCCCTGGGGGAGGCACACCCAGGCCTAGGGTCAGTGAGGATCTAGTCAGGGAACTTCTGGAGGGACTGGCCGTATTTAAATCAGCTGGTCCTGATGACCTCCACCCCAGAGTGCTGAGGGAATTAGCAGAGGTCATTGCGAGACCCCTGGCACGGCTTTATGAGCACTCGTGGTGCTCTGGTGTGGTGCCAGAGGACTGGAAAAGGGCCAATGTGGTTTCCATTTTCAAAAAAGGGAGGAAGGAGGACCCAGGGAGCTATAGGCCATTTAGTCTTACCTCGATCCTGGGTAAGCTTTTTGAGAGAATTATCCTGGCGCATATCCACGAGGGGCCAGCAGGGGAGGTTATGCTTAGGGGCAACCAACATGGGTTCATTAGAGGCAGGTCCTGTCAGACCAACCTGGTGGCCTTCTCTGATCAGGTCACAAAATCCTTAGATGCAGATGTAGCAGTGGACATAGTCTTTCTGAACTTCAGGAAGGCCTTCGACACTGTCTCTCACCCCATTCTCATTAAAAAACTAGGGGACTGTGGCGTCGACACCTACACAGTCAAATGGGTCACTAACCGGCTGGAGGGCCGCACCCAGAGAGTGGTGGTGGACGGGTCATTTTCAACCTGGAGGGATGTGGGCAGTGGGGTCCCCCAGGGCTCGGTCCTCAGATGCACGCTGTTCAACATCTTCATCAGTGACTTGGACGAGGAGGTAAAAAGCATCCTATTCAAATTTGCTGATGACACTAAGATGTGGGGGGATGTGGGCATGCTAGAAGGGAGGAATAGGCTGCAATTGGACCTAGACAGGTTACAGGGGTGGGCAGATGAGAACAGGATGGGTTTCAACACTGACAAGTGCAAGGTGCTGCACCAGGGGAGGAAGAACCAGCATCATACCTACAGGCTGGGGAACTCCCTTCTTGTCAGTGCAGAGGCAGAAAAGGATCTTGGAGTCATTACTGATGCCAAAATGAACATGGGCCGACAGTGTGGGGACGAGGTCAGGAAGGCCAACCACACCTTGTCATGCATCCACAGAGGCATCTCAAGCAGGTCCAAGGAGGTGATCCTCCCCCTCTATGCGGCACTGGTGAGGCCACAGTTGGAGTACTGCGTCCAGTTCTGGGCGCCGCACTTCAGGAGGGACGTGGACAGCATTGAGAGGGTTCAGAGGAGGGCCACCCGCATGATCAGGGGGCAGCAGGGCAGGCCCTACGAAGAGAGGCTACAAGACCTGAACCTGTTCAGCCTCCACAAGAGAAGGCTGAGGGGGGATCTAGTGGCCTGTTACAAACTAGTCAGAGGGGACTAGCAGGTATTGGGGGAGTTCCTGTTCCCCTGAGCACTACCAGGAGTGACAAGAAATAATGGTCACAAGCTGGCAGAGGGCAGATTCAGACTAGACATCAGGAGGCGCTACTTCACAGTCAGGGCAGCTAGGATCTGGAACCAACTTCCAAGAGAAGTGGTGCTGGCTCCTACCCTGGGGGTCTTTAAGAGGAGGCTAGATGAACACCTTGCTGGGGTCATTTGACCCCAGTGCCCTTTCCTGCCATGGCAGGGGGTTGGACTTGATGATCTGTCAAGGTCCCTTCCGACCCTACAAACTATGAAACTATGGTTATCACCAGTGTGGTCTTATATTAATTACTCTTTAAAACTCACATTGCTCTGTCTAGATTCTTCATTCAGGATTGAAGTCCCAAAATCCCAGACAAAATGGAATGCAAAACCTGAAGAAAATTGGTACCTTTCTCTCTTGTTTCTTTATATTCCTTATTTCATTTATTTCCACATATAAAATAGTTTGATTAGGGAGTTTCAGTGTTTCAGTAGATAATTTTAGATGAATTCATGTTTTGTGGGCATCTGAAGATAATGAATCAAGAGTGCTATAACCCTAAAGGATATAGCTTGACCCAAAATGTGTCAGAGAATATGTAAGATGCCCTTGCATACTTTATGCAATTCAGTACTGCTATTTAAAACACTCAAATGCAAAAGAACCTATACTGATGAAATATTAAATTTTCAACTGTAAATGCCTTAGTTTAGGTTAAAATAGCAGCAAGAATTACTATTTTTAAAAGAGATTTTGTCCTTCATTCCTATCTGTGAAAAAAATAATAAAGGCTGGAAGGTTTTTATTTCATTTTGGAACTGAAAATAAGCACAAACATTTTCATATTAAACAGTAACCTCTGGAAAAAGATCAAAGCTTGGAGAAGGAGACTATGGATAATGAAAACTGGCTTACAAGGTCAGCTGTTCACAGCATATGTTTCTGAATGGTAACTAACTAAAGCATCACTTTTCACACTCCAATTGCTTTATTGTTCTGTACAAGGTCTCATTGACCTTCATAGGGGTTACGGGATTCTGTCCCTTTGAAAATCGCACCTTTAGTTATCTCTTTGGAATACCTGACTATTGAGGCACCCAAAATGAGTAGGCAGTCTTGATTTGGTGTCTGAATGTCTCATCCTTTAAATATGAAGCATTGAAAAGGCCCTTATAAAGAGATGATGCTCCACATACACTTAACGGACCTGTTTTTTAAATTATTTTCCTGGAGAGCAAGCAACACAATAAATAGTATAGTTAGTGTACTATTTTAGCAATGCTCTATAGTCAAATGTTGCATTGTTAAAGCTCCCATTTTTACTTGAGGCTCTGTGTTCTTCCCCCACTATTCAGATTGCAATAAAGCAGGGACGGGCAAAGTCCGACCCACGGGTTAGATCTGGCTGGTGCTGGACTCCATTTCCCAATAATCCCTGCCACATGGCTGAGGCCAGTTTCCATGGAGACCCCAGCAGCAGCTGTGCTATGATAGCAGGGGGCCAGGGTTTCCATGGAGACCAGCCCCAGCAGCACTGGCAAGTTGCAGCGGTGCCAGATTCCTCCTGGTGGGAGGGTTGAGGGGCAGCTGAGTGGGGGCTGTGCCGTGAGCGGGAGCAGGGCGGGCTCAGCTGCCGCCGCTTGTGCATGACAGGTGGCAGTGGCAGTGCTGGGAGGGGTAGCTATAGGGGGCTACAGGGAATTTTGGGGTGGCTATTGCCCTCCAAACCTCCCCCCAGCACTGCCCCTACTGGCAGGGCATGTGACAGGGCGTGGCGCTGCTCTGCAGCCAGGCTGGGATCTTGCAGCAGTAACAGCATGGTCCAGAGCTGAGGCAAAGCCGCAATCTGCAGCCTTCATGCCCTGAGCAGGGGCATGCAGTCAGTGGATCGTGGCTCTGTCCTGGCTTCGGACCACGCTGTCACCCCTGCAAGGAGCTGCGGCAGAGCCACGATCTGCTGCCTGCACATCCCTGCCTGGGGCATGCAGGCTGTAGATTGCAGCTCTGCCCCAGGTCCAGACCATGCTGTCACCACCACAAGATCCCAGCCCAGCTCTGGAGCAGCTCCACACCCTGCCAGTGCTGCTGGGGCCAGTTTCCATGGAAATCCCAGCCCTACACTATCACAGCAGGGCTGCTGCTGGGGTCTCCATGGAAACCGGCCCCAGCCATGTAGACAGGGGCTGCTGGGAAATGCAGTCCAGCCACTGGCCAGATCCGCCATTTGCCCACCCCTACAATAGAGGAATCTGGAATGTTCTTCAAGGGTTTCCCAGTCCTTATCCAACTAAGAAATCAAGATAATGTTTGGTGACACTTAAGATTGCATCATGATACATGCAACCTGTAGAACAGGGGTTTTCAACCTTTTTTGGTTGGTGTACCCCTGGCGGCCAGTCGAGAAGCTGGGAGCCCCCCAGCCAGTTGATGAGTGGAGAGCTGGGAGGTCCCCCACAGTGAAACCAGAAGAACCAGTGGCAAAACCAGAAGCACTGGTAGAAATGGCCCTGCTTCTCTGCACCGCTGCTGCATACCCCCTGGTTGACAACCCCTGCTGTAGAGCATAGGAAAAATATGAAGGGGGAAGCCTAGCGCCATGCAGTGTTCATAGATGTGCTCCAGGAAGTAGAGGTGGGAGGGCATTTTAATTAGCGCTGCTCTGAGAGTGGTACTTATTAAAAGCACCCAGATCATCACGTATATCAGCATCCCTATGCTGAAAAATGGCAGCAGAGCACTTTGAACTAAAGCTCATCAAACAAGCTTTAGTTTAAAGCAGTGTTTCTCAACCTTTTAAGTAGCAAGTACCCCCTAACTTCTGAAAAGTTTAATAAGTACCCCAACACTCAATTTTCCAGTGGATTTTATATCTACAGACTAATGTATGCCATACGTTGGAAGAATGGCTATGTATATAAGGCTGTGATATAACAGATGTCTGATCTGGTGTGGATAGGGTTGCCACCTTTTACACCAGGAGGGCACAACTCAAGTATGTACCTGGGCTAGAGGTGATGTAGGCCAAAGTTAGGAGGGCTGAACCCAGTGCATGCCAAATTATTACTGGGGAAGTTAAAGTGCCGTGCAATATGTGGCACACCACATTTTTTGCCATAGTTTTGAGAGGAAAAGAGGGTGAGAGAGAGGAAAAGAGGGCAAGAGAGAGAGAGTGTTGGGGTTCCCGCGTACCCCCTGCCTGTGTCTCGCATACCCCCAGGGGTACACATACCACAGCTTGAGAAACTATGGTTTAAAGCACCCTGCCACCATTTTTCAGTGTGGGGACACTGATACACATGATGCTGGAGTCTGCTGGAGTGCAATAATTACCACATTCCATCAGACTCGATTAATTGAGTCTGCTCCATCTTGCTGTAGTCACAGCAAGATGGAGCAGACTCCCTCCATGTGTATTAGAGCCTATAGTGCTCAACCTCCAGCTTGCAGGCCACATCCAGCCACTCCCCTGCTGCCAAATTTCTGGACCCATGAGGAGCACTGTGGGCTGGATGACTTGGCCCTATGCACTAGGTCATGCTGGCACACAGTGAGGTTGGTATGCAGGGTCCCTGCGGTGCTGGAACTGGTGAATTGGGCTGGGCCAGCACATCAACCCCAAGCTGGATTGGGCCCATGGACCAGTCTTGCGTGACTCATCTAGCCCCACTGGACTAGAAGGTTGAACACCACTGACCTAGTGCATTCCTTTCTATCTTCAAGACATACAAAAATCTAGAACTTTTGGTTCCAAAATTATACCTTTTATTAGACCAACTGGAAAATGGCAAGAAAATTGTCCTTTTCTGCAAGCTTTCGGGATCAAAGTCCCTTTGTCAGGCTCTGGGAAAAGTGTAGATGGTACAAGATGGTAAAAAGTCCCCATAGGTAGGAAATAAATTTCATTTTTGCACAGAGGGAGCTGAAGATGGAAGTCTGTCCCTCTGGGTCCATGAGAGTGTCTTTGTGAGCTGTGTTGAGTAGCTCTTTGATGTGTTGATCTGGTAGAAGTCCTTCCCTGAAGGTGTCAGATGGGAGGCAGGAAGGTAAAAAAACTTCCTTGTAGTTCTGCAGTAAAGTTTAAAATCCAAAATCAGCTGAAATTCGGCATCTTCCATGTTTCAGGGGTGTACTTGGTAGCCGTGTTGGTCTGAGACAAAAAGACATACAAAAAACTAGAACTCTTGGTTCCAAAATGATACCTTTTATTAGACCAACTATCTTCAATGCCCTCCAAAGCTGATGAGCTTTTGTTTTCATTTTCAGTATATTCCAGAAACCAAAACAAACCCAAACCTCATCAATTTTGCACCTAATACAAACAAAGTGATCTTAGAAGTTTTTACACTAATAGGACAGCATATCTGGCTATTGCATGTTTTGGCTACTTGGGAAATGATTCTGTCCTAATGCTGGTGGCATACATGCTGACCAGCATGTGACACAGGCAATGTTGTAACAAAGGACTGAAGTGTGGAAGAAGTAAAATGTGGCAATGCACACCATAACTTACTGGTTATCATAATTTTTAAGTACAAGATGTTTTATAGAGGTAATTTCTCAGTGAAAGTCATAAAAACATATATCCTCCTATGTAGACCAAAAGCAGGGTTTGAACCCCCTTAAATTTCCAGTTTCAGTTTAGACCCTTATTAATTGGGTTACAGAAATAATTGCTACCCTTTCTGGTAAACCAGCCTGCTTGAGGAGGAATTGGTACCTGCTTCTTCAGTGGATTTTACCAACAGCTGTGAGTTAGCAATAAAATACTAGTGTCCTAGAATTTTGGATTCTATCCCTGGCTCTGGGACAGGAGTACAGTTTTTAGTAGTTAGAAGCCAGCAAAACTGGCTTAATTACTCTGAAAAGCAGGATGGTAAAACATTTGACATGGAATTTTCTCGAGCTAGAACTTTAAACTAACTTCGGGGCCTGAATAAACTCTCTGCCAACATGATTTTAGATGATGTTAAAGAACGTTTTTGACAGCTCTCTAGGCTTCTGACTTTAGCCAATAATGGGAATCAATTTCATGGGAACTAAAGCCGAATTTAAAAGAGATCATATCTGAACTCTTTTCCAGATTGAGAAACGTTTTACTAAGTTATGAGAACCATAACAAATATTCAGTTAGGGTTAAAAAACAATTAGCTTGTCTCTTGAAGACACGCACTATCTATATATGGCTGATGGCTAAGAAGTCGACTGGAGGAGCAACTATGTAGAAAAAAAGACAGGCCCCAAAATGTGTTAGATTTCTTGCAAAAGAAGGACAAAGAAAGTGAGGCATAAGCAAATGAAAAAAATGCAAATTAGTAGGGAAAAAAGAACCACACTTTGATCTGTAAAAGGAGTAGATGTAAAAATATTTGAAATGAACACATGGTACAATACTTTTGGAAAACTGCAAATCTCTAGCAACATAAAATGCTGTATTATGACATTCTTAGCATGAGGAATACAAATTATTTGTTTGGGAGATGTATATGGTCAAAAATAGTTTTATGTTATTATCAAGTGAGTATCTTTTTCTTTTTTTATTTTGGCTGATTTGTAGCTATCTGAGGCAGGGCCAAACCTGTGCCCTTCAAATGTAGTAAGTGATTGTATTTGTCGCAGGGCACCTCGGTACCCCTGCTCCTAGAGAGGAGAAACTGCCAGGGAGCGAGCCAGCGAGCCCTGGCCTGACATAACGAGCCCAGCTGAGGGTTGCCAGGGGCAACAAGCGCAGCTGCGGGTTGCCGGAGCGACTAAGGGGAGCCAGCTGCCTGTAGGGGGCAGGGCCTGGCCCTTATAAAGCCCAGGGCTGAGGCCAAGCTGGCAGTTCTCTGCCAGCAGCCTGGGAGGTAGGAGCTCTGGGAGTGAGGATGTGGAAAGGAGCAGGACGTGCAAGTACAGCTCATGATAGCCCTGAGAGGATGGGCACTAGAGTTTAGCCATGCGGCTTGTGGTTATGTTACAGCCTAGGGGCTTGTGGTTTTGCTTTGTGTTTGTGTTATTACACCCAGAGGCTTGGGTGAGGCTGTAGGGGTTGGAGGAGGCCTCAATTGTAGGGACCCCAGAGAGTATAGGGTGCCCTAGTGCCAAGTGGGCGCATTAATTTCACAGCACCAGTGAAGGCGCAGCTTGCATGCCAGTGCGGGAGCAACTGGCGGCAAGGAGCGCGGCCAGTGGGTCGCGGGCGCAACCAGTAGGTTGCAGACAGGGGACATAGACCCCGGATCGCATGCAGGGTACATAGACCCCAGCCCCAGAGCAAGGAGCAATTTCATTGAGAAGCCCTGTGGGGGCACGGCGAGCCCCAAAGAGGGGGAGCGCCACGTTGTATTCTTGAGAAGCCCTGTGGGGGCACGGCAAACCCCAAAGAGGGGGAGTGCCACATTGTATTCTTGAGAAGCCCTGTGGGGGCACGGCGAGCCCCAAAGAGGGGGAGCGGCACACTGTATTATTGAGGAGCCCTAAGGAGGGGCCGTACTGAGGAGCCCTAAGGAGGGGCATAGCGAGCCCGGCCGCAGGCTAGTGTGGCAACACCCCTCAGACCGAGGCAGGGCGCTGCGGTTGCCCCGAGAAGACAAGGAGTAGCAGCGCGGTGAGCCGGGGTCAGAGAGGGTACTCGTGCGGTTGGCCAGAAGGGCCGGGGCCCGCTAGGGAGTCCCTGAGCGGGACCGCACCATCAGGAGAGTCCCAGTGAGAGGCTGGGTGCGAGAGAGAGAGCCCAGAGTGGGCTACACTTTAGAAAAGGCCCAGGAAGCGGGCGTACAGACCTAACAACGTCTATTACATCTGCGAAGCTTGGGGCGTGGTATTAGGGGCTGGTAGGAGCCACGCACAGCCCATAAGGCTGGGGTGCTTGAGTAGCACCCATCGTACGGGGCGACCCACGAGGGGTCCAGGAGCTTACGTGCCCGAGGAAACACAAGGCAGCTTCTCTATTACATATTCCAGCAAGACGTGGCGGGCGAGAATGGAGGGTACCCTCGGGCTGAAGTAGCGCGGTGAGAGGGCCTCGAGGAGATCACGGCCCTCTGCGAGGACCCTGCCGTGACAGTATTCATAAAAGAAATGCTAACATAAAGTACTGCAACCTGTGCTTACAGTGTTAGCTTCTAGTATAGCTACAAATGGGCACTTTTACACATGCTCCAGGGGCATGGGTGGGGAGGGCTACTTTAATTAGGCTACCTTAATTAAAGCGTCACATCCCTGCACTTAAAAATGGCAGCAGGAATGCTTGAACTGAAAGCTTGTTCAATGAGCTTTAGTTAAAGTGCCCCCACCATGCTGATACATGAGATATGGGAGGCTGCTGGAGTGCGGTAATTACCATGCTCCAGCAGACTCAATTAATTACAGCCTTGATTAATTACAGACTAGATTAGTGCGTTGGAGCAGTGTAGGTGCTCCTGTATAGGCACCCGTTATCAGCTTCACCACTTTGAAAAATACGGTGATGTTTTGTTTGTCTGTGCAAACATATTTTTACATTGGTTTCATTGATCTTTCTGTGAACCTGCTAGTTAGCTTACTTCAGCTGCATCTGAGTAATTTCTTGAAATAAGAACCATATACCTGAAGCACATCTAGAACATGTGTTTTTGTTATGTTTGGAGTGATTCAGAATTCTGAAATTCCTACTTCTGTAGCCATTCTGTTCAAATCCTAATGGACTACTAGACATTGTAAAGATCAATTTTTGTAAGCAGTTGTACATATAAAATTCATCTGCTGAATTTAGATAGCTGGGCTCACCTCCCCCTGTTTAGTCTTCTTCTAACTCCTTTGCCTATGTCTCTGGGCAGAGTTTCACTGGTCAGTGTCCCAGGCTCCCTCAGCTTGTTTCAGGGTGCTGGACCATGTGCTCTGCACAGGGCACATCTATGTGAGATGCTACTGCACAGTTGTTACTATGCATTTATTTAATACTTCTGTTAGAAAATACGAGTACTAAATAAATGCGCAATAACCAGAGTTACTGCGGAGTAGCAATGGCAAATGTCTTTCAGGTGACACTACTGTGGAGTTGCCTAATAGTACTGCGCAGTAGCATATTAGCACTGTCCATGCTGCAACACTACCACGCAGTATGTTGTCTACTGTACAGTCAACATCTTGTGTAGATGTGCTCACGTGAACTCACCCCCTTTCACAAGATACTGCACCTGTTGCAACAGAGGCAGGGAAAGCTGCATGGGAGCCTAGAGGCTGCAAGTCAACCCCTTGCAGGATGCCAGCTGGACTGCCTGATTTGGGACCTACAAGGCATTTATCTATCCCAAATAATCAGTTGTTACATGCTTCCTTTTTAAGGGAAGCCAACAGTTTTTCTTGGTGGGCCTAGGCTCACCAATCTCCCAGTGTAACAAACAGGCCCATCTCACTCAGAGACCCCAAGAGGGAGTCAAGAGGCAGCTGGAAGCTGTTGGGCATCCCAGAGAGTCTGAGCTCAGGAGCCAGGAAAGGGCAGTGGAGGGAGCGTGGTCTACCTGGAGCCTGGCCTGCATCTTTAACCTGGTTTCCAGGGCCCTGGTGGGAGGAGAAAAGGGAAGGAGTTAGTGGCTGCTGGGTTTAGCTCAGGAAGAGCCTGAACTGGCTACTCCCAGGTCTCCCTGAGAATTAGTTATCCAGGTTGTAATTGTATTGGACTGGAGGCAAAAGAAACCAAAATGTGTGGCAGACGTGGTATCTTTTATTAGACCAAGTGGATATTTGCAAGTTTGCAAATATATACACACACACACACACACAATTTTTTTTTTGTTTTGTTTTGTTTTTTTTTTTTTTTTTGCAAATATCTACTTGGCCTAATAAAAAATATCACCTCTGCCACAGGTTTTGGTTCCCTGAGGATTAGGTAGCAGTGGAAAGCGGATGGGCTGTCTCGGATGAGGCTGAAGCTGGGTTCTTACCGCAGTTTCCAGTGCCTTATTCCCAGTTCCTTTCCCCAAGTTCGCCTTTCCACGAGAAAAGGTTGTCAGCAAGGACTGAGCCACGCGGTAGATTCAGAAGTTCACTAAAAAGGGAGATTTACTCATAAACCCCTTAAGGCACATCACCTAGCAAGTCCCCTGCGCTGAATAAAGAGGTGAGACACCACCTCCCCTGCAGCAGGAGCCGCCCCGCCCGCTGGCGGCAACCCGAGCCCGGCCCCGAGCTGCCTGCACTTCCCCCCTACGCCGCCGGGTGGCGCCAAAGACACAGGCTTGGATTCCGGAATGTACCACCCGACCCTGCCTGAGGGGGGAGAGCGACTCTCCCTTGTCGGCGCGCTCAGGAAGCCTGACGCTTCCCGTGGAAGTGGCAAGAAGGAGAGAGGAAGGGGAGTCCCATGGAGCGGAAGCACCTGGCAGCCTTGTTCTGTGGGGAGCAGTGTCCCCCCCCCACGTTCCCAGGTGGTATGCCCCGAGCTGGACTGCGGCGGGGCCAGGGGAGGTCCCGCCCCGTTCTGTTACCGTGGCAACCTCGGCCCCGCCCCGCCCGGGCTGGGACACGTCGCCGGGAAGAGGCCGCCGCAGCCTCGACCGCCGTGGGGAGCCCCGCAGGTAGGTGTCCCCGGCCCATGGGGGGAGCCCCGCCCTGCCCTGCAGGTGCATCTCCTGTGGCACGCGCGGGGGCGGGCACCTCGCTCGCACGCGCGCGTGCACATACATGAACACACACGTACACACGCGTGCACATACACGTACACACACGCCCGGGCACCTGTGCTTGCCCCGCGGGGCGTCCCTCTGCAGCCGCATCGTATGCTGACGTGTGCACGCACCTGTGTGTCCGTACTAGCCCGACACGCCCCGGTGCGTGTGGCTTTGTCTGCTCGTGTGTCTGTGTGGAAGGGGAAGGGGAGAGGGCTGTGGCCAGGCTGCCTTGGCTACGCAGCTTGAGATCCGCAGAGAGACGGAGCTGCGGTGGCCCCGCTGGAGCCATCCCTGCCAGGTGTCCCGTGAGCCACCTGGTCTCTGTGCAGCAGCCCCTCCTCTTCTGGCGCCCATGGCTCTGGGGACCTGCTGCAGGGTGGTGCCTGCTTCAGATCAGCTGAAAGAGGCCTGAAGGAATTCCTTCAGCCTCTCTGCTCTCTGCTTGGCTCCCTTTTCCAGGGAAGACTGCCTTCATTTTTACCTAGCTATGGATACTGCAGGTTTTGGACAGCAAGCAGGGCATGGGATGTGTTGCAAATTGCTTCTCTTATAAAGACTGACCCCCTTGGGACTTCTTTTTAAACTTCTCTTCCCAGTGCGTTTCCCCTTTGAATGTGAGACTGCAGTAGGGAGAGAGTGAGTTCATAAGCAGGGATCCTGGCTTTCTCCGATTTAAAAAAAATTCCCCAATTGTCAGATTTAAACAAGTAACCCCAAAATCCACATTTTTCTGTGATTAAAATGAAACATCACTATATCCATGTATCTAGATCTATATAGATAAAATGAAACATCACTATATCTATAGATAGATATATAGATAGATCTATAGATATAGTGATGTTTCATTTTATCTATATAGATCTAGATACATAGATATATTGTTGTTTCATTGTATCTATATAGAATGAAACATCACTATATATTTAGATAGATATTTATAGAGAGATAGATATAGTGATGTTTTAATCACAGAAAAATGTGGTTGTCTGTCTGTCTGTTTATATTAGTGGTGTTTCATTTTCATCATGAAAAAATGTGGATTTGGGGTTCCTTTTTTTTTAATTCAAAAATTGGTGATTTTTTTTTTTTTTTTACCCAGAGAAATGAACAGGAATCCTGGTTAAGAAACTTTAAATTAAAATAAACCCCTTACCATTCTGTTTTCTAAGGTATATCCATCTTGCTTGTAGTACAGGATCCAAAACCTAGATTACCTGCTCTCTTTTTTGTAATAAGAGTCTCAAAAACAATTTCACAGGGGTTTGATACAAACAAGTTAGGGACTGAATCCACATGGGCACTTTAATAATAAAAGCAACAATCCCCTGTGCTTAGGGGTTGAATTGTAATCAAAATAATGTTGGATCTTTAATGTTTTTAAGGCAGGATTTTTGGAGTAGATTTTAATATGTTGGTTTGAGAATTAAACTGATGATTTAACAACAGAATCTGCTTCTGGCTTAGAGAAATTGCGTTTTTCTGTCTTTTAACATGCATAAGACAAGCCTTATAGTTAGTACTATTTCCTCTTCAGTGTTAAAAGGTAATTAAACAGGACTTGCTAATATGCCAGGCATGTTCAAAACTTGCTGATTTCTAGCAACAGAACTCATTGACACCTGTTGTATATAAAGGGCTACAGCCCCCACTGTAACACTTAGCTCTTAATCTGAAACTGACAACTGTGCATCATGTACAACAACTGTGTATCGGGAGCAATGCTGTGTATAGGTGTTTCAGAGAGTATGACTGAGAGAAAATGCCAGTTTACTATATGTTTGCATGAAAGTGGCAGTTCCAATTGCATTCACTCCTCTTTAATGTTTTATTCAAAATATTTCTAATTGTCTTAATCAGGGTCTAGGATGTAGATTTTAAAAGTCAGATGATTGAAATAAAACATTTTGAGTGATCCAATCTACATTTTTCAGTGTGTGGGGGGTGAAGGGGTGATTTTTTTATTTTTTTACCTTTCAAAATATTTTGAACCTTCAAACCTTCTTCAGGATAGGAAACCTGTTTCCTGCCATGCTGTAATGAGAATACTTCATGAAGTGCTACCAAAAATTAGGTATGAGGGTGTATTATAAATCACAAAGTGTCTACTTTGAGAAACAGATGCATCTTTATATCTATTTTGTAATTCCATGAAAATTGGTTGCTATTAGGAACCTTTTATAATTTGGTCATATGACATCTGATTTCATGCCAAAAGTACTTTAGACTATTTGTAGAGGTTAAAAATAGTGTTGTTGTATGTCAAGGGATGGTATAGTTTTATTGGGAAATGTCAGCTTATAGATGATACTGCTAGACCAATGCTTCTTAACCTTTTTAGACTCAAGGTATCCCTCAGCCTTTTTTTCCACTCTGTTTTTGATTACAGAAGAAATAAGTCTTTCTGTTGCAAAGAACTCAGAAAGCTCACAACAATTCAGAATGGTTATAACACTATGGATTCCTTTTTGAAATCTCTAGGGTTATCTTGAATTATCTTTGCATACCTACCAGGGTTGATATTGTGTGATACCCTGTAGCATCCTTGCAAGGAATTCAAGGTACCCCAGGGTGCTTTAGCACCCTGGTTGAGAATCACTGAATTAGACTAATGGTAACATCTTGAAAAATCCAAAGTGTTCATTCTAATTTGCACATTATCAGAAATGATAAAAACTGTGGCTAAAACTTAATTATTCCATTCGTTCTGTTTATGCATCACAAATACCTCTGAGCAAACATATTACCTTGACATCTGTGTTACTACATGACCTAGAATAGAATTAGTTTATTAATTTTGTTGCCAGACTGCTGCAGTTAATGCTGTCAAAAAAGTTGCTATGATTCTGAATGTATAAAAGGAGTGGCTTTAAAACTGTCATTTGTGTCATTTTTTTCTGACTAATCATGTTCTAAAAAGCAGCAAATTGCTCTTATGAGAGAGGGAGAAATCACAAGCTGTGAAAATATTTGAAAGACGAGGGTTGCTGAAGGTCATCTAGTCTGCTCTGGCTTTTTTCTCAGAGCTAATGAAGAATGCCCTGCATTCAAAAGCTTGTCTAAGTCTATCCGAACCATGCAATTGGTCCAGTAAAAGATATCACCCACAAAAATCCTTGATTCATATTTTCTGGACTGTCACAGCTACACCATCATTCCAATGCTACCACAATGTGGAAGATATTGAAAATATTCAAGTTCAAGTCAACCTCTCTGAACTCCCTTAAAAAAAAAAAAAAGAAAATGGACAGGATCTACTACTGTTACACTACAGTGTTACAAATTATCTGGACAGATCATCTCCATTATGAAAATGATGGCTGGCTAGTGAGCTGAGAGCTATTAAGGTTTACTTAACTGATGATTTATCATAGAAAGACAGTAGCCAGTAGCAAGAATAGTCATCTGGGTATGGGAGACAAAAGACTCACTTATATGAAGATTACAACTGTAGGGGTTTTTTGCTGTAAACAAGAAATATAATGCATCAGTGTCCTTCTGGCATAAAAATAAAGTAGAAAAGGAAAACTGAATCCAACCAGCAACATTTTAAAACATTCTCAGCTCAGGACTGAGCTTTTTTCAGGAAGTAAATAATTGCCAAGCTGATACCTGGAATAACAGAACTCGGAAGGGTCTCTCTATCACAGCTGTTGGAATGACGGTAGCATGAAGGCCTATTTTCATAGCAAGCATAGCAGTGTAACCACACAAATTAGTATATATCAAATATTAGGAGAGTTATTTTTCTCTTCTCTCATTCCCTACCAGTTTAATTACTTTGTGTATGGTTTCCTATTTAGGCATCTTCTTTATTTACATTTTTTTTTTAAACTACATGAAAAACCTATACAGGTATGTGAGGGACAAAATGTTTAAAAATAAGAAAGTGTGACTGAAAAAGCACCAAAATGACAGTAAAATATTGATGTCATGCCTGCAAAATATACTTGCTTACTGGGGCCTTTTGCATATTTCTGTACATTTATTACAGCCTTGCAATTCTTTCACTATACCAACATTTTAAATATAGGTTATGCTTTAGTAACGCTCTGTTTGTTTTAGCTTACCAGGCAGTTTTGGCTTTGCTATGAGAATTCAAGATGGATCCAGAAGAGCAGGAGTTGTTCAGTGATTACAGATACAGAAATTATTCGTCAGCAATTGAAAAAGCTTTGAGGAACTTTGAATCTTCCAGTGAATGGGCAGATCTCATCTCTTCACTTGGAAAGCTCAACAAGGTACTGTTTGTTTTGGAGGTGCTCTTATTTGGTTAGTTTATATTGCCAGTATCCTTTGTGTTAACAACTGGAGACTTGGACAATTGACAATCACTTTAAAGTGTTGAAGCCCAGAGAATAACTTGGAGAACAAGTATATTGTACAAGTAGTGTCTTTCCTTCTCCCCATCCTGCCACCAAGCATTCTACAATCAGAAAAATCTTTCAGGTATTTAACTGAAGTGCATGGGAAGTAAAAATGTACCTGATCACATGAACATTCCATCTTTTAAGGTTCATTAAGACCTTTAGGTTGGCAGGATGGCATAAAGCTGCTGACACAACTGACTCCAGATGGCACTTGCTTCCCTTACAGAGCTTACATTTTTTTTTTAGGCCTCTCAGGACACAGAAATGTACAGCTTGTTACCCAAGTTCAGTTAGTAGTAGCTAATGAACATGTTGTATAAAGAAGAAATCTTAGGCTTTATTACTTTCATGTGGTTAGAGTTTATGTAATTTTACTTAAGGATCATGATGTTGATTTATTTAATTATACTCGGTATTTAACCCTGTCTGATTCACTCTTGGCCTCTTTTTCTATAGCAGTTCTACAGCAGTTCCTGTGCAGCTAAAACTGCAGGTGGCCATATCTGTGCTACTAGCTTTTGCCAGCATAGCTATATCGCCCAACATTGGGATAAGGTGTCATATCTGACTGACTTGTTTGTGCTAGAGGAAGCTGCCCGCATGTTAAACTGCTAAACCTGTGCTTTTGTTAGTACTTTTTTTTTGTTCAGCTGGGTCGGACCAGAGGTTGGAATAAATTGTACCAGCAAAGCATGGGGTTTGTCTGTATAACTGGAGTCAGCACTCGGAGTACTTTGCTGATAAAACATGTAGGTAGAGTTAACCAAAAAGGCCTTCAACATGTGGACTTGGTCTGGACCAGCTTGCAAGGTGGGTGGGTCAAAACCTGATCATGTTTAACACGGAGAAATGTAAATTGCTCTATCTGGGTAGAAATAATCCGCAACCCACTTACAGGCTCAGTGGTGCTACAGCACCACAACTGAAAGAGACCTGGGGATCATGATAGACCACAGAATGGACATGAGCCACCAATGCAATGCCATAGCCAGCAAAGCAAGCAAAAATTTGGCATGCATCTACCAGTGCATCTCAAGCAAGACTAAGGATGTCATCCTCCTGCTCTACATGGCCATGGTGAGACCACAGCTAGAGTACTGTGTCCAGTTCTGGGTGCCACACTTCAGGAAGGATGTGGCAAAGCTTGAGAAAGTCCAAAGGAGGCCCTAGTCCAAAGGTCCATGCTCATGATTAGATGTCTGGAGATATGCATTTCAGTCTCTCCTTGTATGACCTAGGACTGTTCAGCCTGGAAAAAAGAAGACTTAGAGGGGACTTGGTGGCAGCCTATTCTAATATCATAAAAGCCTAAATCTGTCTGTCTGTCCATAACGTGTTATCCGCGCTCTGATTGGCTGACAAACAGCCAATCGGAGTGCGAAGAAGCATTCTGACAGAAGACAGCCCACCACCATGATGGTGGGGACATGGAACGGAGCTCCCTGGAGGTGGCAGGAACAGAGTGGACAGAAGGTGGGCAAGGTTTCCCTCCCCCCCACCCCCCCCCACAGGTAACGTAGGGGGGGAGGGGGAGTAGGCCTGGGCCCAATGTGGGGTGGGGGGCAGAACGGGCCCAAGCAGGGGAAAAGCTGACCTGCCATGGCGGGTGGGGGAGAGGGAATTGGGCCTGGCCTGACATGGCTGCGGCAGCGCCTGGTAGAGGAAAGGAGCAGGCCTCCTCCCCCCACCCTGGACAGGCGCACCATGGTGTCAGCAGTGACAGTGGGACCTGGGGAGGACTGGACCTGGGCCAAACATGGGGAGGAGGGTGGGGAGTGAACCCAAGCCGGGGGAAAAGCCAGCCTGCCGCAGCAGTGGCATGGGGGGCAGAAAACAGCAGCAGGCCAGGACAGCCCAGCCCAGACCAACATGACAGCTGTGGGGAAGAAGGGAGGAGTGAGCCTTCTCCCTGCATCTGGCCTGGGCCCACTTCTCCCCCGCTCCTCCGTGTCAGCCCCAAGCCCGCTCCTCCCGTCCCCCCACTGCCACCTGGCTGGCCTGGGCGCACTGCTCCCTCCCTACCCCACCCCCCCACTGCAGCAGCCTGGCTTCTCCCCACCCTCAGGCCCAGTCCTTCCCCGCATTGGGCCCGGGCCCACTCCTCCCTTCCCTCCACTGCTGCAGCAGGGAGCAGGCCTGGACTCCAAGCAGCAGGAGAGAACTGGGGCCCAGACTTTCCTCTCTTGAAAGCACAGAGGCAGAAAGGGATCTTGGAGTCATTGCTGACTCCAAGATGAACGTGAGCGGCCAATGCCAGACCGCAGCCAGCAAGGCCAGTCATATCTTGTCGTGCATCCAAAGATGCATCTCAGGCCGGTCCAGAGAGGTGATACTCCCCCTCTGTGCGACTTTGGTCAGGCCACAATTGGAGTACTGTGTCCAGTACTGGGTGCCACACTTTAAAAAGGATGTGGCCAGCCTGGAGAGTTCAGAGGAGGGCCACCCGCTTGGTGAGAAGGCAGCAGGACAGGCCCTACGAGGAGAGACTGAAGGACCTGAACCTGTTCAGCCTCAGCAAGAGGAGGCTGAGGGGGGACCTGGTGGCTGCCTACAAACTCATCAGGGGAGATCAACGGCAAATAGGAAGAGCCCTATTCTCCCCAGCACCACCTGGGGTGACGAGGAACAATGGTCATAAGCTGATGGAGAATAGGTTTAGGTTGGAGATCAGAAGGCAATATTTTACAGTTAGGGTGGCCAGAATCTGGAACCAACTTCCCAGGGAAGTGGTCCTCGCCCCTACCTTGGGCAAATTCAAGAGGAGGTTGGATGATCACCTGTCTGGGGTCTGCCTGTGGCAGGGGGTCAGGCTAGATGATCTGTTCAGGTCCCTCCTGACCCTAGCTACTATGAAACTATGAAACTTTGTGGGGTCCTGGGGCTCCGTCCCCGCCTGCTTTCCCCACCCTCTCCCCCCATCATTCTTGATGGGCAGTTGGCTAGGAAATATATAAGGGGCGTGTGACAGGGCCTGGGGGAGCATCTGTTCACCAAGGCACCCCAGGGAAAAACAAGAAACACAAACTGCTTGAAAGATCACTTCAGATTGGACATAGGAAGAAACTTCTTTACAACTTGAGTGCCTAGGGACTGGAATGGACTTCCCCCAGAGATGATACAATAACCTACCCTGGAGAGCTTTAAAAACCATTCTACATGCACCTTGCTGGGGTCATCTGACCCCAGCAGTCTTTCCTGCCCAAGTGCAGGGGAGCTGGACCCAGTGATTTCATGAGGTCCCTTCCAGCCCCTAACATCTATGAATCTATTAATTTTATGTATAGTTCTTAGGTTGAAGAAGACATGAAACTTAGTTAACATATGTGTGGATTTTTGACACTATCCCCAAACTTTTATAACTTCAGAATTACTTTCTTAAGCTTAACAAAATATTTTTTTTTCTCTTCCATATGGATCTTTCTTCTATTTCTGATTTAATTTTGTAAAGCAACAAGCAGGGTTTCTGCATGCCTCTCCCATAATGCAAAGCTCTTTCTGAATACACATGGGAGTGGAGAGTGACTTAAAATAACACCTTCCTCCACCCATTAAAAATGACACTTCTTTCTAAGAAGTATCATTTGTTTTTGCTGCACTACTGTGGAAAAAGTAAGTTAGTAGGTTTATAAACTATCTGTATTGTGCTCTACTTTTCAGAAGAGAGAAGGTGGAAACTCTGAGTTATGTATTATCATTTTCTACCCTTGCAGTCCTGGCAAATCCACATAATTTTTCACTAGTCCTTTGTGTGTGAAGTGTTTTAAGGTTGTGGGGAGAACCAAGAGCTTTCACAGAGTTCCCTGGCTCAATCCCAGTTCTCATATTTAACTAAGAGGAGACCCTGGCATGTGGAAGGATGTGAGCTCTGATCTTTTACCTTGAGCTAGACTTCACTCATTTTAGCTAACTGACATCTGCTGGCTGAAAACTCTTTTTGAGGTACGTGACTGACAAAGTGTACAGCAGCATAGTGGAAATCAAACAAAACTCTTATCTGTTACATCAGCCCATATGCAGTCTTGTTCTATGGACTTAATCCACTTAGGAGCATAGGAATTGCTTTCACAGATCACACCATTTGTTTATCCAGTCGTATATCTTGTTTCAGACTGTAGACAGTACCATATGAGTTTGGGAGAAGGTAGAGGGGAGAAAAACAATGTGTGTGTGGTTGGGGGGATGACAGAATAGCTTGCTCATAAATTTTCTCTTAAGCTATGCAGTAGGCAGCTGTCTTATGCCTGAAAACATAACTATTCGTTATTATTTAGTTCCAGGATTGGCCTCAGGGTGTACGGTACAGTCCCCGCATAGTGCAATTCCCACCTATAGGATTTTACACTCTAGCTGAAGGCAAGCTAATGAACAAGTAGCAGGTGGTGGGGAGGAGAGCAACAAATACTATCTAGTTTGTAAAAATGGACTTGAAAACTGCCATGTTACACTCAGCAACTATGAGTGGCACCTGACAAGTTTATTACTAGCAACATGGTGCTGTTGTAGCTGTGATTGTCAAGGTATATGAGGGAAGCAAAGTTTGTGAGATGAGGTTGTAGCTTTTTTTGTACCAGCTTAGAAGAGATAAAAAGCTTATAACCAGCTGAAGGGCATGTGAAGCCCAAAAGGTTGTCTAATCTCTTGCAGCTACATAAGCTGGTCCAGTAAAAGTTATCTTGCCTCCCAAACATTGGCTCTCTTACAGACATGCGAAGATGGGTTGTAGTTGGAGCTTGAATTTGAAAACTATGGGAGAGCTTTGCAGATGAGCTGAGGAAGATCTTTCATGCATAGGAGAGAGGATGAAGGAAAGCAAGGAAATGTATATGAGAAACATAAAAGTTTATACCCCTTTTACATTTTTATTGTGTGTAACTCTGGATCTTCTTATTTACATAAATGTCATACTTTTATCAAGACAAGGTTCTTTGGGTAAATGTGATATCTTTTATTAGACCAACTAAATAGTTGGAAAAAGCACAAACACCCATCTTCAGGAATAGGAAGAACCTGCTGGTGTTTGTGTACTCTCTTGGGTAGAATAGAAGCTTAAGCCAATATGCAAAATGCAGGTCTGTGAAAAGCAAATGCCTGGCAGGGAAATCAGAAGCAATGGAAGTTAATGAGACAGGTAGGTGGTGGGGGGATGGGACACAAAAGAGGGGAATGTTGACCTGTGATAGAATGTAGCGGGTAAAATGTAGAGAAGGTACCTGAGTTTACCAGGTGGCAGGCAAGTTATAATGTGCCATAAATCCAGACTATATTTAGTCCATTATTTTTTGTATCCAGTAGATTTATGAAATAAAATTCATAGGCTCATCTATTAAAAGTGTTTTGTAAAATTCCCTTTGAGGACTAGAACTGAGAGATTGGAGAGAGAGTGGTTATTTTGTGAGAAGTGTGCACCCACAGGTAATTGGGTATTTTTGTCTTTGGCAGATTTTCATTGTGTGTTCATTCTGGTGCACAGTTGTTGTTTGGTTTCTGCTACGTAGTTTCCATCAGGGCATTCAGTGCACTGTTTGAGATATTACATTTCTAGAGGTGCACCAATACATCAGTCCAATATTGGGTTGGTACCAATATAAAGAAAACTGGCTATATCGGCCGGATGGGGCCAGTAATTTGGCCAATAAATGCATGTGCTGTGCGCAGCCTCAGCACAGCACTCGGGCAGCAAGGAGCACAGCCCAGCAGCTGCCTCCCTTTCCCTCCACCACACCACGAGATGCAGCTCCACCCCTGCCCCACCCTGCCTAGGCAGCCCCTGCCCCCTCCCTCACCATGGGGAGTGTTGATCTGCTCCCCCGCCCCACCCCACACACACATACCCCTTCCCTCACCCCACACACAGATACCCCTTCCCTCTCCTTCTGCCACACCAGACTTACCAGCTGGAGGCAGCTGTATCGGAAATCAGATTGGTATCGGCCTATATGCCTCCTTAAATATCGGCTATCGGTATCATCCCCAAAAATATCAGTGCACCCCAATGCATTTCAAGAGGTGCAGGTGTAAGATCCAGGAATGGTGATGGTTCTGTTGTGGGGTGTAGTTATTGTGGGGGTGGTGGAGATGTGTTGACAGGCTTTACATTTCTTGTCCCAGCATGGTCTGGATCCAGTTGGTATGCTTTGGGCCATAGGTAGTTCACTTCTGGTGATGAGGTTGGAGAGGTTCAGTACTTGTTTAAAGGCTGGGATGGGTAGTTCTGGAAAGATCTCTTTAAGAATTGGGTCTTTTTCTAGTATGGGTTGCAGTTGTTTGAGGATTTTCCAAATAGGTCCCAGGGAAGGGTGGTACATCCTATGCTAAGTGATTTGCAAGGGTTTTTTTTGTTTTGTTTTGTTTTGGACTGCAGCACGTTTACCCAAAGAACCTTGTCTGCCTATGTCCTTAAACCAATACAGCTATTACCAACACCCCTGATACTTTTATCTAGTCTTTGCAGCCTGGCTTCACTAATACTTTGCAGTATTGAGCTGCAGAAGTTAATGAAGCTGTTCTGTATTAGCATTATGCCGTTCAACTTCACCAGAATCTCCACTTGTTCTTGTATTTAGAAGTGTGTAGGAGTCTCTTGTTAATAAAGTTGAGAGGGAAAAAGAAGGTCTCCAGTTCTTATCTTGTAGCTTCTTGGTTTCTATCGAGCAAGAGGGGTAGAGTGCTATAGAACTTTCCTCCACTATCAGCTGGATTTGTCACCCTTCCCACCAAGAGTAGCTTCAGTGCCTCCTTCTCTCACAGCTTATTTAGCAAGCAAATGAAGCATGACACTTTGCAGTCTCCTTCTTTCCCCCTGGGTTCCTAATAGCATCAGTGCCTCCGATTAGACTTCTGATTGTTTTAATATTTTGCTTGCTGAAAACAGTGAGATCAGGAATGGGGTTAAAATATTTTGCAGATTTGACAGGGAGCATTCCCTTACTTAGGCTGTTCGTACATGTGCTGTGGTGGGGGAGTAGCTAACTAAAGCGCGCAGAGCGTCACATGTATCAATATCCCTGTGCTGAAAAATGGTGATGGGTACGCTTTAACTAAAGCTCGTCAAATTAACTTTAGTTAAAGCATCCCTGCCGCCATTTTTAAGCACAGGGACGCTGATAAAAATGATGCTGCTGGAGCCTGCTGGAATGCAGTAATTACCAAGCTCCAGCAGACTCAATTAACTGAGTCTGCCCTAACAGGCTGTAATGACAGCACATTGGAGCAGTCTCACTGCATGTGTATAGATGCCCTTAGTGTTGAGTATTCGTGTTAGAACACCAGAGAAGTTCATCAGTTTTTTCTCACAAAAGCTTAGTCTGCTGAAATTAGTACATGATTATCCACATTTGTTATGGTCAATTTTTTTAATTTCCTTATAAATGGATTTTTAAACACCTCTGTTAAAAATATTTTTTAAGTTTATGAACAGATCTGTTTCAGATATTGACAGTCTTAAAGCTTAAGTATTGGCTTTAATCGTTGTTTTAAAACATTTTTTTATGTTTCATGGGATGACCACGGGAGAAGTTCTAGATCTAAGTGTATGTATTTCTCCACTCATGAGGCCCACTAGGTTGAAAACAAGAACTTTGTTTAGAAGTTGTTTACATTTTTGTTTTGCTTATTTATCACTTGATCTCTTTTTCAGATGTTTAACTGGATTTTTCAGTGGGACGCACTGATCTTTATGGCATAGCTGTTTCCAATACTGCAAGTGCAAAGCGTAACAAGAATTGAGAATACAGTTCAATGGGCACGTCTACACATCACCCTATGTTGCTGTAAGAATGCACTACGTTGCTGTAGTGACTATGGTGACATAAAGTGATATGGGACTACACATGACCAGCAGTTACTTTGCTGTAGTGGCGTGCTCCTGTTTTAATGCACTGCTATAGCGAAGTAGCGGCAAAAACTAACTGTGCATGTAGGTCGTTACTGTGCTGTGCTTTAGTACTTCCAAAAGGAGATGCTAAAGCACAACGCGGTAACAGCATCGCCATAGGGTGACTTTTAGACCTGCCCAATGTACAAAAATAAATACTGTATTTTTATCAGGTTTATAGTTTGTAGTGCAGTTTATAATGTTGGTGAACTTCATATCCAAAGTATATGGATCTCTTTATAAACAGATCTTTATACATAGCAATAATTTTTTACCTTAAACCATTCTTTAGGCTTTTAACAGCCTTTCTGATCCACTGTGTGTTTCTAGAAATAAGGCTCTTCTCTCATTACTGTTCTTGAGTACAGCTTCTAACAGCATTTTAATTGTTTATATGCAAACCTGTGTGGCTGAACTGTTTGGAAAATACTGTTCTGCTGTTATTGAGATGAATGCCTGGGTTTAAAATGTTCATTATGGATTGCTGTTACAGCACTTTGTAATCCTTTTTAATAGCAAAAATGGCATTGTTTTATTGCTGACTTTGCCATCTTGTGCTAATGACAGGATGGTGTAAATGTTCTGCAAAGTCATTGCTGATAAAAGCTAAGGGGGGTGGGAGGGTTGGACTGGAAACTGGAGCTAGTTCAGCATGTTTAGGATGGTCAATAAAGGGAGAGTCCTGTGCTCTTAGCCAAAATGTCACTTCTAATGTGAAGTGCATTACCCCAGCTGTGAAATAAGAAGCACAGTATGCAGACTTTAAATCATTTGTGTTTCTCAGGGTGAATGGCATAATATTGGAAAATACAGAATTAAACAGCCCCCACAAAATCTAGGGAAATCAAACATTTTCTGTTAAAAGTGCCTTTCTGTCTTTAGGTTTTACACTATTAATTTGTCAACACAGAAGAGGGTGATAGACTGTTTCCAAACTAGGCAAGGGGGAGGGAGGGTATACCTGTAGATCTAGGTGAAAGCAGTTATTACCAGTTTTAAAGACAACTCAGTCTAGAAATCATGTTTATTATTTACAGTGGTGTCATTTCTGTACAAAGATAACAGCAGCAGTTGGCCTGAATGAGTAGTATGCAGTTCATTCTTATACTTGGGCATACCACGAGGTTACAAATACATAAAGATTCTCACTGGGTGACACGTTTGATTTATCAGATAGCTTTTGGGTTGTTTTTTTTTAAATTAAGGCCTCCTGCAGGCTTTTCTTTATCTGACACCTAATGGAAAGTAAAAGTTTTTCACTGATTCCTCTTAGCTTTAAGTGCTTCAAAAAAAGTTTGAGGTTGAATGCAATATGGGCCAATTACTTGTAAACTATTTTTTGCCCTATACCTCTGGATAGTTCAGTGTTTGTTTCATGGATACAGTTGTTACATTTTGTAAACTTGTATTTTTTCCTTCTGAAATATGTGCATTACCAAGAGTACCATAGCAAGGGTGGTGCTTTCACCTGGGGGTGGGGTGCCACATAAAATGGACATAATACATAATGGCACATAGGTGCGATGCTCTGCACATAACCTGTAATGGGCACCAAAATGCCTGGTTACAACTCTGATTACAAATATGTTGCCTTAATAGTCTGGTTGTTGAGAAAGTATACAGACTCTATGGCTAGTTCTTTCTCTTTCTGACCAGTGGTGCTTTGCTTTGTCGGTACTGGAACTAGCCTTCTGCATCTGCTGCTTTTCAGAGCTGTTTGTGATGTGTTACAAGACCTGTAAAGAATCCTTCTCATGTAGTTCTTTTAAGCAAACTTCGTTTTCTTGGGCAGGTGGCATTTTCAAATTGTCTTTGGTTTACACATTTCAAGTTTCTGTATATTAGTCCTGCATGGGATTCTGGGACAGGTGGTGGTGACTGATAGTAATGAATCTTCCTGAAGGCCTCAGTTCAGATTGAGGCCTAGCAGCCAGAGGGGCTGGGAGTTCAGGGATGGGATCTGCAGAGCCTGCTGCCAAAATCTAGAGTAAAGAGCCCCAATTGGGGATGGATGATGGTTTCATTAAGTCTCGCTGCTGATGCTTTTCCCCCTGACCACCGACACCACATGTGGATCTGGCTTACAAGGAGTCCCACAGTCCAGATATGACCTGGGGGACCAGGTGAATTTAACACCCCTAGTAAATATCATTTTTAAGTTTTGCCATCTAAACCAACCAGATTCACAGTGTTTGAGCTACTCCAGCTAAACTGATATAAGGGTTCAAGCAGCCCAAATAATGAAAAGCATCTTGATCACACTTGCAGCACAGCAATAAGGAAGCTTATAGCTAGACAGTTCCGTATTTTGCTGTTTTATATATGCAGAATGGAATAATCTGTTAAATAAACTCGGGTACAGTTTAAGAAATTCATGTATGCTTCTGATAAGAAGGATTTTTATTCTAACCACAAAGTTTTAAATTAATCAGTTCTCCCAAAAATAAGGTTTCTTACCACCTCAGTTTTGAAATTATTGGGAAAAGTTGTAAATACAAGCTCTAAGGCAGTGGTTCTCAACCTTTTTAAACTGAAGCCAACCCTTCATAATGTTTCAGAATGCATTGGCACCTCATTTAAAAATTAGTTTCACTTGTTTTTTGACTGCAGAAAAATAATTCTTGTCTTCCAAAGAACTCAGACTGCAGATGGTAGATTCCTATTTGAAATTTCTAGATTTATATTATGAATCCTGTGTAGGTATTTGCATCCCTAACATGCTAATATTGTGCCTAATACTTTAAAGTGGCACCCCAGGCTGTGGTACCCCATTTGAGAATATGTTCTAAGGTCACTGTAGTAAGTAATTCTTGACATCTGCATAGTGAAACCTTGTAAACTGCTCATTTGCAAATCTCATTAAAAACCTCTATGATGAGCAAGTCCTGTTATTACCATATGTTATGGAAAAGCAAGAGTATCACAAGGATGTAAGTACCTTGCAGACACTAGGAACTTTCTGCCAGAAGGATTCCACTGTTGCTTCATTGAGAGAGCTCCTTCATAGTCATTAATTCATCCTCCAAATCCACTTGACAACTATGCACAATCTGGCAATTAGTAGGAATTAACTTTTAAGAACTTTTTTATCCCCCCCTTCTATTAGTGATGACAATATTTAAGAAAACTATGAGAAAATGGCTAGTAAAGGTTCCCCTTTTAACTAAATCAGGAAGTACGTTATTATTTCAATAAAACAGCACCGCGCCTAGAATTTGAATGCAGTGGGCTGAACTATGGTTTAATTACCTGTAATGATAGTGTGCTTGCCCTTGCTGAACAAAATAGCTTATAGTCTTGTTCTTAAATTCCAGTTGTTTGTTTCCCCACTCTTTGTTGAAACAAGAGAAGTAATTGTTTTATTTTTTGTACATTTTTCTAGTACTTGTTTCTCAATGACTATTGAATCCAAAGCTCTAATTTCAAGCCTTAAATTTACCATTGTTGTCACAAGCAAGAATGTTAATAACTCTTAATTACCGCTGATATTATAAATTGAAATGGATGTTTTACCTTACATAACTAAAATCCTGGGAACAAACAGAGACACAATTGATTTTCTACTTGGTCCTTACATTTAAGCAAGAATTGGTCAGACTGACCTGTGGTGCTATTGTCAAATGGTGTGTGTGTGTGTGTGTATATATATGTTCTCTTTCAGAATTAAATTTAGAATTGTACAAGAAAGCTATTTTTGTTCTTGAGAAAAGGTGTTATTTTGAAACACTGTGGAATAATTACTCTTACAAAACCTTCACCCATCAGATGCAGAAGAAAAACATTTACCTTCATGATGCTTATATTTAAGACGCTAAACAGTTCTAAGTAAATTGGTTTTTGAAAACAAATTGATTTTTAATGTAATGAGTGTTTTTCACATACATTAGTGAAAAATATTTTCTACTTATTTGCCTGCCCTTACTCCCTCCCCCCCCCCAAAAAAAAACACACAAACCCCTCTAAATACTAATAGAATGCCCATTAACTTGGGATAATTGTAGATCTGTGACAGTTGTGGAAATGTGAGGAGTTATGTGAGCTGGATCACCAAGGACACTGAAGAATTGGGAAGATTCAGAAAAGGCCACTTTTAACATTTCTTAAAATGGTTGGTTAGGGACAGGTTAAATACTTCTAACATAATTTTCTTAAGTGGACGTGAGCAATATATTTATAAAATTGGAATGAGGGGGAGACAGGGTGTTGAAGTGAAATCATTTTTTAACTCATGCTACTTTAGGCTTCAAATAAGAAAGATCCAGTCCTTGATTAACTGGCAAAATAGAGGGGAAAGCTATGTTCTTTGGTCTTATACATATTGCTTCTGTTCCTTTAATGTTTATAAATACTGGGGGTGGGTCTTGAGTTCTCCCTGGAGAAGAGAACAGGAGCGGAAAATTTTTTCAAGCTCTTGTCTCGAAAAATTGGGATAACGACCTTTTTACAAAGACTTCCCACCACATTGATGCTTCAGGCATTTGCATTATGCATGGGTATATACAAAACGGTGCAAACAAACCAAAACCCATGCGAACAAGCTTGTTTCCCTTCTACTGTTTCAGGTTTCCTATCTTTTGGTGCTTAATTGCATCAGTTCTACCAGTTCTCCAGTTCTCAGTCTTCTAAGAAAATCAAGGTGGATAAATTAATAAATAAAAATTGATCATTTCTGTTTCTTCCAATATAGCATAAATAAAAAGAATAAAAAAGAAAAGAAAAAATATGTTCAGGCCACTTTTATCCATTTCTTGAAAACAAGGCAAATGATTCCCCCTACCACTCATGTCATATTCAGAGAAACAGGGAGTGAATTTATATAGAAGGGATTTAACGTGTAGAATGGTCTTTTACTTTCAACAATAGTAATAGTGGGGCAGAAGTATTGTAGCCATGCTGATTATATAGTTGGTCCAATAAAATATATTATCCAAGAAACCTGTTCTCTAGTAATTGTTATGGGATTCTGATTCCTTTTCTGAGCCCAGGAAGGAGATTTAGAAGGCAGAACTAAATTAAGATGTTGAAAATAAGGCAAATAGATTCAAAACAAAGTGTATATAGTTTTAGAAATTAGGAAAGAACGTAAGTCTTATTAGATTTCAAAAGCCAGTAGTAGTCCAGATATTTTTTGGAATCATTAGTTTCTCATTGAGTAGCAAGAAAAAAAAAGAAACAGACTCCTGTAGAATTATTCCAAGCATTAGAACACCTTTTTTTTTCTAGTAAAAAATTTAATTTGATTGTTCAGAGCTCCAGTATGAAACTGGAGACAGGTTTGCTGAAAGTCTCTGGGCTAGGGTCAGAGGGTAGAGCAACAAGGGTGATGTCGTGGTAGGTATGTGCTGTAGACCACCAGACCAGGAGGATGAGGTAGATGAGCCTTTATTTCAAACAGCTAGTGCAAGTTTCGCAATCACAAGCCCTGGTTTTCATGGGGGACTTCCATCACCCTGACATCTGCTGGAAGGGCAATACAACAGTGCACAGGCAATCCAGGGAGTGTTTGAGACAACTTCCTGGTGCAAGTGATGGAAAGGTGAACTAGGGACCATGCTCTTCTTAACATGCTACTCACAAACAGGAAAGAATTGGTGGGGATTGTAGTAGTGGATGGCAATTTGGGCAGCAGTGACCACCAGATGATTGAGTTCAGGATCCTGAGGAAAGGAAGGAAGGAGAGCAGTAGAGTAAGGACCCTGGACTTCAAAAAAGCAGACTTCGACTCACTCAGGGAACTAATGGGTAGGATCCCATGGGAAGCCAGCATGAGGGATAGAGTCCAGAGAGCCAATTGTACTTCCAAGAAACCTTATGGAGGACACGAACCATCCAGATACACAGGAAGGCTAGCAAGTATGGTAGCAGATCAGCATGGCTTAGCAAGGAACTCATCAATGAGCTGAAACACAAAAAAGAAGCCTCCAAGAAGTAGAAATTTGGACAAATGACTAGGAAGGATTATATTGCTCGGGCATGCTGGGATGAAATTGGGAAGGCCAAAGTGCAGTTGGAGTTGCAGCTAGCAAGGAACATGAAGAGTAACAAGAAGGGTTTCTACAAGTATGTCAGCATGTGTGGGGTCCCTTATTGAATGGAGGAGGCAGCCTGGTGACAGAGGATGTGGAAAAAGCTGAAGTATTCAATGGCCTTTTTTACCTCAGTCTTCATAGGCAGGGTAGCTCCCAGACTACTGGACCTGGCAGCAGTTTGGCAAGAAGAAGAGCAGCCAAGAGTGGCAAAAAAAGAGGTTAGGGACTGTTTAGAAAAGCTGGATGTGTACAAGTCAATGGAGTCAGATGCAGTGCACCTGAGGGTGCTTAGGAAACTGACTGATGTGATTGCAGAGCCACTGGCCATTATCTCTGAGATCTCATGACGATCAGGAGAGGTTCTGGATGATTGGAAAAGGGTAAATATATTGCCCCTCTTTAAGAAAGGAAAGAAGGAGGATCCGAGGAACTACAGACTGGTCAGCCTTACCTCAGTCCTTTGAAAAATCATGGAGCAAGTCCTCAAGGGATCCATTTCTAAGCACTTGGAGGTGATTATTAGGAACAGTCAGCAAGGATTCACTAAGGGCAAGATATGCCTGATGAACCTGATTGCCTTCTATGATGATATGACAGCTCTGTGGGTGGGGGGAGAACAGTGGATGTGAGATGCCTTGACTTTAGCAAGGCTTTGATACAGTTTCCCACAACATTCTCGCAAACAAACTAAGGAAGTCTGGATTGGATGAATGGACTATAGGGCCCTACTGAATTCACGATTGAGCAATTTTTTACAGAAACTGCAAATTCAGGCAGGCTCTGCGAAAAATGGCAGGCTCCATGAAAAAACAGCAGACTCTGTGATTTTGGCAGGCTTGCTGGAAAAAAAAAAAAAATGAAGCTACAAGCAAAGAAAAGGGCAAGAAGCCCTGCAGTCCTGAACAAGCAAAGAGGGGACCTGTTCCAGGCCATAGTTGTGTAGCTGAACTAGTACTACCAGTAAGACCTGTCACTGCTACTGTAGTTCATGCATCTAGATGCCTCCTTCCTTAGTGCTGTTCCATTGTGGACCCCAACCAGGTGTCTGTTCTGAGTTTTGACCCTCAGCTACTGAAAATAATCCCAGGATGGCAGAAGAAGCATGACAACAAACGTCCTGCTTACATGAACTTTGTCAAATGTCTTGATGTCTAGCTGGCAACCAGTATCAAAATGGAGTGCCCTAGGATTTTGTCCCATGGTCAGTTTTGTTCAATATCTTCATAGGTGATCTGCAGGGATACTGGTTTTCTCTGATTTTAAAAAATCCACACTTTTCCATGATTATAATATATATATATATATATATATATATATATATACACACACTAGTGGTGTTTCATTTTAATCATGGAAAAATGTGGATTTTTGGTTACTTTGTTTAAACAGAAAATTGGGGAATTTTTTTAATCTGCAAAAACCAGGATCCCTGGTGATCTGGAAGATGGGATGAAGTGCACCTTCAGCAGGGTTGATGATGACATCAAGCTAGGTGGAGTAGTAGATACACTAGAGTGTAGAGCTAGGATTCAGAGAGACCTCAACAAATTGGAGGATTGGACCAAAAGAAACCTCACAAAGTTCAATAAGGAGAAGTGCAAAATTCTGCACTTAGGACAGAACAGTGCCATGCACTGGTATCAGCTGAGGACTGATTGGCTAAGCAGCTCTGCAAAAAAAGGATGCAAGGATTACAGTGGATAATGCTGTAAGCTGAATATGAGCCAACAGTGTGTCCTTGTTGTGAAGAAGGTTAAACAGCATACTGGGCTGCATTAGTAGGAGCGTTGCCAGCAAATCAAGGGAAGTGATTATTCCCCTGTACTGAGCACTGGTGAAGTCACATCTGGAGTACTGTGTCCCCAATGGCGTTTTGGGCCCCCTGCTACAGAAAGTATATAGACAAATGAGGGAGAATTCAACAGAAGGGAGTGAAAATGGTTAGAAGGCTGGGACACATGACATATGAGTATAGGCGACATGTAGATCATGCACGGGGTGCATATGCACCCCCCAAGAGCGCTGGTGTCCCCCCCCCAAACTGAGTGCACTCAGTTTAAGCGATGGGTTGGAGGGCAGGCAGAGCGCTGGTAGCCCCCCCCCAGCACTTCTGGGCTCAGCATCCAGCCACAGGACCTCCCTGCCTCCCAGTCAGTGATCAGCCATGGGGGGACAGCCCCCTGATGTTGCCTGCAGACAGTCCCCGCTCAGCCCACCCTTTTCACCAATGGTTGCATCACTGCCTGCAGGTGGTCACTGTGCCCCCCCCCCCCCCAGCCTCAAGGTGCCACGCATTGCCTATGCATATGAGGAGAAGCTGAGGGAACTAGGCTTATTTTGTCGGGAGAAAAGAAGATGGAGGGGGATTTAAATAGCAACCTTCAACTGCCTGAAGGGTGGTTCCAAAAAGGATGGAGCTAGACTGTTCTCAGTGGTGGCAGATGACAGAACAAGGAGCAACGGTCTAAAGTTGCAGGGAAGTTTAGGTTAGATATTAGGAAAAACTTTCTTGCAAGGAAAGTAGTAAACATTGAAACAGGTTACCCAGAGAGGTTGTAGAATTTCCATCCTTAGAGGTTTTTAAGACCAGGTAGACAAAGCCTTGGCTGGGATGATCTAGTTGGGGGTGGTTTTGCTTTGAGCAGGGTGTTCAATGAAATGACCTGAAGTCCCTTTGAACCCTAATTTTCTCTGATTCTATAATCTGAGAAGTTTGTCTGTAAGCGTGTGGTCAATAAAGCTTAAGACTCTACTGCACCTCAACAAAACCAGTATTTTGAACAGTTGGCCATGGGATAAGGGGGAGCTTGAGCAACTGTATCTGTAGTTTACTGACCGTCAGACTGCACATACTCTGAAGAACTGGAAGAAAGGGTTGGCCAGCTGTTGTAACTTGATTCTTTAAACCTTAGATTTGCTTTCTGCTCAGTGAAGTTATTTTATATGCCTCATTTTATTCTGAGATTGCATTAGGCCTGACAAAGGGTCTGACATTCCTTAAATTAACCCTTTTAACTTAATTCATGATCTAATTAATGGAGTTATTTTTAAAAATTATTTCAGATAATTATTTTCATATCTATAGAATAAGTTCTGCAGTTTTGCAAAAGATGCATCATTGATTCTGGGGATCCTGACAGACATTCAGTTTAAGGCATCATGGGATATAATCCATGATGCCAACAATTGCATCTCCTACTAGGCATGGCAGGATGTGCAATTCTCAGATCAAGGGATTTGATCCCTAATGTGTGTTAATTTTCAGTGCAGGAGGAACCTGCTTAGTTGGGTGGCATACATGGTTTTAAAGGTTCCAGTTCATAGGGATTCTGGGATTGGGCTGCTGGAATGGCTGTGTCCTGGGGCCTAGTGTGTCAAGATGCGTCACGGCCATTCCCAGCTGGCCACACGTTCAATTAAAAGCATGATACAAATGAGTCATGAAGTTATTATGCATTATAAGTGGAACAACTTTGTAGTTTAAGTGTATTATTGCATCTTAAATTGACTATAGCACATGGCTAGGTTACTATTTAAGGCATGATTAACCTGTTTATCGCACTTCTAAATGTAATGTGCATCAGAGACCTGAGTATCAGATAGTTTGGACCTTTTTTGGAACTGTGACATGACAGAGTTCCCATGAGCCTAGAAGGGCATTGTGGTTAAGGCATTCCAATTTCTGGAGCCCAAAGCACATTAGCAACTGATACGGCTAACATTGTGTCAGACTGTCTGGTCTGAATGCCTAGGTACCAGCTGAATTGACTGGGAGTGGCTTTTGGCATGAGTTTAGGGCAGGGCTTCACACTCATTCCTCTGAAACTATAGTGAGACCACACCCTTTTAATATTCTAGAGCAGTTTCTCAACCCATGCCTTGCGACCCAGAAGTGGTTGGCAAGAGGATTTTAAAGGGTCTTGGGGTGGTTTGAGGGACTCTGCAAGGCTGCACGGAGCCAGCACACAGTGCAGGGGTATGGCGGGCACACAGCAGGGCAGCCTAAAGTAGCAGGAGAGGGAGGGAGGGAAGGGGCTGGATGCAGCAGCTGGAGGGGAATGGGGGAGAGAGAGACGCTCTGTGGGCCCGGGACCAGGGGGGAGTGGGTTATGGCAAGCTGATAGTTATGCTAATGGGTCCCAGCGTGAAAAAGATTGAGAACCACTGTTCTAGAGTAGTAGTGTTCAAGGTTTTGGCCCCACGGGCCAGATGAATGGTGTGGGCCTAGTCTATGGGTTGGATTGGGTTCTGTGCCACCCTTTGCCCAGCTCCACATGCTGGGATTGGGCCTGGGGCTCTACTGCCCTTGCCTAGCCTGTGCACTGGGATCAGCCCCAAGTCCCTGCCCAGCCCTGCATGTTAGAATTGGGGTTTAGGGCCCAGTGCTGGCCTCACCTAGCCCTGCATGATTGGGCCTCATGCTTCCCTGCAGGGCCACAGCCCACAGGGTTCCCCAAAGACCTGTGGGGAGGCCCACAGGCCACATCTGGCCCACAGGCCAGGGGATCAGCACCCCTGTTCTAGGGCATGCCTTAATCTGTTTTCAAGGCACTTTTTATTTGCTGGATGACGAGGGTAATTTTCAGCCAGTAGCATATGGGTTCTCATGTAACTTTGTTTGCTAATATCCAAGTTGGGTGGAGTACTTCTGTTGAGTGCTTATGAGGTAAAGTTGGGTGGAAGGGAATATCCAGAGTGACTTTGTGTGGGTAGGTCTTCCATTTTCAAGAAGTAATTTAATTTCAAAATTTATTTCAGTTTGATGGGAAGGGAGGAAGTCTGGATGGGGTAAACACTGGGTTTGAATTTAACATGTGCTTTGTCTAAGATGACACACAACCCTCAACATTTATTTCATAAGTTAACTGATATTAAGCAGTCCCCATTTGAAGCTAGAGCCAATTGAAAACCCCCTTTCAAAATTTCTTCTGTGCGTACTTGCTGGGCAGAAATTTTGCGTAGAGCTGCTCTGTGATTCTTGAGGAATGCCAAGATGCTTGGCAAATTTAAGATGCGATACACTTTAAGTACCTGTTGATCTTGTCTCAAAATTTGGACAATTTGGGGCTGCCATGTTGTGCAAGATAAATACTTCCTCCTTCCCCACTTTCCTTTTGTCTGTCATGTTTTATGACTGTAGTATTCTGTTCAGTTATGTGCTGTATGGTATGTCTTTTTTTCCACCAGCATAGCAAAATGCCAATAATCCACAGATTTTAAGGAGAGGAATTTGTGAAAAGGACATGCTGTGTAAGAGGAAATTTTTCCTGCAATATATCAAATTGTTCTGTGTTTACTAAGTAGAGCGTGTTGTCATGTATGATTAGTCAAATTTAAATGAACTGATAAAATATTATGATATTTGTCTTGAGCAGTTTGGAACAAAAAGATATATGCAGCTTGTGTGTGTATATGTTCCTTCTGAGTTATAAAGTTTAGAGTAAACAAACCAAGTATGTGAATTTAGGGTGTGTGAATTACTCTGTTTAGATTGGTTGGTATACTTTCACAAAGTCTATCTTTTCAAGCAGTTCTTGATTCTATTTCTGTAAGTATTGCTAAATTAATTTAAAATTTGAAGGATAAATTTCATAAATGGACCCTCCTTCCGTTTTGTAAAGTTTAGCTATGTTGTAAAAAAGATTCTCTTGGATTTAGGATTGTAATAACTTTTATACTCCAGGTGTCATATCCTTACAATTATTTTTCACTAAGTGAATTGTTTTTACAAGATGAGTTTTTCAGTATATATTTCAGGATGTAATTTAGTAGTCCATTCCATTTACATGAGACTGCTCTGAATCTTCATGGGCTTCATTATCTTCCAGGTGTAGCACATCTAGTGAAGGTGACCAACCTATAAGAAAGATACTGGGGGGAGAGGGAGGAAATGCAGATGGTTTCCCAAAGGCCAGTTAACATAAGCTGAAATGTGTTAACACAGATTATACCAATCACATCAATGTGATAGTTCCTACCTTTTCACGCGTATTTGAATCAGCAATAAAAGTTAAATGTTAGTATTCACATTCTTTAAACTTCAGAGTTAGCCATCCTTTGATCTGTAAAGGAAATAAGTACATCATGCACATGTTTTCCACCTAGTCTGCCTGCAGACTAGGCCAACTTGAACTGTGTTAGTTTACACATGACTCTGTTTTTGAAGGTTTCATTCTGTCATAAGAATGAGAAGCTTTTTCTCAAGATAAATGAATTTACAGTATGTAGGATATGAATATAGCCTCTTTGGAAAAGTGCCAATGTGCCTAGCTTCTGGATGTAAGCCTAAACTGAACCTGCCATGAAAACCTGGCTCCTATCCTCATTTCTCTAGAGCTGATTCTTCTCTAAACTACAGCAGATCTGCGGGATAGTTTGGTAACAGGGTCTGTACATTAGTTAGTAAAATGAAGTTTACATATGGCATGGATATAAAACTAATACACTGTTGAATTAAAGTGCATTGCTTCATATCTCTTGCTGCAAATCCAGGACTGTTCTATGAGTATTACTAAGGAATCATCTTTCTGTCTAGTGGAAAGCAGTGAATTTTATTTTCCATAAATGGTTGGTCTACAGGCAGTATGTTTCTTATTTATTCCTTCTTTACCATCGCCCCCTCCCTGATCCTTTTTTCTTTCAAGATTTGTAACAAGATGGTTTTCACAGATTTCATTCTAGGGAGAAGATACAGTAGTAATGATTATTGCAGTAACAGTCTTCAAGTGTTGCCATACTTCACTGTCATTGTCCATTATTCTTGGGTCTGGACTCTGTTAACCCAGGTTTTTTTCTTTTCTTTTTTGTCATTTCACACTTTGCTAACCAAGGGCAACTGAACACTCTCTCCATTTTCAGGCCTGGAGAGCTGAGATCCTTTTCATTCCACTCTGTCCCTAGCCTGGTTACACCTAAAAAAACAATGCTTCAGCTTCAGTTTTCATACCAAGTTTGTAGGTCACTGTTAATCTAACACAGTGCATTTGTGGAGTAACTTTTTTGAATGTCTTATTTAATATTTCCTTGTAAAGTTTCTAGCAAAAAGCTGTACATCCAGTAAAAATGTTGACTAATGTTGGAAACCATAACTTTGCTATTACTCTCACCCTTTACAGGCTCTTCAAAGTAACCTGAAATACTCTCTCTTGCCAAGGCGTTTGATTATCAGTAAGAGATTATCTCAGTGTTTACATCCAGCTTTACCTATTGGAGTGCATTTAAAGGCACTAGAAACGTATGAAATAATCTTTAAAATTATTGGGACAAAATGGCTTGCCAAAGACTTGTTCCTGTACAGGTAAATAGTTCTTTAAAAACTCAGGCTTAATAAAATGTTTTAAATTGTTGTTTTCATATTTTACATGGTTGAACCTCTTTCTTTTAAAGCTCAGGCTTGTTTCCCCTGTTGGCAAATGCAGCAATGTCAGTGAGACCCGTTCTTCTTGGTCTGTATGAAAAGTATTTTCTTCCTCTGCAAAGGTCCCTCTTGCCAAGTCTTCAAGCCTTCATAACTGGACTACTGCCTGGATTGGAGGAAGGCTCAGAAATTTATGACAGGTGTGCTTGCAAGTATTACTTTAAAACTGTAAAATAAATATTGGGTCACTTCCCATATGACTTGTAGAGGAACACATTTCAGCAGACCTTATCCATAAAAAAGTACCTGAAACAAGGCTTTTGAGGGGTGGGACCTGGCAAATCCCTGAAAGATACAAAAGTGAAAAGAGAGTGGAGACTGGATAAGATGCCTGTAGTATAGAGGGAACTGGAGGAAGGGAGGGATGAGAGCTCTAAAAATAAAAAAGAAACCACAAAGTAGCTTTGTTAGAAGAAGGAAATGAAAAAACATTGCATGAGGCCAAGTTAGTAATAATGCATAATAGAATAAATATAGCAAGGTGACACACCACTTCCCAAATTTGAATAGGATTCTTGACTATTGATAAACTCTTTTAAATCTTACAATTTAGGAGGAAGAGTACACTTGGTTCTGTGTATTTCAAGCTAATTTTCAGACTTTCCATAATAGATCATTACCATGTGGTCCTGGTTGCATTGGTAAATTGTGCTACTTCTAACCCCTTAGTCACTGTTCTTTTGATTATGTAATGCTTGTACTTCAATCAAGTCATAGTAGCTGTGACAGACAGAACTATTTTGTGAAACCCCTTTTACAAGAATTGCACCACTCTTTCATCAAATACATTATTGACCTTTACAGTGACTTAACATGGGTTTGGTATATATAATTAAGTTTGCTTATCTGATGTATTTTCTTCTCTTCCCATTGTAATGATTTAATTTTCAAATCAATGGGAGTTTAAGTCTTTTGATTAAATGTGTTCTGTTTAGCTTACTGGTTTGGGGGTTTTTTGTTTGTTTGTTTTTGCAAAACAGTCTAGTCAACACTTCAGAAAAGCTTTAAAGAGTTACCATCAGTTGCCATAAGTGGGCAAGGACAAGTTGTATTTGTTCATTAGTGGTAAATAGTTTTCAGTGTTAAATTAGGAGCTGATAGTAAGATACCTTTTCTACCACTGTTGCACAAATATGTGAACATTTCATCAGGCAGAATGGCATTGGCACACTTTTATTCTGATACCACTTTTATTCAGCTCCAAATCTTATAATTGAAATTTTAAAGGGTTTCTACATCCTTGAAACTGACTGCAGTTAAAAGTAATGCGTAAAAAGTAGTTTCCAATCTTATACACATCCCCAAATACCCTGCCAGCCTATGTGGCTCTCTAATCACACTTTCTTAATTTTTTTATTTATTTCTTTTTTCCTCCTCTTTAGCAAACAGGGGAGCACTTGCCGCAATGAAGTAATATTTTGTAATGAAACACTGAAATTAAGCAATATTACAAGGTGTTGTGAAATGAACAAAACTGAAAAAAGATGTTTTTAGCTAGCTTCTTAGTTTTATAATAATCTTTGTGATGTTAGAATGGTAGATGAAACATTTTCAAGCAAGTGATTCTTAAATTGTTTTTTTTAATTCAGCTGCATCATAGGCAGGGTCTGACCTAAACATTTTTAAAAATACTCCCACCGTTGGTTTAGCATCTCCATCTTTCCTGGTAGAGGCCATATTATGTATCGGGCATGGACATTCATAAAAGTTCACATTTAAAAATATATATATATATGTTTTGAAGGCATAACACAAAAGAAAAAAAACCTTCCTAAAACAAAGAAAAATAAATAATCCCCCAAGCAATCTTCCCTGCTTTTTCAGTTTCAAATGCAGCTTTTCAATTCTTAAATAATAGAATGCAAAAGTGAAATTTTAGAGGAGATAAATCAGGGAAGGTCTGTTGAAATTAAACTGTTTTAACTGTAGAGGTTACTAGGAAAGGTCACTCTGAAAAATGGACACACAAATATATGAGCTCACACACAGCCATTTTATCACTTACAAAGCATATCTGCTCAATTCACAAGTACAATAAAAATGGGATAGCTTCCAGCTGCCAGCTTAGTAAACTGATCCTAGAATCTGAAAGTCAGTTTAAGTGCTTTCTGCCTCAGTAATGAAGATTTTGGCATAAAAATGTAGTTAATAATTCTATTTATGCATGAGTAGAATTAGAAAGCAGCTCACATACTGATGGCTGTATTGATTTGTGCAAAAGTAATGATATATTAAAAACCCATTCTGGCATGCATTCAGAGTTAGATTTACTTTATTGACTAAAATCTTTCACTTTTGACAGTCACATGATAGAGTAGAATAAAGCATTAAATTCCTTATGCAGTATTAACTGAAGACTAAGTTAAAGATGAAAGAGGCTTTCATGCTTCTTGGAGTAAGAAGTAATAGTATGGTGAGAAAAAATACCACAAGTCACTCAAATATTTAGATATTTAAAGTGCATTTCTGAGTCTTCCTATTCTAAGTGTTGAGCCTGATCATTTAGCATGTACCACTAATTCGTAGACTATGAAAATTTCATATCAAGCAATATCTATATTGTATTTGAGCTACTGTGCAAGCATTGAAAGACGTGGACATGTGTGAAGTAACTTGTTTCATGTGAAATATACAAAATAAGGATAAAAGAAATGCTTTGATAGAATGGATAACATTGTCCTAATTCTGCAAAAGTCATCAAACAGTATAGGTAGAAAATCTTCCACCTCAACTGGTTTAGAGCTGCTGTATTAGTGAGTATAAGCATATTATTTATGGAGTTATTCTGGGGAAGTCCCCCCAAAGTAGATGGAATATTTTGTTTTATTGTGTACAGTGATAAAATAGTAAATAAATACTTGTGCTGTAAAACAGAACATTGTGGCAAAATCAATGAAAAGGGCAATGCTAAGTATGAAAGCAAAAGGGAGAAGATATATATTAAAAACTCTGTTACCTTCAATCCAAAAATATTGGTTCTGTTACATTTGAATTGTATGATACAATTGTATGGCAGTATTTAATGCATTAACAAAATAAAATTTGCTTCTCGTGAAATATTTCTTACAGGACAGATGCTTTGCTGGTGAAGCTGTCTTTATTAATAGGCAAAGAAATGTTTTATGCTGCTCTTTGGGGCAGTGTCCTGGCCAGCCCTTCAGTAAGGCTACCGGCTTCTCTCTTTGTTGTCAATCATATCAACAGAGAGTTGTCTGGAAAACAGCAGAAGTACATGCTGGGGACTGATTATAAGCTCACAGTAAGTTCATTACACCCCTATTGGGATAGTCTTTGCTACCATAATACTAAGAAATCCCTGTCTTTCTTGGTACAACTTAACTGCAAAAGGCTCTTGAAAGTGAGAAAAATTACTTCAGGAGATAAGGTTATGGACGATCTCACCTACAGTTATAACAGTGGAACATGCCTCTACATACTGACCAAAAATTGTAAGAATGACAATAGCACCTGCAGAATTTTTTCCCAGTTGTAAGAGTTTTCTAGGTAATTTAGAATAAGGAATGAGTGGGATGGGGGGTTTTTTGTTTGAAGAAAACCTAATTTAACCCTTTTTATTCTTGCATTGCAGTCATGACCCAAAGCTCCAGTCACTACTGGGGCCCTATTATGTTAGATACTGTACAAACACACAATTGGAAAAAAGCATCATCAGATTATGCACATTTAAAAATGATGATGGTGAGAAGTGATGCTGATTTACCAGCACATTCTTATGCTTAGTGAAGTGACTATTCTCTGCAAAGAGGATAGCTCCCTACCTGTTGTCCAGAAGTGCTTAGGTAAGGGAGGTCAGAATCTTCATATTTCTCAGCTCCAAAAAGGAAGACATAAAATGAAAAATAGAAAATAGGTAGAAAAGAGGTGTACAGGTGAGAACTGTCCAAGAGTGACATGTCCTTTGTAATTTTTAACTTAACTCCCAACAACCCAGGCTTCTGAAGTTATAATAGACTGCTGTTTCTTTTGAAATCACAAGTACGTAATACAGTCTTAAGAATCTGACTTGGCCTAAACCAGAAAAGATGAGAAATTAAAAATGAAGACAATGTGCCCTCCTTTATTTGTTGCCTTTTGTGTTTAAGGATAGAATGTCAAAATTTTTCACTGTACGTCAGATATTATAATTAAGTTTTTTAATACAGCAAAAGCTGTGTTAACCGGTACTTCATTAGCCAGAAAACTCTATTAACCGGCATCCGAGGGACGAGGCAAAAGTGAAACCGGAAGTACCACTTCCGGGGGACTTCCCATTTCACTGCCACGAGCTGAGTTTTTTTTCGCTGCTTCTTCAGCCTATGACCCAGGGCAAAATAGCCTGTGTGAGGCAAAGCAGCCTGTGCAGGGCCCCCTTCTCTCTTCCCCAGCACACTGACGCTGGGGAGTGCATCAGATGGTGCACATTTGATTAACCAGAATATTTGATTAACCGGCATCCCCCATTCCCGGGGGATGCCAGATAACAGAGCTTTTACTGTACATACAAAGGTGTTCTTTTGCAGTACTTGGAGCCTTGTCAGTATTTAAAACAGTACAACAAAGCCCTGCCTCGGCAAACTTGAGAAAAAGCTCCCCTCCATTTTATGTCTTTCCCCTAAATGGAAACAAATTGCATCCCTCTCCCTCTCTCCCTTTCCCTCTGCCTCTATTACTAGAATAATGGAATGATGGACCAGTACCTGCATCTTCTGAATCTTTCTGATATCTAACACTGTCACTGCTTATACTTACATTCCAGAGTTCAGCAAACCCAAGTATGCTGTCACATATATATGAAAAATTGTTAGAAACTGTTCAGGGTCTCTTCCTGTTAGAAGGACAATCATTTTAAACGTTCATATTTTCATGCTTTTCAAATAAGATACTGATTTTGTTTCTGTTTAAAATACTTCAAATATTTGATAGCCGTTAACAAGCCTTGTAAATTAGGTAATGAGAAAAATGTTAAGTAAAATAACCTTTTTTTCTTCATACTACAGGTAAAAGCATTGTGTGTGGCAGTATTGGATTCAAATGTTCTTGTTCAAAGAAACACATTAGAAGTGGTTCTCTTCTTTTTCCCATTTTATACTTCTTTGGTAAGAGAATCCTTTGAATGCTAAGATGACTGCATTTTATTGGGGGGAAGCTCTTTATAGAAAACTACACTATCTAGACATTTCTCTAAAACTGTGCCAGGTTTTTTTTTACCCTTTAGGGACAATCAAAATCTGTCTGAGTTTTCATTGACTTCAGCAGAATTCACAGCTAATTTTCCTTCTACAAAGAGCCCAAACATTAGCGATGGAACATTGTTTTTAATTGCACACTTACCTTCTGCTACAACATGAAGCATTCAGGCCTGGGTAACTAAATGTTTTCCTACAGAGAAGTTAGGTATTCAGGGTTGTCTGGACTAAATTAAAATATTTACAAAGAGCCTATGAAAACATGTATTTAGTGTGTAAATCAGTAGATTCACCATCTAATCTGTCTCCTGGCAGATTCTAAGTTACAAATCCCGTAATGGTAATGGGTTGTCCTTATTTTCCTTTATTACAGTAGCACGCTTAACATAGCTTTCCAGTTTGTGTCTGAAATTTTTTTTTATAACCTTTAGAAATTAGCAAGTGTGATCTCTTTCAGAGAGATCACACAGCTAAATTTCCCTTTTTAATTTTTTCTTCTTTTGTGTAGGACTGCAATGAAAGTGCTATTCCACTGCTCAGGTCTGATATAGTTCATATCCTCTCAGCAGCTACTCACACACTCTTGAGAAGAGACATGTCCCTAAATAGAAGATTATACGCATGGTTATTAGGTACAGTGACTTTTGGTTTACACCACTAATTGTATTTTTCCATGTTTAAAAAAAAAAGTTGGACATACTTTCCAGAAATCATAAAATTGTGACAAAATAGAAAATCCTACTTCATTTTGCTCATCAGTGACAGCATTTTTGCATTTGAAATGTTCCATCATGCAAGTATTTCTTTTTCTGTTAATAAACTATAGTTAATTCTGTCACCTTAAATTGTAACGTGTCTGGTAAATTTCTCATAGACCAACTTGGAATTAATTCTCAGTTTGTTTCCTAACTAATTCAAGGGATAATTTTACCCAGATAACATACACCCCACTTCTTGCGGCAGGAATGTACATTCTTTTTTGTCTTTAAAACTTACATTCCATAAAACTTGAGTATCTGCAGTGATGCTCTACTGATGTATTTTTCAGACTGGGTCATGTGTGCCACAGTCAGATGATTCGTGAGTTGGCTTCAGGTTGAGCATGAGAACAAAATCGTTATAGCTAAGCCAATTAAAATGACAAAAGTGATATTCAGTAGGGGTGTGCAAAGTGGGCCGTATTCAATTCGGATTCGGCCTGATTCAGGGGACAGTGATTCAATTAATTGGTTCAGGTCACTGTCCCAACTCGATTCAGCTGAAGCATCGAATCTTCAGATTCGGAGATTCAGCGATTTGGTCACAGACGCAGCTTTAAATGTTTTTTCTACCTACTTCGATGTACCAGGTGGCTCATGAATACTGAGATGGTGAAGCGAATGGAACATCCCATAGGAGCACAGGGCCCCCCCTCCCACGCCCCCCCAGTTTGGCAGTCGGCCACAGGGAGACCCTGGGTGCCCCCCCAAACTCAGGAGCCACCAGTCGCCGAGGCGAAGGGGGGGTCCCCTGCACGCTCTGCGGCGGACCTGGAAGTAGACCAGAAATGCTTCTGATCCATTTTCAGATCTGCCTCGGAGCATGCTGGCCCGGCCGCCCCCCCCCCCCCCCCCCCCCCCCCCGCTCCCATGGGACAGTCTGTCTGCCCCAGCATCTTGGCATTCATGAGCCGCCTGGTACCTTGAGGTATGTAGAAAAAACATTTAAAGCTGTGTCTATGACTGAATCATTGAATCTGTCTGAATCAATCCAGAGGGCTCTGATTTGATTTCGATTCGGAGATTTGGCTGCTGAATCTCTGCCGAATCGAATCAGCGGAGACCCCAGACCCCAAGCTTTGCACAGCCCTAATATTCAGGTTACACAACATAAGATAGCCTGTTGAACAAGCTATATTGATAGTTACTATCTTAGTGGATATCTCCATTTGGAAGACTACTTAGTTTTAAGGTTGCTGGTTATCTATTGGTATTGCAGTGCCATGTCCTGCAGAGAATTCAGAGCAGTTCCAAAACTATCAGAAGCTTGAAGAGTCATAGTAATTCTAGTATTATAAAATCCTAAATCTGTCTGTCTGTCCGTAACACTTTATTTGTGCTCTGACAAACAGCCAATTAGAGCGTGAAGAAACGTTCTGACAGAAGGCAGCCTGTTGCCATGATGGTGGGGACACAGGGGACGAAGTGGTGCGGAGTGGGCGTGAGCCCAGCGCGGGGGGGGGGGAGCGGGCCTGAGTGGGGGCAAAGCCAGCCCGCCGTGCTGGGAAGGGAGGGGAGCAGCGGACCCAGCCCAGTGCAGCCACAGGAGCAGCTGGGGGAGGGAAGGAGTGGTCCTCCTCCCCCTGTTGGTCCTGAATCCACTTCTCCTGTCCCCGAGCAGGCCCAACGTTAGGGGGGAGTGGGCACACTGTGGCGTCAATGGTGATGGTGGGGCCAGGGGAGGACTGGGCCTGGGCCTGACACTGGGGTGGCAGGGAGCAAGCCTGAGCCAGGGGAAAAGCCAGGCCACTGCGGCAGTGGGTGGGGGGGGTTGGGGGGTGGCCAGTGGGCCTGGCCCAGCCCAGCCCAGGCCAGCTCTGCCCAACATGGCAGCTGTGCGGGGAGGGGAAGAGCAAGCCTCCTCCTCCTGTTGAGCCCGGGCCCACTCATCCCCCACCTCCACTCCCCCGCATCAGCCCCAAGCCTGCTCCTCCCAACCCCATGCCGCTGCCTGGTTCCCCCAGGCCTGCTGCTGGCCCCCACCCCCTCCCCTGACATGACGCCCAGCTTCTCCCCACCCTTGGGTGTGGTCCCCCCCCTGTGGCAGGGAGAGGGGAGCAGGACCAGATCCCAAGCATCAGGAGGGCAGGAGGAGTGGACCTGGATGTGGGGGGGGGCCCAGGGCTCTGTCCCCACCCACTCCCCCCCTCCCCATTCTTGAGCCATTCTTGATGGGCAATTGGCTAGTGTGATGATAAAGTCCTTGTCCAATTGGCAATCAGTGGCAGTGGTGCCATTGAGATCATGAAGCTAGGGTTCCACCCAGAATATTTAGTGTTGTGGGAGGGTGGTGGAGAAAGACAGTAACTTCAAAGACCTCTTCTCATTCACCCAATCCAAAACATTCTTCAGGTAGGCTTTGAAGGGGCTTGTTCCTGTTCCTTACTGCCATGCAGGTTGGTCACACTGATAAATCAGAGAAAGATTTGGTTCACTTGGCCTTGGCTTTCACACAAACACACATTTATACAGTTACTTGGCCTGGATTGGATTATAGACTATATTTAGAACAAAACACAAGTTAATAATAATGAATTAATAAAATTTGTTTGCAGTACTCCTGTAAATTAAGTATGAATGAATCCTGTAAATTGTGTCATTATTTTCTGTACTCATGTTGGGTTTATTTAACTTATAGGTTCTGATATTAAAGGAGGTACTTTTGCTCCAGATTCCACAGCTTCTGAAGATCATGCCATCTATTTCTTTGGGAAATACTCCAAAGATCTTTTAGTTGAGGTTGGTTTTAATCTACATACGATTATTATAATCCATGCTAAACTTCAGAACAAACTGTTTCTCTAATTGTTCAGACTGTTTAGTATGTCTTTTGAGACCTCTACGCTTGAAACATAGTGGAGAAGAGGAGATCATTATTTTGTCTCCTCTGTCTGAATGTCACTATGCTATATTTGTTCCACTGGGGAAAACTGATGATCTGTCAAAGATGTTAATATCTGAATTATTAAAAAATCCTCTTCGTACAGAATAGTTATGATTCCTGAATGCGTATTAACTTAAATTGAATTTATTTTGATTATCCAGCCCAATTCAGTCTCTACCCATCTTGAATAATCAAGGTCTGACTGTATTTGGCACCTAATATAAGAATCGAGCGCTAAGGAAGACCTAAACCTGTAAACATGATGGTACCTCTCCTAGATGTAATGTTTTGATATTTTTCTTTTTAACAGAGTTTGACTGAAATACTACATCAGAAGTTTTCAGAGTCTGACTTAGAAGAACGGTATCAAGCATATCTCAAACCTTTCCGGATTCTGCTTAGTCTCCTTGATAAACCTGAAATAGGTAACAACTGTCACTACTGACATGCATTGTGTGGGACTTATGCTGCAGTGAGGGCTTGAACTGTCATGGACTTTCTCTTCCCTATCTGTATGGGGCAGCCACTTGTTTTGCTCAGATTACAGCCCTGAAGCCCTGTTTGGGGAAGCAGCCATCTGCTCCAGCCTCTATATTTTGCTTGATCTGCAACCCAAAATATTTCAGTTCTGTTTCTGTTTAGATCTTTTCCTTGGCCTTTGTCTGCTTCTATCCACAGCCCCTTTAACAGGCTGTATACGTCCTCTAGAGGTTGGCAAACTATTATTCTTACTGTTTCCTGTTTAACATTCTGGTCATCACTGTAGAGTTGGGAGGGGCCAGGGCAAGCTTGACCCAGGTTGGGTAATTGGCTGGTCACTACCCTGGTGAGGATTGCAGGAGAGGCCCAAAAGATGGTACATCTGTCACCCAAGATGTGCACTAGATAAAGCCTATGGCCTAAGGGGGCTGCTCCAAGACCAGAGCAGGGCAGTATAAGTTGTCAATGCGTGAAAGAGACCCTGTGAGAGGGGGTGGAGCATGAGAGGCCATAGTCAGAGGAGGCTGGTATGAGTGCGTGTATGAATGAGGCCTGACAGTGAGAGAGCTAAGCTTGGTCTGGCTGTAGGCTTACAGCATAGTGTTGCCTGGATGCCATCTGTGAGGTTTGGGCTTCAGTGTAGGGGAATTAATAATTAAATTAATGTATTAAATAAATATTTCAGTGACAGTTTCTGGTAAAATTCTCATATCTCCTTCATTGGGAAATGTTTTTCTACTTGGAGAAATGGGAGACTCCTCTGCTTCTCTAAATTCATTTTCCCTGCTTTCTTTACAAATCCTTCAATACATCCATATGAAAAGCCAGGATATAAGTACCTGTTATTTACCAAGTGAAAAAAATTGTTATGCAGATTTTCAGGGCACTTAGTGTTTGTCTCTAAAGGAGTGGGGATAATGCTTCCTCAGCTGCTTGATTAGACAAAATAAGACACTAGTGACTATTTATTTTGAAACAAGCTGTAAAAGAGTGTTTGTTTTTTTTCTTAAGAGAAACACCTCTTTTGTTAATTAAATGCTGTAAATCAGGAGTTGTCAACCCACAAACAGGGGGCCAAATTTGACCTGCAGAGCCATGTCTTCCAGCCAACTGGGCTCTCCACAGTTGGAAAACTTTGCAGCTGAGGAGCAGTGGCAGCTAATTGCCACTCGCCTGCTGCTAAATGTCCAGACCTGTGGGAAACTCCATAGGATGGATAACATGGCCCTGCACATTAGAGTGTGTGGTACGGGGCTCCATCCAGCCCTCAAACCAGCCTTACACCACTCATCCAGACCTCCTTGACTAAAATTTGAGCACCACTATTTAAAATGATAAAGCAGGTGCAATTACAGTCTCTTATAACTGTTAATGTATTTTTTAAAATTAAAAAGCTACTGATGGGAGAAATTGTTATACGAGGCCATTGGAGTAATCAAATGTTGTAGTGTCTTCACTTAGAAAAGAGTTGCTGGCTGTATTATGGCAGCAATCTTAAAGACAACTTTTATTTTGGTAAGAACCAGTGTTCATCTGAACAACAGAATAAAGATTATTCTTGTTTCATGGTAGTATCCAAAAAGTACACCATACAAACTCCTGAGCCTTAAGGTAATGTGAATCAGAGGTCATTTTAATTTCAAAACAAATATACTATGAATTAAAAAATAAGTAAATAATGAAACACACAGCATATGGCCTCTTGAGGCTCTTGGCTTGATCTTAGATCCTGGTCTTACCACTGAGAAGAGCTGAGCACACGCAAGTGGAGCAAAGTAATTTTTTTTAAAATAGTTATTAGCCCAAATTCAATTTATGAACAGACAGAGCTGTTAATGAATTTAATGAGTAACTTCTGCTGGAAAAAAGAGGCAATTTTGGAAAATTAGAGATGGTTAATTTCAACTTTTTTCATTTAAAAAATCTCTTGTATATTTTTAATTAAAAAGGGTTAAAAACACCAACATGCAAATATTTCTTTTTTTAACAAAAAATTGTTTTATCCTAAATAAATCATTCTTTTTTTAAGATTCTCTTAGTCACAAACCAAAAAATTAACTTACAGTTGAAACCAAGTTAAAGAAGAGCTGAACTGGGTTAGGCCTGATCTTCAGCAGTATTGTTATCTCCCTTACCATATGCATAATCTTTTTTGTTTTTTCCTTGCTTAGACTTTTTTTCTTCGTTCATAAAAGTGATCCTAATACAGTTAGGCACATGAGTTTCCTGTTCCTTAGCTATCAGCTTTTCCAGTATACATACATGTCAGACGTCACTGTCACATTTGTACTGAGAACTCATCTAAATGTTTTCTTACTAAATCTGGGCTACTGTTGTCAGCAAACTTATCCTGTTGCACAGGTAGGCTAAGTTGTATGTTCACATTGTCATTGATGTGCTTTTATATAAATAGCTGAAGTGACAGAAACAATCCAGGCATTCATAAAAAAAGTATACTGTATTCTTCTGAAGTGATACATGTAATAAATAGTCAGCCCAGCTGTGACCTACAGAAATCTCCCATTTTAATTTGCTACAGTGGATAAGGTAAAATTTTAATCTTGCATGTAGATTTGTCATCTTGCCATGGGAACCTGGATAGTAGTTTATAACATCATAGAAAATATCCTCATTCCGGTATTTTAAATTGGTAACAATGGTGCTGTTTTTCACTCGCCTTCAGAAGTGGACTAAAAGCTTGTAACTGTTTAGTACAGGAGTTGTTTTGGAGTAATCGCTGGATTTATTTTGCCTTTGATTGCAGGGCCACCAGTTGTTGGGGATTTGTTCCTTGAAGTGATTAGAGCCTTTTATTCCTATTGCAAGGATGCATTGGGTTCTGACCTTAAACTTAGCTACAGTCAGAATGGCAACATACTTACAAGGTATGCTTTAACTTAGACCTGTTAATAGTTGAAACTACTCAGAATAAAGCCTAGCTACTCATGTAATCCATTCAGTAATCTTCAGGGATCCTGCTTTTCTCTGTTTAAAAATTGCTAATTGTCTGATGGAAAAAAAATCGCAAACTCTGATTAAAAAACCCAAAATCCACATTTTCCCGCAATTAAAATGAAACGCTACTATATATATATAGTATGCTGTGATTCCTGGGTAATAATATCAGATTTATTACTTGCATGTCCGTTGACAGAACTCTGAAGTTTATAGATCTCCAAATCAGATTAAATATTTTTTGCCTTGAAAATAAAGCTAATCTTTAAAATTTTTGGCCTTCATAATCTTTCAAGCCAAGTTTTCAGTGATAGAGGCTGCTGACAGACATGAAAAAAACCAAAACCAAACAGCACTTTACCAGCAGAGGCAGCACATTATTTCAACCCGGCTCTACAGCGTCTGTACAGACCATGCGCTTCAGCAGGGCTTTTTAGCATTTTTATCTAATAGCTGATTCAATAGCTGATAAAAGTGCCAAAAAGGCTCCACTGAAGCACATGATCTACCCAGACATTGGGCAAGTCAGGTCAAACTAATACAATACCACTTCTGAGCATGCACTGGGCTTGGTGTAGGGGCATGCTGAATTTAAAGTGCCGTTTTGGGGGTTTTTAATGTCTGTAAGCAGCCAGATTGATTAGTCCAAAATTGCATGTGTGCATTTAGTCTTCACTGATTTGTTTTTGCTTTTTCTGTGTCTTGCAGTTCAATCAAAGAGAATAAAAATGCCTCGGAAATCGTTAAAACGGTCAACTTGTTGATCACATCCTTAAGTACAGATTTTCTATGGGATTACATGACCAGATGTTTTGAAGACTGCTTCAGGTAGTAATGTTTTTTTGTTTTGTTGTTTTTTTAAACAAACACCTTAAGCATTACAGCAGGGTAAAAAAACCTAAAAACCTTAGTCACAGATTTTAGATATGAGTGCCATGATCAACACTAGGGGAGGAGATGCACAGTTAGATCCCAAGCTAACAAAATAATGCAGTTTGTTAAATCTGAAGCAATTTTACCCATCTAAAATTTAAATCAAATTTTTTGGCTTCCAGTACAACTACTTATGTTTTTTTCTAGAAAACAATTCAGAAATAAGAAGCATGAAAGTTATATTTTTATTGAAGGAGTAAGAGCAATATCACGGTCTTATACTAAGTCCCAGCAGACGTTACAGTTAAGATGCAATTAACTTGTTAATTGCACCATAAATAGTAACTGGACACACATTCAGACAATTAATGGCATGACAAAATGAGAAACCAACCACAAAAATATTATATGTTTTGTGTCATATTTTTGTGGCTGGTTTTCATTTCGCCTTGACTTCAACACATGGTAGCTTAGTCCTGCCTTTCAGCATGATGTCAGCTGAATGGCAGGACTTGGTTGATAGTTCTCTTGTGTCAGAAGGCTGACAGCTATGTGATGAAACCCTGCGTGGAGCTTCACACTCATGTTTGCATGTTGTTGAGAGGAGGGGAGTTCATCAGCTGGGCTAGGGTGCCAGGTAGCAGGGAGCTGTGAGGCTCCCTGTGCCCCAGCACAGTGCTTGTCTTGCCCTGTAGCTGTCATGGAGGCTGAGAAGTGAGGCATAGCTCCCAGAGAGCTGCAGAGCAAGGCACTTGGCACATCCTAGGCATGGGGCCATTGGTATCAGGGAGAGATTCCCTGATCCTAGGGTCCCCATGCACCAAGACCTTTAAAAACATCCCTGGCACATGGGGTAGGGGAACTTCTCCCGGATCCCAGGGCCATGGTATGCTGGGACCTTAAAAAAAACATGTGTACAACTGGACTGCATGCAGGTTTTTTGACATCCCAGTGCAAGGCTGAGACCGACAATGAGCTGATGATTGGTCCCAGCCCTTGGAACCACACTAGAGCATTGAACCAGCTTCAGTGTGTTTCTAGGGCTAAAACTGGCTATCGCCCAATTGCTGGTCCAGCCCTGGGACTGCACCAGTTCAGGCGGGGCTGCAGGCATCTCGCTTTCATATTGCTGGTGTAGAGAGAGTTCTGAATCATGATCCCAGGACTGTGATCTGGGGCTTCCTGTGCACTGGCAAGTAGTAATGGTGCAGTTGGGATCTGATCCCCAATCCTAAAATTGTGGCACGTGGCAGATCTGAGTCACACCATTAAATGAATGCATGCCAGGAACCTAACATAACCTTGCTAGCAGCATTACAGCATATGGTGGCTGCATCATATACAAAGATCTTGCTTTGTATCTTCCCACCCGATATGGAAACAAAATTATAAAATAGTTTGAGACTTTTTGGCATTCAATCGTTCGTGCCACAATAAATGTTGTTCAGCTTCTAAAAGTGTGCAGTTAAATATGAGGTTGCACTTTCATTCCATCCCCAGTAGTCATTACAAAGAAGTCATCATCTTAATATCTAAGTATTCAAACTATATTTTACTTATTGCTTGAAATGAGCTAGTAGTTATCAGTATGGTGTATTGCCACTATTTCTCTGCTATGGTCCTGAATTTCTTAATTTCATCTTCAGAAGGTGAAACCCCAAGAGGGTCTTTTTTTCTCCTTTTTTCTGTACCTGCATACTAATAATGGAGGATTTTGTCAGGTGAGAGAAGTTAGTCTACCTTGTAATATTGCTTAATACGTAATATAAACATTAAGAAAGAGAAGAAGATGGTGTCTGTCATGATTTGGATACTGCAATGTCATCTTGTTTGACTGCCACAATCAAAGAATTCTAAGGTGAATGGAACTTCATGCACTAAAAATAAATAAGCTTTAAAAAAGACTTTGCCTAAAACTTCCAAGTTAATTGTAGCAGGGGAAGGAAGCAAATCTCTTCCCTTGTTGGTTTGTATTATTCACATTGATGCCAATACAAAGAAGATTAAGTTTTTATCATTTAAAAAAATTCTGGAAAGATGTAAGAATACCATATCTGTTTTGAAAGGACACATTTTTTTCTTTCAATGCCAGAAATAAATCCATGCAGACGAAATACCCTACTGAGAATGTTAGCTGTCCTCCTACAGTTTCAGAACTCTGCACGCTACTGGTGTTCCTTCTTGATGTGATTCCTTTGGTAAGGCAAGATTGACGTAAAAGTTAATTGTTCAAAGATTTAAGTCCCTTTTCCTTTCTCTTTCATCAGATAAGTTTTCAGCTGGCTACATTTTTATGGGAAAACTATTTTAACTGTTTCCCACCTGGAAAACGTATGAACAAACACAGTCCTTTTAGCCAAATCCTCTTTTCCCTTACTCATATGAGGAGTTTTGTTCAAGGCCACTTAATATCATGTGAACAGGGGATAGAAGTTGCTTCTAGAATTTTTTGAGTGCATAAGGCAGATGTGGCATGAGAGGGGTTCTTTTGCCAGGAGCATTTTATATAACATATTCTCTGCCTATGTATGTTTTGAACATCTATGGAATATCTATTAGAACGTGTCTGACATGCAATTCATTCTCCAAATCCAAAAGCTCCCAAATAGATATATTGAATGATACTAGGTGAGGAATAAAAGGAAGAATCTTAAGTTTCTAATGATAACTGAATACTTTTTAACAAAAGTAACTTATTAAGATGGAGATTGGCAGAATGTTTTGTTATCTGTTCTCAGAAATTTTTCCATTTACAGAATCATCATATTTTTAAGGAGGAAAGAATACTCTATTGTTAGGTTCTGCTGGTTGGGGTGATAAGTTACAATGACCTTTTTACAAAGTTATCAGTAGTTGAAATCCATGAAATTTTAAGGTGTTGTTCCACATTTGATATGAAGAATGAAAGGAGAAAAAAAGTAGCTCTGTTTAAAACAAATCTGTGTGCCTTAACTGTCAGTGTGCATTCCCAGTTGGCCACATCTTTGGTTATTAAAAAACAGACTTTGTATTATGCAGCTAGAAAATAGTAACATCCATCTGTCTGCTAAGCTTGTTATCAGTTATCTATGTCTAATAATGCCTGTTCTTTTAGGAGCTTTACTCTGAAGTGCAGACTCAGTATCTACCACAGATGCTCAGTTATATGGTGCAGTCTCTTCTAGAAAACATGGACACCCTAAGTTTACCAGAACTCATTCATGCCTTAAAGACCTGTTTTAAAGTGCTTAGCAAAGTACAGATGCCCCCATCATACTTGGACATGGAAACTGGAAGTGGAAACACGGTAGGTATAGCTGCAAGGTCTGTAGCATGTTTACATATGAATGGCAGCTCACAAATTGTTAAAAGAGTTAGCATTATTAAAGTAATATCTGCTACTATTTTTTCCATTCAAACTCCACTGTTAACTGCACCAATAGATACATTGTTGTATCTTCTGCACCACAGCTCCTTCTACAGGCTCCAAACATTTTGTGTCATGATCTTGGTCTTTTATAGGTCATCTTCCCCAACCTTACTTGATTTGTTTATGCCAGCATAGGTTTGTCTCAAACTGGCGTTTATTAGTAGTTCCTTCCTTACTCCATCTTGTCCACTGAAGATATGGATTTCTATAGTTGCTACTTGATTCACTGGTAAGACATTCAGCAGCGTGTTAATGCTAAATGTTCAGGTCATCAGATCACGCCTATTCTTTTTTTGTGGTCAAGGACTGCCTTGTGGTTTTAAGATATGACAGCTAACGCAATATATTGTTAAACAACTGCAAAAGAACATAGCCAAGGATTAGAAATGTACAACACGAGCAAACCACACCATTAACAAATGACAAACAGGAGTACAAGGAAATGTACATCATTAGAAGCTATAACGCTTAAAGAGTAAGTGCTCAGTTAGACATTGGTAGACTGGTGAATAGAGACCCTTCTTTTCACTCTTGATTACACATTAAATTATTTTTTAGGCTGCTGTTACACAATATTAGATCACAAAGATGCTGAACATAACCGGAGGTGTCAGGTGTACAGATTAAAATTAGTTTAATCTGGTTTTAGATGCGATAGGACTGTTTATCTATAGCTGTGTTCCGCTGCCTCAGAAATATTTGATCTCTAACACCTGGTAGACGAGGGGAGGGAGGTCTTCCATTTCTCCTCCTTTCTGCCTACCTCAGCTCAACATAACTCCCAAGTACATAGTTAATAAAATGTATACTTCCATTTCAGAGCCCAGTAAAGAAAGAAGGTGGTAGCATAACTTTAGAAACTAAGCCTGCACTACAGGATGATGTTGATGATACTCCTTTCCCTCCGCTCAAATCAGAAGACAGTGGCATAGGTCTAAGTGCCTCCTCCCCAGAGCTCTCTCAGCACTTAGGAGTGCCAGGTGTGACTTTTGAGAGAGATGATGTCTGGAAAAAGGGAGGAAGCATTCAGAAAACTTTGAACTGTATCCAAGAGCTGGTTGCTAAGTTTGCTAGTAAATATATTTTTGGAATGCATTTACAAGAGCCTGGCAATGGAAGCATTTCAACAGTGACCCGGACTGGTGAAGAAGGGAAGGAAAACAAGCATGGAGTTTCTGAAAGTTCCAGCAAGAAGAAGAATTCATGGGAAGCCAAGCAAATTACTGTGCCTCAGTTTAAACAAATGCTTTCAGACTTGTTCACAGTTCGAGGGTCACCATTTAAACAGAAAAATCTGGAGCCACGTTCCCTTTCAGACTGTGACCTTGGTAGTAAGAAAGTAAAAGAGGAAGAAGAATGGGACATTGAGCAGGTAATGCTTGACTTGGGAGACATTAAAGAAGAGTGCAGAGAAGCTTTTGCTGCTGCTTGTCACCTTTTACTGGACTGCACCACATTTCCAGTCTACCTTTCTGAGGAGGAAACTGAACAATTGTATTTCTCTCTCTTTCAAGTTCCTGGTAAGAATAGGCTTTTGTTTGGCTAGCTTGTCATATAGTGGAAATTACAAATGAAGTGAATTATGTACTAGAAATTCACCAAGCATATACATGCATTATTACTTGCCAATGTTTGCAAATGAAATACATTTTCGTAAGCTTGAAGGCAAATTGCGTTCGTAACTTGGAGAAGGTTGGCGCTGTGGGTTTTTTACAGTTCTTAAATCCATTTTGTTCTCTCTCTCTCTCTTTTTAACAGTTTGTTACAAGTATCATGGCAAAGAAAAATTGTGAGTGGCTTTTAGTATACCCTTGTCTTAAGTAAGACAATTCTCCCTTATTCCTCTCTACCCTCAGGGTTATGAAGAAAACAAGGGACAGTGCAGTCTGTCAATCAAGACCAGGACAATCTGTATAATTAGGGCTCAATCCTGTTCCCATTGGGCATTTTGGACTTTAGTTTTCATACGAGTAAGTGTCATTTCTCAGAGAGAAAGTATAGAGGTAGGACTAGGAAAAGGGACACTTGGATTCCCTTTCTGAATTCATTACAGGTTTCTGATGTCACTGTCAATAAAGTGGTGATAATAATGAACTGCATGGGTAAATTGCTGGTGTTTAACATTGAAGGTTTTTATGTGATTGCAGTGTCTTTTATGTGCTCATCTCCGTGTTAGTTCATACTCTCAATCTTTGTTGTTCAGCTTAGTTTTCAAAATGTCACATTGGTGTCAGTACAAGTTACTGTGGAAGATTTTCTCAGACCTAGTCCTGAGAAATTAAGGAAATTTAGAAACAAAAAGAGAAACTTTTGTAAGAAAGGGTTACATAGGAACCTGTGGAAAATATAAAATTATGCACAGAAACATAAATAATGTCCATTTTCTTTTCTTCTTTTTTTAAATTCAACTTTTCTGCATATTTTTAGTTTCTGACAGGTTTTAACTTTTACTTAGTGAGAACACCTCATGTTGCAGTAGAAAATGATACTCCAGTAAATGATATTGGTTAGAATAATTTTGGAATACTTTCCCAGGCAAATCATCCGTGTCTAAAATAGACTTGTTTTGTGTCTGTGGGAGTACCATTCTGTAAGTATAAATGAAAGTGTGCCTATCTCTTTAAAAGGGCTGCTCAGAGAGGCTGAGAGTAGACAGCTCTAGGTGGCTTGTTGAGGTTTGTGATGTGTCCCTGTCCCGTCATTCTCCCCTGTCCTCCCTGCTCTTTTGAGCTGAAAAATAATTTTTGGATAACATTAAATTTCTGCTAGGATGATCAGTCTTATGCATATATGTGTGCTTTTTAAATTAAAAAAATAGTGAGAGCCAAGCTAATGCTACATTTTAACGTGTAGGCTAAGTACAGACAGTCAAAAAGTCCAAGGCTGAATTGATTCAGTCTTTGCAGGTTAGTCTCAAAGATTGAACCAACAAGCAAATAAACAGACATTCACTTTTGATTCAGGAAATATAACCACATACCTGCAGTCACTCAAGCCAAAAGCTGTTGGGGGGGAGGGGGACACTAGAACATAGCTTTCTGGCACGTAGCCAGAATGGGCTGTGTATTCGCTTCCTCTTCCTGCTGTCCCCAAGGTCTCTAGGATTTGCAGTCCAGACTCACAGCAGCAGGATTCTGCAGAGTTGCCCATCACTTTCTCTTCCTGCTTCCAGGTGCCTCTGGGATTTGTAGTCTACAGTCGCAGCTAGCAGGGCAACTCTGTACTCAGGGAAAGGGAAGTTTAACCCCCCTTCATGGCCCCAGAACCCAGCAGGGGTTTGCCAGGAAGGGGGGAAGTGAGCTAGTCCTCATTGCTCCAGCTAGGGAGCAAAGGGATGAGGCCAGCCATGCTCTCTGAAGCAAACAGCACAGTCCAGCTCAGCCCAGAGCTGCAAAATGCTGGGGTGCTGGGGGACTGATTTAACTTGAGCTGGGAAGGGGTCTGAGACACAGTCATGTGCCTAGAGACCAATGCTTGCATTTGCACCTCCCCCCTCCATATCCTTTTCGTACCAATACTTAGTCTCCCACCCTGGCCCTGTTTGGTTACTGTTTTGGCCAGGAAAGACATGAAAGTCCCAGCACATTGGATGCAGGGAGAGGGGTGATGGCCAGAATTTCCGTCCCACAGGGTGGGCAGGTGGGTTACACAACAAACGCGGTTACCACCACCAGCTCTGTAGGGCCCCCTGCGGCCATAGGCTTTGCAGATAGAATGTTGCATGATAAGAACTCTGAAAGGCTTGGCCAGCACCCCCCCAGGCTGGTGCTTGGGGGCCATGGCTCCCTCCTGCCCTGCCCCGTCCCCCTTCCCCCCCGCTGGTACAGAAGTTTCATAAACTGGTTTGACCTAACTCAGTTAAGTCTGATACTTATCTTAAACCAGTTTCAGCCATTTTGAAACTGGTTTATGTGGACTGAACTTCTGTTCTGTTACAGGTTTAAATCAGTTTCTGATCAATTAAACTGGTTGATGTGTAACTTCTGTCCCTAGTCGTAAGAATTAATTTTATGGCATAGGGGAGGAAATGCATACCATCAATAGTATATAAGTAAGATAACATTATAGAAGGGCTAGTCATTTTAAAAAACTTGGGTTAAACAATTATGAACCGATTTAGATTTAAATAAATTATAATTAATTGAAAAAACAAAAGTGGATCTGTAATGAAGGTGTTGATTTAGAAAAAAACAAACTGGTTAAATTTAGGGAACTAATTAGTAAAGTCAGCTTGACTTTACATAGATTTGAACACTCAAGAAATGCCTAGCTTCTTCAAGTCAAAGGCGCTAAAAATTATCAGAAATCTGAATCTTAAACAAGAGGAAAAAACTTGTAGAATGGGGCTGCAGGCCTAAGAGAGAAATAGTAATGCTAAGAGATATATTAAGAATGAACAGAGACTGCAAGGAATGCAACTTGGTTTTTACAAAAGTAGATTGTGACTGATTTACCTGATAAAATAACTGATTTCCTAGTCAAAGCCATTGATCTCATTTGTCTGGATTTCAGTAAAACATTTGCTACATGGCAAAATTTTTTAGGCAAGCTGAAAAAGTTGGGCAATTGTAAGTTATTTAAGGAACTAACTTATGGGGAAATCCAGCAAGTGGTACTGAAGAGGGAAGTATCAAGCTGAAGGAGGATTACTGGTAGAGTTCCTCAAGAATCAGTCTTGGGATGGATCTTGTTTCATATTTTAATTAATAACCACAACAAGCAGTAAATTGTGCTAATGAAATTTGTTGATAATGAAGGAAGACATCAGGATATTGTACAGAAAGCAGTGGATGACCTTTAAGACTGGAATAATAAAAATGGGATGAAAGTCAATAATATAAGATGCAAGGTCATACACTTGGGGGCTGATAACAAAACATACTATAAGCTGGAACTCATCAGTTGGAAATGGCCTGAGGCAGAGAAGAACAGGGGTCTGTTAGTTGATGTCAGGGTGATTGTGAGCCACCAATACAATGTAGTCGCATGAAAATCAATTGCAGTTTTAGGATGTATCAAGAATTCTGTTCCTGGTAGTCATTTGAAGGTATTAATGTCATTGCACGAAGGTAGACCACATCTGGAATGTTACTTACCCTTCTGGTCGTTTCTGTTCAAGAATGAGTGACTGAAACTAGAACAGATACTGAGAAGAGATGTTACGTTGATTTAGGGCAGGGGTGGGCAAAACGCAGCCCAGGAGCCGGATGCAGCCCACCAGACGATTCTATCTGGCCTGCAGGGCCCCTAAAAAATTAAGAAAATTGATATTAATCTGCCCTGAACTGCCTGTCATGCGGCCCTTGATGGCTTGCCAAAACTCAGTAAGTGGCCCTCTGCCCAAAATAATTGCCCGCCCCTGATTTAGGGGAAGGATCATAGGACTGGAAAGGAGAGAGCCCATCTTGTCTTGTGAGAAGAGACTTGACATTTTTTTTTAAACCTAGTACAAAGAAGGCAGAGAAGACTTAGGACTTGATCTATATAAATACATCAGAGTGGTAAACATCAGAGAGGGAAAATAACTATTAGGCTAAAGGACAATATTGGCACAAAAATAAATGGATTTAGATCAACCATTAATACAGTTAAACTGGAAATCAAAGGACAGTTCTTGTCCATTAGCGAAACTGGCTTTTTGGAATGGTCTTACAATGAGAGTAGTAGAGGTCAAAATAAAAATGTTAACTGCTTTTAAGATGGAGCATACTCAGTTTTATGAAAGGAACTATATTGCATGCTGCCTCTGTCCCTTCTGATCCTGTGATGCTTGTACGTGTTTGATCACATAATCCAGCGGTGCTCAGTGTTTTGGCTGCACAGGCCAAATGAATGGTGCCAGGTTGGTTTGCAGGCTGGATCAGCCCCACTTACCAGGATTAGGGCTCTGGGGCCCCAGACCACCTCAGCCCAGCCCCACACACCAGGATCATACCCATGGGGAGCCCCATGGGCTGGATGACTCAGCATCAGGGGCTGGGGCTGGCCCATGGGCCCAGGGGTTGAGCACCCCTGATATAATCAAATATTTAAATAAGAGCCTTTTTCCTCTCTCTCTTTCTCTCTCTCTTCTGAGGAGGTGGCGATGCCAGCTTCCCACTATGGCTTAAATCCCTAATGACGATATGCTGCTGTGTGAAAGACTGCTATGTGCAGAACATGTCCATCTCCACGCTACTAGAAGTGATCAACCATTCACAATCACTGGCACTTGTGATTGAAGACAGAATGAAGCGGTATAAAATCTCTGGCCACAACCCCTTCTTTGGGAGATTGCAGATGGTTACAGTTCCTCCCATTGCTCCCGGGGTTCTAAAGCTAATCTCGGAGAAAACAGACTTCTATCAGGTACCAGTTTTTTACTGTACAGATATGTTTAGTTAGAAAGTGTAACACATCATTCCACAAATCTTCTTGTATGACTCAAGCATGCTATATCTGGGCACAGTGTTGAAGGCAGTGCACCTTCCTAACAACTTGATGCTCCAGTTTTTTATGTGCCCTGACATAGCTGCCTTTATACCATGATAATAAGACAGCAAGAGATTCAGTTGGCTGGTGGCTGCTGCCATCCCTCCTCCTCCTCCTCCTCCCCCCCCCCCCAAAAAAAAAATGTTAATTGACTGTTCTTCTTTCCTCTCCCATCAGGTTCTCTTTTCTTTTGTCCCAGTTGTCTTCAATGCTTAGTAGCTGTGATAGACTATGTTACATTTTATTGCTTTTGCATTTTAAGCCTTTACATTACAAAAGAAATCTTTGCATCACAAAAATACATGGAAGGATGAAGGATAAGAGATTCTAGCTACCTCCTGTTCTTTATTTATATTTTTATTGCTTGAATCCCATGGTCAGAAGATAAGATAGAAATGTAATCAGAACTGCTGGTAGAGGTGATATCTTTTAATAGACCAACCAGATTTTTGCAAAAAAAATCTTTAATTGCAAGTTTTCGGACACAAGCACCCTTCTTCAGGCATAGGAGAAAAGATTTTAAAAGCTCTCCTGGGTAGAAATGAAAGTTCATATTTCAGTAACATACTCTGTGCCCCAATATGAAATATGAACTTTCATTTCTACTCAGGAGAACTTTTACAATCTTTTCTTCAATGCCTGAAGTAAGGTGCTTTTGCCCAAAAGCTTGCAATTTAATTAATTAATTCTTTTTTTTGCAAAAATCTACCTGGTCTAGTAAAAGATATCACTTCTACCATGAGTTCTGATTCCTTTTGCCTCTAGACCAATATGGCTACAACCTGGATACAAACTAGAAACGGTACACTTGCCCAACAAAGGGGAATTTAAACATACATAAGATGTATCCATTGAAAGGCTTAATTCACTGTTTAGGATATGGTGTTGGACACGCATTTTTTTTACAGGCAAAATATTGTGGATAGTAAATAGGCTCCTCACCAAAAATAAATAAATAAATCCAAAAAACTGCACAGTATATTACAGAAGGCTATTGTATTTCTTATTATATTTAAAAAAAACACTACTAAGTATAGCAGTAAGGTAAATTAATTTTATAGCTTCTCTCTGCTTTTCAGTGCTGGGGCAACTCAACTTTATACTGGGTAATATAAAGGGAAACTTAGAGACATTAACTTGAAGGAAATCTGAATCAAGAATGTGACTAAGCCATAACTTTAAAAAAAAGGTGGGAAGGAATCTTCTAAACTTAATTTTTAATTGTTAAACTACTATGGGGATGCTCTGTTCAGTAATTCACAAGGGGCCCAAAACTCTGCTGCAGTGAGCAGGGCAAAGGCAGCTATGTTGTGTTACTAGTTCTTCAGTCTTTTTTCTGTATTCTGTGTGTACCAGAATGGTAAAAATAGTGTTGTCAGAAGATATTATTTTGAGTGTGGCACTCCTGTTGTCTTCGTCATAATTTTGGTATTCTGCATAACACATGAATCGTGCGTGTGTGTGCATTTTAAATTTACAAAATGGGAGCAGAGTTCTGCTTTCTTCAGCCTTCAATGAAGATATGAATTCACTGCCTTTCTAGGGTTGTGCTGCTGTTTTTTTGCTTTATGAACTCATTTCTTGCTGTTTGCTTAATTGAATTTATGTAGGATAGAAGAATATATGAAATAATGTTTTGTTGACAAGCATTTAAATATTTTATGCAAATCCTTTCAACTAATGGTGTTTCTTTTTCTCTAGAGAGTAGCTCAAGTGCTTTGGAATCAGTTAAACAAAGAGACAAGAGAGCATCACATTACCTGTGTGGAGCTATTCTACAGACTGCACTGTTTGGCTCCATCAGCTAATATTTGTGAAGACATCATCTGCCATGCTTTACTGGATCACGATAAAGTAAGTTCTCTATTTTACTGGAACCTTTTCATAACTGCCATGTTGCTCCCCTCTGGCTTTAGAAGCCTCCTGTCCTGCCTCCAGCTCCTCACAACTCAGCTTTGGGGTGTTCTCAGCCCATGCATCTTATGAGGCCCCTAATTTAGAATCTTTATTGCTCCTTCCCTTGGTGTATCCTTTCATGTTTATTCGTAAATCACCCTGGGACCCAGCTTAGTCATTGGGCACCACCTAAGTAGTGTAGGATCTCTCTATTCCCATAACTACAAATTCTGCTAAAGTCTCAAGGATTGTATCAGTTCTTCTCAAATGTACTGTGATGGTCCTGGAAATCATAAAATCATTAGATTAAATGCCCAATGTCTTATTCCAGCAGAGCATTTGACTCATCAACCAATATGTGCTGCTGTAGTGCTGAATCTGTCTGTGTCAATATTTAACAGCTAGCTCCCTTATGATATAGCACGCAAGCTATGTTTTAAGAGAAGTAGAATCTCCTTAATTATTTCACTTCCCTTCGCTAAGGATAGAACAGTTCTCTCCCAACTCACATTTTAGCTGTCAGAAAAGGCAAGTAAGTTTATCACACAGATACCCATGCAGGTCTACCCTACTTTGGGGTGTGCATCAACTATTTGTTCATTTATGGTTAAAGCTCTATGATTGATTGGAAGATCTTCTAGGGAAATGTGTTACTTGACTTATCTTCCAGGTATGATTTGCAAGAGATTTGAAACTTATGCTTATTATCTATTTGGCAGTCCAGCCAAGCCTGTTACTATTTAATCCAATATTTACCACCTTTCAGGAAGTGAGAGGAAGTGGGGAAACTTGGCTAGAAGCTCATTAAATGAAAGAGAATAGGGGGTGAAAAGGAAGGGAAGTCTACTAGAAGCTGAAGGCTGAGCCACGGTTTTGTTGAAGCCTTAGCAAGGCAGTGTCAGAGGCCTGAGGCCATTAGTCTGCCCAAAAGTGGGGAATTCTGAATGCACTATGAAAAAGTAGCATTTATATGCCAGTCTTCTGTAAAACTCTTAAAAAAACAACTTACACAATTCTTAAGCAATAAATTAGCGGTCATCCATACAGTGAGCATTGTTGCTGTTCTAGAAACTTTCAGATTAACTAAAATTACTATATTTATCTTTGAATAAAAAAGTTAGTTTCCTTTTTGTTTTTTCCCTTGCTCAGGGGACAAGGCTGGAGGCACTCTTCAGATTCTCTATCATATGGCATTTGACAAGAGAAATCCAAGGCAGCAGAGTCACTTCCCACAATCGATCCTTTGATAGGTATTGCCGTACATCTGTTTGCATTGATTATTTTTTATCTACTTAGAAATACTGGATATAATGGTATTTTAAATTACTCTTTTTGTGGGGCCTTGGGGAGGGGAGAGACAGAAATCTAGAGAGTCGCATGAGCCAAGGGATAACTCTCAAATATTAATTTAATTGAAAAACAAAATGCTGTATGTATTGGTGACTCAAATTAGATTTTCATTCTTAATTTGTTTTTATTTTATATTGGCCAAAAGTAACCTGTTATTCACCACAGCCTTCAGTCTTACCCAAAATTTGCTGAAAGGTTTCAAGTTTAGAAAACACTTGAAGATTTTTTTTAAACTATGTATGAAGGGATACAATACAGAGAAGGCAGAAGGTAGGGCAGGGTGATACCCTAGAGACTCGTTGGTTCGGAGAAACCTAAGTTTTTGTAGGCCACAACGTGCTCTATTAGATAGTCCTGTATTTAAGTAGCTTGAAGTACGTTGTTGCCTACAGGAAAGCTCATGCCTCTCTTAACCAGTGGGTCTCTAACGCAGTTCTTCTTAACCTTTTTAGACCTGAGATGTCTCTCCTTAGACTGAAGGCACCCCTCAGAAAATGGCAGATCTTACTTTTCCATAGTCAAAACATAAGTGATAAATAATAGAACAATTGTATAATAAAACAGTAAAATGAAGAACAAAACAGGTCAAAATGTTTTTGACACTATGGATTCCTATTTGAAATCTTTGAGTTTATCATTTGAATCATGTTAGGTTACTTAATGGTGCTAACATTATTTGTAGTGTTCCACGGTTTCAGTTTTTATTTAAAAAAAAAAAAAATCCAGGAATTTTTCAGGGTTTATTTTCCAAACATAAAAACTGGGTTGCAATCAGGATAAAGGGAATAAAATTTTTAAAAATTGGTTTAAATCAGGAAAAATAATAATATGTTCCCATGGCAGTGAGGGAAGGAGTAAGGCTGGGACTTAGGAAGGGGCAGGGGGAGGGGCACAGTGTGGCACAGCCCATTGACTGCTTCCAGGGCTGCAGCAGGGAGCAAAGCAGAGGGAACTGTCAGTGGTTGCAGGGGGGGGGAGGACTCTTGCTGCTACATGTACCCCGGGAGGGCTGTGGGACTGCGCCAGGCTATTCCCAGGGGACACATGCCCCCGGATCTGTGTGCAGGACGAGAGAAGGCTGCCACTGCAGGCTGGGGCTAGCGGCAGCACTGGGCTCTTCCCAGTGCTTAGGGCGGGCGGCAGCCTGCTCTTGTCCAGCACCCAGCTCCAGGGGCACGCGCCCCCTGGGAAGAACCCGGCACAGCCCCCCGCAGCCCTCCTGGGGTGCATGTAGCAGCAAGAGCTGTTCCCCCATGCCCTGCACCCACTGACTTACAGTTACCTCCCCAGCTGGTGTCAGCTGTTCCCAGGGCTGCTGCAGCAGGGGCTACAGTGAGTGGTAACAAGCAGAACCCCAGAGGGCGTGGTGCAGCTTGTCCCCACTCACCCCAGCCCCTGCTGCAGTGGCCCCAGCAGTGGCCAATGCCAGCTGCCTGCAGCTGCTGGACTGCACAGTGCCCCAACCCCCACAAGGCTCTGCTTATCCATACTCACCGCAGCCCCTGGGCTGCGTTGTGCTGTGGTGCAAGCAGCTGGCACTGCTGCAGTGGGGGCTGGGGTGAGTGGGAACAAGTAGAGCCCCGGGGAGCACAGAGAGCGATGCAGCTTATCCCTGCTCACCCCAGCCCCTGCGGCAGAAGCCCTGGGAGTGGCTAATACCAGCTGCCTGCAGCTGCTGGGCAGTGCTGCACCCCAAACCCCCCAGGGCTCTGGTTGTCCCCACTTACCCCAACCCCTGCTGCAGTGGCCCTGGGAGCAGCCAACACCACCTGCCTGCACCACAGCACAGTGCAGCCCAGGGGCTGAGGGGAGTGGCACGTGTCCAAACACAGAGGCGGGGGGAGACCCAGCACCTCCTGCCCCATATGGGGTCAGGGCCAGGAGTCCTGCATCCCCAGGCAGTGGCTTCAGCCCTGCGGGCCCATGCAGAGTGGCTAGGTGCAGCGCCCGCCACAGGGAGCAGGGCTGGACTCTCCTGCCTGCCCCTCGGCAGGGCTCGCAGCTCCCAGCGTCCGGGGCAGGGCCACAGCCAGAGCCACCAGGGTGCAGCTGGAACCCACCCACCCCAGGAGCAATTGCAATTCCTGCAGCCCCTCCCACCCTTCCCAGGGTCAGAGCCGGGAGCCCCATGCCCCCGGGAAGCAGCTCCAGCCACCCTCCCCCAGCTCCCACGTGGCTGCTGCCTCCCTATGCGTGCAGTCACTGCCACCTCCCCACCCCCCGTGTCCAGCTGGAAACCAGTGCCTCAGGTAACTGGCACTTTTAGCTTACCGGCACCCCTCAGCCATTCCCCACTCATGCTGGTTAACAGGGATTTTACTGTACCCGGTAAAATTGAATGAACTGAAAAACGGGTATTTTTCAGTTCATTCATAGTTTCATAGTTGGTAGGGTTGGAAGGGGCCTGAGCAGATCATCAAGTCCGACCCCCTGCCATGGCAGGAAAGAGTACTAGGGTCAAACAACCCCAGCAAGGTGTTCATCTTGCCTCCTCTTAAAGACCCCCAGGGTAGGAGCCAGCACAACTTCCCTTGGAAGTTGGTTCCAGATCCTAGCCACCCTGACAGCGAAGTAGCATCTCCTGATGTCTAGTCTAAATCTACCCTCTGCCAGCTTGCGACCATTATTTCTTGTTACTCCTGGTAGTGCTCGGGGGAACAGGGACTCCCCCAATGCCTGTTGGTCCCCCCTGACTAGTTTGTAAATGGCCACTAGATCCCCTCTCAGCCTTCTCTTGTGGAGGCTGAACAGGTTCAGGTCTTGTAGCCTCTCCTCGTAGGGCCTGCCCTGCTGCCCCCTGATCATGCGAGTGGCCCTCCTCTGGACCCTCTCCATGTTGTCCACATCCCTCCTGAAGTGCGGCACCCAGAACTGGACGCAGTACTCCAACTGTGGCCTGACCAGTGTCGCATAGAGGGGGAGGACCACCTCCTTGGACCTGCTTGAGATGCATCTGTGGATGCATGACAAGGTATGGTTGGCCTTCCTGACTGTGTCCCCACACTTTTTGACTCCCAAGATCCTTTTCTGTCTCTGCACTGACGAGAAGGGAGTTTCCCAGACTGTAGGTCTGCTGCTGGTTCCTCCTCCCCAGGTGCAGTACCTTGCACTTGTCCGTGTTGAAACCCATCCTGTTCTCATCCGCCCACCCCTGTAACCAGTCTAGGTCTGATTGCAGCCTATTCCTCCCTTCTAGCGTGCCCACTTCCCTCCACAACTTAGTGTCATCTGCGAATTTGAATAGCGTGCTTTTTACTCCCTCATCAAAGTCGCTGATGAAGATATTGAACAGTGTCGGCCCAAGGACTGAGCCCTGGGGAACCCCACTGCCCACATCCCTCCAGGTCAAATAAAAATCACGGAATTTATCAGTGAAAACGGGTCAAAACTGAGAACACAAAACAGTAATTATGTGGCACCTTGCAGCACCCTTGAAAAGATCTCAAGGCACTCCAGGGTATTGTAGCACCCTGGTTGGGAATCCCTAACTTCTGTTTTCTGGAGACTAACATGGCACATGGCTAACTACCTCTGTACAGAGGAGGTGTATGTCCTGCTCCTGCAAACATGTGCTTGACTTTGAACTCTGGATAGCAGCCCTATCAAACACCTGTTTTTGCAGTGACGTCAAGCATTGAGACCTGTTTGCATTGATGCTGCGTAACTGTGTTATGAGTGTTAGGGATACATGTCTGCTGCTTCTAAGTTTCCAGTTGTACTTTTGCTTTCTAATTCCCTATGCAGGTCTCTGTTTGTGGTACTGGACAGTTTAAATTGTTCAGATGGTGCAATAGGTGCTGCAGCACAGGGCTGGCTGGTACGTGCCCTCTCACTCCATGATGTTGCACGAATTCTTGAACCAGTACTGTTACTTCTGCTTCATCCAAAGACTCAGCGTACTTCCATCCACTATGTCAAACAGAAAAGTACAGCAGGTAAAACTGCACTTGGGTTTCAAATGTCACAATTAATAGAACATCAGATCACACTTAACTCCAGTTTACTGCAGCCTTTCAGATAAATTAGTCATCTTTTTACAGCAGTGTTAGTTGCATGTTTACACTTCACACAACTCCAGTAATATTTAGATAAAAGTCATACAATTTAGGGGGGTTATAGCCACTTGTAAGTAATTTGCTGCCTTGTCTGCCGTTCAGTTACACTTGCTAATCACTGTTACTTATTATAGCAGTCAAAAGGAGTCTCATTCCTTAGGTGTTGTGCAGACAGCTGAAGTTGGCATGATCCTTGACCCAAAAAACTTAAGAGAATGTTCAGCCTTTTAAAAAAAGCAATGATGCTGTGTTGTTAACTCCCTGTTATCAAGGTTTGACACACGAAACATTAAAACAATGTTGATATATCTGGGGACTTCCTGTACATCATAGAATACATTCTGTGCAGCCCGTGCTATTGTATTTTCAACCTGTTCTGTTACCATTTCATTGTAAAATATAACAACAAAGTCAAGAAAATGATTTCCGTGGAGTAAGATTTTTAACATTAAGAAAGTTTGTACACGTTATTTCCTTAATCTTCACACTTTCTCTTGCAGTCGCTCTTTTAATGTAAAGTATGTTGAAACATTAAAATTGAATTTGTTAACCAGTTATAAGAACCATAGTAAATGCTAACTTTTTAAATGTGTCTTTATCAGAAGACTTGCTTTATTGGTTCAGCAAGAAAAAAGCCTCTTTCAAAGAGCCCTTTGGAGCCTCTGAACTGCATGAAAGCAATTCCGAAGAAAGCCTACCATTGAGCCAATTTACAACAGTAGACAGGGAAGCTATCTGGGCTGAAGTGGAAAAAGAGCCAGAGAAAACTCAGCTAAAAAATGGACTATCTGAAAATGATCCGTCTTGCTATACAGAATTCCCACTAGATACAGATGGTGATCATGAGAATAGTGAACATACAGAATCAGGAGACACTAGCACTGGACCTGTTGATAGTGAAAATACCTCATCTTTTTCTGCTTCTCTGGATCCACAAGAATTGAGCAATGAGGAAAACCACAGTACTACAATAGACTGCAAAGAGAACCTGAAACATGTTAATTCATCAAATACGTGTGTTCCTGATGGCTCCATACCTAGTACTATGTTAAATCTTGTGCGTGCAGATTCTGAAAGAACTCAAGCATCAGAATCTCTGTCAAGTGATGATGAGGCCGACTTGGAACTTCAAGCTATTACAACATCTAGGTTGCTGAAGCAGCAGAAGGAAAAACGAGAGATGATAGAGGCTTTATTCAAACATATTCTTTTGTATTTGCAGCCTTATGATTCAAAGAGGGTTTTATATGCCTTCTCTGTACTGGAGGCAGTGCTCAAAACAAACCCCAAAGAATTCATTGAAGCTGTAGCAAGTACTAGCATGGATACCAGCTCCACAGCTCACCTGAATCTCATCTGTAATCTTCTGGCTCGTCACCAGGAATCTCTTGTGGGACAGAGCTTTTATGGTAAACTCCAAACTCAGTCTCCAACCATGTGTCCCCATTCTTTATTAATAGAGTTGCTAACTTACCTCTGCTTGAGTTTTCTTCGTTCTTACTATCCCTGTTACCTGAAGGTAACCCACAAAGATGTGCTTGGCAACCGAGATGTCCAAGTTAAAAGTGTGGAAGTCTTGATCAGAATGACAGCACAGTTGTCTACAATGGCAAAGTCAGCAGAAAGTAAAAATATAGAGTTTATACACAATTTGCTTGGGAGGTGCAAAATGCAAGAGTTTGTTCTTCTTTCTTTGTCTGCTTCTATGTACACAAGTCAAAAACGGTATGAACTTATGATATCTGACAAAAATAGCAGTGTTATTGAAGACAGCGTCTTTGAAGAAAGTCTAATCAATTTTGGCCAGGATCAGATTTGGAGTGAACATCCACTTCAGATTGAGCTGCTGAAGCTTTTGCAAGTATTGATTGTCCTGGAGCACCATGTTGGACAGTCTTATGAGGAACAGGAGAACCAGCCAGACCTTTCCAAGGAATGGCAGCAGGCGCTGAACTTTCAGCAGGCTATTGGTGCAATACAATATGTATATCCACACCCAATAACTTCACAAGGACTATTTGTCTCTGCTGTGGTTAGAGGTTTGCAGCCGGAGTATGGCTATGGAATGCACCCACCTTGGGTTAGCTTAGTCACATGTTCTTTGCCATACTTTGGGAAGTCTTTAGGCTGGACTGTGGCACCGTTTATAGTACAAATATGTAAAAACCTGGATGAACTTGTTAAACAGTATGAAAACGAATCTGTGAAGATGTCTACAAGGACTTCTGAGAGGTAAGACATATGTCCACAAATTTATGCTTATTTAACATGTTTCTATACAAAGTTCAGTCCTTATGAGCTTACTTTCTCAAAAACCTTATTTTGTCAAAAGTATTCTGAAAGTACTAGGATTTTTATCTAAGCAAAGTTTTTGAAACGTCTACTGTGTTATTTCTTTTGTGTTCGTCCATTCATCTGCAGCTAGTACTGTACAAAGAACTGAAAACACCCTTTGAACATTACCTACGTTAGTTGTACTGTTAATCGTTTGTGTTTTTCTCCAAAACATAACATTTAAAAGGGAGAATATCACACCAGACTATCCTCTAATGCTTTTGGAAGGCCTAACAACCATTGGTCACTTTTGCCTTTTGGACCATCCTAACCAGGCCAAAAAGGTAACTGCTTTTCCTTATTACTTCAGTAGGTAATAGTTTCAAAATGCTAACTGTCCATTTGGCTGCAGCTCAGCAAACCACAAAAGCACATGCTCTAAGTCAAGGGTACCAAACTTACCTGGCCCTGCAGGCCAGTTTGGGATGTGCTGCTTGTGGCATGCAGGTCCAGTTGGAGACCCATAGGCAGCACTACAGGCTGGGTGATAACACTTCACAGGCTGCATCCAACTTTCAGGCCCAATCTTTGACACCCTTGCCTTAAGTGCATTGCCAAATTGTGACTATAAATAGTAAAGGTTATCTAATGGGGTGGGCCCAGAAATGGAAGGTTCATGTACTCAATTCCCTTGAGTGTAGGTAAAGAAGGACATACTCACAGAAATCATAATGGAATTTTTTTTTCACCCCAGCCTCATATGTAGTTGACAGCTCTCTGTGTGTGCATGGGGATTATTGGACACTAGCCATTTCCCTTCAAAATAAAACAAGCACCATTTAAACAAAGCTGTTAATATCCACATCTAAGGTACAGTTATGTCTTTGTTGGAGAGACATCACCTAGTTTGCAGTATTTTTTTGTAATTGATCTAAAGCAGTGTATTTGTTTATACATGAAAATAAGAGTAAGTTGCATTGTCAAAGCAGTCAGTCCATATACCTTTTTTCTATATCTGGTTTTCCCAAGAAAGTCTCCCTAGCACTGTTAGTGGTTTTTTTTTTCCTTTTAGGTATGTTATTATGTATGAGTGAGTGAATACAAGTTTTCCATTTTAAAAAATGAACTGCAGGGAGTGGTTCATAATTTTTATCCTATATAGCAAAAATAGAGTAGATTTATTGGTATGTTCTTTAACACTCAAATACATGTGCATCCTATACTGCTTTTCAACAGTCAACCTATGTCTTTAGATAAACTGGCAAGTTTCTGTAGAATAGTTAACTAAGCAGGAGTATGTCAACAGCATGTATTGTAAGTGACACACACAATATACATATACATATATACACACATACACACGCACATATACAAATTAATCTCTGTACCTTGTTTCGTGTATCACAAAAGGCTGTGACTCTAGTTTCCATAATCAGTAGCATCGACCATAAACAGAACAGCTGCTAACATTTTCCAAAGTTTTTACAAAATTTTTGTGGAAAGAAAATGTCCGTGTTAAAAAATTGTGGTATAAAGGTAAGGTTAATAAACCTGCATACTGTCAGATATGACAGCTGAAATACTTAATACAGATATTTCTGTTTTCCTAGCCATCATCTGTAGCTGAACCTACAAACCTGAGAAATGCCAGGAATGCCATTTTGGAAGAACTGCCTCGCATTGTTAACACTATGTCTCTCCTTTGGAGCGTTTTAAAAAAGGAAGACTCTCAAAGAAGACCATCTGACTTTTTTGGAGCAACTAAAGGCTCTTCAGTTTACTTCAAAGCAACCAAAGTAGGAATTCTGTTCACACACACACACACACACACACACTCACACTCACACTCACACTCACTCTCTCTCTCTCTCTCTCTCTCCTCCCCAACCTTCCATATACTTTTGGTGTGAGGTTCTTGTGTCATTCTCACAATACTATTAACATGAAAAGAGTTTCAAAGATTCAGCCAGGCCATTGCCTTTCACGGGGTGAAGTTCCACTATTTGGACCAGCCCCTCAGGTTCTATCTATGACTTATTCCCAAGAAGGATTCCCTTTAAGAGCCTGTGACAGAAACAGTTTCTTCAAAACAAAGCAGGATTTAGTTTATCAAAAGCTATACAGTGCTTAGAAGTGAATTTGGTATAACAGAGACTGGCAGGCATAATCCCTTGCCTAAGTGTGCCTTCTTTGTCCATGGCTCAGATGGGTCCTGTTCCCCATCTCTGAGCTTACAACCTTAAGTAGAGTGCACTATCTCTGTGTGTTTCTGCCCAGCCTACCTGCTTCTTCCAGGCCATCTTAACAACCTTTTTAGCTGTTTAAGCTCTATTTTAGCTTTGGGAAATGGTAAAATCATCCCAGCCTGCATGGATTTGGTCAGATTTTTAGATTCCATAAAAGTAAATTTACAGTTAGCTTCCTTTGTTTTTACTTGTGCCTTCAGGCAGGCAGCAACTTACAACCGAGTAGGATGACCGTTTCAGAAAATATTCCCAGTACAGATATTTTCCCAGTTATTGATATAAAGATTGGGGTTTTTACAGCAGTTTACTTAAATCAGTAACAAATAATTAGCTAGTTCATTGATTTAATAGGTTTTAAGTAATCTTAGTTATGTTTTTTAACATTCAGATGTCTAATAATTTGGCTTTGTGGTTTTGGGGAACTGGAAAGTTGGCTTGGGTTTTTTCCCCCCTTTTTTATCAATAAAATTTGTAAAAGCAATGTTGAGTCAATTTTTCAATAGGCAAACTGGATGGGAAAAACATAACACCTGAATAAAACAACTGGCTTTCCTCCAACTGTTTTAGATTGTACCCTTTGGTGTGTGTAGGAGGCAGAAAATAATTGCTTGAAGTGAATGAGGAAAATATAAAAGGGTGTTTCAGTTACATATGCTTTTCCAGAAAATGATGACTTGGCATATATGCAATCTCTTTTACACTTGTCTGCTAACCCTTTGCTACTCTCCTTAAATGCTTCAAATCCTTTCTTCCATTTTTAAACTATTTTTCCTATTAATTTTCCATAGGATTGCCTCCTTATCAAGTATCTCGCCACATTGTACTCTGCTGAATTGCCATCCTTTGCTCAACTGTTATGTAATAATTTTATATAATACTTATGAATAAAATACTAGACTCTTGACCCCTTTTACAGATGCTGATTGATAACCAGAGTGAGAAAAGTACCGACTTTAAAATATCTGGGGAGAAGGGAACGGATATGGCATGGTAGAAAATAAACATAACATCTTGGAAAGCAGAAATGACGTATGCTTTCCAAGATATTAGACATAATTCTTTAATGAAATAGGAAAAGATCATAAGCAAATTAAACTAACACAAAAACAAAAAATACAGGAATATTTGTTTATGATTATGTAACTTTTTCTGAATAGTGTTTTAAAAAGAAAGTATTCTACATATATGTACTGAAAATTAGCCTTAAACATTTTGAGGGTGCCATGACAGAATTTTTTGTTTCTTTTCATAGGCAATAAAGAATAAAATACTAGAATTCTTGAATCCGTTGACAGCACAACTAGGAGTCCAGTTGATGGCAGCAGTAGCAGCAGTATGGAATAGTAAAAAAACTCACAAGACTCAAAGTAAAGTAAAGGTAAAATTAGAGCTGCAGCTTTTAATTTCTGTGATTATTTTGATGCTTTTTTTAATGTCAAAACATGGTTTGTTCACAGAGCCAGTGCTGAAATTCAAATTCTGGCTTATTTTTTGTGGGAGTGGCAAAGGAAAGCTGTTAGACAAGAATATTTTAATTCAGTATAAATAATTACAACTTAACCTGTAGACTGTTAATAAAGGGGAAATGAAGGAATTATGGTGAATTGTGCACTACAAAAGAAATATTTTCAAAAAGGAAAATATTTTGATTAAAAACAACATAGTAAAGGCATACATTTTGTTTCAGATATGACTCTTGTAACACAACCTGTGACATCTTCAGGTTTTTGCATTAAAAAAAAGAAAAGTCCTGGTCTCTGCTTCCTTAGCCATTCTGTAAAACCCATCCAAGATTTTGTATACATTTTGCTACGTGTGGCAAGTATGCTTTTGTTTAAGCCTTTCTTAGAGGCATTGGTTGGTACTTGCAACCAAGGCTGAGGGTTTTGACTGGTGTGTGCCAGTGGTCTTGCTGAGACTTAAAGCCAGAGGTTCCTGGTTGGAGGGTCTTGTTCCTCCACTCAGGATCAGACCGATCGCCATATTTGGGTTCAGGAAGAAATTTTACCCCATGGTCAGATCAGTATGGGATCTGGGGCTTTTGCCTTGCTGTGTCGTGGAGGGTATGGCCCTCTACCTGGGATCTCTGAAGCGTATATTAACAATCTCTTAGAGAAGCAGGATGTCAGCTGCCATAGTCCTCTTGCTTTACCTGTGGCAGTTTAGGGTGTTATGTCTTGGTGTTGCTTCAGGGTTGACAGTAGTTTTAGTAAGAGGTTAGATGATGGACTGGATAGGATAGTTTGGATAGGGATGATCCTGCTTCAAGTAGGGGGTTGGACTAGATGACCTATGAAGATCCCTTCCAGCACTATTTCTCTGTTTTCTGTGAAAACATTTTTATGGGCAAAATAAGGAAAACTTATTTGACACATGGCAGTGTGCTGCTGTTCTGGGGTTTGTTTCATTTTGCTTTCCTTATTCTTTTCCCATAACAAACAGAAACTTTATGGCATGCTTGTTTCTGGGAAAGTTGAGGTTTATCCACTTTTTTTATATATATACAATGTTAGAGCTTGCTCTTATTTCTCAGACATTAGGGGTTTGTTTTTGGTTTTTTTTAATAAAAAAGCCAAAATGACCAAAGAGCCTAAAACCTCAAAACTCTTCCTAACAGAAATGTGTAAACTGATATATGTCATGAAATGTTTCTGCTTTGAAACAACCTGTTTTCACTCAGTTCAAGAAACGACCTCAAATAAAATTAAGTCTGTGAGACTATGGTGACAAACTGCATATACAAACATAAGTACAGTTAAGTATAATATTCCAAGCCAAGTGCAATATCTTAGTACAAAGCCATTTTTTAATTTTTGGAGCCTTAGAGATTCCAGTTTTCCACCATTGTTTTCCAAAGCCTGGGGTCAGATACCTTTCTAGAGAGGAGAGATTAGATGCGTTTCCCTCTGATAATGAAGAGTTCTTTCCATTTACATTCATGTTCAGCTGCAACTTTGATATGAATAAACAGCTTCAGTAGTAGTGGCAGCATGCCAGCAAAGGTGAGAGTGAGTAAATGAGACCCACATTCTGATACCCTTGTGGTTCCTATGTCAACTTGTTACATGTTTACTAACTCTTTTGTTTGCATTTGTACTTGATGGTATAGAATAATGATTTGCTATTTTTTTCTTTTTAATTTTTTGGTCTCAGATTCTGCCATTGGCTAGTGTGTCACAGCTTATTCTTGTGGACTTAGTATGTGCACTTAATACCCTGAAGTTTGACACTATATTACAGCTGATAAAAGAAGTGGTCAAGAAACCATCCCAAATCAAAGGCGAAGAGGTAACTCCTGAAAGAGTTTTTCTAAGGCATATTTTTAACATGGACGATCTCTCCTCCCTCCCCACTCCACACTTGGGTAAAGCCAGCAAAACAGAATAAAGCATGAAGAAATCACAAGGTTTTATAAGGGTAGCATAACTACATTGCATTTCTGTCCCCCAGTTGGCAGTAAGGTCATGGTCAGGGAGCTGTTATGTATGTCTGACTCCCTAGTTCTTGTAACAGTCTGTCAAGGGATGTTACACCCAGCACAAATGGGAGCAAGTCCCACTGCTGACTTGGAGCTTTCCTAGTGGAGGTGAGGGGAGACGCATAGGACTCCTTTCTGATCCATTGAAGGGCATGCTTGGGGACCTGGGTCCACGTGCTTTTTTTGCATGTTATGAATAGCTCTATCTCTAAAAATGAAATAGCTGTAACTTATGTGGCTGTCATCCTATTTTGTTTGCTTTATGCATTTCACCTTGCTTAGATAACTGCAATTTCATTTCCCTTCAAACAGTATCCTTTTAGTCCTTTTCAAAGGAATAAAAATAAGGAATTTTGGTTAGTAGCCAGTCACTTTTCCTTTGTAGTTCTCACTACAGCGCTGCTCCACCAAGTCTCTAAATGTGGGTGCAGAATTTTTTTAGTTTAAACAAAATTTAAAAGTTTCCATTGGAATATTAACAAACACCAACGTTGTTCTTCATATTAGATTTTATAAATCCCTTTTTAATAAAAAGTAAGGCTTTAAACTACATTTCAGTGTTCTGTCAAGTCACTGAAGCATCACTAGAGTAATCATTTGAAACATAACTTACAAATTGAACACCACTGTTATGGTGTTCTGAGGTTTCCCTTCAAAATAAAACGAGTGCCATTTAAACAAAGCTATACATATCCACATTTAAGATACAGTTATGTCTCTTTGTTAGGCTGAACTTATATGCTTACTTAACTCTTGATATACAGACATTTTGGAAATACAGCAAAAAGATTATCCGACTAAAATTCCATTGTAATGTGTGTTTTAAAACCCATTAAGTAGTACTTTTGCTTACATTAACATGTCTTTTAGGTCTTCCTTTCTATGAAGTAAGGCTGTTTAAAATTGGATGTTCAGCTCAGTCATAGGCCATCTGGTCATCCAGGAAATGTAACTTTCAGAGCTCTTGGCAGAATTTCATTTCCTAGACTCACTGGTTATCTTTACATGCGCTCCAGGAGTGGAAGGAACACTTTAATTAGAGCAGCTCCGAGAGCTGCTGTAATTAAAACACTCACAGCCTCTCATCTGGCAGTGGAGGCACTTTAACTAAAGCTTGTTTGATGAGCTTTAAAGTGCCCCCGCCACCATTTTGAAGTGCAGGAACACTGATACACGAGGTGCGGAGGCTGCTGGAGTGCGCTAATTAGCACACTCCTGCAGACTTGAATTAAGTCTGTTCCAACGCACTGTAATTACAGTGTGTCAGAGCAGCATCCCTACATATCTACAGGCACCCCTAGTGGCTGGTCAGCATAGAAATAACCTGACTGATCCTTGGTTATTGAAGTTGTCACCAATATTTCCTTGTTGGTTTTCTGCTTTAATGTGGCTGGCTTCAAGGAAGTCAGTCTTATTATCCTGAAGAGAGCTACATGTATGTTTCTGTAGCTTTAAAGGAATTTTATTTGGTGGAGAGAAATTTTAAAGTGATGAGTGTTGCATTATTCCAATGTTCCTAGATAAAAGCTCTGACCTGCTGCTTATATCTGCACAGGCAAGACACAACCCATCCGTCTCAAACTGAAGAATCGGTTGCTACCAGGAGAAAACAATTTTTCCATTAAACATTTAAGTCCTCTAACAGTTTAGACTTAATTTTGTAGAAAACAATAAATTGCTTCTCCTATTTATTTTTCAGAAATCTTCCCTAGTGGATATTCCAGTACTGCAGTTCTGTTATGCTTTCATTCAGAGGTAATAGCCACTGTATAGTTAAACGGCAGATCATTCTATGTTGCAACTCAGTTACCATTGCTATTTTAGCTTAACTCCTCACCTTCACAACTCCTTGGGACACTTGGCATGAGGAGTGCTCCTTTAATTAAAACTCTTCTTCACATTCATTGGAATGCCGTGGGAAACTAGTCTTCAAAGGCACTGCACTCTACTCATTAAATCCTTCCTGAAGACCCACTTCCTCCAGAGCACTGGCATATTCCATTCATTGCCAACCAGGCTTTAGCTTGCAGACAGCTGAAGTCCTGAATCCTGCCTTCTTTTTAACTGTGTTTTCATGTCATTAGATTAGTGCACTGATGCACTGTGGTAACATAGCCTCCTTAACAGGGTGCCCTACTTGAACACAAACATAACTAATTAAGTGCTTTCTCCCTCCCAAGTCTAATCTTAGGGAGCCAGCATTTTCTGTGTCTATTGCTGTTGCATAGCTTGATTTCAGTTTTATCTATCTTTTGACAGATTTCCTGCCCAGGCTTTGCAGGAGAACTTTCAGTCAGTATTAGCACTGCTGAAGGAATCTGTGCAATTGAACTTGGTTCCCCCTGGATATTTCCTGCTTCTCAGGTACAGCCTAAGAGCAGCTGAGAGTATGAATATATTGAGTAAAACTCTCCATTTCACTAACTTGAGGTGAATTCTTTTTTTCCTGCAGTACCTTAAATGACTTAGTGACCAGAACACCTACCCTGGAAAACAAAAAGGATCAAAAAGACCTGCAGGTACTACATGCACATTTTTTTCACAGACCTAGCACAACAGTGTTTGAATTTTAAACCATACATTTGAGGCATAGGCCCAATAAGGGTGTGAGCATATGGAAAATGTTATTTTTCATCTGGTATGGAATTTTGTCCAAAATGTACACAAATGTGACCTGTCCTGATGCTGACTAGCCAAACTGTGTTCCCCACGCACGTTTTGGTGATGGTATCCTCCAGGTTTAAATCCTGTGACATCACCAGAATATGTGATTTATGTAGTTGCTGAAATTTTGTGAAAAGTGACTAGTGAAACGAGTCTGTCTACTTCCATTTAAGTCAGTGGGAGTTTTGTGCAAATGGCTTTGATAATCAGTCACCTAAATAGTCAAACTATCTACCATGGAAATAAGATGAGGATAAACATGAGATTCTTCCTCCTCTTGTTCAGATTCCCTGGGATAGTTCAGGCCCTACAGATGTCTCATATCCAGCTTTTGACTGTGAATTTGAGAGGAGATTTTCAATACAGAAACATTTCATGGTCATGATTGATAGTGATAGATCTAGTTGCTTTCTCCAGTTCTGCTGCAGAAATTGGCCAGAAAGGTGACTACGTAGCGAGCTGTTTGCATTTTATAGCAGGTCTGTTGCTGTGGGAAGAGAAAGCTGAAGTTTCTGACCCCTTCTTGATTTACTGGGAGTAGCACTGTTGCTAAAATGTGAGGCTGAAGGAAGGGCATATCTTCGCTCTATGTTGGCAAGACTGAAATATGGCCAGATCAACTGCCAGGCAATAAAACTACACCATTAAAGAAATTAAGATGTCATTTAATTTAATTGTATGTAAGAAGACCCATATCTAAAAGAAAAGGTTGATAGTTTTCAGATTGCTCAGTTTAGACTACAGGAAAATAAGGCACAATGGTGCCACTTTTTTTCAAAAGTTGGAAGACAAATTCAGAGCAAACAAATCTTTGAAAGAACTCCTAACTTGTGCAGTTTGACTGCAGTCTTCATTTGAGACTACTGTAAGTGTTTCAGTAGAATTGAAAAAACATCTTGGTCAGATGGTTTATGTTGGTCAGCAAGAGGAGAGAGTTGAGAAACCAGAGGAGAAAAGCTCCTTAAAACTCAGTGTCCTTACTGGTTTATATGATGCTTACTGAGCTTTACTTCACATAGGAAGCAAAACAAAAATGGGATGGTTATTTTCCTTTTTAAGTCTTTGATAAAACTTGCTTATAAACACTTGAGCAAAAGGTTTTGCATCCACCCTGCAAAGATCATAACCCATAAAGATAACCCATAAGGGTGTCACTAGTACCTGCATGTTATTCCACTCTGAGCTGGCCAGATGCCAAAAACTGTTCTCAAATATAGGGTTATGTTGGTTACTTTTTTAGGAGGTGACCCAAAAAATCTTAGAAGCTGTGGGGAACGTTGCTGGTTCCTCTCTGGAACAGACGAGCTGGCTAAGCCGGAATCTGGAAGTAAAAGCACAGCCTCAGATCTCTTTAGACAAATCCCAGGTTGAAGATACTTGTGGTAAGCATCAGATCTTTTGGCCAGCTTTTCTGTACCACATATAAGGTTTAGTGAATATCTAGCATTTTGCTGTGGTGAAAATAATTATTTTTCATACAAGTTTTTTAAATTGAAAAAATGCAGTTCCAAGAGAGCATGTTGTCATAATTTAAATTTTAAAAAGACCAAATATTGCAAGTGTCATTTAGTAAGTATTTGTATATCACATGAATAATATTGGAGAAGTATTGACGTACATGTACATAATGTATTTTCAATGTTCTAGAAATTGGCATCATTATAAATTAAAAATTTAAAAAACATAGAAATTACTTTTATAATGGGAGAATGTGTTTGTCATCATTGCTTTCTCGTTTATAAGGTACTGATCATTTTGATTTTTCTGCTCTGGCATGCTTTAGTACATGGGCAGGCAAAGTCTGGCCTGAGGGCCAGATTGGGCCTGTAGTGGAACTCCATTTCCCAGCAGCCCCTGCCCACATCCATGCTGCCAGTTTCCGTGGCAACCCCAGCAGCCACAGTGCTCTGCCAGCACAGGGCCAGGTTTCCACGGAGACCTCTGCCCTGGCTCTGGACCACGCTGTCACCACTGCAAGATCCTAGCACTGGCTGCAGAGCAGCTCCCCGCCCAACTGTGCACCCAGACAGTGCTGCTGGGGCTGGTCGTCACGTGAAAATCTGGGCCCCGCCTGTCACAGCACAGCCACTGCTGGGGTCGCCATGGAAACTTGCTGCCGCGATACGGGCAGAGGCTGCTGGGAAATGGAATCCAGCTGCCAGCCGGATCCACCATTTTGCCCACCCCTGCTTTACTACATAAATCTATTTGAGTGGTGGTGTTTTCAAACTGAGGTTTGAAAAGTTTAGCGTCATTCATTATTCATTTTTAGTTATGTGAGGTATTCCAATGTATTATTTGATATGAACTAGTAAAGGATATATTATCACATGCTTTAAAAAGCCTATTTGGAATAGAGGATAACACACATAACTAACACTTTTTCTAAAAAAGCCTTTAAAAGAGTATTAAATTTCATTTTTTTTCCAAAATACATGTATTTCCAAAGTTTTATTTTTTTATTTCAAACTATTGGAAGATGCTTAGCAAAATTAGGCATTCAAACAATAATGTTCCCACTGTGTTCAAACTGGATCCGTAAAGTTTGCCTTTTCTCTTTTCTTTTTAACTGAGGAATTTGGCAATGGGTAACTTATATACAGTTAATACTTCTATGTTAGAATTTTGCAGGTGATCTCTTCAAATACTTAAATTTGGCAAAACCTCTCTGCTTGTACATTGTACATAGGTAGTATAGAAATTCGTGTATAAGAATGCAGTGGTGACATAGGTGCCCATCTCAAATAATAGTGATAATATAGTTTTCTTATTCTTTAAATAACTGAGACTAGAATCTTGCATCTATAGATATGATTGTTTGATGACATTCACCTTTTTGGAAACAATGGTATGTGCTCATAGCTTTCAAGAAGTTTTAAAATGATCCAATAATGTTTAATCCTTCCGAGATTGTGAGTGGACGTTAAGTATATGTAGAGATGAGCAGGTTTCAAGTAGTACTTCACTCCAAGTCAATATGCAAATTATAAACCTGATTATAAGCAATAAATCGTAAAAACATGTTCTGTTCTTGCAGATATTTCAGTAGCTCCATCTTCAATGGTCTCTGCCTCTGCCCCTTCAGTATACAGTGTTCAAGCTCTCTCTCTCCTTGCTGAGGTAAGGTGAACATTTTGTGCTTCTCCTTTAAATAGGAACCACTTATGTACTTGCCATTTTTATAGACAGAGTAATTACCAGCTGAAACTGCTGAAAACAAAGGTGATCTTTTTCTTTTCTGGCATAATACTAAAAAATGAAAAGATCACCCTTTTTGAGTTTTGTGAAATACAGTATTTGCTCACTCCCCTCCAAAAATGCCTACTGCCCATTAGTGTTGGACTTTTTTTTTTTAATTTTTTTTTAAGGTTTTGGCTTCTCTCTTGGACATGGTTTATCGTAGTGATGAGAAAGAGAAAGCTGTGCCACTGATCTCACGTTTGCTCTATTATGTGTTTCCGTATTTACGCAATCACAGGTAAGAGCACTTGCTGTTCATCTTATTTTCTTTTATATCATGTCAAAATTACATCTGATCTTTGGGGCATGTTGCAAGCCTCATTTTATTCATTCCCACCTTGGCATTTCTAACATGAGGGCAAAGGGTGAATTCTAAGGGCTGCGGTCTTGTTTGAGGTTGAAAAGGATTTGTGGAAAGTTGTCTTACGATACATCTTTAGTGCAGTAATTCAGGTGATGTCAAGAGTATCTGTAAGATGCCTTTTTTAGTAATTTTTTTGTCTATAAGTAAATCTAACTTTTTATACTGATAACCAACTCTAACTTAATCATGAGTACCTTAAAAAAAAAAAAAAAGAAAGAAAGAAAAAAAACAGGCAATCAGGTTAATGATTACAAAATGTGTATCTAGGTTGACAACAGTTTCACAAGGTGAGACTAAGTAGTCTCAGTACACCTGTTCTCAGACTCATTCTCCATATCTTGAGTGGCCAAGAGTTCTCTAGTAAGTTATTAGCCATCATCCATAGGAGGATGACATAGGCCTTATGTTTTAGAAGCCTTGGTGACATCTAGTGTCCCTGATGATTAGTTCTTTTCTAAGCGCTAATAAACCCAAAGCCCTTCTCTCTGTGGAATCCCTAAGCACGATGGTCTGACTGACCTGCAGTAAGTGAACCAACTGTCAGTAAGTGCAGTGGTGGATTCCTAAATCCATTGCTTGGTGTCCTGCACTCAGTAATCCTTCAATTCACATTCAGAATGAAAAGGACTGGGATTTCTAATGAACCTACATTGCGAGGATATTGATATGGCCATCAGAAATTAGCTGGCAGTGCTTTTGCCATGCTCATTCTAATCCATTTGTGTAGTTGACGGTCATTTTACTGTACAGCGAACAGAATTCTGAGTAGATTATTACTATCCAGGAAGTTCTGGGGAGCAAAGCTTTCACTCTGTGTACATGTACATGTCCAGGATACTAATGGCCTTTTATTTTCTACAGTACCTACAATATTCCTAGTTTTCGTGTGGGTGCCCAGTTGCTTAGCTCACTAAGTGGATATGCCTACACTAAGCGAGCCTGGAAAAAAGAAGTTCTGGAGTTATATATGGACCCAGCTTTCTTCCAAATGGACAGTTCATGCATCCAGTAAGAACTGAAATCATGGCAATCTGTGATTCCATTATAAATTTACAGAAACAGTATTTAGTAGGATACTCACTAGCCAACCTCTTGTATCCTGTGGGAAAGTTTCAATTAATACATAGAAAGATAACTGCAAAATAACTAGTTCTAGTAAATATATGTTGTTTCATAAAATAATTAGTTTTCAGCACTCTGCTGAGGAAAGAAAAATTCTCTTCATGTCATGACACAAGTGCTTATTTCTCTCTACTGATTTTGGATCTACATGTAATCAGGTTGAAGACCATCAAATATAGTGCATGATAAGCCAGATAAAATATGTGTCATTTTGGAATCAATTCAGAAATGAGATGGTAAAATGATTCCCTCTGTAGACGGGTACATCTCTACTCTACACTTAGATAATTTGCATCAATATTTAATGTTGATCTATTTTCTGTATGTTTTTACCCAGCTGGAGATCCATTATTGATCATCTTCTAACACATGAGAAAACCATGTTTAAAGATTTAATGAGTGAGTATTGATCATTGATAACTTATTACTAAAGGAATTTGAAATTAATTCACATGGACTGTTAGATATTTTAACAGTTATTATTATTACTATTATTATTAGTGGTGGTGTTGTTTAATGAATAGTTCATTAATAATTAATGGCATTGTATTTGCACAATTCATAAAGTTTCCAACACAGTCCAGTTACAGTTAGATGCAGTTAGCAGTGTTAGTCTGAAGGCAAGGTAGATTTGGACCTCATAGACTACATACATTGGAGAGATGCAGTTACCATTAACCAGTTTATTCACAGAAATCCTTTTCTAGTATTTTTAAAAGGGTGAAGTGCAGTTGCATTGCTTAGGAAGAGATTCTTAATACAGGTTTCTCTTGCTTTATGCTGTACACGTGTTCCTGGAAAACAGTGCATAACTCGAATTCGCATAAAGGGAACCCACTGTACGATGTAAAAAATAGGGGTACGTTCCAAGGCCTTGACTGTACTGACCCCCAGACCAATTTCTACCACTTTTACAGGACAGTTTTGGTACTCACCAACAACAGAGTATGCACAAGCACAGGGTGGTGGTAAATGTTACCATAATGGAATAGCAACTACAGAAGCACATGTCACAGACAGCAAGCAAGGAGCACGGATCCACACAAGAGACTACATTTTGGTGTGCATCACTCCCACAATGCACCGCACAAAGCAGCTGACTGTGGGTTTCCACCACACCAATCACATAAGAGTGAATTTACCTTGCATATAACTAGTTTTTGGTATAAAAAGGGTCATTGCATAAGAGCAAATTTGCACATGCAGAACCCACATAAAACGAGGAAAACCTGTTTTGTCCCTGCAGAAATCCAACATTAGCCTTTCTGAAAATATGTATATAATCAAAAACTTAAGTGACCTACAGCAACAGCAGTGAGGCTTATCTACATGGATATTGCTGGGTAGTTTTAAACTTCTATTGCAACAGCTTCTGCATGGAGCAGTTTCACAAGGTGAAAGACATCCCTACTAGGGCTGTGCAAAGCTTCAGTAGCCGATTCGATTCGGAGGAGATTCGGCCCGATTTGGCGGCCTAATCTCCGAATCCAAATCAAATTGGGAGAGCAGTTAAAAGCTCCAGATCAAATCGGAAGCCTCCAAATAGATTTGGAAAAGATTCAGCGCCGATTCTGAGATTTAGCCATAGACTAAACAGGCAGCAGTCCTCACTACACTGGACACAGCTGCCTCCAGCTACTAAGTCTGTTGTGCTGGCTGAAGGGGGGAGGGATGGAGTGTGGGGGAGCAGATCAACGCCCCCACAGCAAGGGAAGGATTGGGGCTGGGGCTGGGACAAGCTGCCCAGCTGGGGTGGCTGGGACTTGGGGAGGAGGGCTTCCACCAACGCATGCCACCATGCGCCGCTAGTCCGGAAGGGCATGGGGGCGGGCGTGTGCCCCAGGTTGTGCGTTGGGTAGGTTAAGCCAGGCTGTGCTACAGGAGGCTAGCGACAGCTGCCTGCCACCAGGCTGCGCTCCACTTAGCAGCTGGAGGCAGCTGTATCCAGCGTGGTGAGGACTGCTGCCTGTTTAGTCTATGGCCGAATCTCTGAACTGGCACCGAATCTTCAGCTCTGAATCAGCCAAATCAAATCAGGACAGTGATTTGAATCACCAAATTGAATTGCTGTTCCTCTGAATCAGCCAAATCCAAAGCAAATACTTGCTGCTTCACACAGACCTAATCCCTACTATAATTTTCCCAAGTGCACACAGCTGTCTGCAGAAGAAGCATATTTGTGCAGCATGCTTTTGGCTCCCCACTCCCAAAACTTTGCTTTCCAAACTTAAGTAAAGGAGCCTTCCTACAAACTCTCAAGGGTTGAGGGAGGGCAGGAGAAAAGTTTTAAACACATCTGAGGCTTTGAGGGGAAGGAACCTTGGTCTGTCTCTCTTCCATGCACTATTTCAACTATTAAATTAAAAAAAAATCTTAATATATGCAGATTTTTTTTTGGAAACTAATTTTTAAATCAGTGGTAGGTCCTACAATGTCCCAGGATTTTTTTCAAAGAGATCCAAGATCTTGTATATATGGATTTATAAAGGAGCACCTGAGGATGAAGGTAGATAATGGAACTGCAGAGAAGCCTCCTGCCATGTGCAATATGCCCCTTTTAGCCAGCCCTCCCCTCCCCAACCCTTGCCTGTACACCCACATTTATACAGTGCTAATTATCACTACTTGCAAGCAGTTATAACTGTGTTTCATAGAAATAATTTTTTTTTAAATAATAAAGATATCTCTCTTTAAATTATATACTACTTATTACCTTTTAATATAGAAATGATATACATGACACACTGGTTTCTCTTCCAGACATGCAGAGCAGTTCTTTAAAACTGTTCCCAAGTTTTGAGCAAAAAGCAATGCTGTTAAAGCGTCAGGCTTTTGCTGTCTTCAGTGGAGAGACTGATCAATATCACCTTTATCTTCCACTGATACAAGGTAAGATTATTTATTGATAAAAGGTACATTATTTAAATATGCCATGTTTACATAGACACAACAAAATACATGGATTATATGAAAAGGACATGTGTCCTCTTTCCTCACTACCTCTTACTTTGATTCTTTCACCAGAAATATGTTAAAAATATCTGAATGTTTGAATTCCAGCAATTATAAACAATGCCATGTGGCAGAATGTGATTGGAATTTGGATTTTGAAGTTTGGGGCCTGGAAATGCTACTGAAAATATGACTTACCTTCCTGAGGTGGCCAAATGTTTTCTGCCCTACATAAGCAGTATTGACAGGCTTCCTAGTTCTCCTTAGGGCACACACGAAAGTGAGCTCCCCGCTGTAACTCAGAAAGTTTTGCAGGAAGTGTTCTGAATTACAAGGATCCCCCAGACCAAACAGAAGTTCACTGTTGGTTCCAGGAGGGAGGGGAATCTAGCTGCTGGCTGGGAGCCTGCAGCCAGTTTCCCTGAGCAACAACCTTTCTTCCCTGCCAGATCATGCTGTTTTAAGAATAGGAGGTGTTAAGTCATGAAATGGGATTCAGGACTAGTGTATAAAGGATTAACATGATAAATTGTTCAACGAATGACAAAAAGACTTTATTTACTACGACTATTCACTATTAAATGGGCCTAAAGCAAAGCAAACTCCAGTATATTTAGCTGTAAAAGTGTTAGTATCTCACCAATAGAGGCAGAGGTGGTTTCAGTCTTGCCAGCTTCTCAATGCATGGATGCATTCACAGAACATCAGCTGGGTGCACTAGCAATTCCTGTCAGAATGATTTCTCATTCTTGAAGTGTATCCTGTTAGCTGTTTTGTTCCTCTTTTATACCCTGCAGCGCAGCATCTTCAAAGCATTATTGTAGCTGTGTAGATCAAGAAAAACCCAAGCAGTAACTAACAGGAAGATCCTGTTAGTCAAACTGTTCATTATTGGTTATCAGAAAATCCCAATTCTGATTGAATTACCTTTCTCAGTAATGGGAGGTTATCAGTTTCTACTGAGTTGGAACATATCAAGAAATAGATTAACAACCAGGAAAAACACAAAGATTTTGAGGAGTTGTCCTTGGAAGATCAAAGGAACCACTGAAGCAAAACAAGAGTAAATCAGTAGGAGACACCTATCAAAGCCCATATGGAAAATTTGTCTTCCTACATATAAACACGAGTTAATTTCAAATAAATATTTATTATACTAATTAATCAAGGATAGACATTTCACACAGTTACATACTAGGCACATAGAAGCCTGCTTAAAATCATCATAAATATAGTAAGATGAGCTGGAAGTGATGCCTCATTATTTCTTTTCAGAAGGTCCAGCCACAAACTTACATCCTCTTGCACTATACAGTTGTCATCAATATTTTGTATTTTAACTTTATGAGTAGGCCCAGTTCTGCTTTAGTTTCCCAATCATCAGAGGCGGGAAAGAGAGCAGAAGGAGCTCATTCTAGGGGTTCCCGAGCTGGCATTGGAGGGTGGGGTGGTTGAAATGGAGCCCCCCCGCTCCCCACCTGGGATGGGGGGGGGAGGCTCCAATACACCTGCCTCCCCCTCCAGCAGGTGCTGAAGAAACCCCAGACTAAACTCCCTCTGCTCCCTTTCCCCAGTTCTATTCTGAAAGCAGTGACAGGCTGGGAGGTAGCACAGACACAAGTTACAGAAGATGCTATGTTTTGAAACTTTTTCACCTGAACCCTCACACAACAAGGGTTCAGATTTTCCCCAATTGGCCATTTTTTAAGTAGTCCACAGCTGTGCACTTGTTTGGTCATGGCTATAGACTACTTTCTGTGGCCAGATAAGGTGAAAATTGTCATTTCTGTCTGTACCCGTATAGTTATTAGATGCTAGTTTATCTTTTGATGAAGATATGGGAAAAGCGAAAACTCAGTAAATAAAACACTGTTTTGTTTTGTTTTTTTTACAAAAGGTGGGGGGAACAAACCTTTTGTTTTGAGAGAAATGTAGACATTATCATTAATGGAACAGAAATGGTAGTCAGTTAAAACTGACTGATACAGTCTAAACAAGCTACATTTTTCTGCAGTTTTAATTTACCAGAATAATTAGCTTTACATACATGATCAATATAACTTTTTTGAAAATACATTTCAGAACGACTGACAGAAAACCTACGTGTGGGACAGACTTCTGTAGTTGCTGCCCAGATGTTTCTCTTTTTCAGAGTTCTGTTGCTAAGAATTTCTCCTCAGCATTTAACTTCTTTATGGCCAATTATGGTGACTGAATTGGTAAGTGACAATAGTTGAAATATGACCTTTATTTTCCACACCTTACCAGATTCCTTTCTTCCAAGTGTACTTCTTTGCAACTGTAAGTCTTGTCACAATTTTAAACCAGCTTCATATTAGAAAATCTGTAAGGGATCCTGGTGTGATTAGGAAGTGCATTTGATGTTGCTGTTTATTAATAATCTTGTGTAAGAAACTAACTTTTGTTCTAGGCTGATGTGTCTTGTAAGACTTGAAGTTAAAATAAAACTTGCCTATTGTTCCTGATTTCATAGGAAGCAGGGGTTTTCTGTAAACAAGCTGGATGTATATCTCAATATTCTAAAAATTCCAAAAAGAAGTACCTACTTTTTTTTTCTTTAAGATTCAGACATTTATACAGCTGGAAGATGACTTAACTGAGGAGGATGAACCACCAAAGTAAGAATTGATTCTTTGCAGTTAGTAAGCATGGTTCAGATCTTTGTAACCATAGTGTTTGTGGCTGCCCCAACTGAAATTTCAGAACTTTAAAAATTCACAGTAGCTTATAACTGCACTGGCATTGCATTTCTTAAAAGTCCTGCATTGACATATATAGGTGTCTGAGGGGTAGTTAATTCTGTATTTAAGTTTTGGAAATGAGTATTTACTGCTTACAGAAAAAAGAAAAGGCCAAATTAGTACTTGACTAGTTCCCAGGTTTTTTTAAATAGATGTTTAGTTGTTGTTTTTTTATGTCTCTACTGACATTATTGTGTTCTGAAAAAAAAAAAAAAGAATATAAATTAACCTTTGACATGTGTCTAATAGGGCTGTGCAAAGCTTCAGTCACTGATTCAATTTGGTGGAGATTCAGCCCGATTCAGTGGCCGAATCTCTGAATCCACATCGAATCAGGAGACCCTTTAATCTCTCCGAATCGAATCAGAAGCCTCCAAATTGATTCAGAGAGAGTTGACAATTTGGACATAGACATGGCTATAAATGTTTTTTCTACATTCCTCTAGGTACCAGGCATGGCTTGTGAGCACTGCGATGGTGGTGATAGAGTGTCTCATGGGAGCGCAGGGGGTCCTCAGCGGTGAACCCAGAAGTGGACCAGAAGCACTTCTGGGTACGGCATGGAGCACATGGGGAGCACCCCCGCACTCGTGTGGGACTCTTCATCTGCCCCACCATCGCAGCATTCATGAGCTGCAGCTGGTACCTAGAGGTATGTAGAAAAAACATTTAAAACTGTGTCTATGGCCAAATTGCTGATTCTCCAAATCAGCATTGAATCTTCAAATTCAGATTAGGCCGAATCGAAGCAGGGACAGTGATCTGAATCAACAAATCAAATCACTGTCCCCTGAATTGGGCCAAATCAAATATGGCCCAATGTACACACCCCTAGTGTCTAACCCTCTGCTTGATATAAAATATTTAATGTTTTTTTATGTTGCTTTTCTTCACTGTAAATCAAGTAGGAGCAACAGCAAAGTAAGCAGACAGAAAGCTTCAGGTGATGGCAGTGGCCTTTTAATTGGTGACATCCAGCAGAATGAGCTGTTCTTGTATTTATCAGCTTGTAAGTTCTTGGACACAGCACTTTCTTTTCCACCTGACAAGATGCAGTTATTTCAAATGTGAGTCTTATAGTTACTTATACTTAGTATCTGGTACTATAGATAATTTACTGTTTGTGTCCCTTCTTTTAAAATGCATAGATGTAGTCTATATTTAATTTTGTTCTCCTTCGTGATTTAGTACTGTCTATAATCTTTTCTGTCATAAGCATGGGGCATATTCTGCTAGGTTCTTGAAAACTATGTAGATATCACACCATGAGAGTATTCACTGATTTCAGCACAAAAAATTGCCATGGGGGAAGGATACATGTGGGATGGGAATTCTCCATCATTTCAGTATGTAAACACATCTGTGACCACAAAATGCAGCCTTGTATTAGAGTATGCAAAGACAGTTACAATGTTAAAATAATGGCATGAGAATTGCACTCGATCTGAGCATGCAGCTGTTGTTGTGATCCAACAAAGGACTTCTGTGTATGACTTCTGACCTATACGTTTGTTTCAGGTACAGATGGGCCTTTGTCCCAGAAGTAGACACAGAGGCTTGCAGTATGACTTCTCATCTAATAGAAAATCACCAGGAATGTAAACCACACATCATTAGAATCATGGACTTACTAAAGATAAAATATGGGGTAAAGTATTGCATTGTTACATGCATGCTCTCTGTTTACATTAAATATGGTAATTTTGAAGAGCTGTTTTCACTCATTTGAGAAAGCTAGATAGGCAGATGCCATGTTAGAAAGCTCCTTAAAGTTTTAAGACTGATCTTCTTAGATTATAATCCTATTACGCTGTATGCAGTTTGAGGATTTCAGACAATTAACTGATCCTTGCTGCATTTAACCAGGCAGCACGGTTTGGGGAGGAGGTAAGCAGCCCTCAGTGCTGAAAGAACAGGTTAGGGACTACTTAGAAAAGCTGGACGTGTACAAGTCCATGGGGCCAGACGGGATGCACATGAGGGTGCTGAGGAAGTTGGCTGATATGATTGTAGAGCCAATGGCCATCATCTTTGAAAACTCATGGCGATCAGAAGAGGTCCCAGATGATTGGAAAAAGGCAAACATAGTGCCCATATTTAAGAAAGGGGAAAAGGAGGATCCAGGGAACTATAGACTGGCCTCACCTCAGTCCCTGGAAAAATAATGGAGCAGATCCTCAAGGAATCCATTTCTAAGCACTTGGAGGAGAACAAGGTAAATTGGAACAGCATGGATTCACCAAGGGCAAGTCATGCCTGACCAACCTGATTGCCTTCTATGATGAGGTGACCGGCTCTGTGGATGCGGGTCTCCCACAACATTGTCGCAAGCAAATTAAGGAAGTATGGGCTGGATGAATGGGCTGTAAGCTGGATAGAAAGCTGGCTGGAGCATCGGGCTCAGAGAGTAGTAATCGATGGCTCGATGTCTAGTTGGCAGCAGGTATCAAGTGGAGTGCCCCAGGGGTCAGTCCTGGGGTTGATTTTGTTCAATTTCTTCATCAATGACCTGGAAAATAGCATAGAGTGCACCCTCAGCAAGTTTGCAGATGACACCAAGCTGAGGGGAATAGTAGACATGGTGGAGGGTAGGGCTAGGATTCAGAGACACCTCAACAAATTGGAGGATTGGGCCAAAAGAAATCTCATGAGATTCACCAAGGACTAGTGCAAAATCCTGCACTTAGGATGGAAAAATCCCATGCACCAGTACAGCCTGGGGGCTGACTGGCTGGGCAGCAGCTCTGCGGAAAAGGACCTGGGGGTTGCAGTGGATAATAAGCTGAATATGAGACAGCAGTGTGCCCTTGTTGCCAATAAGTCTAACAGCATACTAGGTTGCATTGGTAGGTGTGTTGCCAGTAGGTCACGGTAAGTGATTCTTCCCCTCTATTCAGCACTGGTGAGGCCACATCTGGAGTACTGTGTCCAGTTTTGGGCCCCCAACTACAGAAAGGATATGGACAAATTGGAGAAAGTCCAGTGGAAGGCAACAAAAATGTGGAGGAGGTTGGGGGACATGACTTATGATGCAAGACTGAGAGAACTGGGCTTATTTAGTCTAGAGAAGAGGAGACTGAGAGGGGCCTTAATAGCAGCCTTGAACTACCTGAAGGAGTGTTTGAAAGAGGATGGGGCTAGACTGTTCTCAGTGGTGGCAGATGATAGAACAAGGAGCAACAGTCTCAAGTTGCAGCAAGGGAAGTTTAGGTTAGATATTAGGAAGAATTTTCTCACTAGGAGGGTAGTAAAATGCTGGAACAGGTTACCCAGAGAGGTTGTGGACTCTCCATCCTTGGAGATTTTTAAGACCCAGCTAGACAAAGCTTTGGCTGGGATGATCTAGTTGGGGATGGTATTGCTTTGAGCAGGGGGTTGGACTAGATGACCCCCTGAGGTTGCTTCCAACCCTAACTTTCTACGATTCTATGAAATGACAATCTGATTTGCTATAGACTTAGCATGCATGTAATTTGTTTTGTCAACCAAGGATTCAGATGTTGTCCCAAACTTTATTTCTATTTCTTCTTTTCTAGACAGGTTCTTGGAGCAGGCTGATTCCTGATCTAGGACAGGATTAAGCAACATGATTAACATAGTATATATGTGTAGTATACATGTGGTTTGATAGTTTTGGGGGTTTTTTAAAATGCATATACCTATATTTATATTAGCAAATGAAAGGCCAAAGAAATGCGTTGTGTGCTTGGAGCAGCAGACTGTTTGTTGCAAACCTTGCTCCAAGGGTTTGTGGTGGTTTTTAATTTCTGAGACTTCATTCAGCAGTCTTTCCTGGGCCTGCTTAAGTTCTGCATCCAACACAGACTGGCTTGTAGAGTTTTGTTTTGTCAGAGGAACAGTGTAGCTGTCCACAAACAGCATTCCTAAGGCACTAGTTGGTCTCTCAGCTATCCAGCACCCAGGCCACTGAGCACCATAAAGATCAGGATTGGAATCTTGTTTCCCAAAGAACACTGAGTACACTGCAGGGGCCAAACTTATGCTTGTGATAGTCTGTTACAGAAGACACATTGCACTCTCTCGTTCTAATTAGCATTTCTTTAGCACAGCATGTTCAATGTCTTGGTGTATTGCATTGTTGCAGCCCAGCCAAGAAATAACAGGGACTGCTTACAAACGTAATTAAAAAAAAATACAGCACATGCCCAAAGGAGGCATCGCGTTAGTTTGACCCAGCTCACCCAACATCTGTAAGATTGGGTGCTTCAGTGGGGCTTTTTAGTCCTCTTTTCTAATAGCTGACTGAATCAGCTATTAGATGAAAGTGCTAAAAAGCCCCGTTGAAGTGTCTGATGTATACAGATGCTGTGGAGCTGTGTTGAACTAATGTGCTGCCTCTTCTGGTGAAGCACTGGGGGAAGCGGGGGGGGGGCGGTTTGGAGTTTTTTCCCATGTCTGTCAGCAGTCAGGGTGAATAACTGATGCAAGGTTCTTGACTTCTTGAATAAACCAGTGTCCTGGCCAACTGGAAATGGTAACAAACATTATGCGCAGATGGATACTGCTATAGGAGAGTTTTCAGTATGAGAAAATTTGAGTCCTCCCAAACTGGACTGAATTGTCCAATTGTAGGTGTGTACTATGACAAACCCATTTGTGGGGGGGCTTAGAGCCTTGAATTTATCCCCACTGTGCTGCCACTTGCCTCAAGGAACAGATCAAGGTTGCGCTGGGATAACTTCGTAACCCAGTAAGCCTCAGCTCCGCTGCCCTTACACCAAACCCTGCAGCTGCAGTAAGAGAATCTCTGCTAGCACCAGATGGGCACTGCCTGAGTTGAGAGAAATTTTAGATGCCCCTTTCTGTAGAAAGGCCTAGCTTGAAATATCACTTGTGCAACAGTCCCTCTTTCCACAGGTAATCAGTAAAGAAACAAAAGAGCAAAAGGATTTTTTACATAGGAGAAAGAATATGTACATGCAAATCTGAACATAGGTTTGGAGATGAGCAAAACACATAAAGTTTCTTACTCTCTAATCTGGCTACACCCTAGCCCAGGGGCAATGCATAGGGGGTGCACATGTACCCCCTGCGCGTGGTGGTGAACCCCCTGCAAAAAGGCGCTACTGTCACTGGCACCTGCAAGTAGTCGCTGCTTGCCACGCCGTTGCCAGCACCACCGGCTGCGTCTGCAGGCAGTCCCTGATCAACCCTGGCTGCCATCACTGGACCGGTGGCATCTGCGGGAACTCCCCGCTCGCCACCACCAGGCTCCCACCACCACTGCCCACGCAGCCATGCCCCCCCAGTCACCGGGAGTACTCACCATTCATGCCCTAGCCCTCCTGAGATCCCTGCAAGTCAGGGCCGGTCCAACCGTTAGGTGAACTAGGCAGTCGCCTAGGGCGCCAAAATTTGGGGAGCGCCAAAATTATATGCAGAACAAAATAACAGGAACATCATTCTAAATAACAGCCCTGGTCGGCTGCGGCTCTGCCTTGGCCTAAGACAGGGGTGGGCAAAATGAGGCCCACAGGCCAGATGCGGCCCCTCATGCCATTCTATCCAGCCCATGGAGCCCCTAAAAAAATTACAAAATTCATATCTGATCTTGGCTGCCCGTCATGCAGCCCTTGATGACTTGCCAAAATTCAGTAAGCGGCCCTCCGCCCAAAATAATTGCCCATCCCTGGTCTAAGACCTTTGGTTCGGTATGGGGAGAAAGACCTCTGAAAAGATCTTAGAGGAAAGATCACTAGAATCGCGACTCCTACCTTTTCAACTCTCAAGCGGACTTATTACAAAAGCATACTGCTGGCAAAGTAATCCTAAAAGATGAACCCCTACTCCTACATGATCTTACAGCTCGTGACATAGATTTCTTTCACTAAAAATGTTTGTTGTTATTGTTCATTTCGAATATCGAATAAGTACATGTAAAAGTTCATTCTAGACTTCTTATTCTCATCTATGTTGGAAGTGGTGGGGGCGCTGAGGTACACAGTTCACCTGGGGTGCCAGTTACCCTTGTACTGGCCCTGCTGCCATTACTTCTAAAAAATTAGCTTTCCTGCTGAATCTGCCAGCTCTGGGCACTGGGAGCACCGAACCTCCAAAGCCCGAGGTTCAAAGACACTGATTCTGTGCTAGCTAGGCTGTAAAAAGCCTCCTAAGCCACTTCCCCTTCAAAAGCCTTATTTGAATTACTCACGAGTCATTAGAAATTTCTGGTCACCCTGAGGTATCTGGAATTCCCCTGGCTGAAGCTCCATTTCTCTCAGATGCTGCTTTATTGTAGAGTTGATTTGCCCGATTACAGACAGACAGTGTCTTGGGTCTAAGCTAAATACCTCATTTGATTATCGTCCAGTTACATCGTGTAATTACAAAAGTACTTTTATATAAAATACTGCAATACAGACGATATAAAATTATAAAATGTATTAGGTACCTTCACATTAGGTACATATAGTGGCTAAACACCGCAGGAGTTAATCTGATTTGGAGTGAATATCCATGTATGCTGCACAGTTCAGTTTTGGGGTACATCCATGCCATGTAGCTTCAACTGAAGGATGCTGTGCCATACTTGTGAATGCTCCCTCCTTCCCATGAGCACACCCTCCCACTGGAATTCAGCTTCGTAGGCTCATGAATGATCAGATCTCATCCAAACATTGTCCATCATGATAGTAATAAGATGATCATATGTGGTGAGGGAAAGGGAGAGCTGGCTGCGTGTTGTTGGCACTTAAATCTGTGTCATCTGATCAGTTTGCCTAGTGGCTGCACGTAGCTGTGGACAAGAACCAGAGGTGGAGTTGGCCCTCTGCTATCTCTGCAAGTCAGAGATGTAGTGGTGGAGGTGTAGTTTTCTACCAGAACTCTGATGCATGACCCCAAAGTGAGAGACTGCTCACAGGCCTCACTTTTTAACACAAGAGTGGAATGTAAAGGAGCAGCTGTACAAATCATTTGATAATGCAGAAAAGCATGGAATTAAAGGTCACAGATATTCCTCCCCCCCGCAACGGACTGAGAAAAGTGACTAGTGCAGATTTCAGCCAAATTATACACAGAAAAATAACAGTATCTTACTCCAGAACTCTTAGTGAGCCTTCTTGTGTATGTGCTTCTTTACAGGACACAAATAATGCTGATGAGAGAACTTCAAAAAAATGTGAGTTTCCTCTTTTGAACCTTCATTCTGTATCCAGTATCACACAACTAATGCCCTTCTTCAGGACTCTGAGCTCTGCATTTAAAACAAAAGGTGATGGGTCCCCAAAAACACAGAGTTCAATGTCTTTATCAGTCAAATATCCTGATGGTAGTGCCACAAGGATCTTGAAGCAACTTGAAGAAAGTGTTGAACGTGACTTTTTGGAAACTCTGGAGAGCTAAGTCATCTGTTAAACAATATGTGTTGAATAAGTAGTAAAACTAAGAGAGCTGTAATATGAATAAGGGGGAGATGTAATTGCTGTAAGGATGCTTGTTACTCATTTCTTTTCCTCAGTTTTGAAACTGTATGTCAACTTTTTTTTCCTTTCTCCCCACTTTTATGGATATGAAGTATATAATTCTTAATTTGGGTTTCTCAATTTGTCTTGAACAGCAAGGACTTATGCTTAACATTTATGGCAACAAAGTGTGCCTGTACACAAGTGTGGCGGTTGCTCTGATACAGTGTAATTCCAGCATGTTGGAGCAGATTCGATGAACCAAATCTGCTGGAGCATGGAAATTACTGTGCTCCAGCAGCCTCCTGTGTTTTGTGTATCAGCGTCCCCGTGCTTCAAAACGGCGGCAGGGGCACTTGAAATAAAACTTGTTTGAGGAGCTCTTTTGTCAAGCTTTAGTTCAAGTGCCCCTGCCACCATTTTGAAGCAGGGATACGCTGATACACAAGATGCTACAGCACTTTAATGAGTGGCTGTGAGAGCCACTCTCATTAAAATGGTGCCCCTTCCACCCCCAGAGTATGTGTAAAAGTGCCCAAAGGGCATAATTTAGTTACCAAGAGAAGTCACCACTATTCTCCTTTTCTTTCTGACTTGAGGAACTGAAGAAAACTCTTTTTATAAACAAAGAAGCAACGTTTTTGATTAATTAATGAACGTGACAGATTTTTTTTATTCATCTAAAAAGTTGCAATTCTGGTATTTTAATCTGCTTTATAGAACCATTCTTCTATCTCCTAAAGGTAAAAGCAAGAAGTTTGTATGAATGTCCAAGCTGATATTGCATATTAGTGGAGAGTCAGTTTGCATACGCTTTCCTGAAGTTTAAGTTCTACTTCTTGTGCTATCTTCTGTAACTCTGGCCCAAACATTTACATATCCAAGGAGTAAACTAAATTATCAACAGGTGTTTTTTTTTCAGATTGAGCATGTTGTAAATAAAATTGCAGATCTATTGTATTTAGAATCTCAGATCTATATTATAGTAATCTGTTGTCGCAAGATCAGTGATTATATAGTGAGAAGAGAGACCTAGGCAATAACATGTTGTAATTTACACCACTTGAATTTTTGAATGCAGATAACTTCATTATTCAAAACTGGTCATTCTTCCAAAAAGAAAGAATGTTTTGTTCAGCTATTCTTTCAGTGACTAAAGCCACCTTACAGCCTTTGAACAGTAACTTAATGAAGATAGCCCATGTAAAAATTGTATGTTACCGTATATAAGGTACTTACAAATCAAAAGCAAATATGTGTTATGTAGTTTTTTAAAATTCTTGGTACAGGTAATTTTTTTGCTGCTTTGTGGCTCAAGAAAGAGGAGTGTTTCAGTTCATCGTGCTGTGACTGAAAGGTTCAAGAGCAGCCTCTGGGACTGTGCTGGCAAAGCAGTTCTGATGGATTTAGGAGGGTGGGGAAATAGGTTGATTGATTGATTCCTTCTCTGAAGCACATGGCTAAATGTCTTGAACTGCCTAAGAGGATGCATTTACTTACAGTCAGATAATTAACCTTATAATGGGAGTCACTGCTGGAGAATTACTAGAACATTTCTTCAAAAGCAAACATTCTTGAGTTTTCAAACTGCCTATAAGTCCCAGAAAGTACAAATAATGATGTAGGTTGAATTATTTTGAGGTACTTTTATGTTTGGGGTGTTTGCATATGTTTCATGTTTGTCATGGTGAAAGGTGTGCGCTTGGCTACTGCTACCAGTGTTAATTGAGACTGTCATTGCTAAACTAGGCCTGTCAAGACAACAGTCCTGTTTTAACCAAAGCAGGAGGAAAAGAAAGGGCACCCATACACATGCTCAGTGCCTGCTTTGACACATTTTAATTAGAATTAGCCTCGGAGTCGCGTATATTCAGCGTCCACCCACTTCAATGTGGCAGTGGGGGTGCTTTAACTAAGGCTCATTGAACGAGCCTTAGTTAAAACACTCCTGCTGCCATTTTGAAGTGCATGACGCTGATTACACAAGACATTGTGGGCTGGGCACTTTAATTAGAGCGGCTTCTGAGAGCCGCTCTAATTAAAGCGTCACCCACCCTGCCCCCACCAAAGCACATGTAAAAATGCCCAAAAGGCATGGGACAGTGTATGAGGGGGGGCAGTTTCAAGACTTGCATAGAAATACAAGCTACTGTAATTCATTGGCTTGCAACTGTACTGAGGTTTTCATCTTTATTTGGGTACCAGATTAAATGGTGAAACGTGCACAACATACTTTACTGTAATTATGCTATAACAATGATTAAATAGTCATGTATTGTCCTACGTGGAATTGCAGTCATTTGTAAACATTGATACAATTAAGTCTACTAGTAAATAGAGCAAAGTATGGCATTGTTTGCTCATTATGAATGTGAATTAATCACACTTCTTTCTGAATGTAATCTGTTGACTGACTGAATCTGTGAAACCTTTTGGCATACTCACAGGTAATATGTAGTGTTCTTTCTAAGCGTAACTTACTATACAATTAAAAACTGGAGCAAAACATTATTAGATAGAAATATGTTTTTAAAGTGGTTCCGCTCAAAATAATAAGCATATATTGCTAACACTCAGGGTAATTTGATAGTTTTAATTCCAGTTCTGTGACAGGAGCCCCAATGTATTACCAGTCAAAGACTCTCCTCACCCCATCCAAGGCTGGTAAAGTACTTATGCCTAAGCTGTTATAATCAAGGATCCATCAGATCCTTCATTCCAAGTCCCCTTTTAAATTAAGGCCTGTACAGTCTGTCTGCTCATAGCCTCCTCAGCAGTTTGATTTCACACTTTCTTCTGGGGCTGAACCATTTTCCCTGACTTGTTTCCTTCTCTTGCTCTATTTCCTGTTTCCCGTCAGGCTAGGAGTATAGTATGCCTTTGATCAAATAGGCTTTTCCAAGTAGCAACCAAATAACATTAAACTCTCAGCCACAGGTTCTCTTCAATACTCAATTTTTTTTTCAGATGACTTTGAGAGCCTCTTTTTTGTCATATGCTTCTAAATTCCCCACCTTCCACATGACAGGCTGCCTGTTTTCATGGGCTGCTTCAGAAATGTTTCTTTCACCACTTGTTTAACAGTAAAATCATTGCACTAAAGAAGAAAACTTATTTAAGTGTCAATGGCCTTGTCTATATACAGATTTTGTACCACCGCAAAAGCTGTAGTGGTTAAGAGTTTGATTTTTTTTTTTTAAATTGAAATTGTTTCTTAGTACAATGCATACATCATACATTATGGATGCAGTTATATCGGCATAGAGGTCTTTGTGCTAGTGTAACTTATTTCCATTTCCATATTCAATTAGCTTTACCCATTTATAGCACTTTTATGCAGATGTAATTGCCTACCCATGGTTTGTGGTGAGTTGTACTGCTTCACAATGGTATAAGTAAAGCAGTACAACTTATGTGCAGAAGACCCTAAGAAACTTTAGCAAAAAGTTAGATTTTAAGACTAGTGGAATACTTTTGCTTAGGATATGTAGTGATTGCTTGTTTCCAAACAAAATGTGTAGTTCAATTGTTTTTATAGAAACTGCGACTTTAAAATAACATAGCTATAGTGTATGATACTTAGAGGAAAAACAGTTGGTTTTCAAAAGCTTAATTTTTCTGAAGAAAAAGTTGATACTATCTACAATAATAAAGATTACTGCCAAAGAATAGCAGAACTTTGAAATGTGGTATATAAAATAATGGCTAAGTGTGTTCAATGTTACCTTTTGAATGTAATTCTTGTAATAATATTAAATGTTATTTTAAAATACGTCTTCAAATGGACCTTGTTAATGTTTTAACTCCATTGTCATTCCTGGTAAGATGTCTTTACCTGTAACTTTATTTAATCTGTCTCTCAAAAGTCTCTGGACCTTTTCCAATTAATCAAGCCCCAATGCAGAATTCTGTATACAATGATAGATGTATATCACTTATTATATATGTGAGAAGACAGGGTCTGTCTAAAAGAACTGCCTCTTCACTTTACAGCTTTGTGGGAGTAGGTAAGAAACTTTTTTCCCCCTTCACAATGAAGAGACAGAAAATAGGTACAAATGATCCTGCTCCTACACAGCAGTGAAAGGCTCTGTGCAATCTTTTCCTTGTACAGCTGTGTAGAGTTATAACATGAAGCTGCTTGTATAATATCTGAAAAATCTTGCTGACTGGTATGTACGTATTAAGTTTAAAGAAGTAACACAATGAGTAGAACTAGAGAGCCTTTAATTACTGTTAGCCAGCTGATAAAACCGGCTGGCAGAGAAGTGTGCATAGAGGTCACGTGTACAACGTATGATAGGACAGTTACATCTCTGATGCCTTTTTATTATATATTGAATAACTTTAGAAACCAAGGAAATAGTAGGGTTTCCAAAAAAAAATTACCAGCTACCACACAGACCAGGTATAGATGTATCCTATTTTACTACTTTGGTACATGTAACAGTTAGCTCTCCCATCACTGTTAGATATCTCTTCAATCCTCCCTGTGTTGCTTATTATTTTCCAGATGTGATTTGCAAAGACCTTGAAACTCCCCCAACTCATTATCTTTTTGCTAGCCCAACTGAGCCTGGTTACTTTCCAGAAGGGAGGGAAGAGAGCAACCCACTTAGAAACTGAAACCTTGTTAAAGAGGGGGGGGGGATGATGAGGGAGACCTGCTAGAACCTGAGCCTTGTTTTTGCTGAAGCCATACAAGACAATGTTAGGGGTACAGGGCCACTATCTAACATATAATCTATCCAACACCTGCTATTTAAGTGTTATAGTACTAGGATATATCCTACTTTACCAGGAACTAGCAGCATTGATCTCATCTTTTACTGCTTGTTTTTTGGGCATTTCTTTTTCATTTTCAGGGGTGGGAAGGGTTCTTCTTGGAATGCTGCGCATCCAAAACTCCAGGTGGGTTTTATGGCAGCCACAGATTACCTGATTTACACCACAGTCTTGCATTAGAGGATCAGGGGTGTTACTGTTAGTGGAAGCCATTGTCATTTTTAACCAAGTGTTAAAAAGAATTTATCTATTTGCACTTCTTCTGTTCTTCTTAGTTAAAAAGAAACAAAATTCAAAATGGGGAATGACTTTATGCCTTTTCTAGGTGTTCTACTGAGCAGGAGTACCTGAAAGCAGGTATACCAGTTCCTTCCAATGCTCCCATCCCACAAACATTTCCTATCCCTCACTGGAATGCTGCTGTATGTCAGACCTGAAGAATCTGGTACCTTCAAATGATCTGTTTAAGGAGACTAGGAAAAATGGTGGATCCAGCTGATCTCTTTGCATACTTAAATCCTCTCTTCAGATTTGCATGTTCAGTAAATGGTGTTATAAGTTTTGGTAGCCCTCAGTTGTCAGAATTTAAGATGCACAAGAAAAGGTAAGACTTAACGTATGGAAGGTACCTATACCAGTTTTTTTCTGTCTGCCAACACCATGAAGTAAATCCTCCTGTTTCCCCAGAACAGTGATAAGAGAATCTGAATTGTAGTGCCAGCAACCACAGAATTGCCAAGCAGATGATATACATGAAACTTTTTAAAGATGTCCCTCTCTATATCCTACCTCCCTAAAAAGCTCCCAAATAAGCAAACAGAAAAACTCAGTTTGGAGTCAATACATGTAAGCATGCACTAGTTATAATAAATGAACAATAAACCAGTATAGTGTTTATGAAACACCCACAGAAGGGATTTTTGTTGATGCTCAGAGGTGCTCTGGGGAGCAGAGAAGGCTTGGCAAGCTTAATCCACCAAAATCAGGTACTCCAGGGAATAAGTTTAAATCAATTTTAATACTGAAATACAAATGATAACATGAATGTACTTGGGGGGGAAAAGGCAAACAAAGTTCTTTGTGTGAGTCTGATATCTTTTATTAGACCAACTTAAATAGTTGGGAAAATTTTTCTTAGCAAGCTTTTGGGTTTAAAAACTAGGGCTGTGAGAAGCTTCAGTCCCTGATTCGATTTGGCAGAGATTCAGCCTGATTCGGTGGCTGAATCTCCGAATCAAATCAGAGGACCCTTTAATCTCTCCAGATCGATTTGGAGAGATTCGGTGATTCAGACATAGACACAGCTTTAAATGTTTTTTCTACATACCTCTAGACAGGTTGGGGCGTGGGGGAAGAAGGGGATTAACTGTCCTCCTCTTACCCCCTCCGCCCCCCCGGTCTGTTTCTCACCCACTGACTCCTCAATTTACATTTTCACTGACTGCCTTTCTTGCATGCATACCAGCCTCTGGCCTCTACTATTCAATCCATCCAGGAAGAGCGCACACAAACTGCAGATGCTTCCTCAGCCTGACGAAGAGTTTTTAAACCTGAAAGCTTGCTAAGAAATATTTTCCAACTATTTAAGTTGGTCTAATAAAAGATATAAGATTCAGCCAGAGAACCTTGTTTGCCTGTCCTTAGACCAACACAGCTACAACCTATACCCTTGGGGAAAAAGGTGATGTTCTGTAGGCATGAGGTTGTGGGAATCCAGTATTGTCCTTGATTAGAGTTACAGATCAAATAAGGCCAGCCTATAAAGATAAGCTAGCTCAGCTGCAGTCTGCAGAGTACTACAAAACAGGGACAGAACCAAGTTTCCGCAGAGCCATTTTACATACAAGGAAACTGAACAGTACTGGGTGCTAGGGTTTACTCCAGGTTGTAAGGATGTAGTAAGACATACTATTTGCTTTTCAGCATGTTTAAAACTTAATTCCTAGAGTACTATTCAAATTGAAAATGAAAAACTGGAGAATACCTCAATCTTGTCCCCTATCTTTATTCCATTTGTTCCTGTCCACTCATGTCTCACACCCAAATTGAATATCAACATTTGAATTTCACTTTGGCTATTGTATATTCTGAAATAACCTCTGTTGCCTGGAGTGGGTCCCAGTATTGTTTCTGACCCTGGGACAGTACAAGATCTTGCACAACTCTGTCAACAAAGTCCACAGTTTGATGCTCTACGAACTTTCACTAACCCCTGGAGAAAGTAATGGATGGTATGCAGCCAAAACAGCTAGTTATGGTGATAGTATTGTATGTGTTCAGCCCCTTTAGTCTTTAAGGACAAGGGCTTAATTCTTTCCCAAATTAGAAATGTCTTGGAGGGCATAAGTCCATCCTAAAATCTTCCTCTACTCCTGTCCTATTGATACAGTGTTCATTGTGCTTCTCCATTGTAGCACTGTGCCTATAGTACTTGAATGTTCTTCCATCTCCTTTATAAACCTGCAGCACATCAGAGGAACATTTATATTATTCAAATTGAACTTGTTCATTTTGAGTACCAGTCAGGTAGTGTAACTTTCCGGAACCCTAAAGAGCAGTCTTCTCTTAAAAATTGCTTAGCAAGGGAAATGGGGCATGAAAACACCCTACACATTAGACTGGTTTAAATGCAGTTTTAATCTGAAGTAGACATATGAGTCTGTTAAACTGGCTTTAAGCTGCTTCAAATGATTTAAAGGTGCAGTAGAAAGTGGAAAATTGAGTGCTGTTTGAACCAAGTTAGTGATGGGTTCACATGTGGACACTCAGCATTCCAGGGCATCAGTCTGATGGTCCTCCAGGCATTCTGTGCTTCATTTCTCTTCAACCCTCCTACACCTGCTGCTGCAACTGGCCACTCTGGTATGTAGCCAGAACTCTACTGCCCCTTCATGCCCCTTTTACTGGCACTTTTTTACCAATGAGTTTCCTTGCACGGCTTGGTCAATAAAAGCTATCTTTCTAACAACCAGCTGTGTCCTTGCTTCCTCCTTGATTTATGCCCCCTCATCATGGCTCCCTAGGAACTAGTAAATTGAGCTCTCTTCCCTTCCTTCCCTTCCCCCACCAAAGCAGGTGACAAAGAATTGACTGGGACTTTGGTCAATTTGGAGTTCATTGAACCTTGTGTTTCACAGAGAAGAGAACACCAAAAAGTAAGAACATCCCCACCCACAGGTCATTCACCCCCTTAGCCCCAGAGGGCATGAGTGCAAGTACCCAACTCCCACCTTCCCTACACACACTCACACTCTGAGGCTGGTTGCTCATTCCCATCCCCTGCCCTCAGAACTACAGCACTTGACACAATGAGGTCTGTGTTGTGTCAAGTTGACAGGAGTTTTCCATAGAGTTTTTATTATGGTTTGTATGAGATGTTCTAGATAGGGATGATCCTTCCTCCAGCAGACTTCTAGATGACTTCTAGAGCTCCAGTTTGACCCCTGTAAGATTTTATTAATTATGAATTGGTTCCCAGTAGGTGATGTGGGAACAGTTCAGTTTTTAGGTAGACCTGCACCTTGAAAACCCCTTTCATATTAAACTGGTCTGTATCAGCCAAACCCAGTTCCATTAAACTTCCAGCTCTTCCACATCCCTCCCCTCTGCATGAAGAGACAGCTGCTCAAACATGGGCTATGCTATGGGCTCAAGCTTCCTCCTGTAGTCTGAAGTGAGATTTGACAGGACACCAACTAATTGTAACCCAGCTTGCCTCAACTTGGCTCAGCATTGAGGAGGCTGAAGTTAAGTTCCTCATTCCCAGTTCCCTAGGAAGTAGGAATAAGGAACTGGGAACAATTCACTGTGGGGTGGCTGTGGGGCAGTGATTCCCAACCAGGGTACCACTGTTGGCTACAAAGCACCAACTCACAGGATCATCATACAATTCTAGTTTATTGGATGGATACAAAAGTCAGACCATAAACCTTGGTGCTGATCCCCTCAAACACACACACGTTCACACGCACTCACAGTAGCTAGCTCTGAACACTAAGCACTGGTGTCAAGATATACCTATCCGCAAGCACTGGAGTCTGCCATTGAGGGCCAATTGAGGCTTCTTTCAGTGCAATGTTACTTCAGAAGGGGGTCACCAGCTGCTCCTTCTGGCTGGACAGGCAGGGTGCTTGTCAGGTCAAAGAGGGTGCCATTGGGGGTCATTCTTTGCTGCCTTTTATCCATCTCTGGCAGACTTTGGTGATTCCCCAATTCTTGGGCTTACCCAATCCAGGGGTCATTGACCTCAAGGGACATCCCTCTTGGTAGCTGCTGGATGGCACTTGTCAGCCCCAGGGGTCAAGTCCGCACGTACGTACAGTCTCAAGAGTCCATTGATGAATTTTGATTCACTGCCATGATGAAAACATTATAAAATAAAACAGAAAAGTACACCTGAAAGTATTGTATTGGAAGCCCCAAATCCTTCTATTTGCTGAAAAACTATGGTCCACTGAAAAATATGCAAATAAGTTTTCCTATTGATATTGCTCATTTACTCCAATGAGTGAGAACTGGGTCATCAAAGTTAACGCATCTCTTTCTCTTGAGGCAAGCAGTCCTAAGAAAGTGCTGACAGCCAACCCAAAAGTCCATTAAGGCTCTCTGCCCGTGACTTGGGTTTTGCATATGCTGCATCAATCAGCTGCCTCAAAAATTGTCCTACAGTTGGAACACTTTTACTAATATTGCTTGTACAGTACAAGGGTTAAATGTATCCTGCCGATGCCATCGTACACCTTGCAAGACTGCCGGGAGGAGACAAGCCACGTGGGAGGAAAAGCGCAGGCCCTTCTCAGCAAAGGGGGAAGCACCCCAGGCCTGGAGCCTGCTGGGGCTAGAAACACATGTAGTGGGGCCACATGCTGTGGGAGGGGGAGCTGTGCTCGGGAGCGGCTGGGGCCAGCTGCACGTGGAGCCGTGCTCAGGGGGCAGGGCGGGCAGCAGGGACCGGGGCTCGGTTCCCATCAGGGTCCTGGGACCCCGGGTCCTGCGGCAGGCCCTGCATCTCAGCCACGGCGCCCCTGAACTCTCCCACAGGCCCTCGACCGCGGGGCCGGGCAGCTAGGAACCCTAGCCACGCCCCCGCCTATAAAGCAAAAGCAGGGCAGTGCCTCTCCTCGACGCCAGGATAGGTGGGTCTAAGCTCCCCCCACCCCGCCTACCTCCAGTGTTCTGGCCCCGCCCCTCGCACGCCGGAAACGGCCCCCTCGCGCGCTGACCCCGTCCCGGAAGTGCCGGGCAGCAGGAGGAGGCGGTTACCCCCAGCTGCGGTTCGGGCGCTGGAGCTAAAATGGCGACGAAAACAGTGACCGGGATTCGCCTCAGCGCGGTGAGCTCCCTAACCCTCGCGGGGCGGTACCGGGCAGTGGCTGCGCCCGTCCCCGCGGTCTGGCTTCCCCCGACTCCCTCTAGCGCCTGCTGTCCCGTGGGGCGGGGCGGGGCGGGGCGGTGGCCCCGCTTCTTCTTCCGCCCTTCGGCCTATTCCCCCGTGTGTTTGTGTATGTGTGTGTGTATCACGAGTGCGGCCTCCCCCACGCGGAAGCGAAACTGCTTGTTTCGATGTGGGGGCGGGGCCTGTGACATGGGGGTGCTGCCTGAGGGTGCAGTGGGCAGCTGGTTAGTTGCCCCTAGATCTAGTCCCGCTGTGAGCAGGGCTTGGACTAGCTCAGCGTTTGTCACAACCCAAAAGTGGGCAGCAAGACTGTATGAAAGGGTCCTGAGTAAACTTTAAAAAATGGATTTTCTTAAAAAGGTGGGAAACTGGGGCTTTTTCCTTGCAGGCTGGCAGAGGTTCAGCCTGTGAGGGGGCCTCCTTGCCGGGGACAGTGGGGAGTGGATCAGGACTGGCCATCCGTGTTTACAGATTGCTCCCGGTATGAAGAAGGCTGAGAATCACTGCTGTAGATTATTTCCTGGTAACTTGTTGACATGGCTGTGCCTTACAGATGACAGGAAAAAAGAGACACCCCTTATAGTAGGAACAGTAGCAAAATAGGCAAGCTCTGTTTGGCTGTCTGACCACTGCCAGAGAGAACTGCCATCTCCCTGAGTCTGGCAGTTGCAAGCAGAGAGTACTTTGCAATACAAGTGCTTCTCATGGCTATCCTCTAGCAGCTTCTGTGCTATTGTCAGTCATCTTGGGCCCAAACCAATCTGCTGATGTCAACAGGAGTCTTTCCACTGAGAGTGGGAGTCGGAACAGGTACCTGTGAAAATGGCATTGTTTTCTCTCCTCTTTGTTCTTACACAAATGCCATCACGGACATAAAATGCATGCACTTGGAAACAGAAGTTAAATTTTACATTGGATACAAATTTTTCTCCTCCACAAAAAAGGTATGCTCATGGAGGTCAGTGATGGACTGTTCAGGGAGGTTAAAGTATCCTGCCACCGGCTTTGGTGTCTTTGTGGAGTGGATGTTGACTTGGTACCTGTGCGTTCTGTTGCATAGGGTTCTGGGCATTGTAGACAGCAGGAGGGTGCAAGTGAAACCTGGGCAGGGTCAGCAGTGTCAGGTTAGCCATTGCTTGTCCCCTTGCTACTGAAGGCCATTCCCAGCAATGTCCTGCAGCCCTAAATTTTGTGGCAGGCCCTGTTCTTCCCACCCCCAAATTTCTGGACCCACCTGAGCCTTATAAGCCCTATGTTTGACAATTCTTATTTAATCAGTCCGCTTACCACTGCTGTTAGCAACATTCCCCTCCCCTTGTCCCATTCTTCATAAAAAATCTTTTCTTTCTGCCGGTCCATTCCTAGCTTTGAATTGGATGTTGCCTGTGAAAGCTCATACCTCTCTAAACAAATCAGTCTCAGAGGTGCCATCCTGCTCTATCTTCTGCATGACTTCAGACTAACATGGATATCCTCCTCTGGGGATAGGAAGTAATGGAGGAGTTATTTGGACCAGCAGGCTGACAGAGACTTGCCAGTGTTGCAGAAAAAGGGGTGTCTCCATTGGCTCTCTTGCCTGTTACCTCAGTTGAAGTGAAAGAAATGTATACACAGATCTTTTCTGTTTTGGTAACAGCCCTCTTTTTCTTATGGCATATTTTATTTTCCTATTGTTGAAATTATATGAAACTTTGTTTAATGAATGCTGTTCTTTGGGTCATTGTAATCCACTGGTTAGACCAACAAATGTAAGGACTACAGGTGCTACACCCTGTCAGGCCTGCTGCACAAATACTGTCATTAGTTACACCTTCAAAATAAAAGCTATTATAAATTTTTAAATACAGTTAATAGTATCCCCATGCAATGTTTAAGTTAATCAATGCAAACAAGTCTTATTTGCAAAAATCCATCATACTTGTTGGTAGCAGCAAGCACTCTAACCTGTTTTTCCTTTACATTCCTTTTAGAAAGAAAATTAATGCAAATTGTATGGCATGTCAAGAAGTGATATTGTTAAAACGCACAGATTCAAAAACCTATCATTTTGCAGTATGATGTGAAATAATTGAAATATGGTCGATTTAGTAACAGTTCATAGTCTGTATCCTTATAAAATATTTCATTCCATTACAGGCACTACTTATAAAATGATAAAATAACTTCCTATCATTCCATTGGAAAAGATGTATAACTAACTTTTAAAATCTCAGCTGTTTGTGCTGTTTTGGAGGTACTGGTCACAGCTCCATAGTTAACATTAACTTTGGAAATGGGATTTATATTTTCTTTCTCAATACATAGCTGATTTTTCATGATGCAAATTCAGAAGTATTAAATAGTTAACCTTTCAGTTTTCGTATTGTCTGAATTCTTTTAATAAATTTTAAATAGGAAATATTAGAAAATGTTCTATGCCTAAAATTTGTTCCTATAAGTGATAAAGTGATTTTTGAAACAAAGTGTATACCAGTTGGTATAGATAGCAGGAGATCTTCTGGGAGGAGAGGCAGCAGGGCAGACCCTGAGCCCACAGTGGGCAGCCTACCCCCACCCTTGCCCCACACACAAATCTAGAGGGCAGCTGCCCCCCCATCCCCCTCAGGAATGTGTGCAGCAGCAGGGAGCTAGCCCTGCCCCCCTGGATGAGCTGCCCATGGCCCCATTCTGCTCCCCACCGGGGCCCTGCGGCTGCACATTGCAACCCCAAGCTTCACGTACCGCCCAGCTGGGCACCATCTGCAGCCCTGCCAAACTCCCTCCCTCCCTATTCCACCTCAATTCCACCTCCCCCCGCCACTGCTGCCACTTACTTGCGGGAGCTGCTGTCCAGGCTGCCTGGTGGCCATGTCCATACACTTAGTGCCTCCTGCCTGACCATTCTTTCACTCGGTCCAGCCCCTTGCAGGCTGGAACTCTGCCAGCCTGCATAGAACTCATTGCAAAACTGCAAAACCCACAGGTCTGTGGTAAAATGAGAAATCCGCGTTTTCCTTTGGTGAAGGGTAAAATCCATGCTTTCCTCCATTTTTCTGTGGAAAATGGAAAACCTGGATCCTTGGTAATCAGGTCTGTTGTCTCTCATTTCCATATACTGCTGTTAATTAGGATGTTATCTGTGGAGATGACAAACTCTCCCTGTGCCTGAAAAAGGGTGTTTGTGCCTGGAAGCTTGCAAAGAACAAATTTTCCAACTATTTAGTTGGTCTAATTAAAGAAAACCCATCTACCCAAAGAACCTTGTCTGCCTATGCTATGATCTCTGGAGACACAAATCCACAGTTGAGCATTACTAAGCATTACAGAGTTGCTTAATGGGATCTTCTAGACTGAGCACTGAGTCCCATTTGGTAGAGTGGTTTTCTTTAATCTTTACTAATCTAAAGATCAGGCCCCTAGTATAGTCTGTGGCCTCTTATGACCTATTTATAAAACTTCTAAAAGATTTACATGAATATATTATCTCAAACAGTATGTAATTAGAAGTTATAAACCCTATTCCATGACGATATCTTTGAGCTTTAACTATTTTAAATTAAAACTCTTATGTGAATTTATTTTAAAAGCATCTTAACAAAAAAAACCTAAAAATACAATTAAATAAAAATTGATTTAAATAAAAAAATCAGATTTTATTTATTTATTTTATCTACCCTGCATTTTAGTAATACTTATAACTGAAAGCTTAGGTTCAGTGAGTCACCAGTGAATGGCTGCCAACTGCTATTCTTTTTTTGCCAGATTCATCTAATGCCTCACTCTGTGCAATTCTGTTGTCTTGTGAGACACACCTGCTATTCTGTAAGGAAGGAAGTTTTATGTGCATCTGATACAGAGGATTTTCTACTGCATTTCTGAAAGATCATACCCTGTAGTATAAAAGGTTTTATCTTCCAGAGAAGTAAAACTGCTGATGAATGTGATCTTCATTGTTAGCAGCAGTATTTCTCTAGCTGATCTAGCAGATCTTACTAAATCTTCTTTTGGGATTCCACTTATGTGGCACAACTGTTTAATAGATATTAGAGGCTAGAAGGGACCTTACAGATCATCAGGTCCAGCCCCCTTGCACTTGGGCAGGAAAGACTGCTGGGATCAGATGACTCCATCAAGATGGGCGTCAAGAAACTTTTTGAAGATTGCCAAGGTGGATGACTGTACCATCTCTGGGGGAAACCTGTTCAGAACCTGTTCCAAACCTTCGGCATGTGACTTGTAAACGAAGTTTTTCCTTATGTCTAGCCTGAAGCAATCTTCAATCAGTTTGTGCCCGTTATTTCTTGTCCTCCCTAGGGGGGCCTTGGTAAATAGATGCTCCCCCAAGCCCTGATGTATTCCCCGATATAGTTATAGGCTGCCATCAGTTTATAGGTTGATGCACCTCCCTCATCTAAACTCTGTCATCTGCTTGAACATTATTTAAAAAGTGTACGATGGTTAATGCATAAAATAGTTTGAAACTGCTAAAACTCCTGCACATGAATTACCTGAGACAGTATCAAGGAAAAAATAATCTGCCTAATAGTACTTATCTTCTAGTCCAATTTCATATCACACTACTGCTGTTACTACCATGGATTGTATCTACATTTCTAAAATCTTAACTCTATTCCTTTATGGATGTCAGAGCTTCAACCCCATCTTTAACACACTGACTCCTTTTGAGCATACCGTATGACTGCCAGCTACCCCCATGTGGTAGGTGGATGGAGTCTGATTCAGCCCAAAGTATTTCCAAAAGGCATGTTTACAAGGCAGAGTTAACCTTTTGGTAGTAAGGGTAATGTGTATGTGTCTGTGATTACAACGAGTAGCCTGTACTGTTGGATCGCTTGAGACTCCTTGCCCAGTAAAGTTCAAGAGTAACAATGCCTACCATTTCACAGCAAAGATTTGTGTTTATTAACTAATGTACTAGCCTGGTTTGAGCTATTAAAAAGATTGACTCGTGACCTGTGTTAGGTTGGTGCGTTAAACACTTCTAATGTATATAGCGAAGATTTGAGGTTTCCCATTTGTTTAGAATGCTTGACCTGGTAAGCTGGTTACATTGGTAGTTCTCAACTGTGTATGGAGAATAAGATGTGGTGTGATCTCTTGACAGTAAGGAGAGTTGGGATCAGGAAAGGCAAACTGTGTTTTGTTTAAAACTTTGCAGGTGAACAAAAAATACTGCCGGTGTGCTCTACATAGCCATTGGTCAAGTGTCTAGTCCATCTTCATTATTTTTTGTCTGTTTGATCTACAGACATTGCTGCTGGCAGTGCTACCTGATTCTGTTTGAAACTCTGCTAGCTTTGGCAGTTTCTGATGTCAGAATAAAACAATAATGATGAGTTAAGTCTGTGAGGTAGGGGTCAATTGCCATTAGATGTTCAGTAAACAAACTGGACTTGGGCAAGTGTATTTCTAATTTAATTTAAATGCATAACTAATGTGTACCTTCTTTAAATAAGTAAGTAGTGATTGGTGTGACCTTTTGTAGTAGGTTATACCTACATACTTACTATATTTATACTATGGGGAGTTTTGTTTGTGGCCATGAAGAAGAAACAAGAAACTGATAATGAAGATAAGGGATAAGAAATCCTCCCTTTAGAAGCTCAGTTTCACAAGAATGCTTTAGCTATTGGGCCTCTACTGGCATCTCAGGAATTCTGATTTTTGTTGGCTTCCAAGGACCCAGGAGCACACAGAAACTGAAATTAACCATATAGAAGATGAGTTTAGTTTACAGCTTTCTGTATGCACTTGTATGCAAGCGAGAGAGCAAGAATAAGTGACTAGAGAAGGAAATCAAGATCATGGGGACCTGCAGTAAAGATGTCTTGCTACAGTGTTCCATCTTCTAGTTCAACTCCCCAGTGAAAATCTTGTAGGTAAGAAGTTGTCATTAGGCTGTGAGAGAGAGAGCTGGAAAGCGACCACTGGTGAGGTCTCAGCTTAAGTACTGTATTCAGTTCTGGGCCCTGTGCTTCAAGGATGTGGACAGATTGGAAAGAATTCAGCAGAGAGCAGCAAAAATAACAGGCCTAGGAAGCATGACTTCTGAGGAAAAGCTGAAATAACTAGTGTTATTTAGTCTGGAGAAGAGAAGGTCAAGCCAGATTTGATAACAGCCTTCAACTACCTCAAGGGTGATTACAGCGAGGATGAAGATGGGTTTTTCTCTGTGGACATAGGGGACAGGAATTGGGAGAAAGGGCGTCACCCTTCAGCAAGGAAAATTAGGTTGGAGGTTAGGAGGAATTTTTGAATATGAGGGGGACCAAGCATTGCAACAGACTACTTAGAGAATTTGTGGATTTTCCATCCCTGGAAATTTTCAAGAGTAGGTTAGACGGACACTTGGCTAGTATGGTTTAGTCAGGGATGATCCTGCCATGTGCAGAGAGCTGGACTAGACGACTTTGTGAGGTCTCTTCCAGCCCCACTTTCTAGTGATTCCTATGATTCCCATTTTTCTCAAAGCAGTGAAATCTCCAAGGTTGTTGCCATATTGTTATGAAACAAACCTCGTCTACAGTTGAAAAGTTTACTGATGGACTTGTACTGGCAACCCCTCTCAGTACAGATGCAATTATATCAGTCCTAACTCTATTATGACTTCTGAGGTTATGCTTTCTAAATATGGTACAGTCTGTTGTGTATTGTATTTAACGCCTTGATCTTGTGGGTGGGCCCCAGACCCTGTGCTGCTGGTTGTGAGGAACTGCCAAAGTCATCACACATATGGGCACTCAACTCCAGGAACTATCATGTACCTCACTGGGGTTAAATTCCAAGTGCTTGAGCACGAGCAAAAGGTTAACAATTTAATATATAAGCACTATAGCATTCATTATTTGCTAATATACTCAATATGCAAAATCAGTAAAAATCTGCAATTAAGCTATATGTTTGATTAAAAAGTGTAAATAGTTAAACATATATAGCTTTCCTTCTGTAGAGAAAAAGATTACTGAGCCTAATATAGGGGCTCCGTTTAGTTGTAAATTTACATGCTTTAATGTTTGTCAGCAGGTAAAAATGCCTCTTTCTTTAGAAAATAACTCAAAGTTTTATTAAAGTTATGTAAATTTAGGTGTTTTACTTGGTGATTAAAATTGCCTTTATTTAAGTCCGTCCATCCTATCCTACTGTTAAACACGGGATTAATTGATTCCATACAATATAGATATAGTGAAGCAACTATTAGGGGCTTGGGGCTGGGGAGATGACCAGGATGGCCACTGGCACATGTTACATTTAAAATGTGATTAAAGATATGATTAACTGGTTAAAGTTGTTACCCAGCGACACAGTGCAATTAATGGCATGATAAAAAGGGGAATAAGACACAAACATATTATATGAAAAATGTGCAATCACTTTGGCTGGTTCCTATAACACCATTAATTGAACTGGTGTCTGGGCTGCAAGAGCTCATGGTGTGCCCCATCAGTTTATGGGGCTCCTACCTATGGGAACTAGCTGCTTGCAAGTGCAAGGGCAACCCACAGCTTTGATCTCAGGATTCCCCTGCACTAGCGGTAAAGTGTGATGGAATCTAATGCAGGATCCCTCAATCACACCTTCTGCCATGAGCATGTGGCATGACAGGAAGTGCAATTGTAGGGATCCCACATCACATCCCATCACACTTTCACCTGCATGTCTGCCAGGGGCCTACCTGAGCTGGCCTTCCTTACTTATGTGCATAAACAACACAAGTTCTTGTAAACTAATGTCCTCAAAAAAGCATAAAACATACCTCAGACAGTTCATGCAGTGATCAGATGTTTAGTATGCAAATCAAACATCTGAAGCTTCACATTCACAAGCTTTTGTTTCTAAGCTCATTTGTATCCTGTCTATCCCTTCCATGAACAAGGACCTCTTTGACACAATTAAGTTCCTTGTCCCCACTATCTTTGCCATTTCAGAACTCCTCTCTTTATTAGGACTCCTCTAACTAAATGTCCAGATTTTTTTTTATTTGCGAGCACTTTGTACTCCTTTGATCTTATACCACTATTGTCCTTTAACACAATTAATTCTTCCACTGCGGTCGTATTCAGCCATCAAATATATTTATAAAAAATAATCATGTTTCCTCTCCAGCTTTTATCTAGGTAGGCTAAACAAGCTAAGTTGTTTTAATTTCTTCTCCTTAGCAGGTTGTGGTCTCCTGTTATCAACCAGTATGCCTAGAACCCCCTCCTTTGCTGTCCTCAGTGTCTCAAACATTAACCATGACATCTGTCTTTGCTGAAGTTGCCCCTCCCCCACGTGTGTGTTTCTGCTCAGGGATGAGGACCTTTATTTTGATGCATCTACCTACTTAGCTCTTCCTCTTTCATGGATCTTTCAAATGATGAAAAGCCCTGCTTTCTTGATCTGTCTTTTGAAATGAGAGTCAGTTTTGTTGCAAGCTCATTTGTTAATTTCACCTCACTGGAAACAATATCCTTGTTCTCCATAACAACAAGGCTTGAGCTAGGGGTGAGAGAAATTTTAAGTAGTGGGTTTTTTAATGCAAAGAGACCTATTAAAACCCTAACTTACCTGTAAAAGCTTAGCAGATTCTTCTCCCTTAGATTGTAGAGGTTATTCTCTTCTAGAGATGGGTTACATCCTCAAATTACCTTGAGGAACCTCTTCTGGAAGTTGGTATGCTTCACTTCATGGGATGTGTCTATTTTTTTTTCAATCACATTTGTCTTAGCCTAGAAATGACCCACAACCCTGTTGCTATTGCTTTTGTATTAACTCCAGCCCTGCAGGTCAGTGGATAAGGTTCTTGTGGTAAATCCAATGTCTTTTATTAGACAAATTCAAATAGTTGGAGAAATTCTTCTTAGCAAACTTTCAGACACAAACACCCTTCATCAGGCTGAGGAAGTGCCTCCAGATGGTCTGTGCTCTTCCTGGATGGAGTGGTAAAGCAGCCAGAGGCCAGTACGTAGGCAAAAAAGCCAGTCAGTTAAAATGTAAATTGAGGTGATCAGTAGGTGAGAGACACATGGGCAGGGCAGGGAAAATGGGGAATAAATGAAGCTGTAGCCAAAGGATGAGACAGCAGGTGGGGGGAATGAGAATAGCTGGTGGAAAGTAGAGGATTTACCTGGGGAGTCAGATGTTAGGCAGGTTAACCCAGGAGGCTAGATCTGCAAGCTGTCGCTTCAGCTTGAATTGAGACAACAGGGCTGCTGCTGCCCTTACTGCCTTAACAAAGATAACCAGGCAGCCTCCATCCTGTGTAATCCAGGTCTGCTGTCAAGAGTGTTTCTATTGCTGCAATTCTCAGCTATTCCAAATGGCAGAAGCTACCTTTTGTCAGCAGTTTTGTATCCAAACTGGAGAGTTTGCTGGTTGAGCCACATCAGTTATAATACATGATCTGTTCAAACCCCTAGCCAACATAGGGATTTGACAATTATAGTGTGGTGTGTATGCTGGGAGAAAATTGTAGTGGAGATGAGGCATGAAATAATGTTGCCATGAAGATTACCCTTCAAATGCTCTTAGCCAGCAGATGAATTTGGATTTGCAGTTGTAAAGGCATGCAAATATGTACATCATCAGAGTATATACCATGTTGTGAATCTTAAGTTACATGTAACTGCTCTGTGCATGTTGACATTCCCTTCACATGCCTTATGCCTTGGGTGTCAGACTTGTCTGGTGGTGGCAGGGAGGGTGGTCAGATCTCCACCAAGGGCTCCTTGCAATCCAGGTCTAGACCCACCTCCAGTGGCAGCAGGGCAAGTGTTGGTGACAAAGTGGTGCCATCACTCTCCCTCCCTCCTGGCTCAGGCTTTCTATCCTAGAAGGGCACTGCCCCCGAATTCTCAGCCCCTCCAGGAGCCATATCTCTGACATGCCTGCCTTAGGCCTGGTCTGTACTTTTATTGGTGTGCTGCCAGAAATTTTTCGACAGCTGTCACAACCTTCCTGCTGCAGTGTGTCCGCCCCCAGACTCTCCTGGCCACTACATATGTTGGCTGCTGGTCATCAGCAGAAACCACCCATTAGAAGTGTGGATATACATGTGCTCAAAGTTCTACCAGCAAAACTGTAGTGTAGGCTAGGGCTTCAGTGTACCTGAAAGGCAAGGTGTTACCTATGAGATTTTTATATATATATATATATATATATATATAAGATGGTAGGTAGTGACGACATTGAAAGTCATTAAGACCTTAGAATCACAGAAAATTAGGACTAGATGTGACCTCAGGAGGCCATACAGTCCAAGTGCTTGCTCAAAGCACGTCCATCCCCAACTAGATCATCCCAACCAAAGCTTTCTCTAGCCGAGTCTGAAAAACCTCCAAAGATGGAGGCTCCACAACCTCTCTTGGTAGCTTGTCCCAGTGTTATACTACTCTCCTAGCCAAAGAGTTTTTCTTAATCTCTAACCTAAGCTTCGCTTGCTGCAACTTGAGACCTTTGCTCCTTGTTCTGTCATCTGCCAACACTGTGACCAGTCTAGATCCATCCTTTTTAGAACCACCTATTCAGATAGTTAAAGGCTGCTACTAAATCCCCCCTCAGTCTTCTTTTCTCCAGACTAAATAAGCCCAGTTCCCTTAGTTTCCTCAGAAATTGTGTCCCCCAGCCTATACCATTGCATGGGATTATTCCATCCTAAATGCAGGACTTTGCACTTGTCCTTATTGAACTGCAGCAGTGCAGACTGGATGCATGACATGAGATTGGTCCAGGAGTTGGTTCCAGCCTGGGTTTGGCCATGGGGTCAGTCTGTGTGTGCAGTCTGGTTGCACCCTGCAAACTGGCTTAACTACACCAGATCTGGTCACGGAGTGACCCTGTGTACCAGCATGATCCAGGATGCAGAGCAGTGTCATCCCTGTGAGGTTTCTCATGAGTCTGGAAGTTTGGCAGTGGGAGAGCAGTGGCAGCATTAATTGCCATGGTGTCCAACCAGATAATCTTAACTGATGTCTCTATATGTGGTTGTTTATTGTTTGCAAAGAAAAAGAATAAATACCCACTGGTAGGATGAGGTGGAAAGGCTGTCTACCAGAGCTCGCTGAGGTGCTGCATTGCTGAAGGAGGCTTTAAAAGATTATTTTAACGATGTACTGTCATGTCATAATGCGTGTATGGTAGGGTGTTTGTTGTTGTGTTTTTTTTGACTTGAATATAGATTTTAAATGGTTTGAAATGCCTGTTATGAATTAGGTAGGAGGTGTGCTGATTTGCACTTTGAAACCTTTAGTATTGTAAGACTCAGTAAATCACGATTTTTAAGCACAGGTGTTATTGAGCTATAATAAACAATGAATAGATGTGTTTTAAACAACAAAATGCAAGGTGGTGAATGCTTCCTCATGAATCAGGGTACAGTCAGTAGTTTTTGTTTTCTACTAGTAAAAAGGTGGAGATAAGGTCCAGCTTCCCTGTTACCTTGGCATGTTATATGGTCTTGGCAGCATAATATTGGCTTCTGAGATTGAGATCTTTTGCTCCATAGTTTATGAAGCACTTATACAGGTTGCCTGAGAGGCTGCATAATATCCTGGTACACCATTTTTATGCAATTAATTGTTCTGCTGTTCTTCCATGACCACTGGGCAGCACAGGTTAAACAGACACTGTTGGGGGAATGAAAGATAATTGCCTCCATGTCATAGATTAATAGATGTTAGGGTCGGAAGGGACCTCAGTAGATCATCGAGTCCGACCCCCTGCATAGGCAGGAAAGACTGCTGGGTCTAGATGACCCCAGCTAGATGCCTATCTAACCTCCTCTTGAAGACTCCCAGGGTAGGGGAGAGCACCACCTCCCTTGGGAGCCCATTCCAGACTTTGGCCACTCTAACTGTGAAGAAGTTCTTCCTAATGTCCAGTCTAAATCTGTTCTCTGGTAGCTTGTGGCCATTATTTCTTGTAACCCCTGGGGGCGTCTTGGTGAATAAAACCTCACCAATTCCCTTCTGTGCCCCCGTGATGAACTTATAGACAGCCACAAGGTCGCCTCTCAACCTTCTCTTGTGGAGGCTAAAAAGGTCCAGGTTCTCTAGTCTCTCCTCGTAGGGCTTGGCCTGCAAGCCCTTAACCATATGAATGGCCCTTCTCTGGACCCTCTCCAGGTTATCCACATCTCTCTTGAAGTGCGGTGCCCAGAATTGCACGCAGTACTCCAACTGCGGTCTGACCAGCACCCGATAGAGAGGAAGTATCACCTCCTTGGATCTGTTCGTCATGCATCTGCTGATGCACAATAAAGTGCCATTAGCTTTTCTGATAGCTTCATCACACTGCCGACTCATGTTCGTCTTGGAGTCCACTAGGACTCCAATATCCCTTTCTGCTTCTGTGCCACCAAGCAAGTCATTTCCTAGGCAGTAGGTATGCTGGACATTTTTCCTCCCTAGGTGCAGCACTTTGCATTTCTCCTTGTTGAATTGCATTCTGTTGTTTTCTGCCCATTTGTTCAACCTGTCCAGGTCTGCTTGTAGTTGTTCCCTGCCCTCCAGTGTGTCCACAGTTTTGTGTCATTCGCAAACTTGAACAGAGTACACTTCACTCCCTCATCCAAGTTGCTGATGAAGACGTTGAAGAGTATCGGTCCAAGGACCGAGTGCTGCGGGACCCCACTGCCCACACCCTTCCAGGTCGAAACCGACCCATCCACTATGACTCTCTGGGTGCGACCCTCTAAATGTTGTTTGCTTTAGTGCGGGGGGTTTACAACCTATGGCCTACAGGCCAGATCCACTGGCAGAGAGCCTGTGTTAGGGCAACAAATTTCTTATTTGATGGGAGAGAGGTGCTAATTTATAGGTGCTACTTAAACATGGCCAGTTAGCCTTCTGTCCCTATGTCCTTGCCACCAAATTTGCCATTCTCTGTTTGCATTTGCCATGGCTTTCAGTGTTACCTGGTAAGTGTGGGGGAAGAGAAAGGAGGAATCGGAAGCCAGGCAGTAGGGGATTGGCAGCACACAGCAGCAGCTGAGGATCTGGCCCACTGTTCTGAAAAAAAGTTGCCAATGACTTTTGTCATTGTAGTGTAGTGTAGTGGTTTTCACACAAACAATTTAATGCTGGAAAAGTACTGATAGCTCACTTAAATCATTCAGGGATGTGACTAAATTTTATCAGACAAACCAACACTTTATCAGCATGACTGAACACTGGGTGTGGTTGCATGCAATGCTCTTTAGAGAGAAAGCAACTTTCACTGGCAGAACGTTTGTAGTGTAAGACAGGCTCAAGTGCAGGGCCTAGGAGTGAAAAAGGTATGTACAAATTAAGCAACTGAAATGAAATGAGGGGCCCAAGCTATGTGATTCTGGAAACAGGGCATTGATGTTTTTTCATAGGATTTTGCAAGAAGGGGTCTTTGTGCCATTTGTTATTGCCTGTCCAAGAAAATCAAACTTGTACATATTTGGTAAATAAGCAAAAATTGTCTACTAGGACATTATGCAGCCTCTCTTGCAACCTGTATAGGTCCTTATTCCCTCCCACCTTTTCACCAGTAGAAAACAAAAACTACTGGCTGTACACTGGTGTTTGAATCATGCAGAAGCATTCAGCACCTTGCGTTTTGTTGTTTAAAACACATCTGTTCATTGTCTGCTTATAGCTCAATAAAACTGTGTTTAAGAATGGCAAAAGGCAACAGTGTACATCTAGCTTAAAGGAGTTGATGGACTTAGAGGCTAGAAGTGGTGCTCAAGTCTACATTTTCTATACTTGAAGAGCTAACCTGGCAACTGCTTCTGATAGATTTGATGATTTTTACTGATATATCTAGCATGAGCTTTTATGAGCCTGACCATTTGGGTTAAGCAAACCATGTCTTCCGTGCACCAAATCAACATAGCTGTGCTGACAAAAAACTCTTAGTGCAGGCCAGGGCATATGAATTTTTGTGCCAGCACAAAGTAAAATTGACTAATGCAAATGTAGGATTGCAGAGATCCAATACTTCTAAACTGGCATAGTTAAATTGGTTTCAGAACTGTGTGAACTGGGTCTCAGGTTCATAGAATCATAGAAGTAGGGTCGGAAGGGACATAGTAGATCTTCAAGTCTGACCCCCTGCCTGGGCAGGAGGAAAACTGGGCTCAAATGGCCCCAGCCAGGTAGGCATCAAGCCGCTTCTTAAAGACCCCCAGGGTAGGAGCCAGCACCACTTACTTTGGAAGTTGGTTCCAGATCTTAGCCCCCCTAACTGTGAAGTACTTCTTACAGCTGTCTAATCTAAACCTACTCTCTAACAACTTGTGGCCGTTATAAACTGGTGTTTATTTCCTTTGTTTTGCTGTGTTTTTTCCGCACTGTTCTTATTCTAGATGAAACGCAAGCAAAGTGGTTTGCAGAAGACACAATAACTGAGGGCTACAGAATCCAGCCCATAGACCATGGATGGGCAAAATATGGCCTGCAGGCTGGATGTGGCATGCAAATTGATATGAATCTAGCTTATGGGCAGGTGCCCACTAATTGATTGGATCCTGCCCACAGCTGCCCCTGCAGTGCTCTGCCAGGGGCTGAGCTTTGCCCACTCCCACCCAGGACAGCCCGCACCAGTCTTCTACCTGTGCCCCCAGCAGCTCTGACCCTAGCCCCAGCCAGCGCGCACAGCTTCCCGTCGGGGTTGCTGCCGGTCTTGCTGTCGCCGCCCAGATACTTCTTGGCTCCCCCCCACTTCCAATGGCTCCTCCTCCTCTTCCTGCTGCCCCTGCTGTCCTGCTCCAAGCAGAGGGGAAGGAAGCTTCAGCTAGATGGGGCTCCAGCTTCAACTCCCGGCCACCTTCCTTTCATTCCTCCCACTTGGCTGCCTGCAGGTGGCTGCTCATTGCACCAGGCAGGTAGAGTGGGTGGGAAGCATCTGTGCACTGGTCAGGGCCAGAGTTCGGTGGGCGGAAGCATGGCAGAGTCTGCCTCAGGCAGGACTAGACCCCAGACAGACAGGGGACAGACCACAACTGCTTTCGCACTGTCCTGGTGAGCTCTGGTGCACTCACACCCTGCCCTTTCCTTCTTCCCTCACTCCCAGCCAGCTCCCAGGACCTAGCACATGGACAGTCCCCTCCTCCCCCCCCCTCCCCCACCACCTGCCTTATGCAAAATATACAAGTTATACTTTATTTTGGGCTATTGTACAATTGCCACAATATGCACTACTCAAACGTAAATCAGGACAAACGTTTTTAAAAATAAAGTTTTATGTTAAAAATCAAGCATCTACTATATGATTTGTTTTTTTTAATCTGTAATTTGTTAAAATGATACCTTCTGAAAGATTTTGTGTGTGGCCCTTGACAGCTCACCAAAACTCATTAAGTGGCCCTTTAGTCAAAATAATTGTCTACCCCTGCCATAGATACATTCTAATGTTTATGTTGTCCATAAAATGGACTAATGGCTGCATCTCTAGAATAACTTCTGGTCATCTGAGAGGGGTAGAACATTAGGAAAAACAGAATCCATCATTACTTAAAACACACTGCCCTACTTGATTAATGTCAATAATAAGCTGTTTTCATCAACACAGGCCACATCTTAGCACACAGGAAGCCAGTATGTTGAATCCTCCCATTGTTGGTTGATCTCTGAGGCAGTGATTCTCAACAAGGGTGCCCTGGCACCCTGAGGTGCCTTGAGATTCTTTCAAGGGTGCTGTGGGGTGCCATGCAATATTAGGACTGTTAAGTTTGCAAGCATGATTCACAAGATAAACTCAGCAATTTCAAACAGAAATCCATAGTTGATGCCTTTCTGAATTCTTTGTAACAGAAAAACTACTCTATTGTGTTTCTATAGTCAAAAAATAAAGGGAAAACTAAGAGCTGGCATTTTCTGAGGAGTGCTGCAAATCTATCCAGGGGTGCCTCAGGTCTAAAAAGGTTGAGAACCACTGCCTTAAGATCCTGGTTCTGATAATGTCTGATGTCTTATCGGCCAGCCCTAACACCGAGCTACACTGCAGTCCTGGTTCTAGATAGATAACTTCCAGTTGTAGAAGTCCAGTGGGACCTCCAATCACTCACCGCCAGTTTTGTTGCAGTAAGGGCCATAAGATCAGAAAAGCTAAGAGCTGCTGTTTAGTAGTACTGTTTTCCAGTACAGCAGAACAAAACGTTAAGTCATGGTCCTTTTGTTGTTCCTTGAAGAATATTGTTGATAATGTGTTTTCTTTGTATATATTTATTTTAATCTGTACTTACATATTGGCATGTTTAACTTTTTGGCACATTATACTTGTAATACATATTATTTAATAAATACTGTCGTTCATGTTGTGTTATATACAAATCGAGCTAACACTAATGCCTGATTTTTCTTTTGTTTCAGCTCTGTCCAAAGTTTTTGCACACAAATTCTACCAGTCATACCTGGCCTTTCAGTGCAATTGCAGAACTTATAGGTATTTGGATCCGCATTTATTTATGTACTTGATATATCTCTGTTATGTTTTATGTTGTGCCTAGTGAGTTTAATCTTGCAAATTTAAATTCAGCTAAATTAATTAGCTTAATAGGAGGTGCAAAAAAATTGAAAATTATTTAAATTTATATAATAAATTTAGACCATAGCCAGAAAACTTGGATGTAATATAATTTTAGTGCAATACTTTGGTATTATATTTAAAAACTTCCTTACATATTGTATTAATGATATATATGATAGCTTTTTGGTATATAGGCCTGCCTGTTTCCTTTGTTATATAACTTACTGGTACAACTTATGTCTTGAACGCTGTACTAAAAAGGTTTTTGAGATTTAATTATTTATCTTAAAAAAAAAAAAAAAAAAAAGGTAAAACCTTTACGCAGCTTGTTCAGCTTTCAGTTGCAAAGCCTGCAAGCCACTTATATTGTTTGAAGCATACAAAGTTTTAACTATAATCAATTGAAATATGTTTTACAAGAATTGTACAGAATTAAATATGAGATATTATAGGAATGACCTGTTGAATCTGTGCAATAGTTAAATTTCTAAAAGGACTTGTTATATTTCTCCTCACCTGAATTAAGTATCTTGAGTATTTAAATGAGTGAACTCTTTGATATTTTTAGTTGATGCTCTTTAAGTTCATGCTTTCCTAATTTCCAGACAATGCTTATGATCCAGATGTGAATGCTAAACAAATATGGATAGATAAGACAGTAATAAATGACAACGTATGTTTGACATTTACTGATAATGGAAATGGTATGACATCAGAGAAGTTGCACAAAATGCTAAGGTGGGTAACATATTATTTTGGATTTAACAGCAGTTGCAGCAACTGGATTTCACCCCAGGGGTCCCTTCTGAGCGTCTGTTCCTTGGATGATGATGATGATGATTATTAATCCATTTCTATATCACATTTTATCGTTCAATTCGTTTCTCTTAAAAAATCTGTTAGTGAATTTAGTGAGTGTGAAAATGAGAACCCTAGTGTAGTGTAGGCTTTGGCTATAGGAGATGGGGGGCTCATACAGCTGCGGAGCTGCCTTTTTCAGCATGAGGGTATGGCTGGCAGTGGGCAGGGCTGAATCTGGAGCTCCACTGGGTATGACCGTGAGCTGCAGAGCTGTGTTGACTGCTGTTTGCACCAGTTCAGCCATTGCAAGCATCCACTTCCCCCTGTGGCCACTTGCCTTACTGCAGGGCAGCCATGGGGAAGGCTGGGGGAGCTGGCGGGGATGGGGCTGGGCAGGGGGTTCCCCCATGATCCTCTTTCCCCCTCCTACAGCCCCCCCCGCCCCCTACTTACTGGCATGGAGCCTGGGTCCAGCTCCCAGTGGCGGTGAGCGGGGACCACCTGAATCTCCAAATCTATTCACAGGCTTTAGATTCAATTTATACCTTTTAATGGGTCTCTCAGTTCGATTCAGATTCGGAGATTTGGCCCCCAAATCAGGCCGAATCTCCTCCAAATCAAAGCTACTAAAGCTTTGCACAGCCCTAATATATACCCTATTTCACTACTTTGATATATGTGCCAATTAGTTATCCCTTCATTGTTAAACCTCCTTCCAGACCACCCTGTCTTCTTGGAAGATATGTCACATGACGTATCATTTTCCAGATGTGATCTGCAGGGACCTTGAAACTCCCTGCTCGTTATATTTTTGGCAGCTCAGCTGAACCTGGTCACCTTCCAGGAAGGGAGAGGGAACTGGGGAACTTGGATAGAAGCTGAGGCCTCATTAAACTAAGAAGTGGAGGGGAGGAAGAAGGAGGCCTGCATGAAGCTGAGACCTGCTGAGTCAAGAGTCTGCTGAAGGCTTAGCAAGGCTGTATCAGGGGGACAGGGCATTTAATCTATTCAACAACGATTTACACTGGAAGTCCTCAAACTTAACCCCAGCAACAGGTTAGCCTGCTTCAGCACTTCAGGTTAAGTTTGCCTTCTAGCCCATTGCTGTCTGCAGTGTTTGCAACTTTCTGTTCCAGGATTTTGGCCTTTTACAACCTCCTTCCTGTCCAGCACAAAAAGACAAATGTCCTGTAGACTGATTCCTAGTAGGGTTCTTCAGGAGGGACAGGAAGCACAATGTGACTAGCTTTGGTGCAGGCCTCAAGGTAAGATAGAGGTAGGAAGAGGCAGTTCACTTGGCTCAGACTGGCTAAGGGTCACCCTTGAAGTTGATCCTAAATATAAGTGTAAGTATGCCTTTCATTATTGATAAATATGAAAGGTAGTATAAGTCAAACTTGTCAGATTATTCATAGTAGAAAATATTGTGAAAAAATTAAGGGAATTAAGAGTAGCTGTAATGAAGTTAAATATATTTTCTTGACTCTTAGTCCTTTTATCTACATGGAAAGGGTTAGGAGACCAAACTGCTCAAATTCCATGAATGTATTGTTAATCACAAATGTAATCAATTAGCAACATAAAGAAAACTATACCAATTTTTCAGTTTGTTTCGGTGCTATAACATTTCAGTGGAGCCAGCTTGACGCACCTATCCAGTATTCCAATATTCCAGCAAAGTGTTTTGTTACAGAATTTTCCATACATTGATCAACATTATGTAGATAGTTTCTGCCTGTTTATCTAGCTTTCAACAAAGGATTCCAGATACTCAGCAAGCTGTAATCATTCTGGTACTAGTCAGGCATCAGTAGGATCATACATCTAGCCCTCTTTCCAGTAAGCTCCTATCCCTATCACAAAGGGGTATTCTGATTTTTGGGGCCAGCTTAGAATGAGTAAATAGTCTGCTGGGACTTCTGTTCACAACCTAATACAAAATCCTCACTCTATGAAAGCTAATATTAACTAAGATAAAAATGTAAGCATAAGGTATACATTGCATTAATGAATCAACATTTTTCAATGTAATTTCCTTTAACGTATTGTTTCTAGGCATAGGGCCTGCATGCTAAATTCAGTGTGCAACTACAGATATCTAACTCCTTTCATGTTGGATATAATGGTATCTCTTTTACAATGGAAAATTTGCTTCAGTTTGTACATTATTGTAAACACATTTTAAAGATGTGGAAAAAGCGTTCACCTAAGTCTCAGTGTCTCTTTATGAATTCAGGACCGTGGTTCTCAACCTTTTGGGACTCAACGCACCCCTCCAAAACTTTTCAGAATTTAGCAGCACCTCATTTTAAAAAACTTTCTTTAGATGTGTTATGCATATTATAATATGAACATTGTAATTCTAATATGTTAGTAATTGATTAGAATATAATTTATATTATATTTACCCCATTGCTACCATGGCAAGGTGGAACCATGCTGTGCACTTCCTGCAGAGCCAGGCCAGGAAGCAGTTATGGCAGAACTCTGTGCTCTTGCCATAGCCCTTCTCAGTTGGGCCCTGCAGGTGAAACTCCCACCTGCCTTTGTTTTCAGGAGGCTCATCAGAGTCAAGCTGAAAAGTGAATCCAACAGAAAGGCATGCCTGCCTGCATTAGTTACGCAGACAGGCATATACCATTTATATTGCAGCTCTTCTGAGTTGGACTCCAGCATCTCTTTTGAACATGGAGGGACACTGGGCAGTTCTACCTGGTGGCAGCAGCATTTATTTCCTGACCACTGCTGCCACCAGGTAGAACTGCCCTGTATACCTGCCTCCATCTTCAGGACATGTCTCAGAGCTGAACAGCAAAGACTTGCAGCAGAAAGGGCTGCAGGCTAGCACACCTTTCTGCTGCAGCTGCTTCTCAATTCAGCTTCAGTGCACCTCCTGAGAACAGACATATGCAGGGCAGTTTTACCCCAACGTGGTGGTGGTTGTGGTGCTAGCATTGCACCACCGCAGTTGAGAACCACTGCCATCAGATACTTAGAAATACTTAGGAGCACTCATTGCGTAATTCCATACAAATGGCATCCTTTAGACTAGGGGTTGTCAACTTCTGACCCTGCAGGCCAGAGCTTGTGACCAATTCCTTGTACAGGCTGCAGATCTCCACCCCTGAAAAGCTTAAGCAACCTGTATTTGCTCTTGCTGAAAATATCTGGACCCTCTGCAGTAAAATAAGCACAGGCCCAAGAGAACAGTAGAGAGGCTGCCTGAGGGGGTGGGGAAGAAGGTCCAATTTAACTGTGCTACCAGATCAAACCACTTCATGAGTTCAGTGTGGCACTGGAGCTATAGGTTGCCAAACCCTTACTTATGCATATTTAAAGATAACAGTAGCTCACACACTGAGAAGCATCTTAGAAATATAGCATTAATAATCTTTAGGCTTTGTCTAACTGTAAAGCAAATTCACATTTTCTTTGTGCTGCAACCATTGTTCTCAAAAATTGAGATTAACTCCATCTGTTTAAATCTATGTTGATATTGGTCTTATATGGTTGTTTTACGCTTGCACATTTCTTTTAATAATGTGTTTCAGTTTTGGATTCAGTGACAAAGTTGCAGTCAACGGCCGCGTTCCAGTAGGGCTGTATGGAAATGGATTCAAATCAGGATCCATGCGCCTGGGAAAAGATGCAATTGTTTTCACCAAAAATGGAGAGTCTATGTGTGTTGGCCTGTTATCTCAGACCTACCTGGAAGCTATAAAAGCCGAGCATGTCATGGTTCCTATAGTATCATTCGACAGGCAACATATCCTTTTTACTGTTTCAGAATGTTGTATTTGCAAATGTAAAAATAGGATGTTAACAACTGGATGGATCTAGGATTTTGAAAAGGGAGTGAGGACTGTGCAGATGGTGTGGTAATTGCACATATTTTTCTGTTAAAAATAAACTAGAAGTTTTACTAGGGCTCCAGGGCTATATTAGTCAGTTAAAATTGAAGCAAAGACAAATGTAACTTTTATTGGAATGTGAGTTAATTTGCTATACCATATATTATGTATAAAAACACAACAAATTAGGCAAAAATAATCAAAATATGTTTAGTCCTGTTGTCATTAGAATTAAATATACATCTCTTTCTTCAGATTCCTAAAACAAAATCTAGCCTTTGTGAGCATCCTGACAGTGCATCCAATGTTTCATTGAAATTTATTTCTACACCCAAGTTTAATATTCACCAGAGTTAAGGTTTCTACTTCTGATTTAATGTTTTTAGCTAGTTTAAAAAAAATTCACAGGACTGTGAAATAGGAGCTGTATTACCAGGAGCAGTTAACAAGCAATAACATTGCAGAAGAAAGACTACCTTAATTAATGGAACAACGAGATCGCTAAAAAGGAGAAAGGGTCATTAACATCAATTGAATGAAGAGTTTAGAAGGAATCAAGTGGATTATAATGAGCCATGAAGTCAAATGAGTCCTTCACTGCTGCCTGAATAGAGAGACAGCTGCCATTGCCAGGTTGTTGGTTTTAAACTTTGCGTGAACTAGGACTCAAAGGGGGCAGGTGGAGGAGTGCAACTGAACACCCACCCTTCCCCAGTTATTCATGCTTTTACAAAAGATGGAAATGTTGTAGCCGTACTCATCCTGCTTACAAAAAAGAAGGAAAGAGGTTATAGTTATATGGTTGAATATAAACATCAAGCTTGCAACAACTTTGAGACAAATGAGATAAGACCCCAGGCATACATTAGCTCTGTTGAAGAAGTTTGTGTTAGAAATTATTTAAAACTGTTAGATACTGTTTAATTCTTTAACTTAGTTCTTACGTCAGATGATTAACCCAGGAGAATCCAGAGGCAACCTGAAAGCCCTTCTGACACATTCTTTGTTCTCTTCTGAAGATAAGTTATTGGCAGAGCTTGATGCTATCCTGGGGAAAAAAGGAACACGAATTATCATTTGGAACCTAAGAAGGTAAGATTAAATCCAGCATTTGCTGATTTGTGCACTTGCAATCCATGTTTGGTATGCACTAGTTTAGTAGGCATCTAGTCTTTAGAACTGTTGATAGAACAACTGCATAAGTCTACAAAGCTGGTAAGCATGGAGCTATTGGCAGTTCTGCTGAACATAGGCTACTGGACTTGAGGGCCATAACTTATACCCCTAAATTGCCATAACAGAGCAAATAAATAGCCAAAGACAAAGAGAATAAATGAGGCATCCTGCTATTTCTCATTTATTTTAATATTTAAAGGGCAATTGGGTTGCTTTTTGGCACAGCATAATACCTTACCTGAGTTTTCTTGGGATGGTGGGCTTTTCCAAGTATAGTTCTAATTTATGATGTTGACACACTTGTACATCTAATTAGAATTTTTCCATATATTTGCTTGGGCTGAATCCAAAACCTCAAAGTCATATTTACATAAATTAATAGAATTTAAAGCAAACCTATAAAGCCATCTTACCACATGCACCTGCCTTTCTCTGTACACTTGTCCCTTACTGTATGTTCTCAAGTGGTGTACCCAATATAGTTTTAAATGTTGTAAATAATGGGGATTTCACACAACGTGATTTGAAGTATTACAAAAGTATGCGTGTGTGTATTCCACAATCTAATCTAGTGATTCTCAACCCGAGTAACTTGAAATCTTTCAAGGGTGTTACAAGGCACTGCACAATATTGCCACTGTTAGGTGCAAACATGACTCACAAAATAAACCCAGAAATTTCAAATAGGAATCCAGAAGGTCAAAAGGATTCTGACCTGTTATGGTCTTTCTGAGTCCTTTGCAAGAGAAGAATTTCTCTGTTATTTTTCGGTAGTCAAAAAAAGAATAAAAGCTAAGAACTGGTGTTAAGTGATGAAATAGGATTCAGGACTACTGTATAAAGGATTGACACTACAACTTGTTCAATAAATGACAGAAGGGCTTTATTTACTACAACTATTGACTATTAAATGAGTCTAAATCAAAGCAAAGTCCAGTATATTTAGCTATAAAAGTCCTAGGATCTCACCAGTAGGCCTGTGCGAGTAGACAGGTATTTGATCTGGCTTCAGATCCATCCGCTTTCGATGTCAGCGATCCGATCTGGACCTCCAGATCGGTTTACCGCTTCGATCTAGCCGAAGCGGCTCCAAAGCTTTGGAGCTGCCTCAGAGATCGGCCATAGACTATAATGGGAGATCAGTGAAATATCTATAACGTAGTTGTTTTGTCTCTAGTTTGAGTGAAACATGCAAGGATGGTAGCCTCTGCTGAGAGCATGAAGCCTACCAAGTTTCAAGATGATAGGTGCAGGTGTTTGGGGGAACCTGCACCCCAAATTCTTGAAAGCAAAACTCATGTCATGTCTATGTGTAACACCACAGGGGGGTGAGTACTGCAGGAGCGGTGGCCCCTGATGAGGCTACGAAGCATGCCAAATTTCAAGAAGATAAGTGCAGGGATTTGGGGAGAACTGCACCTCAAGCTGTTGACAGGCAAAACTCATGATGTAGGTGGGTGCTTGGGCAACTGCGTCTGTCTTGAGGGTAGAATCTAGTGCAGGCCTGGGTGCTGGGCCCTGCCAAGCCACAAAGCCTGCCAGCTGTCTCTCTCTCGCCGGGGGAATCCGTCTTCTGGAGCCCTGCACCTCAAGCTGCTGACAGGCAAAACTTATGGGGGTGTGTGTGTGTGTGTGTGTGTGTGTTAGTTAAGGTGCGCCCTTCCTGATGCTGGGGCCTCTGCACAACACGGCAGTGTGCCCCAGTGAGGCTTCCTCCTCCCCTACAGCCTCACACCCAGTCCACCACTTTACATGACAACAGGTAAAATAACTTGGCTGGCTCAATGCCAGTAGCATCAGCAGCAGCATCAAAGGTACCCAAATGGAACTATCACAGAGCCTTTCTTTTTATAAAGGAATTGATAGCAAGAAGTAAAGATGTCGTGTTGTGTTGTGTTGGACATATGATGTTACTCATGGTGTGTGATGGCTTATCTTGTGTTTTTATGTCTATATGTGCACTATGAAAAAAAAGGAATACTTAAAAAAAATGTATCTTTGAAAGCTTTGGGGTTGAAAAGCCCTTTGTCAGGCTGAGGAAATACCTGCAGTTGGTCCTGGATGGAAGGAATAGTAAAGAAGCCAGAGGCTGGCCTGGCCCGCAAGGCAGGCAAGAAAGCCAGTCAGTGAAAATGGAAATGGAGGTGTCAGGGGGTGAGGGACAGGCTGGGGTGGGGTGTAGGGGGGGAAGGGGGATGTAGCAGCACAGGTAAAAGTGCAGAGGTGCCTGGGGTGTCAGATGTCCGGCAGGTCGCTGTGTGCCAGAATTCCACTGCGTATACTGAGTCCATGAGTTTCTGTACCTACTACCGAGGAGGCTGATGAAGTGCAGTTCATGTGCCCAGCTCTGAAAAGTGGTTTGTATATTCAAACAAGCACCTAACCTCATCACCAGAACTGAAACCAACTTCATACAGCTCAAAACACAAAACCTGCCAACTATCTCCAGTACCCCCACAAACTGCACACCAGAATCTATCAAAGACGACAAAACCCAACTACCTTTTTCCACAAAAAAAAAGAGCAAATAATAAAGTCAAAGAAATGAATTGAATAATAATTGAATAGCTAAGCTAAAATAAGCTAAATCCTACCCAGTCCTTTCTAACAACAAAAAGGAGCAGGCAAGTTCAACTACTGGGTAAAGCAAGCAAGCTGAAATGTTTGAGTCTGAGGGTTCCTTTCTCATGCAGTTCCTGAGAGGGAACAAGCTAGGAAAAGGCACATCACGCCTCCAAACAGAGGCTTTTATGCTGTTTCGAGGTCCCTCCCCCCAGACACTGTCATTGGAAAGCCAGCCAGAGAGAAATCCTTCTCACTGGCCACCTATACATGTCAGTCCCCCGTCTTCCCCCACCCCCCCCAACTTTCACTTTCAGCATCCAAAGCTTTTCTGAAGTGCTTTGGAAACTCCAAACCACTTCGGACAGCTTAACTGAGCCTGCGCTTCGCTCCAGGCATGCTGCTTCGGACGCCGAAGCATCCGAAATGGCCCCGGATCTGAAGCATGATCCAAAGCCGCAGACAGTCCTACTCACCACTACAGGCAAAGAGTCTGTTTCAGGTTCAGTTTCAGTCTTGTCATTTTCTCAAGGTGTTCACGAAAAGATCAGCTGGCTGCAGTAGCAGTTTGTCAGAACGATTTCTCGTTCTTGAAGTGCCCCCTGTTAGCTGTTTCATTCCTCTTTTATACTCTTTAACTCGGGATCTTCAAAGCATTCTTGTAGCTGTGTCTATTTAGAGAAATTCAGGCAAAAACTAACAGGATGTAAGGCCCATCCCGAAAAGGGTTCTGGGAGGAGGCTAAGGTGGCATCCCAGAGGGTGGGGGTCAGCTTTGTGGAACCCAGGAGCCACAGGATAATAACTTAATGCATCTGCTGTTCTTTGGATAAGATTAGAAAGAGGAACTGCTCTTGCCTGACCCAATGGCTCTGGAAAGAAGAACTTTGAAGTGACAGCTTTGCAACATGAAACAATAGCTTTGCTCTAATCCATGAAAGGTAATAAGGCTAGAAGCTACTTTGATTGGAGAACCCAAAGAGATAGGGAGTGAAGGTATAAAAGTTATGAGAAAACTAGGCCCCGGGTGGAATCACTTCGGGGAAGGACAAGGCGAAGGACCCGATAAAGGAGACGTCTCACTACCCTGGACGCAGGGTGGGGTTCCCAAGACAAGTCAGGTAATGACTCGGGACAGGGTGGGGAGTGCCTTTCCTCCAGCCTGATGAGCTAGTGGTTTTGTAAGCCCTTGTATTGAGTTGCTGCTATTAGACCATTTTGCTGTTACTCACAATAAAAGTTATACTTGTTGCTTTGATCCTGGCGTGTGACTTGTGGTTTACTCACCTTCCCCCCTCGGAAGGGAGGGAGCCCTGACAACTGGTGGAGAAAGTGGGCAATTAAAGACCCCCTCCTAGGAGGCAGCCTGGCCAGCTGCGTCTGGGGAGCTGTGGACATGTTCCCACGCCAGAGAAAAACCACAAGTCTTTCCGAACTTAGTAGGATGGTGCACCTGTGGATGTCCTCCAGGGCAAGGGACTTCAGGTCCCTTGCCACGGTTGAAGGAGTTTTTGCTCAGTGTCAATTGGGAAGGAAGCTGGGAAAAACTGTATTATTGGAAGGAGCCATATCCTTGTGATGGGAGGTGGCAGGAGCTTTGTTGCCTCCAGAGGACTGGACTCCGGAGTCAGGGGGAGAACAACAGGTAGCAGTGGCCAATCTAGTTGGTGGCGAGGAAGGCCAACCCGCTCTGCCCGCTTCAGGAGCAGAGGAGGAGACCGCCCCCCCCCCCCCCCGAGAGTAAACCCCATCCTGCGGAGTTGGAGGTAAGTGCAGTTATGAAGCCTAGGTATCAAGCGAATCAAGAGGGCCCTGGGTTCACCCTACAGGACTGGGAGGTGGTCCCATGGAAGCCCGCAGATTTCCAGGTTGAGCTGGTAGCCTGGGTAAAGGACCCAAAAGAGACCTAGGCCTCCTGGGCCAATAGGGTAATGGCCCAGGGACCAGATAAATATTTTACTCCCTGAGAGGCAATAACTGTGTTAACCAAAATCTTCCCAGGGGAAATGGTATAAGTCAGCACCAGCCAGTCAGAAGATAAACGCAAAGGTCTCGGGGTTTTATGCTTACCAGTTAATGGGCATTGCACTAGGGACCTTGGAAGCTTGGGAATTGACCAAGGACCGGCACGCTTGAGAGCATAAATGGATAGACTGGCTGGGGGCACTACGGCAGTTAAGTGGAGATGCATTTATCAAGGCGGCCTTGGGAGGGACCTTGGATGCGGACACCCCGCGGGTTGTAGTCACTGGGGCCACTTGGGAGAGTACCCTTTGTAAGGGATCTATGGTCCCTTACAGGGTATTCTGCAATGCTGTGATGCCTGGATGAATCATCCCCTAGCAGAAATTATAAAAGGACTGCGCACCCTGATTAATTTGACGGGAGCACCCAAAATTGAAACAAGTGGCGGTAGTAAGGGGGTTGTCAACCAATCTGAAGAAAAAGATCCCCTGCCTCCAACTCTGGAAGGAGCTGAGGGAGAGAGGAATCTCCATAGAGCAGACTGATGGAAAGCCCACAAGTGAGTTGTATCGGTTGTGGAAAGGTGACAAAATCGGGGGGATGACTAAAGATTGCCGCACAGTGGTGGCTGTTCCCTCAGCACCTCCAGAAGAGGAGCCCAAGCCATAGTGGGGCTCTACCCGGATCTGAAAAATGTGCACATAGATTAGGGGGGCCCCGGGGAGGGGAAGCAAGGGACACCCCCCTCCTCACTTCCAGTGGGACAAATCCCTGGGGACTCTAGGGGGGTACCTTTTTGCCCATATTAAGATTGAAGGAGGGGAGGTGGAAGGATGGTTTCTGATGGATACAGGGGCGGAGGTTAAGATATTCCAATGGGAACTGCCCCCCCCCCCCCCCCCCATGGACATCTGGTGGTGCTTAAAGGGGTTTGGGGGGGAGCGGTTAAAGGATGGGAAATAAAAAGCATAGTAAAATTCGGCGAGCGGAATGTCCCCACGGTAGTGACTGCTACTCAACTCCAGTTGTGGATATTGGGAACCAATGTTTTGAGTCACTGCATTATAGATGGGCCCCACCAGAGGGTGATGGCCCTAGAAAAGGAAGCCCCCTTGCCTAGGGACAGACCATGGGTCCGTTCTGAGTGGGATGTGGGATGTACCAAAGAAGAGATACAAATTGAATTAGAAAAAGGAGTAAGACCATGTTTTGTACGTCCCTACCCTTTGACACCTGAGGCTGAAGAGGGTGTAAGTGAAAGGGTTCAGGGACTGCTGCGGGCTGGGGTTATAGAATGCACCATTTCCCAGTGGAACTCCCCTTTATAGCCCATCTGAAAGGCTAGTGGAAAGTGGAGAATGGTAGTAGATTACTGAGAGGTAAATAAAAGGACAAAAAAACTGAGCCCGGTGGTCAGCACCCTTCCCGAAATGTGGGATGTGGCTCAAAGGGCAGGCACTTCCCATTTTATGGTAATCGACATCTCAAACTGTTTCTGGGTAATTCCAGTGCGGGAAAGCGACTGAGACATGTTCGCTTTTATGGTCAGCAGAAAATAGTACTGGTTACTGCGCCTGCCCCAGGGCTGGTGCAATTCGCCAATATTAGGACACCAACAAGTGCGTAAGGCACTTGATTCCCTGCCGCGTGTTCAAAGCTATGTGGATGACATTTTAATTTGGGCAAACACTCCTGGGAAATGCACTGATATCTCCCACCAGGTACTACAAGCTCTAGGGACGGCAGGGTTTCGGGTAGATAAAAGGAAGTTTTAGTAGTTGCAGCGCTCAATAAGGTACCTGGGTATGCAATTGGATGCCTGAGGCTTGGGAGTTCTAGAACAAACTAAAGAAGCATTAGCCCAACTCCCTCCACCCCGCACTGGGAAAGAACTGCAGTCCCAATTGGGATTGATGGGATGGTGCCGGGCGGCGGTACCTGACTTCGTGAGCCTGGCACACCCCCTCTATCAGGTGCTAAAGGTCAAGGGTGACCTGTGGGCATGGGGAGAAGAGGAAGAAGGGGTTCACCAAGAAATGCTGCAGGCTATATTAGAGAGCCCACCCCTACTCCCTCCGGACCCCAGCACACCCAAATATTTGGATGCAGGGGTCCAGGGGGATATCATCAGTGCGGTGTTATATCAGCGAAGTCGACAAAGGTGGGAGAATTGGGAGTTATTGGGAGCTTGGAGCCGGACACGATCTAATAGGGAAGCCTGCTATCAGCCACTTCAAAAGGAAATGTTAGCAGTGGTTTTTGGACTAGAGAAGAGGTAGAGGTTGGTGGGATATGCCCCCCTAAGGATTCGAGCATGGCCCGGGATATTGACTGCCTTAAGAAAAGGCTCGCCCGCGGGGTCCCCCCACCAAACCCGGTGGGTGAAGTGGCGCCTACAGCTAACTGGGTACCCACATTGGGAGGCAGGGGGAATGTTGAAAAATCCGGTACTCCCTTGGTTAGAGACACCTGCAGAGGGGGAGGCTATAAGCCCAATAACCTCCGCAGAAAGTTTTGACCCTGCGGATCCTCAAGCTCTATTTACCGATGGGGTGGCATATGGTGTAATGGCAGTATGGGCTTGGTACTGCCCCTTCTCGGGAGAATATGGGAGGGGTGAAATACAAGGGAGCACCCAGTTAGCAGAATTGAAGGCTGTAGAAGAAGCAATTGCTTATGGGATTGATAAGGGTTGGACGGAAATTAGAGTATACACAGATAGTTGGGTATGTGCTAAGGGAGCCACCAAATAGATCCCTTATTGGAAAAGGGCTGGATAGCACTTGAAAAGTAGACCTGTTTGGGGAATGGAAATCTGGCAACGTATTTGGGAGATGAGTGGACAGATTGGGGTGGCCATCCAACATGTGGCTGGACATCAAGGGGGTGGTTCTCCGGAAGCGATTGCAAACGCCAGGGCGGACTCAGTGATGTGGCCTTCCCACATCAACTCTCTGGAGACAGCATGGGCAGCCCATGCATTTGCCCATGAAGGGGGAAAAGGGATGCGGAGGAGACTTCAGCAGGAGGCTGGGAGGGCTACGGAGGTGGAGGTGCGACAGGCCCTGGAGGAATGTCCAGCTTGCAGCACTCACTGACGATCCCCATACCCAGGGGGGGCAGGTAGACATTTGAGCCCTAGAGCCAGGAGAGGAGTGGCAAATGGATTTTGTAGGGCCCTTAAAGGCGAGTGAAGGGAAGAGATGTATATTAGTAGCTGTGGGTGTAGCCACAGGCTGGCCAGAAGTATGGCCTACTACGGAGGCTGCTGGGGAAACGGTGGTTCGAGCCTTGTTAATCAAACTGTTTGTTATTGGTTATCAGAAAGTCACAATTTTGATTGAATTGCCCTTCTGAATAACAGGAGGTTATCAATTTCTACTAAATTGGAGCGTATCAAGAAATTGATTAACCAGGAAAAACAGTTTTTGAGGAGTCCTTGGAAGATCAAGAGAACCACTGAGGTGCAAGACAAGAGTAAATCAGGAGGAGACATTGTAGCAAAACCCCGGTTCTTCTTTTTTTTATTTATTTTAAAATGCATTCCCTCCCCTTCCCCAACCATTTCTGACTTATTCTCTCCCTCTCTATTCCCTATAGATAAGTATAAGTAAGCTAAGATATAGGATAAGCTTTAACATTTTATTTTAGGTAGAGAGTTTTATTTTTCTCTCCCCTCCTTGCAAATAAGCGCCCTGCTATTTTGATATAGGTATCCACTGTTTTATAAGTGATAATTATTATGGGTTTTTTTGGGGAGGTTTTTTGTTTTTAACTGCTTTTATATTGTGTGATTACTGTTTTAGGCCTATATATGTAAGTTAGCATAGGTCATGTCAAGTTTCCATCTTGCAATGTCAAGCCTTCATCTTATCCCCATGCCCCGCTGTGTAACCTATGACTCACACCTACCCCTCCTATGTAACTTGGTTCCTGAATGAATGGGGATGAATGAGGGTGCTTGAGAGACAATGGCAGTGGGTCTAAAAATAGCTCCCTCTGAATGACCAAACCATCAACCGTACCTGGACCAATGACCCAGCCCTTGGAACCACCTCAGCATTCAAGAAACAAAAGCTGAGGCAACTCACCATTGTGCCAAGCTGCACATGCTCAGTAAGAACACCTGGAGTCCTCTGGAACAGGACTGACATTGCTGGGACAGACCCTCCCATAGGAGATCAGAGGTAGTCTGCCCCATAAAAAGGGGTAGAGAAGACTGACTCCTTAGGATGCCCTCTCCATCTGGACCAGCACCATGCCACACCACCTATCCACCCAGAGGCCCTGCCGGTGACCCCCCGCTCTGGACAACACCTACTGGACAAGGGCCCTTTTCCAGACTCACCCCCACCCTCCCTTCAACCAAGGACTTGGACTCTGCTTCTCTTTCCTACTTGGACTCCAACACTTCCACTGAGTCTCGTTCTCCTACTGCCAGTGTGTGTGCGCGCGCGTGTGTGAACCAATAACTTCATGGAGCTGTGTAGCGTGTTGTCTGTTTTATAAACCTGTTATTTGGATCCCTGAGTTGGGTTTGCTTTACTGTGGTTCAGCCCTGCTCCAGTCTCTGCTCCTCACCCCTCTAACTTCTGTCTCATTTCTCCTCCTCCTGCTTCTGGCTCACTGCCACCTCCAGCACCTGTACTGAGCTCCTCTCTGCCTGCAAACCCCCTGTTTCTTTGCCACTGTCTTATCCCCAATGCCTTTTCCCCAGGTTTCTGCCTCAGTTTCTTTCCTGGCTGTTTCCTCTTTGTCACCACTTATCTCTCCCCCCCCACCAATATCTCAGCTGTCAGCCTCAATTTCCAGCCCCAAGCTCCCAGGTTTCTGTCTCTCTCTTTCCTGGCTGTCTCCTCCTTGCCACCAGAGCGCACCCTGTACCAGTGACCTCAAGTAACCCTGGGGCCAGTTGATCTTAAGTAAACCCAAGCCTCAGTTATTTAGCCAGCTTCTCTCTAGTCCACCAGTTCTAATTCCAGTTCTGGCAACTTTCACTCCCTACACTTTAACTCTCTCTCTCTCTCACCTTCACCTTCCCCCAAGTATCCCAGGTACCCCAAGCACACACATACACACTGTACCATCCAAGTTAGAAACTATGTGTAGGTGGGTTGTATGTGTGTGAACTGGTGTGTGTGTGTGTGTGTGTATGTACACATGCGCGTGCATGCGCGCACACACACACACACACATAAATACACACACATCATTGTGTGTATGATAAACACATTAGTGATCTGTGTATGTATACTGAGTGTGCGGGTATTGACAATTGATTTTTGTCTAATTTTTAGTGTGTAGTGTGTATGTGCTTGAATTGGTGATAGGTATGCATGTGCCTAAGCTGGTTTAAATGAGCATGTGCCTGAGCTGGTAGTGTGTGTATGCACCTAATTCATGTGTGTGTTTGTATATGTGCTATTGTGTCACACCCTCCTGTCTAGCAGCGCAATATTGAGATCCTGAGAGTTGGCCTGACCCCACAGGTCAACAACATCTATGAAAACACATATGGAGAATGTCTTTTCCTTCACATAAACACGAGTTAATTGCAAAGATATATTTATGATACTAATTAGTCAAGGATAGACATTTCACACAGTTACATATCACACACATAGGAGCCTACTTAAAATCATCATAAATATAGTAAAATAAGCTGGAAGTGATGCCTCATTATTTATTTTCAAAAGATCCAGCCACAAACTTACATCCTCTTTCACTATGCAGTCGTCATCAATATTTTGTATTTTAACTTTTGTGAGTAGGCCCAGTTCAGCTTGAGTTTCACAGTCATTAGCGGGCATTTTCTGCGGGGTGCCTTGAGTCTAAAAAGGTTGAGAACAACTAATCTAATCTCTCTACGTATATATTTATATTGAACTTACCAGTTTTATCATATTGCACTTACCTGTATCAAAATAGACATTTAGCTCCTTACCTTCAGGTAAAATAGTATTATTTCCTTTGTCAGCTCATTTATCTTGTCATTCTAATCTAAATCTATACCCTTAATAATTTTGATTTATTTTTCCTCAAACTTATTTACAACCATCTAACACTGAAGTACCCAACTCTAAATGATTACCTCAACAGTACAGTATGGGGGAAAACATCTTTATTTCATATAATGTAGTCTCATTACACAATCATATTCAGTTTGTTGCCTACAACCAGTCTTGGGTTCATTCTGTTATTGTTACTTTCAGTTATTTTCCTTACATTAAATATATTATGTTTACTCAAATCCAAGATCTTGGATGGAATGATGAAAATATTCAAGTTAATATTTAATTTCCACTGTGTTGGTTTCCCCCCTACCCCCCATGCAGTCACATGCGTTGCTCATGCAGTTAAAATATAATGAAGTCACTGCTTTCCATAGCAGGTTTCTGTGCAGGTTCTTAATTCTTACATCTGGGGTGTGGAAACCATGATGGAAAAATATTTATTTTCTTGAAAAACTTTCTTTAGAAGGTTTTTAATCCCTAGAAATCATTTAAATTATGAAAGACTTTTTATAAAAACTAATCTCTGAGCTAGAGGTGATTTGTTTACATTTTGTATGAGGGTGTTGGCAGTCAACAGCAATGGTGTACATCAGTTAAAGATACAGATGCTGAATAAAAGAGACCTTTTGCAGAGTAGGGAGATAATGAAGGCAAGATTAATGCAGTTATGAATTACAGAGATCGCTTATTGAACTACAAAAAAATCCTTTTTTGTAATATACTTGGAATATAAAAGAGATTTTGTAAAACAAACATTTGCACTTTAGCATACATGTGTGATCCAGCTCATGTTAAAATTGATGTTTTGTTCACCTCCGTGTCAATAAAAATCTGAACTATGAGGAATCTGAACTATGTGGATCCTGTCAGAATCCTGTAAACATCTCGGAGGTGTTATATGAGTAGTGGAGTACTGGTATTGGCTAAATTGATTTGAATTGATATTTTTAAGGAGTTGACAAGTCCCTTTCCTCTTTCATACCTCGTGATGCTATGCCTTCCCCAGAAGCTGTTTTAGGTTATTTTTGTAATTTAGTGTATTTGAACTGTCTTTCTCAGAGATAAAAATGGAAAAACAGAATTTGATTTTGATAAGGATAAATATGACATAAGAATTCCAGAAGACTTAGATGAAGCAACAGGAAAACGAGGGTATAAAAAACAAGAGAGAATGGACCAAAATGTGCCTGAAAGTGACTATTCTCTACGGGTATGTATACGGTCTAATTAATAAATTGATTATAACAGATCTAGAAAGTATAATTCAAAGTTCTCTGTTGTTATTTTGGTTTTAGCTCTGTGTTTTCTATTAGATATTTAAGGTAATTGCAAAATAAAAAACAGCTTTATTTATGTCACACTGTCCCCCATTTGTTAGTTTATAACGGTAATCTGCACAAGCTTAAAATAGACTTACTTTGTAATCTAAAACAGGCCTGTCCAACTGGTGAGCTGTGGGTTGCAAGTGATTAACTCATGGCCTGCAGGCTCCCATGCAGACATTGCTGTTGCTGATGCAGCTAGGTTCTGTGAGCTCCTGCTTCCTTCTCCAGCTTTTGCTTCTTGCTCCTGCCCTGTGTAGGAGGACCCACGTGGCAAGGGGAAGGGGAACAGGGACCCATGTAGCATGCAACCAACAGCCACTCAAATTGGACAGCCCTGATCTAGTGTAAACCATTTTTTAGAGAACTGCAAATCAGAAAGCTATGTTGAGAGTTTAATGAATTGAACTCTCACTGTACTTGAACCGAGGATATACTTGCCACTGATATTCTATTTTTCAGTCCCTTGTGGATTCGGGTATTACATTTACCATGTGTCAGCACACATTTCAGTTAATCTGGGGATACTGTGTACTCTTATATTTGTACATCCAGCATGCTGACATTTGAAATATGTGGGTAGGTAAACTCAGCATTACCCCTGTACCTTAGAAAGTCCTTGTGTTGGGTGAGTTAGTCCATCCAGGGGTTGTTACCAGATGTTCATATGAACAAGTTCCTAACGTAAGGCCATATTCTGGAAATAAATCATGTGTGCTAAAAAAGTGGAATGGAGATTTGGCTATAGAAATTTTTCATCCCACTCTATTCTCCACCAGAATTCTGCAAAGACCATCTGTGACAGGAGTCATGGGAGGGCATTCTGAAGCAAGAGATACTGTGTTCAGGGAGTTTGGTTTGGTTGCATTTGTTCTCAACCAGTATTGGGCTTACTGCCGCTGCAGATTGCTTTTGATATGAATAATCCAAAGGAGGAGGGAGAGATGGGAATGACTAGATAGAACAGACCCTGCTTTTGTTAACATTGCTCTGTGCCCGTTTCTGGGGCATGGTAGAACTGTTTGTAGTGCTTTAAAGCAAGGTTGCAAAAAATAGGCCCACTGGTTGGATTTGACCCATGATGCTTGTCACCACAGCTGCTGGAGCAGCTGCATCCACAGGGTTAACCAGTCACTTACACCTTCTGCTCCCCCCTCCCCCCCCCCCCCACATTAAATTTGGGAGTTTAGTCACCGCTGGTGATATAGTGGCTCTGGCAGCCGCAAGGATTAACGCCTCCATTGTTTGCAGGTTGTCCGGCTTAATGGAAGCCTTGCAGTCTAGATCTGGCCTCTTAGACAAATAAGTTTGACACCCATGCTCTGTAGAATATTTTTTTTTAATTCAGTCAGGAGAGACTGATTGTTTCTGCTAATTACATCTATTACTCTGCCTGTGGGAACTTTCTGCCTTTATTGCTGAAATACCTTCATTTATGGTTTGTGGTTGTACCTTTGTAAGGTTTTTCACAGAAACCTGTAAGGAAGGCTTTCCTTTCTTAGTTAGTTTGCAGTGCAATAAAATCAAATTTTTAACTATTTTGGCATCCTCACATGACCAGACTTGAATAAAACATTCCTAAATGTGCAGTTTCTTCTACAGTACTACTCTGTTAGATTTTTTTTAGTATCCACACACATCACACTGCCTAATCTGTCTGTGCACCAGGGTTGGAGTGGTCCGGTAGAGCAGGGGTGTCAAACATACAGCCTGCAGGCTAAATCTGGCCTGTGGAGCTGTTAATACTGGTGGGCCAGATGACCAAAGAGCTACCAGAAGTTGTCAGGTGTGGCCTGCCGCAGAATTCAGGGTCCCTGGACTTACGCTGTGTCTTAAAATGAACTGTTGGGTTCAGAAGATGCCCCGCGCTTGAACAAAGGACATACTCACAATTGTTTTCACTCTTGCAAAGCTTTATTTAAGCATACTCTGAGGCAGGCAGTAAGACAGAGTAGAGAGGATGACCACTTCACATCGGCTCTAGGCAGCAGCTGCTACCCCGCATAGTGCCCCTGGCCCCAGAGTGTCTCAATCCCGGAGATGCGATAGACTGCTCTGGGCTCTGCGCAAGTCAGGATTCTCGCTAGAGTTTGAGGAACTCCCGTAAATTAAGAATGTACAGCTTATATAGTCTGGAGTAAATAATGTTATCTCGAACTAGGATTTGGTTATTTCAAGCTAAGAATTTGCAGATGAGTTACAATCTAACACACCTGGTGTTTACCATATTCCACTGTATTACAACATTCTACTATCTAGGTTCATGGTTCGGTCACTCTTACAAAGCAAAAAGCTACGTTTTATAATACCGGCCTACTATGGAGTCAGCATACAAAACTTTTGCTATGAGCATTAAGCAAAGTCCTTACTATTACACGCTGCCACCCAGTCCTGGACCTGTGCTGACTCTGTGCTGCCATTCAAGTGCAGCTACATGCTGCTGCCCAGCCATGAACCTACACTGCCACCCAAATGTGGCCCATCACAGTTGGCTGCTGGCCTTTCCAATCTGCCCCAAAAGGAACCCTGTAGTTTGGATCTAGTCTAGGGCCTGGAGTGAGTTAGACATCCCTGCAGTAGAGGAAATGCACACAAGACTACATCAGCAGTACATGGGATGCACTACTCTGGGATGGTGTGCTGTAGAAAGCTCAGAAGAAAAGGGACTGGCTAAATTAATAGTGTTGTTGGGTACTACCCATTCATCAGCACGAGCACTAGTGAATGGTTATAAAAAATAATGCTTATACCAGTTTTACTCCCTTGCAAAGGGAAAATATAATTACTGCAATTGCTAATTGAGTATTAACCACATTTTGCCTGTTTACAGTCTTTCTCCCTTACTGTTTACACACTACTGAAAGTTTCAGCATGGCCTGCAGCTAGCAGCAACATAAATTGAGTATTAACACAGTTTTGGAGCTTGTTATTTTTGTCAACTTTTAGCTTATTTTTTTCTGAAAAAAGTATTTTGATTATATAACATTGTGATATGAACTAAACATAAATGAATGCAAGCTTACAACCAGTAGTTGTTTTTTTAGGGATTTCAGCCAAGCATATCATCATATGTAGTAAAATGTATGAAGCAGTAATTACTAGTACCATTGCACAAGAGAAGCTGAGAACTGAATCGTGACATATTTTGAACATCCTCAGCTGTTATCTATATGTTAACAGTAGTATTTGTGTATTGATTTTGGGTACTGTGCAATTATGTTGTAACTAAAAATGCTGGAAAAGTTTTCCTATGTGTTCTTTCAGCAGTTGTTGCTGTTGATCATATTTCAGTGATGTCCTTGCTTAGTCCTTTTAATGTTTTCCCCTGAAGCAGCTTCCTGTTCAGCAAGTGATTTTTGCCATGCAATTGTATGAAAGGAAAAGTTTTCTGTATGGTAGCCAGCAAACTGAAGGTGTCTTCACATTATAACCCAAGTATTGAACTCGTATAAGTCTAGAAAGGTGATGGTTACTAGGTTGGCAAAGCACTTTATTTATGTGGAAAGCAACTCCTTTGCTCAGTGTGATACAAACATGGAACGCTGTGCATGGCCTTACCTGCATATGAATGCTAACCGCCATTAACCACCCTGGTAATCCACAGTCTATTAAGTTTGCCATAGAAGACCATGTTTCTAGTTTGAAAATGCTAGTCATTGTAGGCCAGGTCTTGCTTCATGGAGGTGGGTTGCTTCTTGATAAATTTGTACCTTCAGGTATCTGTTTATTCTGTCATGCTCAGAGGGAGTTTTTCCCTTTGTTTTGTTTTGCTTTACAATTTATAATATATGTTAAGCTCACAAAAGTACAAGTTCATTGTTAATCAAATTGAATTGATAACTATAGGAATGGAAGACTATAATTACAATCAACTTTAAGGAGCATTAATTATGACCTTATTTAAAATTTGTAGGGGGAGGATGTACTATAAACTGTTTTGTATTTTGTTCAGCTTGAATAATAGATTTTTTTTTTTGCAGGCTTATTGTAGCATTTTGTATCTGAAGCCAAGAATGCAGATTGTTATAAGAGGACAAAAAGTACAAACACAGCTCGTTTCCAAAAGCCTTGCATATATCGAACGTGATATTTATAGACCAAAATTTTTGGGTGTATCCTTTATTGATATGTACATTATTGCACATTTAATGTGGTGACATGATTTTGTTTGAGGAAACAAAGTATTGTAGTTACCTGTATATCATTGTATTAGACAGAGATTGGTGGAAGTATTCCAACATGAGTGGTCTAAGGCCCTATTTAAGATGAATAGGGCTCCCATAGACATGTGGGGAGCCTGCTTCAATGCACTGGAACTCCAGCGCGTTGGAGCAGACTCAAGTAATCGAGTCTGCTGGAACATGGAAATTGATGCGCTCTGGCAGCCTTCTACACCACGTGTATCAGCATCCCCATGCTGAAAAATGGCAGCAGGGTGCTTTGAACTAAAACACATTCAAGGAGCTTTAGTTTAAAGTGCCCCGCTGCCATTTTTCAGCATGGAAACACCAGTACATGTGATGTGCAGGAGCTTTTCATTCATTATTGCAGCTCGCTAATTAAAGCACTCAGTGCTGCATCCCAAAACACATGTAAAAATGCCCTTAGTGTTAGTAAATCTGTATTACCATATTTTCCTTAACATTTAAAAATAAGGCTAAAACTGTAAGAATCACCTTTGGATTTAACTGCAGAAATAAAGATCATTATGGAATAATGATGTACCATAGAAACAGACTTATCAAAGCGTATGAAAGAGTTGGCTGTCAATTAAAGGCAAGTACTTACACTTGAAAAATACATTCATGTTTGAATTGAAAAGTAACCTCACTCAAAACGGTGACTATTATGTTGGTGCTATTCTAGTAAATTCCCTGGGTTCTTTTAGTTTCAATTAATCTATTTGGAGATGAAAGTTCTACTGTACACTTTATAATATTTATTTCAGAGTTAATGTTAATTTGTAAAGTGTATAGCTGTCATTGCTAGGGCAGGGGAAGGACAGGATAAGTACAAAATGAAAATAATTCCACTGTTTTGTTTTAAGAGGAACCATCTGACAACATTCTGTATATTTGGCACATACTGTTTTCTGATGAAGTTATAGTTTAGATGAACATGTGTGTTAAATCCAAACTGCCAACAGTCTTCCTTGGAAACAGAAAAAAATGCTTCAGTATAAAAAATTCTCTCTTTTGTCTCTTCCTCCTTTATTTATGTTTTAATCTTACAGGCAAACAACATGGGTGTTGGTGTAGTTGGAATTATAGAATGTAACTTCCTAAAACCAACACATAATAAACAAGATTTTGATTATACCAATGAATACAGGTAAATATATATTTATCTAGACATCTTAGAAAATAGGTTTAGAATGGGTATATGAAATACCCTTCATAATACATTAACTGTAAAAGATGTTTCTTCTCAATATTATGCAGAAATACTTTGTAATATGATGCCCTGAACTGATCCTAAGAGGATGGTAAGTGACAATTCTTGGTGGCCACAGGGAACAGGAAAAGGAGGAATGGTCATAAATTGCACAAGGGAAACTTAGGTTAGACTTTAGAAAGAACTTCCTCACTTTGAACGTAGTTAAACATTGGAACAAGCTACCTAAAGAGGCTGTGGACTCTTCATCCTTGGAAATTTAGAAACAGGTTAAATAAACATAAATGTAGGATGTTTTTTAAAAAGGGGTGATTGTGCTTTGAGCAGGGGATTGGACTAGATGACCTTCTGAGGTCCCTTCCAACCCTACTTTATATGTTTCTGTGGATACTTTGATTTTTATAAAGGCTACTTGATCATTGTATGGTACTAGTCACAAATTCAGAAAGGAAAGCATTTCATATAGCTGAACATAGTAGGGCAAAAACTGTAGTCCAGGGCTCAAGAGTTAAAGAACTGTGGAATTCCACCCCACACAAGTCAGAGGGCCAGAGAGCAGGGAGAGGGGGAAATGGATTTCAGGGCGCCAGAAAAGGCAGGGAGGTGCAACTAGTTCTCTAATTGTGATGGTGGCTTTCTCACATCATGTCTAACATTGAGCTATTGTGCTTTTTTCTTTCTTTAAATGAATTCTGCTTTCCTCTCATTGGAAATCTTAAGAGATTCTGGTGGAATGGAGAAATAGATACAATTATAAAATTTTACGGTGTTGCAGGTTTGGTTCAGGGAATCTCAAGAAGCATGATGTATTTGGTTATAACTTTTATTGGACCAATGATAGAGTTGGGAGAGCTGCAAGATAGGTTTTTTAGTACAAAATGCCCTTGTCTGAGGATGCTTAAATATTTCTTAATAGCTCTATTGTTGGTCCAATAAAATATATTCTAAAACAAAAATCTTGCTTTTAAGACATAAAGCATTTTACCATTTCACTATAGGTAAATTTTAACATGATGACTTGTTAATAATTAATGCTAGGTATCCAAACAGCTTTAATAAACCATGAATTCTTAGTATTCTTCTTTTTCCTTTTCCTGTATCAGAAATACTTAACTGTTGTGCTTCTACACTTACCAACTTATGAAGTCTGTTTTACTTGTCCTTTGAGAGCCAAACCTGTATCCAGATATGCTTAGAACCCTTTTGTCTCTTTGGTGGGGCCCTGATGACCCAGGTACAGGGGCCCACCTGCACAGACCTGACTACAAAATTATGGCTGTTGTATATGTACTTGGGTACCAAGGTCTTGGCCACCTTGTAAGACTGTGGCTATATAGATGCTAGCCTAATTTAGGAGATATACAAAAAATTACAGAAAACATTATTATTGACTTATTACAATGAATTTGGAAGCAAAACTGCAATTCCAGAAAATAGACATTTATAGTTCCTGCCCTGATTTGTACCATATTCTGCTGAAGCATATCTTAATTCTTTCTACACAGTCTATAAAAATGCATTTTTCTTACTAATTTTACAAAATATCTTTCCGTAAGACACTATTTTCTGTTGGTAGGCTTACAATAGCAGCCCTAGGAGAAAAGTTAAATGATTACTGGAATGAAATGAAAGCCAAGAAAAATGAAGAATATCCTCTGGATTTGTTAGTGGAAGACATACAGTGAGTAACATGCCTCTCTGAAACTGTATTTTCAAGTCACAACATACAGAATATGCATGTGATAGTTTATCTGCTTCTATCTAATGTCACAGAGAAGTAAATACAATAACAGAAGTAGAGTAAAACATTTTTGTATGTTTTGACTTTTCATTACAGAAAACGGCCTGATCAGACATGGGTTCAGTGTGATTCATGTCTGAAATGGCGAAAGCTTGCAGATGGGATAGATCGCTTGCCAGAAAAATGGTACTGTTCATTGAACCCTGACCCACAATTCAGGTAAAATAAAATTTGGAGGAACAGCTAAATAGTACTGCATATTTTACTTTCATCAGCTGACTAGGACACCATTTGTTGTTTTTTTTTGTAAATCAGAGATTGCAATGTACCAGAAGAACCAGAAGATGATGACTTAATACATCCTACGTATGAGAAAACCTATAAGAAAAGGTGAGTATCGGAGATCTGTGTGAAAAAAAATGTGCCCGCTGTAGGACAGGAATTTGAAGGGTGTACGCTACAATTATGATTCCTGGTGACATATACAATTAAAACACTGTGATATGTTAAATGATGAGACCAAATCATATTTAAAAGTGATTATACAACTTTGAAATAATATATGTCTAATCACTCCCTTAATGTGTTCAGAATGTGGCTTGGCTGATCCTCAAAGGGCTCTGTGCTCCACTAAGATCAGTTTTTGTTTTTGACTGCTAGTTGCCTATGAATGTAAAGTGACTAGACTTAATGGCCCAGAAGCCCCTTCTAGTCCTTAATTTCCCATGTCTCATGGTACTGATTCTCCTCTTTTCCTGTTACTTTAAGACAGCTACGGTGACACAGTTTAGTATGCCTATCGTTGTGCACAGAACACTCAGTCTATCTGTCTTTGGCAAGTGGCTGCTTAGCTGGCCACGTGTGTGTAAATGATCTCTCAGTACTTTCCTAGAAAAGCAGCTGTGGGCATTCACTCAGAGATGTTGCGTGATTTTTCGCAGGGAAGGAAGGAAGGTGGCCCATATAATAAGGAATTGGAAAGGGGTGGTTCATTAACTGGAAACAGGGTAACGCAGGCTGTGTGAAGTTTCAGAGTTGCTATTGTAGTCTAAGGATATAGTTTGGGGCTCAGCTGTTCATAACCAAGTGCCCTAACATAGTAGTAATTCAGGCATGAAAAAAAATGCTAGTCGGCTCACCTGCAAGAATACCTTTGTGGCCTATTCAGTTAAACTGAATACTAATGCAAGGATTGGCCTTTAAAGAGCTGTACTTGTTAGATATGGCAACAAATTATTTTAAAGTTAAACAGATTTAAGTGCTGTGATGGCCTTTACTCTTTAATAGTTTCAGAATGTGGTAATTGAAAACCAGTGTCTGTTTTTTCCAATCTAGGTGGTAGAAAGTATTGTATTTGTTTTTAATATAGAAATTATTATATTTGTAAAGTGAATTTTATATTTGGAGTTAACACCTTGATCTTTATCCCTCCATTGCTATAAAGAGACAAGGAAAAATTGAGAAAACGAATGGAAAACAGTCAACAGGTACTCCTTAAACTTTTATTTGTTGTATTTGGTAGTTTCTGTGGTAACTTTTTAAGAGGATAAAGAAAGCTACAGTGTAAGAGTATACATGCAATGTGTTCTGCTGTTGGTACAGATAAGCATTACATTAAAGCTGTTAATTTACAACTGATATGTAGATAATATAGTTCAAAGAATTTATTTTTCCTCCATTGTTACATTGGGGGAGAGCATTGAGAAAAATTATAAAAGGTGAAGTTCTCAATGGCTACCCTGTAACAACATATTTAAACACTTTTACATGAGCGTTCTGAGAGGGTAGTTTTAAAAAAAGTTTCCCCAGTGATGAAAAAAATCCATCTTTGAACCTCTTTGAAGTTCTTTGAACTTTGTTACCTAAAGACAAGCAAACGCTATTGTTAGAAAACATGTATAGGAGCCATTCAGGATTCAATAGTGTGTGGACCAATTAAGCCCCAGAAGAGGGTGTACTCTCTGAGGAGGAGAGCTATCTTCAATGAGTAATTAATATAGTTACATCTCCGTTTCAAATTCTCAGAAGTTTAGTGCCTGATATGGAGAGCAGGAATGAGTTGTGTTAAAGAGAAATTACTGGTGTGGCAAGGAAACAAATAACGTTCATGGGGAAGATATTAAAAATAAAGGAGGGTTATTGATACTAGATTCTAAAACAGGAAGGGAGTGATGTGTTTTTAAGTCTTGGGCTTGTCTACATGGATACGATCAGGGATATTATATTACTCCAAATTAACTAGAAGTATGAATTGCAAGGTGAATAATTATCTTGAGGTATGGACCTTGTTCACTTCTGAAGTGGCCCTTGTTTTGATTGATCTTAATTCACTTCCAAAGTGAAGGATGCTGACCTAAATTAAGACCACTTTAATTCTAAATGACAAGGTCCAATCCACATGGTCTTAATGGGGTTTACTAATCCATTTTAATTAACATTATTTTCCCGAACTTCTCCATGTGGACCCAGCCCTTTGTGGAGTCAATGGAGCAAGTTGTTCACTCTAGACAAATTTCATTTGAATTTAGGTGTGAAGAAGTTTTAGTAAAGGGATGATCACAAGCTGTCTTGGGTATACACTTTCAAATGTGATAGACTTCATCAACCTGGCAAAAGCAAAAGTGTGAATGTGAGCTTTGAATCATAGATAGGAATTTGTAAAATGTGGAAAACGCTTTGCTTTCTCAAAGTGGTATTGAGGGGCTTAATTCAGTGACTTATGCAAAGCAGGGGAGCTTGACAGTTGTGTTACATATAACTTATCTTCCTTCTTTAAAATGCAGTATATTATTTCTTGCTGTTTTTCTAAGTATGAAAGAAGATAAAGCAAACATGTAGTAGTAGTAGTAGTAGCTTTAATAGTGGCTTGCTGATGCCAGAGGATCAAACCATAGTACTAAATGTCAGACAGGCTCCCAGGTACTTGAAGTATGTTCTGATGGTGGTTCTGGCACCAGTGTGGTCAATAGATCTGCTAACAATTGATTATTGCTTTGTCTCCTAGATGTCTGGTTTTCTTTTTTTCTTAATCAAATAAAATATTTTTTTCTACAGATGGCTAATGAAATGTATTTAAAAACCTTTCATGTTTCTTCAAGTAAAGATTTTAAAACATTGTCATCTGTGAGTGGAAAGGAGGGTATTCCAAGATCTCGGTTAACAGAATCCTCAAACACTTCTGTTACAAGATCTCTAAACACTTCAAATAACAGATTTGTATCTTCACCTCATCCAGATTCTGACAGCAGGTTAGTGAATTTACTAGAAATCTCCTTTGCATTTATCTCCAAAGGAAATATTCTTACAGACTAAAGGTTACAGTGTCTGGCTTCTATAGGCTAAGGCACCAAAACAATGATTGCTGTATAATCTTACGTGTTCTGAGCACGTCCCATTTAATATCCTCTGACTGCATTCTGAAAGATGCAAGTAAATATAGCAAAATGCTGCTGAAGGGAGAGAGGAATTGATGGCTTTGTCAGCCTTATTTTTCATCAGGCAGCCTCCCATTACATGTAAATTTCTGTTGTCACTCGTTGGCTCAAATTTGATTAGTCTTTTTTTAAATGCCATTTTAAAGTAAGTGAGTCGTTACATTACAGTAGAAATAACAGTTAATTTACAAATAAATAAAGGCTATATTTATCCTGACTGATGGCCAGTCATTTATGTAGGCCCCACTAGAGGGTGGATGAATGCTGGAGTGCTCAACTTTCAGAACATAGAGCCTTGGAATCCAGCCTGCATGGGTTAGGGAAATTTGGCAGTGGGGGGAAGTAATGGCAGTACTGCTACCCCTTCCCACTACCAAAAATCCCAAGCCCTCTGGTGCGGGTCAGAGCCAGGCCACAGCCCTCTCCCTGCACACCCAGATTGGGGTCATGCCATCCCTCCCCCTTCCCTCTGTACAGCTCCATTGGGGTCAAGCTGCCCTTTGCCCCATGGGACCAGTCCACATCCCCTTCCTTCCTCCCCCCCCCCCCCCCCCAATGGGGTCTGGCCATGTCCCATTCCTGCTACAGGGATGGACCATGCCCTCTTCCCCCTGCCCAGCCAGATTGGGGCTGAGGCATGCCCCCCTGCCGTCTGTGTAGCTGTGTTGGGGCTGGACCCAAACCCCTTGTCCCCATGCAGTTGGATTGGAGCTGGGCTGCCCCCCTCCCCACTCTTTGTCACCAGATGGGGCCCTGCTGTGCCCACCCCAGGCACCTGATTGGGTCTAACAGCTGGATCTGGCCTGCAGAGGGATCAGGCACTACCCATCCAACCCACTGGGCAAAAAGATTGAGCACCGCTGGATTAATATAACGAATGATTACCACATTTACAAATTACACAAAGACCCTGATAACAGCATGTACTAAATTAGCCCCAAAGAATACAAAATTAGGCATTTGCTGTATGACTTGCCTGGAAGTGCTAGAAAATAAGCTATAGTTTTAGAGGTTCTCTCTTCCTAATTGTACCAGGGAGAACCAGCAGTCACAACAGAATTGTTGAGCAGAATTAGGCAGACAAGGTTCTTTAAGTAAATCTGATATTTTTAATTAGACCAACCCAAATAGTTGGAAAAAATCATCTTTGCAACCTTTCAAATACGAATACCCTTCATCAGGCAGAATTAATCACTTTTACTCACTCTGTCCTGTTTCAGTTCATTCAGTCTTTGAATTTCAAAAGTACTCTAAAATGTGAGGTTTAGAACTCGTAAAGTTGGCCTCCAGTTTTTTAAATTAGAAAACAGAACCGCTTTGTCTAGAGTCGGTGCAGCCCAACATCATTTCATGAATATGGTCCACATAAATTTTGAAATTTAAAACTTTGAAAACAAATTATTTTGCATAATATAATAAGTTACAGTAAACTATTTCTCTTTTTTCCATCAGTCTTAAACGGAGGGCTTCTGGTTGTTTGACACCCATAACTGCAAAGACACCGCGGTTACATAATCAAGTAATTGATAATCATGCTGAAGATGATGATGAAGATGTCATAATTTTAGAGGAGAGTAGTACTCCAAAGCCTGCAGGAGACTCTGATATAGTGATAATAAAAACTGAACATATTAGTGAGGATCAAGGGAGCATACCCAAAGAAAGCTGTGATGTCAAGGAACCTTGTGGTACAGTTACTTCTGAGACTAAATGTGGACACTGGACTGCAGCAACACAAACTGAGATCCCAAACTTAGTTGTTAAAAAGGAAGAAGTGGAAGATAGCCCAGGTAATCCGCTGTCTGCATCAGAAATGGACAGACTTGGACCAAACCTTCAAGAAATTGCAAATGTTTCTGAGACCTCTTCTGCAGATCTTGGAATTAAATTAAATGAACTAAAAAATCAGTTGCAATTAACAAACGAAGAAAAAGAAACTTACTGGAAACAGTGTGAAATGTTAGCCCAACAGGTGGAAATGCTGGAGCAGAAGATAGTAGAAATGAATGATAAGTATGTGAAAAAGGAAATGTGCCATCAATCAACTGAGACTAATACCACATTCCCTGAACATTTCCAGGAACATAGTCCAGAAGGCATAGCTATTCTGTACCAACAAGCCTTAAAAGAGATAGAAAATCTAAAGGAACAGTGCAATACTCTGCAAAACTTAAAAACTGAATGCAGCAAATGTACTAATGGTGACAGTAAAAGTGAAGTGGATGAAATTGCTGTGCAACTTGATGATGTCTTCAGACAACTAGATAAATGCAGTATTGAGAGGGACCAATACAAAAATGAGGTATGCACATTAATATAGTTCATGGCAGGGTAGAGTAATTTTGTCAAAAATGTCAATGCGGGGGGCGGGGGGGTGAGGTTAGGTTGTTTTGTTTTGTTTTTAAAAGCCTCCATCATTCATTGAGTTTGCCCAAGGATCTCTCTAGCCATCAGTGAGTTACCAAGTGAGCAAAGACCAGTACTCTGGAGTACACTGTATACCCTTGGAAGAAAATATTAGGAAATCAAGGTTAGGTTACCAATGGTACAGTCAGACGAGGTTATTTGGATTAATTTATTAGCTGATAGCCCCAAGATATGTTATTTGCATGTATGCTGTAAATTGTTTATTTACATATCCAAACCTGTCTGTGTGTCCATTCACACATTACTTTAGTATGTTCTTACTCCTTTGGGACTTCTAGTTATGCTAAGGCTCTGAGAGTGCTCAGAAAAAACAGGTGTTACAGACCTCTAAATGTCTTGACAGGGGATGTAGAAAAAATAAGAACATAGTAACAAGGAGAGAGGTACAAAAAGGGAGTGTTTAGGAGTAAAGTAAAAACCGAAGGGGCCAGGTATGAACTTGGCAAATGGACAAGTAAAATTGATATCTTAGCAAAGGGGCAGATAAATATTGGCATGAACAATTGGGTATAAATATAGGTGCTGGACAGTTTGGGGGTTTTTTGTTTGGGTTTTTTGTAGCAGCCTAGGGGAGCATAGTTTACGCATGGTGTTTTCCTGGGCAATTCTACTGAGTTCAGCTGATTATTGAACAGACCAGCTCATGTGCTGTCAAAATGACGACTGCTTGGAGCTTTTTGCCACCCAGCACTAATTTGAGTTATTCCTTCTCCATTGCACCTGTGCTTCAGGAGGCCAGTTTCCGGTACTGGCCTCAGAGTGCAGAGACCCAAGCAGCTTGAACACCTAAATTGACCGTGAGCAAGCGACCACCCAAACAAATGCCTCAGAACAACAACTAGTATGTTACAGTTCCTATTTTAATACTTCTCAAAATGTTAAATTTAAAAAATTGGCTCTAACATAGGAATTATGTTCATGATTTTATCACATAAAAGACAGGTTTAAGTAACACAACTAGTAAAGGAACTAGATAATTGAATTTGGATAGAAACTTACTTTACTGTTATCCATATAGAAGTGATTCCCCTGCAAAGTAAGCTTGAAACATATAAGTAGAATATCACATAGGAGATTTCATGGTTTTGGAAATACATTGCTTATGATAAGTATAAATACGTTTGCTGCCCTCTGTATTGTCAATTTGCGTTTTTTACAAGTAGTAATTTTATTTAAGTATATTCAGAATTAGGGTGGATTTTGTGTAATGTATTTAAGTGTTCTGTCCATTTTAGGTGATACGTTTTTGCACTTTGTCAGTGGTTCTCAGCCCACAGACCACATGCAGCCCAGTCAGCACACTGCTGTGGCCCATGTGACAACCTGTTAAAACATTTTTTTAAACTGATACACAGGAAGTAAGTTGTGTGAATGTGGCCCACATAATACATTGAGAGCTGCAAGTGTGGTCCACTATGGCAAATAGGTTGAGAACCCACTGCACAATATCATGAAAGAGTAAACACATTCTGCCTTTTTGCCTTAAGAAAAATGAACATTCGCTTCCTTCGTTTCGGTCAACTCTAGGAACAATAATAGTTTTCTTTCACTTCATATAGAGTGCATAAAAATGACTAAGAAAACATTCTTTAATTGTTGCTCAATATTTCTTAGTCTTAAATAGCTAAAGTGGATGCCATCTGCCTGTACTAGAATGTCAAATTTTACAAAGGTAAGAATCTTAACTGTGAAACTTGGTCTGTGCTGAAAAGAGAAGTCTTTTTCTGTGAACAACAAAGTCAAACAAAAAAATTGAGAAAGTAGCTTGTTTCATGACTGCAGCCAGTACCCGTTTCTCCTCTGTTTAATTTGTTTTACGGAAGCTAAAATACCTCAACCAGTTAGTATCCATAAGCTTGAAACCAATTAAACTTGTCCTCCCTTCTAAATCAGGTAGGTGCTTCTGAAAAATCACACCTTTAGGCTCCTAAAATTACATTTAGGCTACAAATATTAGGTTCTTATTTTTTTTAATGTTAGTTTATATGCATATTAAAGAAAAAAAGGTTAACATGTTAAAAGTGAACTTCTCATTGCTACTACTGAAGTTGTTTTGAAATGACAACATTTTATAACATTTTTAGTGGTATAAAAATGCAGTTATAAAAAAACTTTCATATATGATTTAACCTCAAGCATGAGTTTGAGGAGTCTCTTTTGAAGAATATATGTGCATAATGTTTTATGTACCTGCTTGTTTGCAGGTACATAAAGACTTTTTCTTTTCTTCTTTTTTTTCTTTTCTTTTTTTCCTTTCTTTGTCTATAGGAGCGTTAACAATGTTATCAGTAGTAATACAAATTTCATAAAACATATAATGGAGTTAAATGTATATCTAAAATTGTAATGGCACAGATAACTAAAGGGTTTTTCAGTGTTTCATTAAGCTACTTCTAGAAGTCAAGTAAATTTAAATCATTTCCTAATTCACCTTGATTTAAATTGCTGTATCTTGACTTTGGAGTTAAAAGTGACTATTTTGATTTTTGTGTTTCAGATTGAACTGCTGTCAATGGAGAAAACTCAAATAGCCTTTCAGTGTGAGGAGCTTAAAACAGAAATTGCACAATTAAAAGCTTCAATTCCACAAGCGGTAGCACAAGCAGGTGATTCTACAACCAGTAATGTTGAAGATCATGTAAATTACTCCGATGAAGAAAGGTATTAGTTGCCTATTTCAAGCCCGTTTCTGGTCTTCTCAGCCTCTCTGAATTTTTCAGTGCTGCCCTCCTAACATTCATACTTCATCTTCTAAAAGATTTTTTTCAGATTAGTTGTTATCTAGGGTCCACATTAAAAGAATTAAAGCACCTGCATGCCGAGCTCATTGTCTAATTAATCCAAAAAAAATGTTTGCAGCACAAATAAAATAGGTTTGATTAATAGTCATTGCTTTCACGGCATTAATGAAGGATTAACAGAATGCTTAATGCTTTGCAACAGGGAAAGGAGAGCATCAACCATTTTCTTGTAAGTTTTCTATCCAGAGGTATCTAAAGAAGTTTTGTTCATTTGTTTATAGATTACGTGTACTCTCTAGAGAATGTATCTTTTACATATTTTAGTTGACTTACCTTCCATGTGACGTGTCTTTATGGGCTGCATTTCAAGTGTGGGGTGTGAGCTACAGGTCTGATCTTGCTGCTTCCTCAGCTGTGGTAGCTCCTTCTTAAATCAGCAGTTGATTTTGCTACCACTGGCATCCAGTTTTTCTGCACTTGCATATATTTGGACAAGGGAGTGTATTTGTTTTAACAGAAGCCATCCACAGATCATGCTAGATTATCAACTACAGGCAGTGCTAAAGGAAATGTTTCCAAGAAGAAAGTACTCTAAAGAAAAGAAGGGGTGCTTGATTCAGGAATAACTTGTGGGGGGTGGAAAGGCAGAGAGAGAAAAGGCATACAAAAGGAATAACAAGAAAAGAAGAGGAATATAGAAGAAAGCAAAAGGTGCTTGAAAAGGACACAGAAGGGTAAGGGTGAATTAAAAAAAAAAAATTATAAAATAAAACAGAAAGGTACATCTAAGCAGGGCTGTCCAACTAGTGGCCCCTGAAGTATTAGCATGTGGCCCTTACGCTCCCAGCTGGCTGCCATTCCCCCTCCCCAGGTGCTCCTGCTGCTGCAGATGGAAAACAGCTGGACTGCCCAAGCAGTACAGCAAAAAAGGGAGCCTGCCCACACTGAAAGTGGGTAATGCATGCAGCTGGGATGCAGCAGTGTTGGGCTGCATATGCAGTAGGGTAAGGGTGGGGAAGCCAGGCTGCCCAGGTCCCCACCTTCCCCATCTATATGCAGCAGCCCCCTCCCAGCCACAGTGCTGAGAGCTAGGCTGCCTGTTCTGTGGAGCTGTCCCTGATGCTTGCATGGCAAGCAGGGTGCTAGGTGCTAGACCCTCCCCAAACACCCAGCTGTGCTTGCCATAACCCCTTCCTTGACCACACATGGGGAGCTATACTGAGGGGGGAGGGAGGAGTGCTGCCCATGTGATATATGTGGGTGGGAGAGAGGGGGAGCTGGGCTGTCCAGCACCCTCCCTCCTGCATGAGTGACGCAGACAGCTCTGCAGTACAGGCAGCCCAGTGTGTCCCTGTCCCATTCGCCTCTCCCAGCTAAGCATGCCACACATGCAGCAACCCCTACACCTCTTGGCTGCACACACCATGTGGAGGGAGCCAGGCTGCCTGCACTGGGAAGGAGGGGATGCTGGGCTGTGTACCCCATGGGGGCACACTGGGCAGTCCATGTGGTACATGTTACTAGGGGATGGGAGGCACTGGGCAGCCCATGCAGCAAGGGATACCCAGGGCTGAGCCTGTGGTCTGTGACCCATGTGGCTCCAGGCTGCCCTCATCTAAAGCATATAGATTCATGTCTTTACATTCACTTCTGCTTTTAATTTCAGGCCAGGCTGTCCAACTGGTAGCCCATGGGCCAAATGCACCCTGAGGGGTTAATCTGCTCCCCCTAGGCTCCCACCCAGTTGCTGCTCCCCCCTGTTGCTTGAGCTGCACTAGCAATCAGGGACTCCAGGCTTCCCTTCTCTCCTACAACCTCTGCTTTCTGTGCCCGCCCCAGAAGGCAGGAGGCACAAGATGTCACAGAGCCACACATGGCTGCCCAGGAGCCCTTGGCTCCCAGTATTGCAGCAGGCATGGGATGCAGCCCCCATCCAGTTACAGGTTGAACAACTCTTCTTTGAGGTACTTTTGGAACAAAGTAAACCTTTCTCCTAGCTGCTCCTTTTTTTCATCTCCTTTTGTCCCTGGAGGATTAAAGTGTTTCTCTCACAGTTTGTTTTTTGTTAGCAAAATTGGAGAGAAGCGTCTCTGCCAGTGTTTGAGTTTGCCAATCCAAACAAATAAAGAAAACCTCTTGCCTTTTTTATTCAAGGTTGTTTTATCATAGAATCATAGAAAATTAGAGTTGGAAGGCACCTCAGGAGGTCATCTAGTCCAACCCCCTGCTCAAAGCAGGACCATCCCCATCTATATTAACCCAGCCAAAGCTTTGTCTAGCCAGGTCCTAAAAACCTCCAAGGACAGAGACCACAACTGCTCTGGATAAGCTGTTCCAGTGCTTTACTTCCCTCCTGGTGAGGGAGTTTTTCCTAATATCTAACCTAAATTCCCTTGTTGCAACTTGAGGCCATTGTTCTTTATTCTGTCATCTGCCACCACTGAGCACACTCTAGCTCCATCCTCTTTGGAACCGAGAGGTTGAAGGCTGCTATCAAATCCCCTCTCAGTCTTCACTTCTTCAGACTAAATAAGCCCAGTTCCCTCCGCCTCTCCTCAGAAGCCATGTGCCCCTGATCCCTAACAATTTTCATTGCTCTCCACTGGACTCTCCAATTCATCCTTTCTGTAGTGGGGGCCCAAAACTGTACACAAGTACTCCAGATGTGGCCTCACCAGTGCAGAATAGAGGAAGAATCGCTTCCCCCGCCCAGTCTGCTGGCAATGCTCCTAATAATGCAGGCCAGTATGCTGTTAGCCTTCTTCACAACAAGGTCACATTGCTGGCTCATATTTAGCTTGTTGTCTGCTGTAACCCTCAGGTCCTTTTGTGTAGAGCTGCTGCTTAGCCAGTCAGTTCCCAGCCTGTACCAGTGAATGGGATTGTTCTGTCTTAAGTGCAGGACTTTGTACTTGTCCTTACTGAAACTCATGAGATTTCTTTTGGTTCAGTCCTCCAATTTGTCAAGGTCTCTCTGAATCCTAGCCCTACCCTCCAGCATATCTACTACTTCCCCCAGCTTGGTATCATCAGCAAACTTGCTGTGGGTGCACTCTATGCCATCTTCCAAGTTGCTGGTAAAGATAATGAATAAAACCAGCCCCAGGACCAACCCCTGGGGCACTCCACTTGACACAGACTGCCAATTGGACATCAAGCCATTGATTACTACCCTTTGAGTCTGATGATCCAGCCATTTTAGTATCCACCCTACAGTTCATTCATTCATCCAACCCAGACTTCCTTAGCTTGCTGGTGAGAATGTTGTGGGAGACCATGTCAAAATCCTTGCCAAAGTCAAGGTATATCATGTCTATTGCTCTTCCCCGCATCCACAGAGCTAATCATATCGTTGTGGAAGGCAATCAGGTTGGCCAGGCATTACTTTCCCTTGGTGAATTCATACAGACTGTTCCTAATCACCACCACCTTCTTCTCCAAGTGCTTAGGAATGGACTCCTTGTGGCCTGCTCAATGATTTTTCCACAAACTGAGGAGAAGCTGACTGGTCTTTAGTTTCCCAGATGCTCCTTCTTTTTTTTTTTTAAAGATAGACACTATGTTTGCCTTTTTCCAGTTATCCAGGACCTCTCCCAATCACCATGAATTTTCAGAGATAATAGCCAGCAGCCCTGAAATCAAATCAGCCAGCTGCCTCTGCACTCTTGGGTGCATTGCATTTGGCCCCATGGATTTTTATACATCCAGCTTTTCTAAATACTCCCTAATCTATTCTTTGGTCACTGTTGGCTGCTTACCTACTCTCCAAATTGTGCTGCCATGTGCTGGGAGCTGACCTTGCCTGTGAAGACTAAGCTGAAAAAGGCATTGAGTACTTTAGTCTTTTCCGCATCCTCTGTCACTGGGTTGCCTTCCCCCATTCAGTAAGGGACCCACACTTTCTCTGTTCTTCCTCTTGTTGCTGACATGCTTGTAGAATCCCTTCTTGTTGCTCTTCACATCCCTTGCTAGCTGCAACTTCACTTGCTTTTTGGCCTTCCTGATTTCATCCCTGTGTGCTTCTTTCTAGCCATTTGTCCAAGTTTCCACTTCTTGTAAGCTTCCATTTGTTTGTTAGCTCCCTGAATAGATCCCTGCTAAACCAAGCTGGTCTTCTGCCATATTTGCTAGTCTTCCTACACATCAGGATGGTTTGTTCCTGTGCCCTCAGTAAGGTTTCTTTAAAATACAACCAGCTCACCTAAACTGCTTTCCCCCTCAGATGGGCCATCAGTGAGTCCAAATTGCTTTTCTAAAGTCCAGGGTCCATATTCTGCTGTTGTCCTTCCTTCCTTTCCTCAGGATCATCAACTGAATCATCTCAGGGTCACTGCTGCCCATGTTCCCATCCACTACTGCATTCCCCACCAATTCTTCCCTGTTTGTGAGCAGCAGGCAAGAAGAGCACAGCCCCTAGTTGGCCTCCAACAGTTGCACCAGGAAGTTGTCCCCCAACACTCTCCAAAAACTTCCCGGATTGCTTGTGCACTGCTGTATTGCCCTTCCAGCAGATATGAGGGTGATTGCAGTCCCCCATTAGAACCAGGACCTGTGAATGGGACGTTTGCGCTAGCTGTTGGAAGAAAACGTCATCCACCTGGTCTGTTGGTCTGTAGCACACACTCACCACGGCATTACCTTTGTTGCTCTACCCTCAGACACTAACCCAGAGACTTTCAACAAGCCTGTCTCCAGTTTCATACTGGAGCTCTGAGCAATCATACAGCTCTTTTACATAATGTGCAACTCCTCCTCCTCCTCTGCCCTGCTTGTCCTTTTGGAACAGTTTATACCTATCTGTGATACTGTTCCAGTTGTGCGAGCTATTCCACCAAGTCTCTGTTATTCCAATGTTATGTTTAATGAGAAGGATGGAACTCATGGAGAGAGCTAGGGCTTTGGAAAAGGGGATGCAGGTGTTGTAGTGCATCATCCCATAACACAAGATCTATTTTTCTCCAGTTAAAAAGAATCTAGAAGCTTTACTGATGTGCTAGGGGCCTAGAGACCTATGTTCAGTTTATGATCCAAACAAAATTGGGAGAGGAATTGCTATCTTCAGGATAGGACAGGCACCTGGTGTCAGTCATTACCTGCTGTCTGGCCATGGACGGACCTGCTCCCTGCACCCCTACGTGTAGGTCCCTCAAACACTCCCTCATGGCCCCAAAGTGCCCCTTATGGATTATCCCTATCGTCTCGGATGCCCCCTTGTTGCTTAACTCTGTCTGCTGGTATCCCACATACACCATGATCAGCAACATCCCATTGTGCCCCAAGCCCTGTCAGATACCATCATCCCCCTGGCACCCCACTGAGTCCTACCCTGTCCCCTCACCACCCCCACCCAGCACAAACTCATCTCCATCGTGCCTCAGCCCCCAGACTCTTGACCATCTTCCTCGCATCCCACTGAGCCTTCTCCTGACCCTGGAGAGTACAAGTTAATCCATAAACAGACAAAACTTTCTTGAATACTTTGAATAGAAAATGGATGATGCTCTCCTTTCAAACCTCACTGTAAACCATCATACCCCTTGGAGGCCTCCCTCCTACACAATTGTTTTTGCATTTAAACCCTATCTGCCCTTCACACCTCTCTGCCCCCATAATGCCCTAGTACCTCCTCAGTCCCCACCCCTCTATTGTCTAAGCTCCCCTTCTCTTCAACATTTCCTTTTCTGCACAGACCACCCCCTCCCTACAACATGCCCCCAGCTGGCCTTCATCCTCAATATACAAGAACTGAAGTTAGGGGAGGACTCACTTCAGCCACTGGCAACTCCCTTACCTGGGGAGTCCAACCCCTCTGGGTCTGCCGAAGCCTGGCTTCATGCCAACCTGATTGTATTACTAGGTTAACCTCACACAGCCTTATCATCTGTTGCAATGAATAACCCAAAAAAGGGTGACTAATAACTTATTTCTTTGCTTTATTTTTCCAACTCCCTCCTGCCTCTGACTACTGTGCTGCTCCACAGCTCAGCCTGCTTTTAGCCCTGCCCCTCCCCTCCTTGTCTCTGATATGTTGTAGGTTCAAATCCCCTAGAAACAAAACCACCCACTACAGGTTCCTAGATAGCAGCACACTTTTATTGGATGTACTGGGTGGTGAGGTGAGAAATATTACTGGGAACAGATAACAGACAGGGTAATTGTAAAAGAAAGGCTAGCTTAGAGGAAGATCAAGGGTTGCATCGCCTATAAAGTAGAGATATTAGCAGAAATCAAGTAGATAATAATGAGCCATGAAGTCAGTTGACTTTCTTAGCTCCACCTCAGTAGGTATGTGGCTGTCCCTGCTGGCCAATTTTTTTGAACTTTCAGTGGAGCAGGAATCAAGGTGGGGTAGGAGTGCACCCCAGATCCCCTGATGAAACTAGGTACTGCTTTCATTTAAAATTGAATAATCATACAAACCTCCAGATCAGAAGCTGTGATACTCAAACCCTAAAATATTGGTCTTAGCCACTAGGGATAGGGAACTTTAAGCTATATTACATTTTATATTGGCTCATCTTCTTTTAAGTCAGATATACAGAACCTTTGGTTATCAGTTGGATAGCATAATTGTGAGAACTGCAGTTTACTGTGGGCATCATTCTAAATTAATTATTTAAAACATTAATTTATTTTGCAAATTCAGAATTATCTGCACTATGCATATAGAAGCTTCTCTAATATGATCAATATTCTTTCCTTACAGCCTGAAACTGCGATCCCTTCGAGTAAATGTTGGACATTTGTTGGCTACAATTATGCCTGATCTAGATTTAAAGGAAGTAAATTATGATGTTGATGTAGTTGATGAAATCTTAGGGCAAGTTGTGGAACAAATGCATGAAATCAGCAGTACTTAGTATTGGACTCAGTAGACGTTTGCTCAATCTCTACTATATTGTACAGTAAATACTGTAAATATTGTTTTCATTTTATGTTTGAGTAATTTAGATATATTATGTACCACAAACCCAATGTAAAATGTATATATTCTATGCACTCAAATGTTCCCACAGAGATGGCAGGTACTTTACTGTGTAACTTTAACTTTATTTTTAAAGGAACACTGTCAGTGTTGAGCAACCCCAGACATACTTAAATTTAAATGTTTTTGTTTTAAAATGTAAATGTATTTGTAATTAAATCTGCAGATATTTTTATTACTTCTTTGGTATCGCAGTCATTTTGTACAAAGTTGTTCAGCTTTCTTTTGATTTTGTACTATCTCATTGATCGTTAAATTTGTTTGTTCTTGCAAAATGAAGACAGTGGCATTAAAAGTACCATCTTTGATTTCTCCTTCAGAATAAACATTGTAAATTTCAGTATTGCCCTTGCTGATAATGGTTGAAAGATAAACCCAGTGTTGTATGTGATCAAAACATAACCATTAGATTCATATGTTATCCTCCTTGATAGCACCTTTTTGATAGTACAGTAACAGTCTTACCTTGACAAGTATGAAATACTCCTAGTTCCTGTCAAAGCCGGTGAGATTTGCAGGTACCCAGTAGCATTCAAAAAAATTACATGTAGTGCCCAACTACTTACAGACATAGTCTTGGCATATGCTGTGTAAGGTTAGTTGCATAGCATTGCTAGTGCATTTCAATCCTGACCTGAAACAGGAGATCAGTACTAGATAGACCTGTTCCTTGAGCAAAATTTACCAATCAGATTAAATTGTGTAGTGGTTTTGTGATGTGGACAAATGCCTTTTACGTATGTATCTTAAATCCCCCCCCAAAAATTATTGTTGTAATATCAAATGTTGAGTTCATTGTGAAAGTACCAGGTTTTCTTTCAGGCTGATGTGAAACAGTGCTGTAATTAGAGTCTTTTGATCTGGCTTCCCTTAAAAATGAAAATAATAAAGGAGTGCTGTTTGAACCACGATGATCTAGAAAATATTCAAGAGGAAATGGTTTTTGTAAATAGTGCCTTTATTGGACTAACAGTGTGGCTGGGAGAGATTTAGACAAGCTTTTGGGTACAACATTTTTCAGGTCACCCTGAAAACGGTGTCTTTAGGAGACCTGAAGAAGTGTGCCTTGTACCTAAACATTTCTCACAGCCTTGTAGCTGATCCAACAAAATACGTGACCCACAAAAACCCTTGCCTCTCAAAAAGTATGCTGTATGGTTACAGTGGACTACTACATTATTTTAATTAAATCTCTAATCTTTATTGGAAGCTCACTGTCGAGTTAAAGTAAACATTTTCCTTTCCCATTATATTTACAACCAGTGAGTTCATAAAGATTAAAAATTGTAAATCTGATTTAATTATTTTTTCAATTTGAAACGTTTTGTCCTGGGCAAAAAAAGATGGAATCATTTTTTTTGTTTCTAGTCAGGTTCTACTGCTTAAGCACAATTGGCACAATCTGCCAAACACTGTTCAGACTTTTTAATGGTGCTGAGAGGAAAGAAACATGGGTGTAATGATGGTGTGATCATTGCATTCCCCACCACCTTGGCAGTTGAGCAGTCACCAGAAAAGAGACGTGGCATATACACCGTATCTCCATGATGCTTGTCATTTGAATAGTGGTCTAAATACAACCTGTTCCAATAAAGACTTCCAATCTTTGAATTGAAACTTTCAAAATAATCATGAAAACATCTTTAGAACTAGGTTTTATGAAATGTATTTTTATAAAATTAAAACCATTGGCTTCCACAGTGTTACTGTCTCATTTTAAATTGGGTTGTATTCCCAAGTTGTACTTCACCTAGTCTAAGTTAAGAGTATTGTCTGAAAACTAACATATACCTGATCTAGTATTATACTAATAGGGATAAAGCAATACTCTTATGCTTATAATGGCTAATGCTTAATTTGAAAAGATGGCTGTAATGTAAAAATGTTCTTACAACTTTTAAAAACTTATATTTTCCATTAATTGGTGTGCACTTTTTCAAGCTGATGTCTTTATTGTTAATTTATTACCTCTGTTCATCAATTGCTTCTGTAGTTGACTTTATTATAGATGACTGGTAAAATATAACATATCTATATTGAAAATAAGAACTTTATACTGTACATTAAACTTTGAAAAAAATTAGTAAATTGAAATGTTTTTATTTACTTGTTAAAGTAAATAGATGTATTTTTTGTATTAAAAAAATCTGGTTTTCTGTGAGATCAAATCTTGTAACTAGTCAAATGCAAATTTTTGCTTTAAATAAAAGCTATGAATAATGGCTCAAATGATCCTGGCTTTATTTTAAATACTAATTTTTTGAGGAATCTGAGTTTTCCTCCTTTCAGTAGCCAGTCATCAATACTTACCTTTCCTTCAAAACTTCCATTCAAACCTTTTCTCAAACTTATGTAGATATTGACATTCTGGCACCCTCGGTTTTCTTAAGTTGGTTTGGTTTGGGGGGGAGGGGGGTTTGGGTTGTGGAGGTTACGGGGGAGAAGGTTGCTTGTTTTTTGTTGTTGTTTTGTTCTTGTTCTTTTTTTCATTTAGGAGGTGAGGGAATTATTTTACCCAGGTTGCCATTGGGTCAATTTCTGTTGAGCATCTGGTATTTGTACTACAGATTCTCTCGCTTTATGATGGTTCTGTATGTGCAAATTTGCTCTTATGCAATGACCCTCTCTATACCAAAATTGTATTATATGCGAGGTAAATTCACTCTTTTGCAACCGGTGTGGTGGAAGCCCACAGTCAGCTGCTTTGTGCGGTGCATTGTGGGAGTGATGCGCACCAAAATATAGTCTCCTGTGTGGATCTGTGCTCCTTGCTTGTTGTCTGCGACACGTTTCCGTAGTTGCAGTACCCATGACGGTAACATTCACCACCCCCCTGTGCTTGTGTGTACTGTCCGCTGTTGGGGAGTACCAAAATTGTCTTGTAAAAGTGGTAGAAATGGGTCTGGGGGTCTATGCAGTTCAGGTCTTGGAACGTATCCCTATTTGTTACATTGTAAAATGGGTTCCCTCTATGCAAATTTGAGTTATGCGCCGTTTTCCAGGAATGCATGTACAGCATAAAGCGAGGGAAGCCTGTACCAGGGAGAGTATTCCCCTAAAGATAGCAATATTGATTGCATTCCTTTTATAGGAGTGTCAGCTGTCTAACATAAGAGGCTGAATTTCTAACTCCAAAATTTTTGGCTTTTTGAAGCTCAACCTTAGCCTGACACCAGTATCACCTTGGTCAGAAATAACAACCTGTAGTACCCAGGGATGGATATGATACTGTGGAGATGAAGAAGCCAATATCCAGTGAAATATTCTGAAACCAAAAAAGCAGTGCTAGCATAATGATGTAGGACAATTGTGTGAATTCTGAGCTCTTGCTAAGTGCTCTAATTGATAGGGTGGGTGCGTAAAACCTTACTTCACTGAATTCAGCAATCCAGTGATAAGACTCCAGAATAAATTGAAGCAAGAGTCCTGTTACCGTATTTGCTTTGTGTCAGATGCTTTATCTACACTGATTTACAGAGATGATGTCCTTAAAGGTGGCAAAAAATAAAATCCCATATTTCCCTGGTTTCAGCTCAGCAGGGGGAGGGAAGGAACAGCACCAGAGAGCAGGAGGAACAGTTTCATTTTTGTTGGGACACAGCTGTTTTAAACATCTGTCCTGCGTGTCCCAGGACATGAGCTAAAAGCATTTGTTTGAACGCAGCAACAGAATGCCTAGAACAGTGTTTAAAACTGGATACGTTGTCTTTACTCTTGTCCTTTTTAGGTTGCACTGCCAAAATTCTCTTTTCAGCCAGAAATGTGTTTCAGAATAAATGCTGTACAAAAATACTGTTTAGTGCTGACTGAAAGGCCTCACCACCTTAATGACGGACATACGGAATAAAAGCAGTGTTAAACATTGCCCTTCCCCGTGTAATCTTGTACATTCAGATTATAGCAATGGCTGGGTACAGACATTCAGTTTCTCCTGGTGGAATCACAGTTCTGGTTGAAACTACAAGTGGGCAGGCATTCAAGCTATTTCACCAAACGCAAACATGGCAGCTCTGGGAGAGAAATAGCTGGGGAATAACCAGGGTTGAATTCCTTTCTGAGAGAGTTTCTCCTGGGAGGCTGAACGTCTGCACACTTTGCCCTGGTTTTGGGAGCTTGGGGAAAGGCTTCCTTGCCTTCCTGAGATCGGTATCACTTATCTGAAGAAGAGGGAAGGGCAGCTGCTTTCAGAGTCCTGTAGACCAGGAGCAGAGTGGAGGGAAGAAACAGCCACCAGCTGCTGCTCACCTGCTTTCTAACAGGGAAGCTCCCAGTATGAGAGGCTGGCAGGGGCTTTGCCACACCACTCCCTCCATTGGGCTGCCAGGCACTGGGAACTGAGCAGCAAGGAACAGCGCAGCCCCCTGCCTGATTCTTACACTGGAGTCCCTAACGTAAAGAACAGGCAGGTGCTGCTTCAATTTGCCCCACTGCTTCAATTTTCCTGGGATTGGGAGGACTGAACCATCCTGGTCTTGGGAAGGCACAAGGAGCAGTGGAGAGGGGGCAGTTGCAGATTGAGGATGATCAATCTCTCTTTGATCACTATATCATGTAACATATTTAGGGTGGATGGGTCTTCAATGTCTATTCAACAGTGGCATAAAAGCCCAGGAGGAACTCCTTTGTTGGCATTGTACTACAGGCATGTCTTTACATCTGTCAATGGTTTTGTGAGATTTCCATGATGTCAGATTAACATTTCACACCTCCGTAGTTCAGTATTGCTTCATAGTCATAATAATTAAACCACAAAGCAATGAAGTGAGGTAGTTGAGTAAAATCTCTGTATTTATAAATAATGAACTACAAGTGAAGTAACATGCCTGTGGCCCTAGCTAATCTGTGGCAGAGAAAAATTTATAAGGCAGCTCTATTGATTTCCAGCATGGCCCTATTCTGAACATCATCCTACTTCTCTGCCACATTAGGAGTAGGAGAGGTCTCAGTCTCATGCTGGGACACATGGTGCTCCAACCAGGGATCCCAATACAATATTAAGCCACCTGTAGCTAAGGCAGGATGTTTGTCAACCTTTTTCTGGTAAAGGAATCGTGTATGGACAACAGCATGGGGCACAGCATATTTTTCTCATGTACCACAGCCCACCCCACCTCCTTCCCCTGTAAGACATGAACCTTGTTTTGGGAAGGCAGAATTAAATTTATATATATTCCAGTCATGGCTGAATGCTGATCACAGGAGATCCTGACTCCACTGGCTGTGGCTGTAGCTGGTACTAGCTCTGACCCTAAGAGGAGTTGACTCCATCTCCACCCTCCCTGAGGCTGGCAAAGGGAGAAGCATAACAGTCATCTTGCAATGGTGTCTGCCTTCTATTTCTTTTGTGCATCTGTGAGCAATGAAAAATTAGCTTCTTCACTTAAGAGGTGTACCCCCAATTCTGGAGGTCTGATTGGAGGGGGGGAAAGCATGTGGTGTGCAAGTGAATTAATCTCCTGTGGGACAAACTCCTGGAGACTGGCAATATATTTGTCAAGATAGAGATTTTAAATGCAAATATTGTTTGTAGTTAAAGGGTATCAGATGCATGACGATAACTAAACAATTCCACTCCCACCCGCCTCCAATTTGGTATTGTTTTATTGCTGTATCCATTTGTGAATGAAGATGAACTGATGCTTTAACAGGCTGTCTAGACTCAGGTGGTCCTGTTTAACAGTTTTTTTTATGTCTTTAATGACTGAAACTCACGTTAAGCTGGGGCCTACTGACAAAAGTTAAAATACAGAATACTGATGCTAACTGCATAATGTAAGAGGATCCGAGTTCATGGCTAGGCCACCTGAGAAGGAATAACGAAGTATCTCTTCCAGCTTATCTTGCTATTTTCAGAACAATTTCAGGCAGGCTCCTAGTTGTCTGGTGTGTAACGGTGTGAAATGCCTTTTCTTGATTAATTAGTATGGTAAAGATTTCTTTTGTGATTAACTTGTGTTTATGTGCAGGAAGAGGCATTCTCCATATGTGATAGGTGTCTCCTCCTGATTTAGTTATGTTTTTGTTCTTCTCTCATGATTTACCTTGTTTTCCAAGGACACACATGTTTTTCCTGGTTGTTAATCAGTTTCTTGATATGTTTCAAACTGGATAACCTCTTGTCAGTGAAGAAGGTAACGCATTCAAATTAGAAATTTCTGATAACCAATAATGAGCAGGTTGATTAACAGGATTTTCCTGCCAATTGCTGCTTGGGACTCTCTCTTGATTTACACAACTAAATGAATGCTTTGCAGATGCTGAGCTAAGGGTATAAAAAGGCAGTAAAACAGCAAACAGTGCATGTGCTTCAAGAGTGAATAATTTATTTTATACCAGTTGCTGATGTGCCCGCCTCACTTGAGAAGTTGAAGAGAAGCAGACCGCCTCTTTGTCACCTGTTCGGTGAGAAATCATCACCTTATAGCTAATTACTGGACTTTGGTTTGGGCTCACTTGACTTGTAGTAAATAAAGTCTTTCTGTCACTCATCGAACGAGGTGTCAAATCAATCCCTGGGCTAGTCTGGAATCCTAGGTTTTTATTTGCTAACAGTCTTGCGTTATATTTAGAAGATTTCATAGGTTCTGACTAGAGCAGCAGTACTCCACTTATGGCCTTCTGGTGTCAGACAAAGGAAATTTTGCTTTCCACAGTTATGTGTTTGTTTAAAATGACAAGGAAGAACAAAGTATGAAGTTGGCTAAAAATGCATGACTTGTTCAGTGTTGTTGCCCATAGACCTGCAGAGGCTGAAGATCACTTTCTAAGGGAGGCAGTACAAGCTGGGGAACTCTAAGAGGGGTAGAAAACAGCTCAAACATCCGGGAACCACCTTACATCAGAAATATTTCATGACAAGTTGGTACTGCCCCCTTTACATTACATGAGAGGAATAAGAAGGTCAGGGCACAACAGTAAATCTGTCCTTTAGCCTGGAAGCAAGTCTATTAGTTATGGAACAATATGTTAATCCATCCATACCACTGAAACTGGAGAGGCCTTGGATAGAGTACTGTATTTAGATTTACAGGGGCATAGGTTGTAGTGGTGTTGGTCTAAGGACATCGGCAGACGAGGTTCCTTGGGTAAATCTGATATCTTTTATTAGACCAACTCAAATACTTAGGAAAATTCTTCTTTGCAAGATTTTGGGTATAAACACCCTTCGTCAGACTGAGGAAGCATTTGCAGTTGGTGTGCTCTTCCTGGGTGGAATGAATAGTAAAGAAGCCCGAGGCTTCTGGTATGTAGATATGGCACTACGCACTAGAAATAGACCTAGATACACTGAAGAGAACAGTAAGGTGGACAATAAGGATAAGAAGTGTAGAAAACAACTTGCAAAGAAAGGCTGAAAGAACTGGGTTTGTTTAAGAAGAAAAATAAATGGGGGAGGGATGAATATGTCTTCAAATATGGAAAAGGTTCTTACAGAAAACATGACCATTGTTCTCCATGGCCACTGAGGGCAGTACAAGTGTTGACCAGCTTAATTTAGCAGCAAGGAAAGTTTTAAACATGGTGAGGAATCTACCAAAGGAGATAGGCAAGCTGAAACAAGTTGCCTACGGAGGTTGTGGAGTCATTTTTTGTGACATGATTATGTGGAAGCTTTTAAAAGCAGGCTGATAAACATCTACGAGGGATAGTTAGCTATATTTGAACCTGACCCAAAGAATAGGAGGATGGACCACATCTCTTTAGGTTCATGGCAGTCCTACATTTCTATAATTTCTAAGTAAAATAATGTTTAAAAGCTGAATCTATTTTCCTCAAGCATACCGCACAAATAAATAGGTGTATTGAAACCAAGAAGAAACATGGCTCTTGTGGTGGGAGAAACCTCCCTAAGGTTCGTTGTCTAGCTGTAATTTGATTGACAGACAATGCGGGTAAAGAAAGACAGCTGTTTATTTGCTCGAGCAAAGACCATAAAGCCAGCAAAAGGCAAAATGGCCCCTCCTCAAGGGTGAGGCGATCTTTTATACTTCTTACAACAAAGCACGACTATATGGTTAACAAAAAGCAATACTTGGGGCGGTGCTTTATAAATCTTTGTAACAGCATATTTCTATTAAGCTGAACTAGCACTTTTAAAAGCTAAAAGTTAAGTAACAGTAACATTAGCAAAACCTTACACAGTAGAAGATACTTCTCAAGGACGCAACTAGTATGACCAGAACAATGGTTTCTCTGTCTTATCTTACTTCTTGCTGTAGCTGATTTTTTTTAGCACAGAGACACAGATTCACTTTTTAACTCAGAAAATGCTTGGTACAGTTAAAATGATTACATGACACAAGCAAAGGCCTAGCTATCATTCTGCCTTGTGGTCAGCTGCATTGCTAGGCCACAGGTCATGCCTTGTATTCAGCTGTAAAGCTAATACTTCTTAATAATCCAAATGATTGTAAACCTAACAGTATGCTATCAGAAAACTATTCTATTTCAGGGTAATAACAAACCTGCGCACTACATCTTTTCAGCCCAAGGTGCATTGTGTGAGATTTTAATGGTTTGAAACAGGAAACTGTAGAGGGAAATAGTGCTGGGAGGGGGGACTATGGCAGAAATGGAGCAGTACTCCAAAAAGAAACTGTTTGAAACGTGGCTGTTTTACGTTAAACATTTTGCAGGGCTCTGGTTTTGCGCACCCATTTGAGACCTTGCAGAACCCAGGTTGGTATTTTGTAGTTGAAAATGCTCGCAAAAGAAAATTAAAAATGTAACTTCCCAGTATTTTAGGACATTTTTCATCTGGGACACCCCGTTTCAGTGTGTAACTCCCCCACCATAAATAAATAAATAGGAATCTGGCTTTCTCCTTTTTCCCAAGAGGCAGCTGGGAGAAATTAAATGTTGATTCATGGAATTTCCTTTTCTTTGGAAAGTTTCCATCGGAAACAATTTTATTCTAGTTATTATTATGATCATGATTGTAATTATTATGACTTTTATATTAGTGTATTATTTTTCTAGATCATTATTTATTACGAATATAGGCATTATTTTTATGTTCATTCGTACTTAATACTGAAAGCATGGGCAGGCGTGTCCTGCCAGCGCACGCAGTCCTGAGTGGGCTGGGCCTCTTCTCCCCCGTGGGTGCGGGGCAGAGTGAGACTCCCCCGGCAGGGGGCGCTGCCACCCCGCGCTCCCACGTGTGCGGCTCGGTCAATATCCGCCGAGCTCGGCCTCGGCGCATGTGCGGTGGTGCCGGCGCGCGCGCGCGGGAAACCCGAATCCGGCGGGTGCAGCGGAGCCCGGCGCGGCGCTCAGGTAGGGGTGGGGGGGCGGTTAGGGGGAACGGTCACGTAGCGCGCGCGGGGGCAGTGCCCCCCCTGCCCCCCTCCGCACGCGGGAGCTGCACCGAGCGCCCTCGGTGCAGGGCGGCGGCGCATGCACAGTACCCGGTGGGGCCCCCCCCAGCCCCGGTCGTGCTGCTCCCCCCCAGCTGCTCCTGAGGGGCTGCCCCCCCCACAGTCACACTGCACCACTCTCCCGCTGCCCACTGTTGCTGCATGTGAAATAATTATCTTGGTACCAAATGTCAACCCTAATTATCGTATTTGCACCCAAATTCCAACCTCTTGTAGGATGGGACATCAATAACGGTAACAGTGTTCAAAATGTGCCATCATTTTGTGAGGCAGCTGGTGAAGGCGAAAACTCAGGTCGTTCTCCGGGAGCCGTAACTGAGCTGTGGGTTCGCTCCCAGCACTACCTTTAGCTCAAAAGAAAGACATGCTTCAACTTTGCCCCAGTTCTCGCTCGCTGCTGGTTTGCAGTGAGCAGTGTAAAAGCAAGAAGGAGACTTATTTATATATTTGGTCAGCGTACAATCGTTTTTTAGCAAATACCATAATTTAAAGCTTCCAATACAATCGTGTCATGTTTAAGACCTGCCAGCAGCACTTGTGGAGGCAGCTTCAGCCCCAGCCCTGGAGCCACCACTGCTGCGTAGCCAGGCTGGGGCCAGAGCGGGACCTGGGCCGGAGGCAGCGGGAGTGCAGGTTGGGGGGAGCAGCTGTAGCTCCAGTGTAGGGACAGGATGTAAACTATGATTAAAAAAATATCTGCATTTAGCTTGTAGTTACAACAGTTAAACAATTACTGGTTTGGGCAAGCCCAGGGCAGGAGGGAGGGGGCTGGTCCCTAATTATGACTGTGCTGCACAGCCAAGTCAGCAGCTTCCTGCTCGCCCGCCAAAACAAGGGATTTTGTCCAGCCTGTGACAGGTCCCTCGGTGCTGCCCTGCTCAGGTGTAGGGGGCAGCCCAGGCTGTGGCACGTGTGGCCCAACCTGCTGCCCCTGGGTGTGCAGTGGGGCTGGAGCAGTGGGGCAGCCAGACTGTTTCCTGATAGCCCAGCTCCTTTTGGCTGCTGCAGCTGCCAGCCCCACTGCCCAGTCACCCTGCCCATCTGCCCTGCACCCAGTGCTGCGGGTGGGACTGCTGTGGGCAAGGCAAGCAGCCAGGCGGATGAAATGAGGCTGTTGGGAGTGGCATGGGCAGGTGGGGCAGGGCTGGGATTGCAGCGTGTGGCAGTGCCGGGACAGAGCCATGACCTGCTCCCCCTGCAGCGGGCCCCGGTTCCATGGGCAAGAGTGTGTGGGGAGCAGATCACAGCTCTGCCCTGGTCCCCAGCCCTGTGCTGTCACTGCCCTGCAATCCTGGGGCCTCCATGGAGACCAGCATGGGTAGGGCGTGCGGCTGGGAATGGGGTGGGGTGGGGTGGGCGGTGCTGGCTCTGGGATCTTGGGGGAAACTCCAGTGGCAGCATGGGGCTGGGGTTGGAGTTGCCACTGCTGCCCTGCCACACACTCCCTTCCCCCCATATGCACATACTATTCCTAAGTTTAAGGTTGATAGTAGGGAAGTCGGGCTGGAAGGGCACTCCAGAGGTCATCTAGTGCAGTCCCCAACCTGAGGCAGGATCAAGCCTAGCCAGACCATCCTATGCAATTTGTAATCTAAACTCTACATAAAACTGATGTCATCCCTATCACAACACAGATCTTATACCCTAATATGTCACAGGTAAAGCAGGGGAACCACAGCAGCCAATGTCCTGCTTCTGTGAAATGTTGTCAATATATGATCAAGAGATCTCAGGTAGAGTCCATGCCTCCTGCTACAGAGGAAGGCAACATCCCCACCCCCAGTCCACACTAATCTGATCATGGGGTAAAATTCTTTCCTGACCCCACATCTGGCAAGTGATCTGACCTTAAGCAGAGAGGCAAGACCCCCTAGCCAGGAACCTCTGGCTTTGATCACAGCAGGAGCATTGGCACACCCCAGTCACAATCCCCAGCCTTGTCTGTGGCCAGTGCCTCTTAAAAACACCCTGACATATGTAGCAGAAAAGGTGGGGGGGGGAGGAAAAGGGGGCGCAACCAGCAAAGCCCAGAAGCATGGGAAATACCCAAGGTAGAACATAGGCATAGCTACACCTGTATCATCTCTGGCCAGTGGCTGTCCTACCTCTTCTTGGACACCTCCAGTGATGGAGAGGCCACAACTTCCCTACGCAGTCTATTCCACTGCCTCACTGTTAAAACAGTGAAGAAGTTTTTCCAGATATCCAGTCTAAATCTGCATCACTGCAATTTCAAGCAATTGGTTTGTGTCTTCCTCTCTGCTGAATGGAGAAAAATAACCCTGTCTTAGATTCAAGCCAATATGATACAATTTATCAGTTAATTCTAATTAAACTGTAGTTATGTCAAACAGTTTTCTGTACATAGCTCTCTGTTGTGTTTTGCCAAACGTTCTTCTCCCAAAGCCTCTGGTACTTGCAGGACACTGCGTTGCTTGAACCACCTGTATCATCAGAAGCTGCAAAATCTCCCAGGCTTGCTGTGTTTTATTTAGCCAACATGAAGGTCATCACTTGTGAGATTGCATGGCACAACAAAGAGCCGGTGTACAGCTTGGACTTCCAACATGGGGCTGATGGGAAAATCAATCGGTTGGCCTCAGCAGGCGTGGACACTGCTGTTCGGGTGAGTTCCCAACCTTCGTTGAGTTAATGTGTGTAGAACATCTGCCATGGACCCTTATGTCTACTTACAGATCTTGCAGATTTCACTTATAGATATCATTTTTCTACTCTGAGTCAAGTGAATGATAGACTGAGGGACTAAATGCTACTGTCCATGTCGGGTGTGTTTTCTGGCTCTTGCTGCTTCTACATTTCAGCTAGCCTTGAGTTAGGTTTTAAGTTTGGCATTCTGAGTAATTGGAATATTAGCAGGTCCCCCTAGTCTGTACTGTGCATAGGAAGAGACCAGATTAACCAAATCCTAAAGACTCGGATTGACCTGTGAACTGTTCTTTTTTTCACCAAACTGCATCTGAAATGCAAGTATCAGGTCTGTATTTATCTAAAGTTCAGCACTGTCTGGTTCTGAAAATTTGAATTATTCTGCTTTGTGGATGCAAAGGTTATGTGATAAAATGGAGAGTTGTTTTCGTTTATTAGAGTTTGTCAGCATGTAATTAGTTTTTATAACTGCATAGTCAATGCCAAGGCTGTCCAACTGGTGGCCTATAGGCTGCACACAGGCCACAAAGGGTTAATTTTCAGCCCCTGGGCTCCCCCTGCCTCCAGGTTCTGCTTCCTGCCCCTGCCCTGTGAGACAGAGTGGTACAGCACAGCCCATTGAGCCAGGTGCATAGCCACTAGCTGCTTAGAAGTTGGACAGCCTTGATCTGTATTATAAGGAGAGAGGCCCTCCATTCCAATGGTAGGGATGTTGTGGCATTGTTTGTGGTATCTTTTATTAGACTGACTATATAGCTAGGAGAGATCTTGGACAATCTCTCAGGCACAAAGTGTCCTTTTCCAGATCTGCGGGTCCCTCTGCTTTACATCCTCATATAGGTCTGACCTGACGAAGAGCATTTTATGGTCCAAGGTCTCTTCCAACTGTGAAGTACCCTTCTTCAGGTCAGGCCTATACAAGGATGTAAAGCAGAATGCAGAGCCGACCATAGGGGTGGGCAATCACCCAGAGTGCTGTGGTCAGGGGGCACCACACGTGCGTGCGTGTGTGCGTGCGTGCATGCGCGCGCGCACGCACATATGTGAGTAGCCCATGCTCACAGCAGCGCTCTACCCCTGCCCTGCCCTGCCCTGCCCTGCCCTGCCCTGCCCTTCTCCAGCTGATCCCCACCACAGGCAGGAGTGGTGCCTAGCCCAGCCCACACCCCACCTCCAGTTGCTGCCTAGGAGGAGCCAAGCCAGGCATTGTGGGTGGCAGCAGCAATTCCTGCCTGCCTGGCATACCATGTCACCCCACCTTTCCACCAGACTGCACCTCTGTCTGCAGCAGTGCTTCTAACTTGCTTGGAGGGCAGGGAGGCAGAGGCATGGGGCACCAAAATACAAGTTCAGCCAAGTCACCATTTTCCCTAAGGCTGGCTCCATCAGAAACCCTCAGACCTGGAGGAGGGTTACTTTTTGCCTGAGAGCTTGTCTGAGATTTCTCCCAACTATACAGTTGGTCCAATAAAAGATACCACAAGAGGACCCTTGCCTTGCATACATTTCCTGAACCACCATCATAGCTACAAAAATACTCCAATCCTACTCTGGCATTTTTTGTAAGATTTTATCCTTAACCAAAATTTTCCTTCTCTTCACTGATGAGTAGCCTTCTTGCCCAAAGGCATATGCATTTCTGTGGTGCTGAATGTATTTGGAGTGCTGTCTTGCAAGCATAGGACATAACATCTATCTGCATATTTATAGTATCAGTGGTTTGTAAATCTTTAGGTATTTGTTGAGCTGAAAGTTACTGATATTTATTATTTACAAATTCTGTTGAATAGGGAAAGAAGTTGGCAAGCAATAATGCCATTATTCAGTTTCAGTTTTTGTAATTTCAGACATCTTTGGTGTTTGGGTTGAGTTATAAATGAAAACTGACATTGAAATGCCCTAGTGACCTGTTACACTTCTGGTCATTGGAAAACTGGACCCTCCCCATTCTTCCTCTCATTTAAACTTAGGGGTATTCTTCATTCATAACTGAAATCTGTTCTCCCTGTCTTTCGTGGTCATACCTGTTTGTCTAAATCAGCTCAAATTTTTATAACTTCAGCGTATGCAGCAAAACTAAGTGTTAGCAGTGTACTGATAGAGATTTTTGGGGCCGATACCAGTAGACGATTTTTAAGGAGGCATATAGGCCGATGCCAATCCGATTTCTGATACGCAGCTGGTAGGTCTGGTGTGGTAGAAGGGGAGGGGGTTGAGCAAATCAAGGCCCCTGCAGTGAGAGAGAGAATGGGGCAGGGACAGGCCCAGCTCCAGCCCATCCTGCCCCGTGCAGATCCAGGGCCACATGCCCTCCCCCATGCTGTCCTGGATAAGCAGCAGGAACAGTGGCAGGAGCTGCCAGACAAGCACTGGATGGGTGTCACGCAGCGGCGGGATCTGCCCCCCACCCTTCCCTCGGACCCCCTGACAAGCCATGCCTCCTTCCCACGTCTGCCCTGGCCCCAGCCCTGGCTGCGCAGCCCCAGCACCAACCCCACACCCTCCCTCACCACAGGGGCCTTGATTTGCTCCCCCATGCTTCTCCCCCCTCCCCTTCCACCACACCAGACTTACCAGCTGCACACAGCACTCCACACTGTCAGGCTGTGCTCCTCACTGCCTACATGTTGCACTGCGGCTGCGTGCACACACGGGCATTTATTGGACAAATTATCGGCCGCACTGGGCCGATATCTGATGCAGAAAATTTTCTTTGTATCGGTGCACCTCTACTCAGTGTTGTGCTTGGAGTTCTGGGATAGAGGAAGCAGCATGACAGCTGATAGGTGTTTTGAGGTGTAGAAAGGTTGGGAATATTAAGATGAATATATGAATTTTTTTTGGTTGGTTAATTTGTGCTTGAGTCTTTATGCTGCTAAATGTATTGATTGACTCATCCTATTATTTAAAGGCTCACAGAGCCAGAGAACAGACATGTATGTACATTTAAAAAAAAAAGTGTTTGTTTGTTTTTTTCATAACTTCCTGGAAGACTTGGCAATATATTTGCTTAGACAGAAAGCTGTCAGGATGCTATCAGGAAATGAAAATAATAATTTGTAGAATGGGAATTAGTAAGACGTCACCATGGCTTAGTTGTGAAAGTTTCAGATGAGAGTTCTTTAGTTCTGTACCTGAAATGCTTACTGTCTCTCAGCTCAGTGTTTGATATATAAGTATGCTGCACACAAAATGTTACAGTTATTATAAGACTGAGTTGTCAGGTAAAGAAGGATATTTACTATCTGTTATACTTTTGTAACTAGATATGGAAAGTGGAAAAAGGACCAGATGGGAAAGCAATTGTGGAATTTTTGTCCAATCTAGCTCGTCATACCAAAGCTGTTAACGTTGTGCGTTTCTCTCCCAGTGGTGAGATCTTAGCATCCGGAGGTGATGGTGAGTAATATTATATGGAGGTGATGGTGAGTAATATTTTATATAAAAGACCAACATAAAGAAGTTTTATTTATATGTGTGTGCGCGCGTGTGCGCACCCCCCCCCCCCCCCCCCACCTGGAGTAAAAGTGAGCATGGAAATTTGGGAGATGTGAACGAGTTCCATCTTTGGACTCGTTTGGCACCTTCAAGGAACATGGTGTCCAAGTGTCTTGTAAACCCCACAGAATTTATTCTCACAAGGGTTTTATGAGAATAGAGAACTAATTTATCTACTTTACAGATGTGAAAAAGGTGTTATTCCTGTTTTGTACATAGGGAAATTGAGTGGCTTACCCAGGACCATATTAGGAGTCTGGCAGAGTTTAGCAGTTGAACCCAGAGTTTGAGAGTCCCAGTCTGGTCTCCTAACCACCTTAGCAAAGGTTTTGCATAGTTCTGGGTTGTTTTTAATGCAGTTATACAGTATTTTAAGGGAAAATTTTGAAAAGGCAGAGTAGTTAGGTATCTAACTCTAATTGAAAGTCACTTCTTTGGCAGTTGGTGTAACTCCTGTTTGAATATTGGAAAAATCTCCGTAATCAAATTGTTTACTAAAAAAGAAGGAAATCAGCATAGCTCACAAGTACCTTATGCTTCTATTTCCTGTCCCTACTGTAAAAAGAGAATAGAGGAGAAGAGCATTCCCAGGTCCATCGCCTAAACAGTAGACAAGCTCTAGTTGATTTCTGTATTATGTATAATAGCAGGATAAACCTTGCAAGAAGAAAACACAAATAAATTGTTCTAAGTAATTTTTTTTCCCCACAGATGCTGTGATATTACTATGGAAACTGAATGATAATAAAGAACCAGAACCAATAGCATTTCAGGATGAAGACGAAGCTCAACTAAACAAAGAGAATTGGACTGTTGTTAAAACATTAAGGTAACTTGGGCTTTTATGAGTTTCCTTCATCCCATGTTTCCATTTATCTGAAACAGCTTCTGCTTACCACATGCCAGAATCCTTCCATTGTTCTTCAAAAATTGTCTGCTCCACGATGCATTCCTTTCATGCTAACATCTGCTATTCTGTACTGTACCAGCCCATGTCCTCCATCTCAGGGCAGAAGATCCGACATTTGTGTGGCATGGCTCTCATGTTCTGTAGCACTTAACAATATTTCAAATTTATCATAACTTCAAAAGCTACATCTATGAAACTTGCATTTGCACCAGGTCATTTTAAATAAATATACCTTTAATTACTGAATTTATACTAGAAATATTAGGGAAAATTCAACAAAAAAGTCCAAAAAATATATGTTTCTTAGAAAGTTAGTTGTCAGTCCAGGCCAAAGTTCACATAAAGGCTTTATCATCTTTATACACAGTTCATTTCAAACGATTAAATCCTTATTAAAAAATATGTATATTCATTTCAGTTTTGCAAATTAACTATGAATGATAGTTTCAGTATACTTGTTAGTGGACAAGACATCAAACATGCTACATACTGTTACATTTGTTATTAAATTGCATCTTGTTTTCACTCCAGGTAAAAAAGACAACATCCAGTATTTGTTGTAGAATCTAAGGACATTTTTACACGTGCTGTGGGCACTTTAATTAGTGAGCCGCATTAGTTAAAAGCTCCCAAATGTCATGTGTATCAGCGTTGCTGCGCTGAAAAAATGGCAGCAGGGTGCTTTGAACTAAAGCTTATCAAACGTGTTTTATTTCAAAGCGCACTGCTGCCATTTTTTCAGCGCAGAGATGTGCGGCAACTCTGATACACATGATGTGGAAGGCTGCTGGAGTGCATCAGTTTCCATGCTTCAGCAGACTCGATTAATTGAGCCTGTTCCGAAGCGTTGTATTTCCAGCACATTGGAGCAGCCTCCGCGTGTGTGTGTAAGAGTCCAACAGCATATCCTGAAGTTTAAATAGTCCTTTAAAAAGTGCTTGTGCAATTACCTAAGAAATTGGACAGCTTCTGAAGAAAAGTAATTAGAATTAGTATCTCTAATAAACTTAGCATCTTAAAAAGAAAGCATAATAAATATTTATCATTTCAGTGGTCTCATTGTGTGACCATTTCACAAAATACTTCTAGTATTTCTCAACCTTTTTAAAATAATTTTTAATGGTGATTTTACACACCTAGAATGATCGTCAGAAGATATTAGTTAAGATGTAGTGTAAACTTAGATTTCTACATTTTAGTTGACTCTGCATAGTATGCAAACTTCTTATTTAACTTACCTGGTGGGGAAAGTTTTCAGGAATAGCAATGCTTCTCACTTTTTTAATTTTGTTATTGCAATTATGCAGTATTTAGTTTTTATTTTTTTTATTGCTGTTATTATACATTATACAGAACCTAGGAATATTAATTTTACAGCTCTTTAATCTTGCATTTGAGGTAACTTATGAAGTCAGTTTTTATTTCCTTTGGAATATGTGCTGGTACTATGGTGAATTATGAAGGCATATTTTAATTTATTTTTAAAATTTTCTACTTTCCATATTCTAAATGTGACTGCTTTGTTTAAAAATAAAAAGGAGGGTCTAGTTATTTCCTAAGTGGTAACTTTTTCTTGCAATTTTTTTTTTTTTTAATACTAAAAAAATCAATGTAATTTTTGTTTATTCACAACTGTACTTTATATAACTAATGATTGTCTTCCATTCTTCTGGGTTCCAGAGGCCATTTAGAAGATGTTTATGATATTTGCTGGACCACTGATGGAAACTACATGGCATCTGCATCAGTAGATAACACAGCTATAATGTGGGATGTCAATAAAGGTAATTGCTAAATTAAATTTTTCTTTCCTGAGGCTCCCTTATGGAGGTAAATAGTATCCCTTGGTGTTTAAGCAAAGTAAGTGAAGTGCTTTTTTCTGTGGTAACATAATCCAGTTAATTCTCCAACTTTTGGGAGATGGGATGAAAGTATCTCCATGAGCAAAACCTGGATTGGAGGAGAGGGAAAACCCTTAAAAACACTTTATAGCCTTGGCCCTGCAAATATTCTCTGCACAAGTAATCCCTGAACTCAGTGAAGGCCATGATAACTCACATGCAGAAATGTTTGTAAGATTGGAGCTGAACAGCCTTGGTCTTGAGTTTATTGTAACAAGCTTGTTTAAGTGTGGTTGGATGTCCCTGGAGGTATATGCAACTATAGTCCTTCACAAATGTGATGGAACAAAGGCTGTCATGAGACTGAGTACTGTTCTCATCTGAAAGACTGTCTTGTGAATTATATTGACAGTGCCCTTATTTTCTGAGGGTTGGTTATTTCACGTATAAAAGTAGGATAAGGATTACTCCTTTGCCTATTGCTAGCATTCTTTCAGTAACCATCTTACAAGTGGTAAAATGCTTTGAGACCTAAAGAAGAAAAGTGTCTTTTGTTGGAGGGTATCCTTGGCCACTTTTCATTCAGTTTAAATGGGGGAGTAATTAAATACGCCACTTTTGTGGTAACAGTGATGAGAGGAGGGTTGATCAGATTGTAGCTGTATTGATGTGTAGGTCAGAAGCAGCACACCAGGAGAGAACCAGTGAGAGAGAATCAGGGAACCACTAGGAGTATGACCCTGAGAGTGCCACTGGAGCTTTCTAAGCAGAGTGGTAGTTGCTCAAAAGTGGGAGTAAGCAAGCTCTCCTGCTGTTTGATCCTACTTTGTTCAGGGAAACAAGATTTTTGCATTTTCTTTTTATAGTTAAACATAATTGCACCAGAAAAATATCTGATATATATAATCCATTTCAACACCTAACAGAAGCAATCCACATATCCCTAAATGTTGGCTTGCTACCTGAGAGAAAATGGGTAGTAAGTGCCACCAGAGCTTGATCTTGGATTGTGCAGAGATCTCTGGCCCCCATCCAGCCTACCCAGAGATGAACTCATTGGAACTGCTTGTGTTCATAAATGTTATGTCTGTGCTTAGCTGGGTCAAGCCCAGCATGTTCAACACCCTGCAACTGAGTCAAGGCTGATAGCTACATATCATTATGAGTAGTAAGACCTTATTACATTGTAAGACTGGGGTTGACAACTGACAGCCCATAGGCCAAATCCAGCCTACAGATGTGGGGCTTTGGCTGCAGGCACTTGCATGCCACTGCAGGCTCAATCACCAGTTGTTGGCATTCTCTCCATGCTGCCACACAGACAAACAATGGTGGCAGCTGGGTCATAGTGCTTACCTAATTGAATGCCTCTGACCCAGCATGGGTCATTCTGTCCCAAAACCTTTTCTAGCTGTGGCCAGTTACTAAGAATTAGCCAGTTGCCATCGTCACCCAAGAGAAAGAGCCTGCCTCTTGTTTAAATTTTGACTCATGCTTTTGTGCTGCATGTCTGTAGTTCAGTACCCAACATGATGACCATTCAAGACTCAAGAGAAAAAGTCTGAAATGCATATAAGTTTAATGTCTTGTTACTTAATAAACAAAATAGGCATATTACAAAGCCTGAACCTTATTGTTTAACTAAGCAGAAGCCACAAAGGAGGGGGAAAAAAAGCTTAAACTTGCATTTCAATTGTCACTATTAATTTGCTGTTAAAGCATTTATCAGTTTGAGTGTTTAAAAAAAAAAAGGTGTATTGCTGTATTTTCTGGAATATTTGGCCTTGTTTTTAATTCCTTTTTAAATAATTCTCTTCAGTTTTAGTATTTGAAACTCTTTGTATTTTCAGGGCAAAAAGTCTCAATTTTAAATGAACACAAAAGTTATGTACAAGGAATAACTTGGGATCCTCTTGGCCAGTACATTGCAACACTTAGCTGTGATAGGTGAGTTTTGGCTTAAGTGTTCTCTTACCATCCTACAACTAAATACTAATGTGGTTACCATGTGCAGTATCCTGTCTCTCTTAAGGCTATACTGTAATGTGCAAAAATGTTTAATTTTTAACAGTACTTTATCTTGTGCAAATGTAGACTGCATACTTAACAAAATGACCAGGACGGCTCTTCTATCCCATAGTTAGGTGCCACTTGTAGTTACGAGGCATAGGGTCCTGTCCCACTCATAGCTGTACCATGTTGTTCAAAATTTTTAATTTTAACATTTTTAACAAGATTTTAAATCTGTTCCATGCTAGCTGAGATTAAGTCAAGAAAGGGGTATTTAATTCCTTCTCTTCATAATTATTAGTATTAGAAGCAGTTTTTAACTGCTTTCAAATTAATCCTTGAAAGAGAATAGCAAAGGTGAGTTGAAAAGTTATGCTCAATTTATTTCTGTGCAAACTGTCACCCACAGTCTGAGTGTGATCAGAGATCTGAGGAAAAATGCCTTGCATTCAAAAGCTTGTTTAACTTTATCCCCAACTACGTAGTTGGTCCAATAAAAGATCTTTGCCTCACCATCTTGTGTTAATTTCTTCACCATCTTGGCTCCACCATCACTCTTATGCCACTCTAAATGTAGACATTTAAGTAAACAGCTACTTTTTTTCTCCATGAAATCAGCTGGCACTTTCTGGGTTGTCAAAGATATTGGCAGTGCGTACTTTGTCCCAATACAATGTATTCTCAAATGTCTTCCATGAGCCTAGGTTTGACAGCGTGTTACAGAAGAGAAACGACCATGTTTAAGTCCAATAAAACATGTTTCTTTTCTGAATTCCCCTTGCAACCTGGTCAATAAGCAAACAAATCTGTAATTAACAAATTCAATTTAAATTTGTAGTTCAGCTTTGAAATTGTGTAGGATACATATCTTATTCTTAATAGGCTTCACAGCTGGATAATAAACCTTATACTGTGTAGCTTCCTTTGCAAAGAAAATTGCTTTAACACACTGGAGAAATCACTCCTTGATTTGAGCTTTGGGGCAGATCTTATAGTGGCCTCAGAGAGAGAGGATGAATAAAAGGACTTTAGGTCATAATGAATCTCATGTCTTCTAATATTCAGCCATGCCAAATAAGCACGAGACCTTGGTGTTTCAGTAAAATAAAGTGACGTTTGTCTTGAGACTTGAAAGTTAGCATGCTTAATGAGGTGAATTAGGATGCTTCACATTTCCCTGCAGATTCAGAAAGACAGCCTTGCACAGGAGTTCATTCAGTTCATATTTATAAGCCTCCTACCACAAAGGCCTAGGAATCCATCTATTTTCCTCTGTGGAAGCTTCTATTCTGTAGGATGGAGCCACTGGGGAAAGGCCAGGAAGTTGCCTTGGTCCTTTATGTTTCCATGAACCCTGATTCTTCCTTAATTACACATACACATGCTCTACAAATAAAGCTGCTCTTAATAAATCAAGGACATTCAGTGACTTAGTTATTTGTTGATGCCCTCTGTTTTAGGGCTCTTTTAATAGTAAGGTCTTTTGTCATGTGACAGTTTTGAGATGAGTTGAATCCTGAAAGGTTTTGATTGAAACAAGGGATCCAGGGAAGAATGTGCTGTAACTGTATGAAAAAATCAAGGATTAGCTTGGTGAGGAAGAAAGATGTTGGTATTCTCTGTTATGCAGGGTGATGCGAGTATACAACACACAGACCAGACGAGTAGCATTCAATGTTACAAAGATGCCGTCAGGAGCAGGAGCTGAAGGAGAGGTAAATTATTCTAATGCTAACATTGTCAGGCAACACTTTGTATGTTGTTTTACAAATGCTGCACTCTTGAAAAGTGAAACTCTGGCATTGATGACAGGAAAGTATCCAGTTTTAGAGATAATTTACTAGTATGTTAGACACTTCTGTATTCATGTGAAATGGAGGTTCTCTTATTTATTAGCAGGGATCCTGGTTTTCTCTGATTAAAAATTGCAAATTCTCTGATTTTTAAAAACCCCAAATCCGTGATAAAAATTAAAGGCCCCCCACAACCCCACCCCCCGTGCGACTGGTGCCCCGCATTCTCCCCCACAGCCTCAACAGCCCTCCTGATGCTCCTCACAACAGACTTACAGACACTGCTGGAGTGGATGTCAGGTAAATGTGTGTGGGGGGGAAGGGAAGGTGCTGGGGAGGTAGATCAAGAAGGGGCAGAGCATGCCCCTGTGCCCACTCCCTGGAATAGGGCCTGGGGGTGTGGGCGGGGTGCCACTCTGCAGGCCACACACACCGGCCGGCCTGACAGGGTTCGCACATACAGGCCACCACCACAATTCTGCCATTGCACCCTACGCTACCATCTCATGGCTACCCGCATGGCTTTGTGGGCAAGCAGCGCAGGTGCGGCAGTGCAGTGGCAACCACTGTATACAGGCCACATACATGCCACCCAGCCAGGGGCTGGAAAGGGGGGCTTGCATGCAGCAGACGCTACTGCACCGCTGCTTATGCCCTGTGACTGGCTGCATGGCTCTGCGGTGCTGTAGGGTAGTGGCGGCTGTGTGCTGGCTGAGGCAGTGGCGGGGGGCATTGCGGGTAAGTGCTGTCACTGCAGAGCCATGCCCTACGCCCCTTGATCCTAGAGGTAAGTGGGGTTGGGGGCTGTGGGGCAGGTCTGGGGAAGATGGTTGGGGGCTGAGGGAGTAGGGGGTGCTGCTGGCCCCAGGCAGCATACCACAGCCAGGTGAGGGCAGGGGTGCAGGGCCAGGAGGTGAGGGCAGGAGTGCTTTGTGGGCAAGTGATGTGGGACACAGTGTGGTGGTCCCAGCCCTGTGCAGGCTGCACACATGCTGCCTGGCCAGCTGCCTGGGGAAGGGGGAGTCTCGCATGTAACCAGCTGCACAGCTCTGTGGCTGGCTCTGCAGCAGCAGTGAGGAATGGGGGTCAGGGGATTCGCATGCAGCAGCTGCTGCCACTTACCTGTGGGGCTGTGCCAGCACTGACAGCCACTGCATACAGAACCTCCTCGCGCCACTATGGACCCATCCATGCCCAGAGCTGTGCAGCCAGGCGCAGAGCGGCAGTGGTGGCAGCCAGGCAGCACACAGTCATCCCCACCACCATCTTGCGCCGCACGGCGGCTGCCACACTGCTGCTGCTGCCCTGCACCTGGTTGCACAGCTCCGAGGCAACACGGGGAGGTTTTGTACACAACAGCCCCCACAGATAAGCAGCAGTGGCTGCTGTGTGCCAGTGGTGAAGGCCGATGCGTACAAAACCCCTGCACCGCTGCGGAGCTGCGCTTGGAGCAGGGTGGCAGCGGCAGTGTGGTGGGCGCCGTGTGGCGCAGGATGGTGGTGGGGATGGCTGTATGCTGCCCGGCTGCTGCCACCCTGCACCTGGCTGCACAGATCTGGGCATGGCTCCATGGTGGCGTGCGGAGGTTCTGTACGCAGTGGCCGTCACCGCTGGCATGGCCCCATAGGTAAAGAGACCGCCACATGTGAGCCCCTCCTGTCCCCCCAGCCACCATCCCTCGCCGCCGCTGCAGAGCCGGCCACAGAACTGTGCAACTAACCACATGCGAGCCTCCGCCTCCCCATCCCCTGGGCAGCTGGCTGGGCAGCATGTGTGCGGGGCCCGCACATGGTGGGCACCACCACTCTACACCCCGCATCACTTGCCTGCAAAGCCCCCCACAAAGGGGTACCCCTGCCCTCACCCCCTGGCCCTGCACCTGGCTGTAGTGTGCCGCCTGGGGCCGGCAGCATTCCCCGCTCCCTCAGCCCCCTTCCCTAGCCCTGTGCCACAACCCCCAAGCCCCGCTTACTTCTAGGATCCAAGGGCGAAGGAAGAGTCTGAGCCTGAGCCCAGCCTTGGCTGACTCAGAGGCTCAGGCCCCACCCTTCCCCCTCTCCCCCACCCACTCCAGGTAGGGCTGGGGCTTTCTCGCCCTTTCTGCAATCAGCTCTTGCAGGCTGGAGTTGTGCCAGCCTGCAAGAGTTTTTTGCAAAAGCGGAGAATCTGCGGGTTTCTCTGCTGAAAAGGGAAATTGGCGTTTTCTCCAGTTTTAAAAACAAGGAATCTGTGATTTTGTCTGTGGGAAACGGAAAACCCGAATCCCTGGTTGTTAGTCGAAGTGGCTGTCACAAAGAACATTGACTTGTAAAAAATATCTCTTGCAAGTTCAGCCTAAAGTAATCATGTTTAATATCATTGGTAATAAATTAAAGGAAAGAGAAACAAAATAGTCTGTGCAGTGAATTTTAAATAATATCTGTGCGATAATCAAGTTACAGTGACTAAGTATTATAATATTGTATGAATACTTTTATATCTAAATCAGTAGTTTAGAATATACTTTTCTAGAGAATAAAGTCTTTCAAGAGAAATGTTAGGGAAAAATAAGTTCTAAAATGCTGTCCCTTGGAGGCACAGCATCTTAGAACTTAAGATGTCCCAGCATCTTTAAATTAATAGTACTAGAGGTAAAGCATGATACCTCTAGTATGATAAAAAAGGCATGATAAAAAAGGAGTACTTTTTTAGACTAACCTATAAATATATTTTTCCCTGTGTTTTTACTGAATTTTGTTTTTTCATTTCTAATGGTTAATCACCTTTCTGTGGTGTTTGTTTGAACCATGATAGCAGAGCACTAGCACTACTTTCTACCTAAGTAGCTTCATCTTCTTAGTGACTGTTTTATTTTAAATATCTATAGTAACAAAAAGGGAAGGAAAGGAATAGTCTAGTCTAAATGAGACTCTTGTTGATATTAATTAGCATGTGTATAGAGGGACTATGATTAGCTATAGAGAACTTAAAGCATATATAGGAACTTAAAGCATCATTTTGTTGTTGAGAGAAACTTCAAATATTTCATCCATTAGACAAAAAGATCAATCAGGATGACTTTTTTTCTAAGACATAGTTAATTACCAGCATTAATAGGATTTTTTCACATTGCATCTGAAATACTTTCAAAATGTTACAGATGAGAAGCTTTCGAATGTTTCATGATGACAGCATGAAATCATTCTTCCGCAGGCTTAGTTTCACTCCTGATGGCTCCTTGCTACTTACTCCAGGTATGTGAAAGCAAGTACTGTGCATGTGGGGCAGCCCATAGGGCTTCTTCCTCACATAGGAGGCGTCTAACAGTTGCTGATGCTTTGGAGAATACTGCTGTGAATATGGCCAGCAGTTTTTTGTTCTGGTGACATGCTGGTGGTGATGATGCAGCCTGGGGTTTCCTCTGACACTAAATTCAGCATACTTTGTGTCAATAAATATTTTCAGTTAGTCTGATGTTTGTACACTGATCTGAAAGTTCACTGAGACCACTTTCCAAACAGTTTGGCTGAGTTCAATCAAAGGAAAGCTTTACAGTATTTGTTTGGTGTATTGTTCTTGCATGATGAAACTAATATATTCTATTTATTGGCTGAGAAGCTCCTACCATCAAGCCTGCAGCTTGTGAGAATTTCTCTCATGTCATGTTAAAATCTGCTTGCAGCTTACATGAAACACCTGGTATATTAACAAAGCTGCACTGTTAAAAAAAATCAGAAATAAGTAGTTACTCTTGACTTTTATTCTGAGGGGTTTTTTTGATATGTCCTTGTTCTTAAAAGCATTCTGCACTATTGGTTAGAATAACACTGCAAGAAGGGTTTTCCAGTATAGGCATTCCCAATGCAGATGTCTGGAAACATCAAAAAGAAGCCTGTGTTAAGGAAGTACATAAAGGAAACAAAAGTAGTATTAAAGAAATATATGTGATACCTTTTCAAGTTGTTTTCAGATCACAAAAATCTGGCCTGCTGACGCAAGGCTACTTCTTGGGAAATAAAAAGTTTATGAATGTATGCTGTATGTTCAGTACCTTTTGAATTGATGAACAGTTTAATTGTTTTGTGTTTTCTCAGCTGGATGTGTTGAATCAGGAGAAAATGTGACAAACACTACATATATTTTTTCCAGAAACAATCTTAAAAGGTAGGGTTTAATAAAACCTATTTCTTTATTATCATTACAAAAAATAATAATTTTTAATGCCATTTTAAAAAATATTTCTTATTCCTAATAGGCCCATGGCTCACCTTCCCTGTCCTGGCAAAGCCACACTAGCTGTTCGTTGCTGCCCAATCTACTTTGAATTGAGAACTGCACTTACTAAAGGTAGTGTAAATCCTTCAGAGAACATTTTTTACAGCAAATGTATTAAAAAGGCAAACTTGAGTATAATGTTGCAGGTCATACTATTTTATGTCCTACCTTTTGTAACATTCCTTCAAGAAAGCTTTTAAGTTGTGGTGCAACCCTGTTTGCTGAGTCTAAGAACTTTAATTCACTTTAAGTACCTTTTAAGTGGCTTTTGGTATAGTGGCTGAATGCTCTCAGTTGGCCTTTGAGGCTACAGAAAAACTATTTAGCATTTTTCTCCAACTTTTAAACTGATTGGTGTGAATAAATGTAAATAATTTGGCTCAGCATTAAAGAACCACGTAGTAAAATATTTTTTTAGTCTTGGTTTCCCACCTCCTGGAGCCACCCCAAAATTGCCATCATTTGTCACAGTTTTCTGATGTTTATTCAGGGGAAGCCAAGACTGAAGTAGCACTAGGCTTGTTGGTTAGAACTGGATCATGCTGGCATAGCTGTGATGGGGATGACTGAGCATACTGCACATAAGTGGATGGATGCAGGAAGTAAAATCTTGCTCATATTCAAGTTAATGAACTCAGGATTTCACTTAGGACTTTTAATGAGACTGTTCACAATCTTGCTTGAAAGGCACAAGTTTCCTCATTTCTAATTATCTAGCTCAGCTTAGAGTGTCCATTACTGAATTGTTTAAAAGCGTGAACCATTTTTTTCACAAAGTCTTCAGAGGCACTGTTCTCTTTTTTTGGAGAATGAGATCCTCTTCATAAATTGTCAATCACTCTTTATTGGGCACATGTTGTTACTCTTAGGGCAAAATTTACACTATCAGATGCCTAAAGTGAAAAAATCAGGCCATTAATTTAAAAGGGGAGCTTCTGTAACCAACACAGGAGTGACTGGGAGTTCTATATTTTATCACTGCTGAGGAGGCCACTGGGTGCTTAATTTCAAGGATTTGGAAAACTTTGCTAGGGTGGCGCTCTTTTTCTTTTTCACTTAGGAGCAAACTCTTAGTCTGAAAAACTAGCCAATAGTTGAACATGAAAATTATAAAAAGAACCATAAATTTATCATCTTGAGTGGATTATATAGCAACTGTGTATTTTTATAAATTTAGCATGACTGATTAAAGTAAGTTTTTTGAGATTTGTTCACACTTGAAGTAATAGTGGAAAAGATGTTTAGCTACAGGGCTTTGATTTGCACTTGTAATTTGAAAAAAAAACACCAAAAAAACAAATAAACCAAAAACCTCTTCCAACAATTTATTTTGTAAGGTGAGACAAAATAAGAGTAACTTAATAGAGTAGTTTTTCCAGAAATTCATGAGAGTCTGAAAATGGTGGTTTATAATGAAAATGTCACCTTTTTAACCAGTTTGGTTACTGATTCACTCTAAGGATAAAAATTATGTTCAGACTCAGGGTAACTATGTCAATTTAAGCAGTATCATTTAAGTGAGGCAGTGGTCTGTATGAGACTTTTCCCAATGGTGTTTTCTTTGTGTTGTAGATGAAGTCAGTCAGAAGTCGGTTCCTGGTCTAATAAATTTTCCTTATCGGTTGGTATTTGCTGTTGCTTCAGAAGATTCTGTTCTTTTATATGATACGCAGCAGTCCTTCCCATTTGGTTATGTGTCTAACATACATTACCATACCCTGAGTGATATTTCATGGTAGGTGACTGACAGTTTTGTCATGTTTGGGTAGATTGTTGTTCTTATTGCTTTTGAAGTTTTGAGGTTGCTCACACTTCTTCCTTTTATGTCAGGTTGTTTTATGTAATCTATGGTACTTAAGTAATTGTCATTACCATGTTTTTCAGTGCCTTTCATTCTTTTTAAAATAATTTTATCCCAGGAGCTATGGAAGTGTGCTTTTATATGCTTTATAAATGGGGAGCAGAGGCACAGAGAGACTGCAGCCTACACCTACAAAGGGGCTTGGGTGTTGCAGTGCCTCAAGAGAGAAGGGGCAGTAACAACTCCTGTAGCTCTGTTTTGCATGGAGCTCATTCTATTGATATGCTTTGAGCTTGTTCTTTTGGATCCGGCTTCTCGGGGTAGATCAGCAGAAGAAAACATAGTTGGAGGATCTTGATCAGTCTTATGCTTGATCTGGATAACCAGTTCCTCAGTCCAGACAGGAGGGAGGCAGCCTTGCTTGTGCACAGAATCAGAACCTTAGCTTTCTAGTGAATTTCACAGGTGGAGCTTTGGTGCCTATGGGATTATCTGGGAGGAGGAAGGGTGTTAGAGGATCACTGTCCTAAACTTAGGCATCTAAATTCTGCCAAAGTCTACTTAAGGTGCTTGGTTGTCTTCTGGATCTTGGTCCTAAGTGAGGGCTGTCTAACTTCCAGGCAGGTGAGGGCCATATGTGAAGCAGGCCACAATACTAAAGGCTGCACAAGATGTGGGCCGTAGACCAAGAGCTGCTTTTTGTTGGCTGTGTGGACAGTTGCACCCTCCCCACCCCCGGATCTGTCCTGCCACATGGGGCCCCTCCTTATTATGCACACAGTGCAGTGCAGACAGCCCACCTTTATCCCCCAGCATGCAAAGTACCCTTCTCTCCCAGCCACTTTCTCACCAGCAGTGCAGTCAGCTTGGCTGCACAAATAGCTCAGCCTCCCAACATGCATGCAGCATGGGTACCCTCAGCCTCCCACTTAGGTACCTGAGACCTCTCCTGCTGTGCTGTCCCATCGCCAGTAGCGGGGGCAAGAAGTAGAAATTAAAGGAAGGTGGGAGAGCCCAAAGAACCCCAGCTGCAGTGGCAGGAGCAACAGTGGGCAGGGAAGGGGTGGGGCAGTGGTGGCTAGTCAGGAGCCCACAGGATGCTTGGTAACCCTTTGGGTTCCCTGCTCAAAATGACTTGCCTAGGTCATTTAGGCAATGAGAGTCTGTTTCACATCCCAGACTCTGTTCCCCAGTCATGGGACTTTCCTTCCTCCCTGGAGCCTCTATTGCAGCTGGTATCCTTCTAGCAGAAGGCTTCTTTCAGAACATGCTGATGGTGATCAGATACTCTGAAGGTGAAGTTTGCAGGAGAATGTGAGAAAATCCAGGTGCTTAACTCATCAGTAAGTTGGTGATTGTTACCTGTGCAAAGGGCAAGAGGTGCAGTTGAGCACAGTTCTGCTGCAGTATAGGTCAGGACAAGCTGTTCAGCATCACTTTAGATCAGGGTCGGGCAAAATACTGCCTGCAGGCTGGATCCAGACAGCCAAGCACTTTCATCCAGCCTGCAGTGCCTACCAGAGAATTGTATCCCGCCTAGCCCTTCCACCCATGAGGGTGGGAGTGAGTTGCCCTTGCATATGCACATCCCTAAACATACCCTATTGCATCTTGCTTCCATCCTCATGGGCAGAAGCGCCCTGCCCAGCCAGCAGGCAACTTCCAGGCAGGGCTGCTCCTGCTGCCACCGGAGGACCTGCTCCATTTTCCCTGCCTCCCAGTCCCTCTGGGCAGCAGCTCAGAAAGAAGCAGGGGGCAAGCTGCAGGTGGGCTGGAGCATAGGGCTGGCAGCAGTGTGGAGCCTGCACCCAGAGGGTGGTGGTAGCATTGAGCTCAGGTGGGTAGGGTGTGGGTGTGAGGGAGGGTAGGGGTGTGTGGAGACCTGCCCCACTGGGCAATCTCTATTGCTGGTGCTCCCTGCTATGCACACTCAGCCTCCGCATTTGCATGGCATGGGAAGGAAGCCCCATGCACTGGAGCTTGCTGCCTTCCCCGCCAGGGCTGAACAGCATGAAAGGGTAGCCCCAGGTGCCTTACCCTTGGCGGGGTGGGAAAGGCAGCTGGCTCCAGTGCCTGGGGCTTCCCTCATAGTGCAGGTGCAGAGACTGAGCATGTGTGGTGGGGAACACCAGCAATAGAGACTGCCCTGCGGAGGCTGTGTTCCTCACTGTGATGTGCAGCTCTGGCTGGAGCTGCATGCCTCTGGGCACCAGTGCCTGCACTGGGCACAAGCACCCTAAGCGCTTCCACCTGCTGCTGCTGTGCCATGGGCGAAGTGCAGGGGTCCCAGCACTCTCCCTCAGACCCTGCAAATGCCATACACGTACACCCTGCCCCCACAACCCCCCAACATACCTTATGCCCCCCACACACACACAGCCACACACCCAGGCAGATAAGATTTTTTTTGTTTTTTAAATTAGCTGTCATGGAGCTGATATAAGATTTATTTAAATTTCTGTATTTAGTTGGAGGGAGGTAGTTTGTGGTTTTGGCATAAAATGTTATTCTGGGGAGCACAGTCAATTTCTCATCTTTCCTCCCATGAAATCACAGGTCCAGTGATGGATCTTTTCTGGCTGTTTCTTCCACGGATGGGTATTGCTCTTTTGTCACATTTGAGAAGGGTGAACTTGGAGTGCCATTGAAGGAGAAGCCAGTGATAACTGTCAGGACTCCTACTGTAGCAGAAAAGAAAGTGAAGAAAAGTCAGTCACATAAGGTGGTCTCCCCAGGCTCTCGCCCAGCAGATGGAACTCCTCCAAGCAGAATTGCAGACCCAAGCACTCCCACTCTCCAGCCAAAAATACCAACAGCAGTAGCAACCAGCAAGGACTCTCCTTCAACACCTGTTGGCATAAAAAATATTACAGCTTTGTCAGAAGAGAGGAAACCTATACAGGCAGCCAGCCAGAGCGCTAAAGTAAACCAGCCAAGAAGGATTACTCTAAATACCTTAGAAGCATGGAGTAAGACACCAAGGTAAGACTTTAATTGCCATTTCAGTTATAAATATGAAGACCAACATAAGATGTATTGTTGCTACTTCTAATATATTGAAGTTGAGAACTACATTTTGTATCCTGGTTGTGGCTTTCGTGACAATTTACCCTTCCAATTGTTCTCCAGCTGAAAGCTCAACACAACTCCCAGATCTGACTTTGAGTTGCTATCCAAACTGGTGGGCAGTAGTAAAGTTAAATTCTGCCTTACTCCTTGGTGCATTTATTTACAACAGATTTCTGTGTCTCTGTCGCAGTTCTTGTATTTAAAGATGTAATCTGGTAGGACTTCATGCCTGTCCTTTATTTTAAGTTAATAAGAGGCTACATTTGGAATGTAGTTGCACAATAAATGTATGACTTCACTCAAGACAACGTGTTTTCTGCATGATATATTTAAATATACCATACAAGTCATTAATAGTAAGTTCTTTAAGGAGTTTGTTAGATGAGCATATAAGGGTTCATTTTAAATTATTCTCTAGGATTAATACAGATTTCCCTAACTTTATGCTGCACATTTATTCCCAAAAAATGGCGCATAACTTGAATTCGCATCACGGGAACCCACTTTACAATGCAACAAATAGGGATACGTTCCAAGAACTCGACTGTACTGACCCCCAACCCATTTCTTCCACTTTTACAAGACAATTTTGGTACTTGCCAACAGCAGACAGTACACACAAGCACAAGGCACAATCATAATGGGGATGACAACTACAGAAATACGTGTCGCAGACAACAAGCGAGGAGCACAGATTCACACAGGAGACTATATTTTGGTGCACATCACTTCCATAATGCATTGCACAGAGCAGCTACCACCACACCGATCACATAAGAGTGAATTCACACATACAGAACCCACATAAAGCTAGGGAAACCTGTACACAAATATGGAAAGAATATTTACTACATGGATGAGATTTTTGCAAATGTACTTTTTAAAATTTTAGGGGGAGATTTTTCTCTAAATATACTGGGATAATTTATAAACTGCTGTTAGTGTTAACACGATCCCAATTATCCCAATACCGTCATTTCATAAGAGCAATATATAGGCATTTTGCAAGAATAAAACAATCAGATGTTCAATTACATCTTTTTGTCATTCTGCCCCATTTGTAATGTTTCTTTTTTTGTGAGACATCTAATAGATTTAAGAGAAGAAAAATACAAACACTAAGAATACAGAGGAAGTGTGTGTTTAAGTCAAGGATCCTCCATTCAATTATTAGTGCATACTAATCCAGGGAAAAGGGTGTCTAATAATTCTTAAAGTGCTTCTATTTATAAGCATTACATTTTCTGTTCTATATGTCCCTATGCCATTCATGACCAGAGAAAAAGCATATGTGAAGTAAATATATATCACTGTAGATAATTGCAATTGTACAGTACATTTCAAAGAAGAATGTGGGGAAAGTGAGGTTTCTAAAAGCACTGGAAGTATATATCTCTTTCTTTCCCTCCCCCCTTCTCCAGGAGAATAAACTTAATTCCTGTGAGGACAGACGCACCAAACACAACCGCCACAAATCTAGCCCCCACACCTTCCTCTTCAGGAGTAGTTCAACATGGTAAGTAACCTTCTGGTTGTAACATATAGTGAATAGGGGTTCTTCCTACTCCGTCCTTTCTTTCCAGAGGTCATTATGGATTGTTGTCTGATTTCATAAGTATGATGATTTTAGTTCAGGCACAAATACAAAAAATAAGGAACTTGAACTTCCAGCTCACAGATTTGGAAATTGCTACTATTCAGTGGTGCTTTGTGTTTTGTACAGGTGAGTAGCATGCAGGTGCCTATATCACAAAGTCATCTATCTACAGTTGATACCAATTGGCACCTGGGCCAGCAGTCTCAGCACTGTAAAATGAATTGGCATGCAGGTTGTCCTCTCCAGATCACTACTTCACTACTGGTGGGTTTTATGGGAGGCAGCTTCCACCACTGCATCTGTGGCATGTTTCTGGTACAGATGAAGAACTTGTATCTACTACTACCAACCTAGAATCTTTCACGAGTACTAAATTCACCTGTAAACTCAGCATAATAAATGTGAAGTCCAACCAAGCATGGTTTTCATGTTTCTCAATATTTCAGAGCCACCATCACCGCCTGATGATCCTGTGCACAATCCTCCAGCCTCTAAACGTCCTAGAACTGAAGAAACGCCTGTCTCTGTACCTATTGAGGACCAAACCACCTGTACTTCAAACAACTAAAGGCCAAATTTTCAATAAACTCGCTCTGAGTACAGTTCAGACAGAATAGCAAATATGTTGCCTTCCTTCATAGGATGGCTTCTTGGCAGCTGCTTATAAGTAGTAATGGTACTGGGTGGGCATGCAGAGCTGTGAAGGAAGATATCTGCAGAAGAAAAGACTGATTTTTCTACAAAAGCACTGCTTTGCAGTAAGGGAAATAGCTGGAACACAGCTTTTAACTTTCTCACCCTTTTGAAGAAGGCTTTCTTAATCAAGAAATGTCAGCTGTATGATAAAACAATGTTTTCAGACATGCGTTTATAGTAGTATCCTATGACAACTGAAGGATCTCCTCTATAATCACCATATTGATATTTTTAAACTGTTAAGTCTTCCAGCAGGTCTGTTTGGCAAAGAGGGATTTCTAAGGACTTATCCATCTTTATAGTGATTTTTTTTTTTTATGTGGTTAACAGCTGGTTCATGTAGACATCTGACTTTCAGGTGCCATTTTAAATTTAGCAGTTTGTAGGATAATTCATACCTTCCAACTTTAATTCTTTATAAGTAGTTAATGCTTACATGCTCTGCATGTATCAGTGATACTGAACTGTATTTTTAACACTGCAGCAGAAGTTGCAAACTTATAATGGGAAGGAATGGGGAATTGAACAGCAACGTTCTAAAGATCAGTTATGGGCATTAAACAGCACAAACAGATTTCTTAATTTTTAGTTTATATTTTTGTTCAAAAAATAAGAGCAGGCATGAAGTTTTCCATGGCAGCAAAGAAAAATACCTCTTTTTCTATTTTTATCTTAGAGCCTACTCTGTTGGCCAATAAAACACAAAACCAGTGTACATTTATCTTTGTTAATGGATGTTTATTCTAGCACTTAATACCTGTTGCATAGCTCAATAGTATAACCTTGAGTTTGAAAACAAATGAAATCAAAATTCAAATTGTTTGAAAGCTATGTTTAATTGTTATGTTTCCTACATTCAGCTGTGGTGGAGGATTGAAGAGGTGGGAGCCTTTTGGGTAATGTCCATGAGCTATTAAAAAGAAAACTAAGATAATGGTTAAAATATGTGAAAAGTCCTTTTAATTGACTTTGACATGAAAAAAAAGAGCTTAAAGTGCTATTGATCCCTTGTGATTAAGCTTATACTTTTAACATTTGAAGTGTTGAGGCACGTAGTGAAAAAAAGTTCCAATTTCACATTAAAGCTTTTCTACATACGGTTTTCCATGGCTCTGGTTGTTTCACTGTAAAATGATTTGTTTTTAAAATAAGCAATTTTACTTCATCCTTTTTCATAACTTTCTGAGAAATTGAACTAACACAGGAAAAGTAAAGTCCATGTAAAAATACTTAAGAAATGGTTCATAAAACGGTGTTCGTAAGGAAGAAATTTTACTTAAATGCTTGTCAGCAAGACTTAATATTAAACAGCTGCTAAGAACACTTTGCTACAAACATTTCTATTGTAGTGTGTTACATACAGGGAGTTTCAAAAATATTGATTACATCACTGCTCTAAAGGCTAGATTCAGGAAGAGACTAAAGTGCCTACACGTTAAGCACTTTTTATGTGCCTGGCCCTGAACCCCAGCAGCAGATGCCTGGGCTCCCTGTACACAGCATGAGGGGAGCTGGGCACCACACTATGCTGAGGTGATTAGCAGTATTAGTCTGAAGTCAGATAGAAGGCTGGACAGGGTGGCACTTTAAAGACTGGTTCAGAGAATTATTAGTCTTCATAGGCAACTATCTATTTCATCAGATGCTGTGCACAGTGAGCCACTTACAGACGGGTGTGTCTGAACTCCTGCCCTCTTTCTAGAGCTTAGATCAAGGGTGTCAAATTTATCCTGTGGCCCAGATGAGGGGCATGGGGCTAGTCTGCGGGCTGGCCCCACGTACTGCTTGCAGTGTGTACTAGGGCTGTGCAAAGCTTCAGTTGCTGATTCAATTCGGAGGAGATTCGGCCCGATTCAGTAACCTGATCTCTGAATCAAATCAGGAGACCAATCCCCTGCCTGCGTTCCCTGAGCACCTTCCGACCCCTGCTTGCTTTCCCAGACCTGTCAATGGCTGCCCTGCCTGGCCCCAGTGTCCCAGTGCTTTTTAAAAAAATAAATAAATAAGCCCCGCACTCACCGGCTGCTGCAGTGGCTGTCTGGGCCTCTGGGGGCTTGTGGCAGAGCCCTATCATGCAACATGGGGCAGCGGGGATCGCCGCCCCCCCGGGTTAGTATCACTTCCTCCCACTCCACCTGCTTTTTCGAAAGTAGCAAGATCTGTTTGATTCGGCACCTGTCAAATTAGATTCAGTTGAATCAATTCAGGTCAGTGATTCGAATCACCAAATCAAATCACTGTCCTCCAAATCAGCTGAATCCAAATCCAAAGTGAATACTAGCTGTTTCGCACAGGCCTAGTGTGTTTACCAGCTCCAGCCCCGCACACTGCTTGCAGCATGCATCAACTCTAGCCTATCATGCAGTACATGGGGCAGATCTGGGATGTTTGCTGTGTATGGTGTGCAGGGCCAGTCCAGGGCATGTGCTCCATGTATCACCTACACCAGACTAGCCCTGTACACTGGATCTGGGATGTGGGGCCAGCCTCAAATCCAGGACGTAGGGCTAGTCTGGCACAGATGCTACCTGCAGCTCGCACCCTGGACCAGCTCTGCATAACTTGTTCAGCACGTGTTCCAGGTTGACTACATCATGTGCAGCACACATGCTTGCTCCAACTTGTGCCAGATGAGCTCCACATGCTGTATGCAGCTGGTCCAAGGCCCATGGGCAGCACTGCAGTCTGGATGATAAGCTTTTGTGGGCTGGATTTTTTTGACATCCCTGATTTATGAGTTGGAGATGCAGGCAGGCATTTCTGTCCTTTTGGGACCTAGAATTTAGGCCTGTCCTATGGGTAGAGGCCTACAATTCTTTCAAAGAACTGAGCTGGGCTTAGTCTTCCAAGATATGTCTGCTGGGTGGTACCCAAAATCTGTGCAATACCGTAGTCATTCTATGGCTAGTAATGGGTGGGTATCGCTTCCTCCCACTCCAGCTACTTTTTCAAAAGTAGCAAAATCTGTTTGGTCCAATTAAAGATATTAAGAGTTGCTGCTGTGGGAGAGAGATTAGACAAGTTTTCAGGCATAGGTTTCTGTAAAGGCAAAGGCTTAAAGTAAAGCAACTGCCAGTATTTTTTGTGAGCAGCCTTATTCTGTTGGTGAGTGTTAGGAATGCACTGAACATGCCCACCAAATCAGGTTGTCAAGGAATTTAGGCACTACTCTGTCTTGTTCCTACAACTAGAGCAGTCCTGGATGTGTCTTAGGGAATGCTGTGGTGAAATGGGCCATGTCATGAGTTTTGGGTGCTTCTGCGGTTAAGTGGCTGCTGGATTTTTGAATCGCACTTTTAGAGTTAAGTGCCTAAAAGTTTACCTAAGTTCTCTTTTGGATCATTTCTAAACCTTGGATGAGAAGGGGCCCAAGTTTATTAGCTTTGTCCATGCCAGGTTCTTCCTAAAGTAAGGAAAATAGAGATGTTTTTACCAAGCCAACTCAGGCTTCTAACTGCTGTTGAATAAAAATTATATATTAATGGACCTGTACTGATACAACTGATACTTGATAGTAATACAGATACTTGCATCAAATGTACGTTTTGTACTTATGTTGTTTTGTTAATCTGAGCCATGAAAATGTTAGTATTCCCACCTCCTAGTTTTTGATGTATGTTACTCCATAGAAGTACTGCACATCAGATAGTTTGGACTTAAGCTTTTTAAACAGTCAAGGAAATGTTTTCTTCATAAATTGGGTCTAAGCTACCTTCTACTTTGAAGAGTGGAAGTCCATGAGAGAGGCTGGATAACCTCTGAATCTAGCTTTTGCCATTTAAGTGCAGTGGTTTTTGAGCATTCGTTTTAATTTTAAACCATTTCTATTTATATGCAATCCTTTCCACGGGCTCCAGCAGTTGTGCTGAGTAGACAGCATGATCTTTTAGTCTTCCCCAGCTGACGTAGATAGGCTGCCAAAATGTTGTAATGTACACCAAACTAGTCCGTACCCTCAGTTCTTTAGTGGGCACATCAATTGGACTGGTTAATTTGTGTGTCATATTTAAGTATTACTTCGTATGTTGTGTAAAAGATCTACTAACAAGGTATTCTTTACATTCTAATCAGCCCTGTGTCTTTGTCCTTCTGTGTGCCATACATACAGAATCTTGGTTCGTCAGAATTCAGCCTACTCCTTGGTTGCCATCCTTACCGTTGTGGCAAATACGATGACAGATGACTTTAATTTAGTTGCTGAAATCCATTCAGTTGCAGATAATTTTTTTTAAAGAAGTTGACACAAGCAAAATCTACAAAGGCCTAGGTGTGGGATTTTAAGCAAAAGGATATCTTAACATCCACTGGATGTCACTGTTCTACAGGAATTTATCTTGGGACTGTAGGGAAAGGACACTGAAACTAGCAGTGTTAAATCCAGCAGGCTGGAGAAAGATGACTTTGGGGGTTTTAGACGGGAAATAAATTTTATATATATACATAAAAAATGTATATGCTTTCCAGAAAAATGGATTTTGTTGTCAATAGGAGCTTCTTCCTTCTTGAATAAATAATGGTGAAAAAGAAAAGATGCATTTATTTTTCTGATGACTAACATCTCATTTAGCTTGTGTCACAGGACACTCTGCCCCAACATGCACGTTTTAAAATACTGTATTTACTCGAATAGAAGATCTTGAAATTAAACATGACAGTAGCAATTTGCATATAGTACCCATGCACTTAGCTTATCTAGAATTGATTCATGTTATCTTTTTTTGAAACTGCTGCAAGTTTGAGCATGGGTACTCCATAAACATACTTTTGAGCAGCACATTGGCACCTACTTATATTTTGTATAGTTTATTTTATTTTTTTTATTTTTTGCAATATATGTGTATTGCAAATGTAAATATATGTACACACACACAAAATATATATATTAGGGCTCTGTGAAATGGCACCATTCAGTTTTAACTTGAGTTTTGACAGAACAGCATTTCATTTCGAATTTCATTTTGATTCAAAACCGCTGTTCTGTTTCGTTTTGTCGAAGCAGTGACACTGTTTCAACACTGTTTTGCCCATACGCTATAATGGGGAAGCTCGAAACAGCCTCTCATCCATCAGGCAGATGAGGGCCCGCAACCCCAGGAGGGCTGCGGGGGCTGTGCCAGTCCTCCCAGGGCTATGGACCCCTGATCTGCCTGCCAGATGAGGGAGGGAAGCAGAGTGCTACCACCTGGGACTGGGAGCTGGGGAAGGGAACTGAGCCCAATGGCTCAATTTCCCTCATGAGCGCTATGATCGGGCTGGGGAAAGGAACTCAGTTGAGTTCCTTACCCCAGCCCAATCTTAGCACTGGGGAGGGGAACTCAGCTCAGCTGGGCTGAGTTGCCTTCCCCAGCCCGATTTGCAGTGCTGGGAAGGGGAACTGAGCCCAAGCTTAGTTCCCTTCCCCAGTACTGTGATCAGCTTCCCACGGCCCGGCCGTGGGAGGTGAGGAAAGCCAGGGCTGTGCTCTGCGGAGCCACTGGGAGCACAGCTCTGGTTCTCCCCTGTCTCCCACCACCTGGCTGCTGGCTGCTTCAAAACTCGAAACATTTCGACACCCTTCATTTCGATTAGATTTTGCTGTTTCGAGCTTGAAATGAGTCAAAACAGTGTCAAATTGAAATGGCCAACAAAATTTCACACAGCCCTTATACATTTTTATACACACGTGCACGCACATTTGCACCTAAACCTTTACTGTTCTATCTTGTGATTTGAAACGGTTCACCTGACAGTCCATAACATGTCTACAGTTGACCATCATCATCCCTGTTGCAATACATGTGCTTATGTGCATGTCACCGTCTTCTTTAACCAATACAATCATGCAACCCCTCTGCCTCCCTCCCTAGTTCCCTCACAGCTCCGCTGCCCGCAAGTCCCTGTCTGCCTTGTCATCTTCTTCCTCCTCATCTTTGTCATCTTCCTCCCTGTCATCGTTGGTCTCCTCTTCCTCATTGTTGTCTTTATGACTGGAGGACCCACCGCTGAACAGTCTGCTCCTTAAATTTGTGTTCCTTCTGCAAGTCCTTACGGAAGATTTCCACGTGGCTTGGCAGCTATCACCAAGTAATATGTCCACAGGTGATAGTTTGTCCCTTGCCCTTACCACCTTACGATGGTTTGTCAGTGTCTCCAGGGCTTCATTCTATTCCGAAAGTGCATTCATTCTCAGTTCATATCTATTCCGAAAGTGCTCCAGGACCTTGTAGAACCACAGTGGTTCCCAGGTCCAGGGGTGCAGTTTGAGCAGTAAGTACACCTGCCAGAATTGCAGCAGATTCTCTGCACAGTATCTCACAAAGTGAGTTGTTTTTAGAGCCTGCCCCGGTTGTCAGTTTGCAGATCTGGCTCATGAATTTAGCCCAAATGAACAGCAGAACATCTGGCATTCCTCTTTTTCTTCTTGTACAGTATGGTCCTTGCCACTTTCTCCCATCTGGAGCCCCAGAAGAAGACACGCATGGGCCTCTGGACTTCGTAGATGGTTTGATTTTTGGGGCGGGTGGGGGTGTAAAACCAGTGTGGTATACAGAAGCACCAGTAGCAACTTTACTTTCATAAGCTCCATGAGCTTACCCCACATTGTCAGGCAGTGTATGTTCCAGTCTCTGACTTTGGCCTCTGTCTTCTCCCGTGCTTTATGTCCTGTCAACTCTGAGTTGAATTCCATCCCTCACAGGGGACAGAGACCCCTAGGGTTGACAGGTCCCCAAGTTCACCCAGTGCCAAGCAGGTGCACTTACCTACATTGAACTTGGCCTCTGCCACTACTCCGTACACTGTGTGTGTGTGTGTATGTGTTGTAGCATAATTTCCACTGAGTACTTGTCACTACACAGGATATTGATGTCATCTGTGTAGGCCAGGACTTTCGCCTCTACTCCACGGACTGATGCACTACCATATGTCTTATTCAGATGGGCTACACTAACCTATTCTTGTGGTAGTTTCCCATCAGCATGTTTGCCCAATGTAGGCCGCATGTTTTATAGACATGTTTGTCACAGGCCAGCTGGGCACTGTGAGTGTATCAATTTTATCACAGGCCAACTGGGCTGTTTGATTCAGTTTCAGATTGAGGAGGCAAAGTTGGGAGTGAAATAAAGGCAAATTTATTATAGCTTACACACACACAACAGTTAACAGAAAGATAAATGCAATAAGCAGATAATGCAGTATTAAAGAGCTAATCGTGAATAACAACAGATTGATCAATCTGTCGCAGGCTAACTGGGCACTGCGAGGGTATTAGCCACTGGGCTGTTCAAAACAACAGATAGATGGACATGGGTTGGCAACTTATCGATAGTCCCTCAATGCCAGGTGCGCACCAAGTGATTCCAGCGAAGTCAGGCGTCCCCGTTCGACGCTGTCAGAGGGATTACTGGGGCAGATCCCTTGATCAGGATCCAATCCTCACTCACACGGGGAGTCTGGGGTCTGGGCGTGGAACAGAAATGACTGTTCTGTTCCCTCCTTCCTGCTGGTTACTTGATGCACATGCTTTTTATACCTAGTCTTACGTTAATCTGTTGGCCTCAGAGCCACTCACAATGTTGCCCTATAGCTGTTACCCTATGGGATTGAAAGGTGTTAAAATTATCATAAAAGGTTACTGCCCAGACTCGGGTTTATCCAATAAACAAATTATGATGCAGCATCTTTAGGTTTGAAATTGACATTGCTCTGCCTAAGTTCCAACCCCTTCTAGGCTTCATTTGAACATGCTTTCTTGGGATATGTTTTCCTGGAATGTGTTGGATATGCCAAGCAGTTAGATCCAGTTTTTATTGCTAAGGCTGAACCCTGAGCAAAAAACCATTGGGTCTCCTAATCTTACAACTACAGCTTCGCCTATGTAGCCCAGTCAGTTCCACGAACAGTTAATTTATCATTTTGGTTAAACTTACCACAGACAAGTTACATTTGCAGCTTACAAACTTACAAGCTTATATTAACTAATGTTACCTGTTTAGGCAAAATACCAAATGCCTCCAAGAAGCACACATTTATTGCTTATTAATCCCTCTGGTTCTGGCTGTCACACATGTTCAGTGTTTGTTGCATTTAATCAACTTCATAGTTGGTTTCCATTGTTGAGCACATACTGCTTTTGGCAGAAGTTTAATGATAAATGATGTATTCAGTGAGATTTTGTTGTATGCAGTTATAAGATGAAGGCTTTTTTCCCCATGTGAATTGGGTGAAAAAACCTCATCTTGTATTTGAGTAACTATGGTCAAGTTTACACATTAACCATGTAAATAGGGTCTACTTATCCACTACTTATCTGTCAAAACAAAAGGAAGGTGGTCTAGATGTACACATTTAAAATAATATATATAAAACATGAAGATATGGAACAAAATAATGTAACTAATAAGGAAAATATGATGCAATAGATGTCTATTAAGACATGTTTTTATTTTCATAATTAAATAAAAGCATGACAGAATAAAAATAATAGGCACATTTTAAAGTGTTCTTTTGTGGCTAAATCTAAATTTTGATTTTTTTTCTAGTTGGTGATTAATTGCACAGCTAGTAATAAAACACATGGTAATCTTTTTTAGGAAAAAATACTACTAGTAGTAGTGCTAATGGTGGAGATACTCACCATTATTATTTAATTGACAAAGTGAAGATGTTACACTCAGCTTGAGGGCTACTGTCTATGTGGAAGTAAAATGGCAACTTTGAAATGCCATGTGCAAACAATTCTAGAATTAGATAGTACATCCATCAGGTTCAACCAGATCCAAAATTGTCTGGATCAAAAAAAAAGTTTGTTTGTGGATCTTAGACCTTTCTGCATAACAATATACACACATCTCAGCTGTTTTATCATCCTAGTACTGTTTAAAATGACTATACTGCAAAAAAGGGGAATGTGAGGGCACAAGAACTTTTGATATGGGACAAAGGGTGGGAAGAAGGGCTCAGAGTCCCTGGCATGAGGGTGGGGAGGGGCAGGCACACATGGAACTTGGGGTTTGGAAGGAATGCAAGAAGCTCCTAATGTGTGCAGTGCTTTCTGCCTCTTCCTCTTTGACAATCTCTTGCAGTCAAGGATCATTATCTTCCGTGATTGTCTTAATTGTATGTCCTAAGATGGCTTATGAGACCTATCTGGGATCGACAGACTCTATTGCAGCTTGGACATGTGTTTCCGTGTGGGGTGGGTGGCACTGGATTCTTGATTTGGTCCACAACACGCTGTTTCTTCTGCTCCCTCTTTTCCAACTCCTGTTGTTATTGTAAGTATTTCAATACTAAGATCCCTGCAGCAGACTCTTCCTCCTCTTTGGTTGGTCCTGGATGAAAGTCTCCCACAAGTTGACTTCAATGTTACTTTTTTTTTTTTAAGTTGGCTCTAAGGACATCTCTGAAGTGCTTTCTCTGCTCTCCGATTGAGCGTACACCTTGGCTGAGCTAGGAGAATAAAACTCACTTTAGGAATGTGGAGTTGGACATACAGATGACATGGCCAGCCCAATTAAGTTGATGTTGGATGATCATCACCTCAATACTCGTGGTGTTTGCTTGCCAGAGGATACTAACGGTGCATCTGTCTTCCTACTGGATTCAGAGGATTTTCCTCAGGCAGCATTGATGGTGCTTCTCTGACAACTTTAGATGTCTCCTGTATGTTGTCCATGTCTCAGCTCCGTACAGCAAGGTACAGATCATGACCTCTTGGTAAACCATGAGCTTGGTTTCGGATCTGATTGCAATCTTTGAACACCCATTTCTTTAGGCATCCAAATGCTGTGCTTGCACATTTGAGGCCATGTTGGATGTCTTTGTCAAGGTCAGCCTTCTGGGAGAGATGGCTTCCAAGGTATGAGAAATACTCAATGTTCTCCAGAGTCTTACTGTCTATAGACACAATAAACTAAACCTCTGCTTCTGCAAATGGAAAACGCTCTCAAATACTGGCCACCTCAGCTATTCTTAATTATGGTGTCAGATTGCTGCTGAGGGACCAGTGAAATCTCTTTTTTTCACTTTTTTTGAGTTTTCCCTAATGATAACATGAAAAGTATTTTGCTCCTAAACAAATTATATGTAAATTGTGTATTATATATTTATAAATGCATTTATAAACAATCCCATTCACAAGTATAGGCTGGATACTGCTGGCTAAGCAGCAGCTCTGCTCAAAAAGACCTGGAGATTACAATGGATAATAAGTTGAATATGAGCCAACAGTGTGCTGTTGTTGTGAAGAAGGGTAACAGCATACTGGGTTGCATTAGGAGTGTTGCCAGCAAATTGAGGGAAGTGATTCTTTGCTTCTGTTCAACACTGGTGAGGCCACATCTGGAGTACTGCATCCAGTTTTGGGCTCCCCACTACAAAAAGGATGTAGTGAGAGAGTCCAGCAGAGGCCAAAGAAAATGATTAGGGGGCTGGGGCACGTGACTTCTGAGGAGAGGCTGAGGGAACTGGGCTTATTTGTTTTGGGGAAGAGTAGACTGAGGAGGGATTTGATGATATTAGCCTTCAACTACCTGAAAAGGGTGGTTTCAAAGAGGATGGAGCTAGACTTTTCTTAGTAGTGGCAGATGACGGAACAAAGTCAACGGTCTCAAGTTGCAGCAAGGGGAGTTTAGGGTACATATTAGGAAAAGCTTTCTTATGAGAAAGGTAGCAAAACCCTGGAACAGGTTACCCAAAGAGGCCCTGGAATCACCATCCCTGGAGATTTTTAAGGTGGTTACGCAAAGCCATTGCTAGGACAATCTAGTTGGGGATGGTCCTGCTTTGAGCAAGAGGTTGGACTAGATGACCTCCAAGGTCCCTTCCAACCCTAATTTTCTATGATTCTATGGAAGTAATTATCATACCGTTAGCTTGTTAATCACACAATAAATTTAGACCAGCCATGCTTGCAAAGTAATCATCACACCATAAAAATGATTATCCAGCTATAAAAAAGCCAACCAACTACAAAATTAGTGTCTGAAAAAGTAACAACTCTATAGCTAGTTTCTATCCAGCTTTAGTTTGAATCTGTAGCAGGTCCCAGAGATAGAGAGTGGTACAAAAAAGGTTTATGGTAACTGATTGGGATCTATTTCTTGATTTATTTGCATTACAAATTCCAGAACTGTTCAGCATTCATGTTTAGACTCAGCATGGTGGTTTGGGTGCTGTGATTTAAGGTGTAAGACTTGAATACAGTTTATGTTACAGTTTATGTTGGGAAGCCTCTCATGCTTTTTATAACACTTATTTTTCCTGTCAGTTTGATAATTCTATTCATAAAGAACTTGTCTGTTACAGTTTAGATGCTCTGCAATTCACAGTAACAATGTAAGTGCACCAGTACTATAGGTGGAGATGGAAGAAGACAGCAGCAAGGTCAGTTGTCCAAAAGTGCTCAGAATTCAAATTGGGACTAGGTTAAAGGAATCAGGCACTCATATATTTTCAGCGCACAACAGGTCCTCAACAGAAAAATGTGCTTTATGTTTATATAGCAATATGTGTGCATGCACAGGCATTCACATAAAACAGTATTCATTCTGTCCCTTTGTTTCTAACAGTAGCATTGTACACTAGTCATAGTCTGCCATAGAGTATTCCTTGATATCAGGCCTCACTATCGCTACTTTGACTAACATGTATCTAATTATAGACGATACACCCCATCTCACCCTCCTTGAGTAGAGGAGATAGGAAAAAGAATTGTTACTCACTTTCAGCTATCCTTGGAGAGGACGGGAGTAGCCAAAGAAAGCTGGGGTTCCCTAGTATACTTTTCTCCGTGAATCCCTCACTGATTAGCCAAGGGGCAGTTGCTGTGGGGAAAGCAAAAACATTTTCCTTGGAGCTGACCCAGCTGTCTCTACTCTGAACAGAAAGAACAGAACAGGGAGCTCAGCTGGGTCACCCTGGGCACATCTACAAAAGACACTATTACGCATTAGCAATGTGCTACTGTGCAGTAGCATTGGTAGGCACAAACTGTGATGCACTGCTACTGCACAGTAGTAATGAGCTACTGTGCAGTATCTCGTTACTGCACTGTAGCATCTGAAACCAGTGTGGCAACACTACTGCACAGTAACACCAGTACTGGGCAGTACTTGCTTATGCAAGTACTAAACAACTGCACAGAAACAACTGCGTTGTCTGCCACTCATGTAGACATGGCCCCTGAGACGTAGTCAGCCCATGTTAGTCTGAAGTTGAGCAGAAGTCAAAATAAATGTATAGACTAACCAAAGTTGATATTTATAGCACAAGCTTTTGGGGGATGATGCTCACTTTATCAGATGCTGTGAAAGACCATGCCCACAGCCTTGCCCATAAAGAAGGTGCAGGTGTGTGGATGGGAGTGGAAGAAGGGAGTGTAGGATACAGATTCAGTCTTGAGGGTGCAGTGGAAGAGGAAGGCTTGGCTGAGGAAACTTGCATTGGATAGAGGACTGCTAGATGAGGGAAATTTGGAGGAGACAAAGGAAGGGATGACTGGGGAGCAGGTATTGAGAGCCTTATTGGTGAGGGAACTTTGAGAGCAGGACCCACCATGAAATGGTTGTCCAAGGAGAATACATGGTAGTGGAGCAGACCCAACTCAAAGGAATGGTGATTCTTCTCATACAAAGCAGCTGTATGGTAACACACCACCTCTCCCATTCTGGAGGGATGTGGTAGCTATCCCTAAGTTTGTCTGAGTCAGGAGCCATGTTTGCAGATTTCCAAGCCATTGGTCTCTGGGGAGCTGGTCCTCCAGAACAGAGAAAAGCAGGGCAGCCAAGGCTGACTACAGCAGCAGCAATATGACTGGCAAGCTTTGAAGATGCCTGGGATTGCAATTCAGTACACATTTGGTAAATAATGAGCCAGAGGTGCATGGCAGTTTTTCTGTTCAGACTAGGGTGAAATATGACTTCCAGTTTTCAAGAGTCTGGTCTGTCAAAGGGCAGGAATAATTTAAGATGGGACCCTTCAACACAACTACTAATTGTCCCAGAAAGGACCTTAATGAGGATTTTTTTTTCACAATTTCTTTCCCCAGATGAAGCGATTCCTGCAGCATTATTTTCTGTCAGGAATATGATCTTCACTTGAGACAATCCGTCTATCTGTTTTATACACGGTGCTGGAGCTCATTACAGAGAATCAGTTGCATACTTTAGATGTGATTGGGATATGCAAATTCCATTTACCCAAATCTAATCCTTGAAAAAAAACTGGATTCAAGTTTAGATGTTTTAGACATGTGATATAGAAAAAAGTGCAAGGTATCCATGGCCAGTATTTCCAGATGGATAAATTCAAGTTTTCCTCAGTCTTTTCTTGGGCAGAACAATAAAGTGTTTCATTCAAATAATTTTGTCAGTTGCCTAACTGGTCTTAAGTGCATTTCTTATTATATCACTTTCAAATAGGTTTACTGTCTTTGTCTGATATTAGTTTTGGATAGATGGTCTTTCTCTTAGTTTTCCTTTATTAAAGCCCTACATATAGCTGGAGAAGGAACAAGAAAACCAAACATAACCAAACAAAAACATCCTCAGATAAAAATTTTGGTTTTACTTGACTCAGTATGCCTGATATTTTAATTTCCTCTTTTGTTTGTAAAATGGGTTTGCTGCTGGCTAAGTCCCAATTGAAATATATCATGCCGCACCATGTGCCCCTGAAAGGTAAAATGCACTTAACTTTTTCTCTTCTGTGGACTGTGAGACCATTCTCAGGGCATCACTGAATTTGCACCACATGCTAGCTGGAGGGAAAATGTCTCAATCCTCCATTTTTTTCCCCTTGTGGTCCTTTGCTGTCGAGAGAGAGACTGAGTAGTGCTGGGATCCATTAAGATCCATACCTTAAGTCTTCATTTCCACCATTGGTATAATAAATTAATAAGCTGATAAATTATCCTGTATGGAAGTGGCTAATATTTTGTAACATTAATTAGAATGTGTGGTTTGTTCCTAGTTTGAACAATTGGCTTGGGAGGGGTGAGGAAAAGCAGTCAGTTGTCTGATAGCATCATCTCCTACATAGATTGTGAAACAGTTAGTCATACTCTGTGTGTGTGTGTGTGTGTGTGTGTGTGTGTGTGTGTGTGTGTGTGTGTGTAGAGAGAGAGTGAGGAGTTGAAAACAGCAAGGAGGCATCACTGCTTAGAAGACAGAGAAGAATAACCTCTAATGGACCAAGAAGGATAAATTATAACAGGATAAGTAATTCTACTCGTCTTTTCCTCAGTTCTGTTGGCAAAAGTATTTCGCTTATCTAGACCTAGGGGTCTACTGATCTCAAAGAGGTGGCCAGCCAAGTTCACAGGCAGATCCCAGGGCTGGCTGCCATATTCATGGGCTGAGCATGGCACCCCTACCTCCACCCCCACCATTCCTCTGATTGACTGAGGGGTCCTGGCAGTCCCACCCTCCCCATACATTGTCAATTGGCCCAAAACTGCAGTTTAATTACCCTGATTAAACCCAGAGAAGCCATTAATCCACATGTTGTTAAGCATGGATTAGTGGCTTCCCTGGGCTTAATCAGGGTAATTACGCCACTGTTTCATGCCATCACTAGTTGGCAGGCTCAGCAATTGTGGCAGGCTTGCTGCAAAAATAAATAAAAAATAAATAAATACTGGCAAGCAGAGAGTCTTGGAGCATGGGGCGGGCGGAGGGGAGCAAGCAGGGTGGAACAGGGCTGGGACTGTGGGGAAGGGGTGCAGGGTGTAGCAGGACAGGGTAGGGTTGGGACTGCTCACAGCAGGAGGCATGGAGGCTGCAGCCTCTGCGTGTCCTGCTATCAGAAGCCCCACCCTACTCTGTCTCGCTACACCCCGCACCCCTTCCCCCCCTGAGTCCCAAGACTCTGCTTGCCAATACCTTTTTTTTTTTTTTGCAGTGAGCCTGCCAAAATCACAGAGCCCACCTGAATTCTCAGTTTCCATGAAAATCGCACAATAATGAATTCAGTGGGTCCCTACCTATACCTTTCTAGATTCAGATACTTGTTCAGATAATTTAAAAAAAATCACCTCTATTATACAGGTTTTGTGTTATTATTATTATATGTTACCACTGGTCACCTTTATGCTGTATTTTAGTGACTTTGTTAATATTTTCCTCACTTTCCTCTCTTTACCCAATTTAAGCATGGTTAAATATTGTAGTGTTAGGCCTTGCTTATGCTCCGTTTCCTTAAACCAGGGTAAAACCTCTCCTATTTAGCTTTAAATGATTTATGTATTAAAACGATGACCTGATTGTCATGGGTGACTTCAACTACCCTGACATCTGTTGGGGGAACCATTTGGCAAGCTCCAGCAGGTCAGCCAATTTCTTGGCAACTATTGATGACCTATTCCTCTCACAGGTTGTTGAAGGACCTACTAGGGGGAAGCCACTCTGGACTTAGTGCTTACCAAAGGGGAGGACATGGTAAGGGACCTGAGGATTGGTGGTACTCTGGGTGACAGTGGCTACGATCTGATTAGATTCACCATCCACTGGAAGGCTAGGATTTCAATTAGTAGAACAGAGGTCCTAGATTTCAGAAGGGCAGACTTTAACAAACTCAGGAGTCTAGTTAGAAAGGCCCTCAGTGACCAGCAACTGAAGGATTTGGGGGTTCAGGAGCAACGGTGCCTCCTCAAGGGAGCAATCCTCTCTGCTCAAAAAGAGGCCATTCCCATGAGATCAAAACGCGGGAAAGGAGCCAAGAGACCCACTTAGCTCAACAGAGATATTAGAGAACTTTTGAAAAAGAAAAAGGACACATATAGGCAAGGAAAAAAAACAACAACCAGAGAAGAGTTCACTTATAACCAGGGTCTGCAGATATGAGATACAGAAAGCCAAAGCAAGCATGGAGATCAAGTTAGCATCCAAAATTAAGGACAAAAAAAAGTCCTTCTACATGGGACATGGGGAGTAAGAAAAAAATCGAGCTCCACTGTGGGACCCCTACTGAATACAGAGGGGCAGCCTACAGTAGATCCCCATGAAAAGACAGAGCTCCTAAATGGTTACTTCACATAGGTATTCCAGAAAGCTAACGAGCTGTGCACCTGTACAGAGACCCAGGGAATATGGGGAAGTTAACAGACAACATGAAATCAGCCCCGACCAGATGAGGATCCTCTTAGAACAGAAGTCCGCTGGGCCAGGCAACCTACAGCCTAGAGTCCTAAAAGAACTGGCTGAATTCACAGCAGGGCCTTTGGTGAAAATATTTGAAAAGTTGTGGAACTCAGGAGTGGTCCTGAATGACTGGAAGAGGTCCAACGTAGTACCCATCTCTAAGAAAGGGAGGAGGGATGACCCTGCAAACTATAGATTGGTCAGTTTGGCTTTGGTCCTAGGAAAAACTTTTGAAAAAATTGTTAAGGAGGCCATCAATCAAAAACTTGTAACTGACAAGGTATTAAGAAATGACCAGCACAGCTTTCTGAAGGATAGATCGTGCCTAACAAACCCAGTGTCCTCTTATGACCAGGTATTTAACCAGCTGCACAAGGGACATGAGGTAGACATCATTTACCTAGACTTCAGTAAGGCCTTTGACTCTGTTTCCCATGAAATTCTCTCAATTAAACTGGAGGGTACTGGCCTGGACAAGCCTACGGTTAGAGGGGTGGATAACTGGCTTAGAGGCCAGTCCCAGAGAGTTGTAATCGATGGTACGGCCTCATCCTGGAGGGCTGTCTCCAGTGGTGTCCCACAGGGATTGGTGCTTGGACCCGTGCTTTTTAACATACTTATTAATGACTTGGATGAAGGGGTGGAAGGCTTTATGATTAAGTTTGCTGACAATACCAATCTGCGGGGAAATGCGGGCATACCAGAGAGATAGGGTAAGGATCCAGGATGACCTAGACAGACTGGTTCTATAGGCTGATCAGAATCAGATGAGGTTCAACAGGGAACAGTGCCGGGTCCTTCATCTGGGTAGGAAGAATCTTCACCATAACTATAGGATAGGTGGTAGCCCACTGGCTGACACAACATCTGAATGGGACCTGGTGGTCACAATCGACCAGCAGATGAATATGAGCCAACAGTGCGATGAAGCCATCAGCAGGGCAAATAGAACTCTGGCGTGCATCAACCGATGTGTTGCCAGTAGATCCAGGGCGGTGCTCCTCCCTCTCTACTCAGCATTGGTGAGACCGCAGCTGGAGTACTGTGCCCAGTCCTGGGCACCGCACTTCAGGAAAGATGCGGATAAGATCAAGAGGGTGCAGAGAAGTGCCACTCACCTGATCAGGATCCTGGAGGATAGACCCTACGTGGAGAGACTCTGGGAATTAGGCTTGTTCAGTCTGGGTAAGAGGAGGCTGAGAGATGACTTGATAGCCACCTACAAGTATGTCGGGGGAGAGCACCAAGATCTGGGGGAGCAGTTCCTCAGGAAGGCACACCTTGGGAGGATGAGGACCAATGGACCCAAACTAACAGAGGGAAGATTTAGACTGGACATAAGGAAGAACTTCTTTGTAAGGGTAACTAGAACCTGGAACAAACTACCCACAGAGTTGGTGCGGTCGCCATCCTTGGAGGTGTTCAAGCAGAGGCTGGATAAGCACCTCATTGAGCTAGTCTGAGCTCATTAACTTCCTGCCTATGGCAAGGGACCAGACTTGATGATCTTCCAGGTCCCTTCTGGTCCATTGATTCTATGATTTTAGAGTAAAACTATTCATAAAGATGTAAACTAAACTGAAAAAAAGGCTGGGTGCAAATGGAAATGAGTATCCACGCAGACTTTTGCACTGTTGTTACTAATTTGTTTTAAAATCACATTTACAGATATGATGGCACCTTCTACATATAGGCAAGTCCTCAAATGGTGGCAGTGGTAGGAGGCTTCTGGATGCTTTCACAGCCTGTATCAGTGATGGAGCTGCATCAATAAATAGTTGCAAAAAAAAAAAAAATTATTGCTGGCCAAGACCATGGGGAGAAATGTGTAGATGAAACCCGCAGGTCTAAGAGGTGCACTTCATTGACTTGCTACTGCAGTATTTGGAACTCAAAATTTTACTACATGCCTGTACACACACACACACATATTTACTTGGACACAATATGCATACTACCCCCAAAAATTAGCCTCCCAAAATTGAAGTACATATATTAAGTGGGGAAGCGGATTTTCTGTCCAGATGAGAAGCACCATGCTTTGATTCCTGCTCCACAGTACAGGAGTTCTGGTATTTTGCCAGTGTTCCTCCTGAGACTTAACGCTGGAGGTTCCTAGCTAGAAGTCTAGATGCTCTACTCAGGGTTAGACCAGTTGCCATATTTGGGGTCAGGAAGGTAAGGGGTTGAACTAAACCTATGGAGGTCCCTTCCAGCACTACTTCTCTGTTTTCTATGAAAACATTTTTATGGTCAAAATAAAGAATCTTATTTGACACGTGGCAGTGCGCTGCTGTTCTGGGTTTTGTTTCATTTTGCCTTCCTTATTCTTTTCCCATAACACACACTTCCTGGCATGCTTGTTTCTGGGAAAATTGAGTTTTATTCCCTTTTTTTTTTTTTTTTTTTTTAATGATAGATCTTGCTCTTATTTTTCAGACATTAGGGTTTCAATTTTGTTGTTTTTAATAAAAAAGCCGAAGTGAACAAAGAAACTGAAAATTCAAAACCCTTCCTAACAGGAATGTCTCTATTAAATGTTTCTGCAAAACAGAATAGGGAGCCCTACTTCTCTATGACTCAGACAGCTGAGGAAGTCAGTTGTCTTAATGCCTCACCACTCCAGAGGTGTTAATGATCTCTCTCCTTTTCAGTGGGCTTGATGTTTCACTAATCAAGCTAACCTTTCTTAGCAAACGTTACTGCTAGTGCTACTGGTCTCTTGTCCTGTTTTATAGCGCTAGCTTTTTTCAAAATAATAGGTCCACCCATGGAGACCAGTCTTCAACAGCTAGGATTTTAGTTAAGCAGGAAAGGGAGGGTGAGTCAGTTGAAGGTTAGACTCTGGCCCTACTCACTGCAACTATAACTCTAGAAAAATATTTTTTCTTCATTCTGTTTTTAAAAACATGGTTTGTACTACATGAAGGGTTGTGTTGTATGTGAGAAAATGTGTGTGTGTGTGTGTGTGTGTAATCAATGGCATATGACAAACTATTACAAAAGGTAATGGCTATGAGTCAGTAACAAACCAGGATTCCTTCCATATGTAACATAAAATAGTTTTCTATCAAAATATTTTGGCTTGATGTAAATATAATGTGCAGGCCAATTTGTAATAATAAGGATGAGTTATTGTGCTTGACAGTTTTCCTTTCTTAAATGAAAAATGCATGCAGTTACAGATTGTATATTTTTAATAAAATGGCACTGTCTTTATGCAGTATTCATTCAAGAATCTCAAAGTACTTTCAAAACAGTTCATTGTAGTAGCTCTTGTTGATTTGAAGATTAGCTACTGGTATAAATTGGTGGTTTTCAAGATTCATAGTTCTAACATCCACAAGGGTTGATTAGATCATCTAGTCTCAACTCCTGTATTACCCAGACCACTGAATTTTAGCCAGTCTATAGTTTGTCACATGCTAATGTGTCTGCTCCTGGATTGTACTATCCTTGTAATATCTCAAGGGTAGTAAATATTGTCAAAATAATTACCAGTCTTCTATCCTAATGATAACTGCAAACCTTGGTTTTGCCTGATTATAGGTCCACCAGCTCCCACCAAAGTTCTAGGAAGTTAAGAGGTCTCAACTTCTGCCAAGATTTGACCTTTTTTTAAAGCTTTATCAGGAAAGGATTATGCTACATGATTGGCTCGGGAAGCACAGAGATGGTGAGTACTTCAGCAGTTTTTATTTATTTATTTCATAATAATTCAAAGTACTGGTTCATGTCCTGGAGCTACAGTCTCCAGTTCTTTTCTTTAAACCATGCTGGAGTTAGATAATCACCAAAGACCTTTTTACAAGTCCTATTTTTTCTCTGAGCTCGTCTTGCTGAAAAAGAACTACACCGAGTGTGTATGAATGTGTAAAACTGAATCAATTCTGATCTGGAGAGTCAGGTTCAGCCTGCTGCATGACCTATAAATCCTTACAATGGAAAAATTTTATCAGTCTTGATATTGTGGCCACCTTAATCTTGTAGAAATTATGGTAGTAATGGGGGAGTTTGGGATATTAATAATACCAGAACTGTACAGTCTATACTTTTTTTAAAGCAAAGCACCTTTAATTGTTACTTTTTGGTGTTAACAGAAACATTCAGCAGAAACCAGTGGTTTCCAGGTACTTAATGAATTCAGGTTCATGCCTGAGCAATTACTCATGCCAGCCACATGAGGGTAGTATTGCTAACCTTTAACTTGATTAGTCTGAATGATTTGCAGTGTTCTCTTTTGTTTTAGAAAAAGGCATGTAATTTTACTGATAGGTAAGATTAATTGCTGTTTAAAGGAAAACTCTTTTGCAACACATTATGTTTTTGATTGTGCACATACCATATCTGCTACCTGTTCATGGGCAAATCTAGAATTTTGAAAAGGTGCAGATGTTGTACATCATTCCTTATAATATGACACACATTTTTCTCCAGTTAAAAAGAAACTAGAAACTTTACAAATAAGTTATGGGTTTAGAACTAATAATTCCATATAAGGTCAAAGAAAAATAAATATAACTATATCAGAATGTTCAGTAATTTGCTAGATTATATATAAAGTTTAAAAAACACAAAAAACTAAGCAGAAATATCCAAAACAATCAAAAATATTGTTTTATTAGTCCTGTAGTCATTATAATTTAATGTACATCTATTATACAAATTTATAAAACAAAATCTGGTCTTTCTGAGCCTTTTGACAGTGCCTCCAGTACCTCCCTGACAGTCATTGCTATACCTGAGTTAATATTACTACACTTGAGTTAAGCTAAAAACATTGTATGCAGGGCTGTGAAACAGAACAGAAACATTAACAAGAATGGCTACCAAATAACAAAATTGCGGAAGAAAGGATATTTGAATGGTAGGACATTAAGACCATTAAAAAGGAGAGAGGGTCTTTAACACCTATGGACGGAAGAGACAGTAGCAGGAATCAGGCAGATTATAATTAGCCATGAAGTCAATCAACTCCCTCAATGCTGCCAGAATAGAATAAAAATGCCACTGCCCCTTCTAGGCAGTGCGCCCCCAGCTCCACCCCCAATCCACCTTGTACCTGTTTTATAGACACTTAAACTGTGACCCTGTGTAATGATACATCTGTTACAATACATATGTGTGGGCATAAAAGTATTTAAGTGTAAAATGGGGAAGTAACAAAAACATTAAAGTAAACATAAAATGAAGATTTTCCATGAGATCTCTTAAATTTCATTTCAAGTAGAGCATCTCTGAGGGTTGTTCTAGAACATATACTGTATAGTGAAGTATAGTATAGAAGATAATTTACAATAAAATGAAGAGTTAATTTAATTTTTTTCAAATGAGGATTCAATTCCACTTCTTTTCCCCTAGAGAATTTTCTGTCTAAAGCTCTGGTCCTGGGCAGAAGGGAGCATGGTACAACCCTCTGAGCTTTCCCTATGGAGCTCCATGGCAGGATCAGGGCCTAATTTTGATGTATATACTAGGTAAAAGAGAAAAGTTATGCAGTAGGGCTTCAATGAGGGATTGGAAAAGAGCAAGAGAAAGCACTTCCTTCATGGGAGATGGAAGGAACTCCCAAATGTAGAAAAAATGCCTGAGGGCTCAAGTTGAGCGCTGAAAAGTGCATTGGCTGGCCATTGGAGCCTAAGGGCTTAGCATGATTGAGATGCACTAATTTTTATGGTTGACAGCACACAAGAGAGTGATGCAGTCAATATCATATCCAGCTGCCTTTGATTCCCCAGCTTGAAGGACTACATGGCCATTTATAACAGGTCATCTGGGCCCAGAATTCAGGAAGAGCTTGCAGTGAGACCTTGAAGTCGCAGTTTAGCTGCTCTGCTACCACAAATGTAGTGAGGAAGGGTTGATGAGGCAGAGAGCAGTTAAGAGAAGGATGACAAGGTATAGAAGGGAATGAAAGAAATATTGATAGAAATAAACAATCAGGTAACAACAACGGGTTTGTGGGAGGGGGAGGCAAATTTGTATCTAAAATGGACAGCATTCTGATTATATATCTGCAATCAGACATAGTTGAGAGACATTTTGCATTTTTTGTCTGACCTGCTGAAATCAAGCTTTTTTGAGCTGAAAATGTAAACTATCTTTTTTTTTTCTTTATGAGTTTAAGTGTAACCTGTAAAAGGGTTCTCCCTAGTGGGAACCAAGTAGTTTCTGAAATAGTCCTTCTGTAATATAAAAGCACAGGATCTGGCACCACTGATAGCACATAGTTGTTCTCAAATAAGATCCTCAGTAATGTCCTCAAATTCTATAGGTGATAAATACAAGCATTTTGGTACAACCCAGGGAAAAAATGTGTTCTTTAAGCCAAAGTAACTATCATCTTGACAAACTTTTTGCTGGATTACTACTTGAATGAATATTTAATATAAAACATGCAACCTGCTCTAATAAGAACACATTCATAATTTTTAACATACTATTCCTGTCCAAAATTCACTTGGCTTTGCTCCTTGGTAAGGGATACCTTAAGAAGGAAATGTTGGCCTGCAGTTACAGTTGGCTGAAGTGTACAGTACAACATGACCAGCTGTAGAAGCCAGATTTCCTGCAAAAAAGTAAGCCTGCTAAAAATCCTGACATTATTTTGATTTTTTTTAATGGAAAAGTGCAATATATAGTTTATGACTTTTCATACAATTGTTTATTTTTGGAATAAGAGATCTGCCAAACAAAACAGGTAGTTAATACCCAATTCAGAATGGGGTCACTGCTTTTAAATAGGAAAGACATGATTGACTGCATCCTTGGGGATTCTGTGATTAGCCTACACAGAGATGTAGAGTTTTTTTTCCTGCAGGAATGTAGATGAAATGTAGTTTGAATGTTATTAAAAGCCTTGATTACTAAATAAGACAAGTCATGTTATTTAGCTTATCTTCTATATAAATAAATAGCTGACTTCACAGCAGGGACTGAAGACAACACCTCAGGGGCTGGGACTGAAAGGGCTGGGGTCCAATACAGTAGATATTTGGGGTCTAGAGGTGTAGTGTACTTAGGAAGTATGGTGCTCAGTCATCCTTTTATATCTGGAACAAACACAGAAGTTTGAATATGCTATAGCTTTTTCTGATGACAAACTTGAGTTTTTGAGATTGGACAGTAGAGACTCCACTTTTACCTCCAGTAGTCCTATATTTGGATACCACCAAGGGTCTCATGACATAACGGGAAATTGTTTTTCTCTGGGCACCTCAGTAAGCCACTGGAAAAAGTGAGGATAACATTGCTGCTATGTCTCTTAAGGCTCTTTTGAGCCTAAATACACGCCTGTTTGAAGGTGACAATGAGAAGAGGCCATGTAAATGCCTTGATAGCACAGGCCAATATGAAAGCCTGCCTACGCTAGGTATCTCATGAGGTTTTACAAAAAAGGGAGTTAAATATTAATAATACAGACACTGAAGGTAAATGGAGGACCCTATTATACTTTTACTAATATATTATAGAAAATGCCCAGGCTTGGATATTAGAATCTCTTGTCACTCGGGTCATCCATTACCTGCTGTTCATTATGAAAATATGTTAAATAATTTGCCTGATGAAGTAATCTCATTTACTCACTGCTTAGTTAGTGCTCATCACAGGAAGTTCATTATTTTGTTCCTTCTCAAGCAGACTGAGTAAGCAAGATTTGTTATTCCCCACATCTTTTCAAGCTTTGTGTATCTATCCATTACAACATAGTATTTAAAACTATAGGAAAGATGGGCTGAACCAGTTTGGCAAGGGTTAGCTCCCTTAGTGCACAGAAGTACTTGCAAGCCCAGAGACAAATCCAGAAATGAGGTAATAGTAGATTTAAGATGCAGTATGGAAACGTTTTTAAAATATTTTATTTATACATGTTTATTCAGAAAAGAGTAATTAACCAAAATTACAATTGTTAGATTGTTTGCTGCTTCCATGTGTGATTATGCACCAAAGAAAGAAGTGTACACAAAAGAGCATGTAAAGTTATTAATTTATCTATTCATTTTTAACTATGGAGTTGTGAGTGACTTCACAGAGTTGTACTGAGATTTGCTACTAAGTGGGTGCATCTACACTGTGCGCGCCGGGTCTGACCCCGGATCGCTTTCGTCGCTCTGCACGCGGGCCGTGGCCGGCAGCCCGGGCAGGCTGGGTCGGAGAGGGCGGGCGCCGAGTTAGAATTAGGCACAGACACGTAACGGTTGATTTTAAGATTATTTTACTTACACCGAGATGGTCACGGTGCAGGCTGAAAAACTTGCTTGAGTTACAATTGCGGATAGAAAAGAAGAGAGGCGGACTAGAGTTCCTCTGGGAACACTCTTCTAGCCCATCCGGTTGGAGGCTCTAAACCGCGAGCCTGTCGGACCAACCGGAGAAAGTCCGTCCGGTAAAGAGCTCTGAATAGACTCACTCACATGAAGTTTGCTAGGCTCTGTGGATCCGTCTCTTTGACACGCAGGGAATGATACGTCTAGGATCGTACGGCGACGGGGAGAGGCTAGAGGCTGATCAGACCTCTGTTGCCTGCTTAGAATGCGTTGGGTCCGTGAGGATCCGCAGCGCTTAGAGGTCTTCACACAGCGCGAAGTCTCCTTCTCCTGGTGTTCGTGGAGTCCTCCAACTAGGGCAGAAACCACACAAGCCTTTTATATGGCTAGCAGGCCAATCGCTAGCTGCCACGTGTGAATAATTTAACATAAACCAATAATGGGGCTCGAATTAGAATACAAATGGCGGGAACTCTTTGCAACGTGCATCACCGTGCTGCAACTTAGAAATGCACACTGCAAAGAAAGCTACGAATTGGCGGGAACTTCTTTTGCACCCGGGGTTCTCTGTTGCAGCAGAAAACTCCACCATGCAAAGAAGCTGCAATTTGGCGGGAACAATTTAGCGGGGAGCAATTTAGCTGTGCCGAAGCACACAAAACAAAAACTCACAACTTGGGTTGTGACATACACAAGAAGCTTAATGCACATTGGGTAATTCTACTGCATATTAGTGCAGCTGGCAAAAACCATGCTAATGCACAGTAGATTTAGTTCAATGCACATTTAGCATCACACAAAAAGCATTCATCTGTGGTAATGCACAGTAGCGCCAATTATGATGCATTAAGGTTAGTACCTGTTATTACAGGTTGTACCTGCTTTGACCAAAATTGCTGGTGTTGGGAATGTTGGGACTGATTTTTCCTATTTTAGCAACCTCCTTCAGTCGGTGTCTGGGTACTTAGAGCTATTCCCTCATGGGAAGTCCCCCTTGACTATCCTGCCATGTCTTGATTTTAAAATAGAAAGAATGAAGAAAAGGGAGGCTCCTATGTTACTACAGACTGCTATGAGCATGTCCCTTCAGTGGTGTATTCGTGGGGCTCCACCTTCCCTATACCTCATCCACTAACCAACCACGTTCAATGGCTCCAGTTAGTCTAGTTGTGAGCAAATAGTATCTTATGCTTTTCTCATCTATGGGTCACACACAAACCCTCCTTATATTCGGGTTAGAAAAATCTAGTTATATCCATCAAGGATCCTAGAAAGTCCTAATTCACAATACTAACTCAAAGAGAAGTCAGGCATATCAAACTAATCAATTCATAAAAACAATAATTAATTTTAACCTCAACTGAAAATGCAGGGATCAGTTCATTAGTTCCCTGTCAGTTGTAATACTGGCTTCAAAACTCAACCTTCAGGATGGGGTTTCTCCCCCTCTCCCCTGTAGGCATGCTCGTGTCACAACCCAAATTTGTGATTTTTTGTTTGTGTGCGCGCTTCGGCAAGCTAAATTATTTCCCGCCAAATTTGTCGCTTTCTTTGCACGGTGGAGTTCTCTGTTGCTAGAGAACTCTGGTGCAGCGGGGGATTTCCTGCCGGATTACAGCTTCTTTGCAGTGTGCATCTCTTTCTTGCACTGTAGTGATACACGTTGCAAAGAAGTTCCCGCCATTTGTATTACGATCCGCGCCATGTTATTGGCCGATTCCTAATTTAGGCACACGTGGCAGCTAGTGATTGGCTTGCTAGCCGTACAAAAGGCTTGGGTAGTTTCCACCCAAGCCGGAGGAGGGAGGAAGAGAGAGAGATTCTGTGTGAAGATCTCCAAGCACTGTGGACCCTCGCGGACCCGATGCGCCTCCCCTAAGCAGGCAAGAGAGGCAATAGAACTGAGCCTACGGAGCTTTCGCTTCTCGCCTCTCCCCGTCACCGAGCGCAATCCCTGGACGTATCCCTTTCCTGTAATTTTGGACCCCGTGGAGCCTAGCAAACTCTGGGGAAAACTTATCGGACCCATGGAGCCTGAATAACTCCGGGGAGATTTTCGAACCCAACTTAACCGGACCCACAGAGCCTAGCAAACTCCGTGGGAGCAATCGTTTTGTCAGAATCCTCCAACGAGGTTTCAAGCGGGAGCTGTGCCTGGAAACTTGTCCAGCCTACACCGATACCATCTTTGGGTGTAAGTAAACAATCTTTTCAATCAACCATTACGCCTCTGTGACTAATTCTAACTCACATGCGCAAAACCGCTTTGCGGCTCTCTCCCACCCCGCGTGTCCGGGCTGCTGGCCACAGCCCGCGTGCACCGGAGATGGGTCTAGTACGACCCCGGTTCGCCCCTGGCTTGCCCATGGCGGCCAGAATGGGATCGGAATCACCGTCGCGCATGGCGACGAGGGCGGGCTCGGGGCCCGGCCTGCACAGCTCGAACCTGTTTCTTTCACTTTTTTTCCTTTTTCTTTTATCTCCTACATTATCCTACTTGCCAGGTACATGTCCTCCAGGTTCTGGCATGGGTTCTTCCCTGGGTCCCCCTCCAGGGTTTCTGTTTTTGAGCCCCTTGACATGCACTCCCATGCAGGGCCTTCCACTTCCCTGTCCTGCTTCGCAAAATAGCTGGAGACCCCACTGGCTTTCCAATCTGGGGAACAAGCATGACTGCCTACTCGCCTCCCTGTCAGGGTGAGTGATGCAAGTGGGCTGTTCTCTCTTACCCTCCAGACCAGTGTACCTGGTCTTTGTAGTTCTGGTGGTGGGCGTGGGCTTCTGATGTCAGAGCATGCCCATTTCTTAAGCCTCAACATGAAAGTGCTCAAGAACCGCAGTGGTAGCACGGCGTGCCCTCCAGCTCTGCTCCCTCAGGTATGAACCAACCCATTCCTGCCCTTACCAAGCAATGCTGGTGGGTGGGTGGGACTTTGGCCGAACTGCCCGGCCCTTTGTTGTACTGAGGTTTATCTGCCCCCTTGATCACTTGGTGGCAGAGGTACTAACCTTAATGCACCGTAATTACGGCGCATTAATGAACATGCAGACATGCCCAAGCAGTACAAAAAAAATCCTGTTTCACTCTTTAATGATTACATTTGGCCTTTAACTTTGGCACTATAATTTTTCAGAAGACAAATGGGTTTTCCAACCTTTTTCAGAGGAAGTAGTTTAAAATGCTGCTCTTATCTTTAATAATGGAAAATTACAATACTAAAACGACCTCCCTGATGCCTGCCTTTGTTAATTTGGTGGCTTTGTGGTCCATAGTAGTTGTCTGACAATCTGATCCCTTCCCATTACCAGGACTCTTATTTTAATAAGCATCAGCAGGGTGGAGACTTGTTAGGAGAACCTGCCATCCAGCAGCAGGTGCTGCCTGGGAGGAAAGTTTAGTACTGAGTAGTTTACAAAACATAAAGGGGTTACAGATCTGCAGCTTTATCAACATACAGTGTTGATTAATTAATCATTTCTGGATAATGCTCTATGACTAAAAGCCCTGAAGATATGATCTAAAATTCAAATGGAGACATGATGTTTGTGCTTCTGAATTTTTATTTACATGACACATAAGCCACCTGCTTCCCAACACATGGCACACATCTGAACAGACACTGAGCTACACAAGGAAAATTATATTATCGATCATTAAACATGAAAAAGTGTATTAGGTGCTTCAGAAGGGGAAAAATGAAAAAAATCATTCTCAAAAGAATTTAATTTCTAAACCTATCTAATTATAGATGTGATGCAGCAGGGGATGGGAATCAGACACTGTGGAAGGAGAATTACTTCTCTGAGGACTGGAAAAATGAAGAGAAGGAAAAGTTAAAAAAAAAAATTGTTCTTAAAAGTATCCTTTTCTCTGACCTGGAAACGAAAAGGTATCTTAGATAGTTTGAGTTACAAAGTTGAGGGAGAAAGATGGAAAGAAGGAACATGGTGGCTAGTCTGGGCTTGACAATCTGTGCTACAGTTTCTCCAGAATTGTTTGATTAAACAGTTTTTCATTGGAAATGTTCATTTGTTGTAACTGAAACATTTTGTAGACATATACCACTTCTGACTAAAGTGTCATTGAGAAAAGCATGGAGGGGGAAGGGAAGGGGAATGAAGAGAGAGAGATTGAGAGCCAACATCCCTGCCCCAGAAGAAGTAGCGTAGGTAGTCAGGGTATTCACCTGGGATATGAATTAGACCTACTTTCAAGCCTAAGGTCTTCTGCAGATGACATTAGACAAGCATTATTTCATCCCAAAGGAGACTGGAAAAGGTTTTGTAACCCAGAACAATCTTGTAGGATGGTAAAACTTTCTTGTCCGGCTCTGTTCTGTCTTTGCCATATTTTGACCATAGAAAAGCTGCTGCTACTGCTGCTTTTTTTGACAGGGAGCCAAAGACTACAGTAAGAGATCCCTGACCTTCAAAATAACTTGTGATAAATGATTATCATACTGACCTACTTTACCAATGTCTGTTTTTTTCATTTAGATTTCCAACTTCAGTCTGTCCTCATGCTGCCTCAAACCCATGTAGAAACAACTTCTTTTTGTTCACAGTATGGAAATTTACATTTTTGGCATAAAAAGGCACATGTGGCCAAAGATGTCAGAGTATGAACAGAATACAAATAGCCATCCCAAGCTATTACAAGCCAGGAAAAGTTTTTAAGTTACTATGAAAGGAGGCATTGCAGTTGCAGTTATAAAGAGCTACCTTATGATATTTTTGTATCCACTCTTATTTTTATAATTTTATTTATCTAGTGTTTGCTAATGTTGTGAAATACAGTATTATAAGTCTGCAAGTCATGTTGCATAATTTCTCATTAGTAGAATATTTTCTGCATTCACACTTTGATATCTGAGCGTGAACCATAAATAAAGCAACAAATACTGGTATTAAAACCAAGCCAGTCATAATATTTGACCCTTTCAACATGGCTTGTTTTACAACTACTATGTTACTATCTAATTTTATTAGAAAATTCCCCATCACGCCCAGAGAATTCTTTTACCCATTTTGGAAGACTCAGCTGGGAATCTTGGAGTAGTAGATATCCATCCTCTTCCATTTTATAGGCATTTCCTATGTTTCTTCCCATACATTAGAATGTTACATTCAATGTATAAGTCCTGCAACTGAATCATGCATAATGTACGGTTGCAATAGTTAGATTAAAACTAAATAAATATATAGAACAGGCTCTCCCATTAGGCTGAAGGACGCCTCAACTGAAATATAGATGGACATGCTTAAAAACAATTAAAGCTGTCTAGAACTCCTAAATCAATAAAAGGATGTGTAGACCTTAAAAAAAATTCTCAAGCTAACTTTTAAACCTGTTTCTCTTTTACTTATCTTCTAAGACCTTTGTTGTTGGTATTGGGTTTTCCCTGCTGTGGCTGAGGATACACTTGAACAGTATAAAATATAAAACAGTATAAAATATTTTTGTGTGATTGTAGGAGTTAATAAGTTCATATGTACTGAAAAAGATGCTGAATGAAGAATTCAAGCCTTAGTCTATAGAAAGTACATTGGGGTCACTTTAAAATCCTCCAAATTCCATAGGGGTCAAACTTAGTTTCTTTATTCGTTCAGGAAGAATAATTGATTTCAGATAGACTATCCAGGTGTGGTGACCTGAGGAATCTGAACAACTCATGAATTCTGGTTGATATGAAATTATTATGCAGTTATTACTAACATATTTTGAATACCTTTGACAATGTATATTCACCTTACTGACAAGGCTTCCAATATGTAGCCACCATACTAGGGAAAATGGAGACCATTTACCTGTAAAGACTATTAATAGAAATTATAGAAAATTAGAGTTGGAAGGGACTTCAGGGGGTCATCTAGTCCAACCCGTTGGTCAAAGAAGGACCATTCCCAACTAGATCATCCCAGCCAAGGTTTTGTGTAGCAGGGTCTTTAAAATCTCCAGTGATGGAGATTATACAACTTCTCTAGAAAGCCTGTTTCAGTGCTTTACTACCCTCCTAGGAGTAAGCTGTTACCTGTATTATATATATACATAAAATGCTAGGTAGTAGACCTGTGCAAAGCAGCTAGTATTTGCTTCAGATTCAGGTTTGGCCAATTTGGGGGACAGTGATTCAAATCACTGTCCCAAATCGATTCAGACGAATCTGATTCAGAGATTCAGTTGCCACCGAATCGGCCAAATCTCCAAATCAAACAGGGCCCATCCCCCACCCACTCTCTCAGCCCTGTCAATGGCTCTCCTGCCTGGCCCCAGCATCCTGGCTTTAAAAAAAAAATAAATAAATCCCCACACTCACTGGCTGCTGCCAGGCAGGGGGGCAATCTCCACTACACCTCAATACCCTATGTTGTGTGGGGGGCACTGCTACAGAGCCCTCCAACCCCTTCTCACTCTCCCAGCACCCCCCATGGCTGCCACACCCAGCCCTAACGTCTCAGTCCCGCCCCTTTTTTTTAAAGCCCCCCACTCACTGGCTCCTGCCAGGTGGGGGGGGCAATCCCTGCTGCCTCCCACTGCCCCATACTGCGTGGGGGGGCTCTGCCACGAGCCCCCAGAAGCTGCAACAGCTGCTGTAGCAGCCAGTGAGTGTGGGGCTTTTTTTTTTTAAACCGCGAGGACGCTGGTGCCAGGCAGGGCAACCATCGAATAGGGCTGGGAGAGTGGGCAGGGGATGGGGGCTCATGGCAGAACTCCACATGCAGTGGGGAGCAGTGGGGTGCAGCGGGGATTGCCCCCCTGCCTGGCAGGAGCTGGTCAGTGCAGGGCTTTTTTTTTTTTTTTTTTTTTTTTTTTTTTTTTTTTTTAAAGAGCCCAGATGCTGAGGCTGGGTGGGGCAGCCATTGATGGGGCTGAGAGAGTGAGTTGGGGTCAGGGGATTCTCAGGGGGGCTGGGGGAGCAGGCAGGGGATGGGACCTGGAGAAGGTCCCCCCATGGTTCCCTTCCCCCTCTTCCAGCCCCTCTCCCCCACACCTACTGGCACGGAGTCCAGGTCCAGCTCCCTGCGGCAGTGAGCAGGGACTGCCCAAGTCTCAGAATCTCTCCAAAGCTCTCCAAATCTTTTCTGAGTCAATTCAGAGAGCTTCAAATTGATTCGGACCTTTTTATTGGTCTCCCAATTCGATTAGAAGATTCAGCTGTCAAATCAGGCAGAATCTCCTCTGAATCAAATCACCACCTGAAGCTTTGCACAGCCCTATTAGGTAGTAACTACACTGAAGGTCATTAAGATATTGAGTGGCCTAAAGCAGTGTTTCTCAACATTTTCCAGCCCAAAGCACACTTACCTTAATAACATTTTTCTTCAGCATGCCTGTTAAGGCATTCCCCATCCTCATACCTGTTGTAGCTCATTGTAGCTCTTTGCCATGGCAAAATTCTGTGGCACACCTGTTCATTTCTGACAGCACTGGTTGGGAAACACTGGCCTAAAGCACCAGTACTCAACCTTAGAATCGCAGAAAGTTAGGGCTGGATGCGACCTCAGGAGGCCATCCATTCGAACCGCTTTTTCAAGCAGGTCCATCCCCAACTAGATCATCCCAACCAAGGCTTTGTCTAGTCAGGTCTTAAAAACCTCCAAGGATGGAGAGTCTACAACCTCTCTTCGTAGCTTGTACCAGTGCTTTACTACCTTCCTGGTGAGAGAGATTTTCCCAATATCTAGCCTAAACTTCCCTTGTTGCAATTTTAAACCATTGCTTCTTTCTCTTTCATTTGCCACCAGTAAGAACAGTCTAGCTCCATCCTCTCTGGAACCACCCTTCAGATAGTTGAAGGCTGCTATTAAATGCCCTCTCAGACTTCTCTTCTCCAGACTAAATAAGCCTAGTTCCCTCAGCTTGTCCTCATAAGTTATGTGCCCCAGTCCCCTAACCATTTTTCTTGCCCTCTGCTGGACTCTCTCCAATTTCTCCATGTTACTTTCTGTAGTGGGGTGCCTAAAACTGGAAGGGAATAATCACTTCCCTCAGTCTGCTCTTTCTAATTCTTTAATGAATCATGGATATGGTAAGTTGCAGGGATGGATCAAGGATTTGGCAAAGGGGAGATGTTGAAACAGCCATCCTCATTGCAGGGGTGACTGCACCCCTTCTTGCATCCTCCTCCCCTGCAACCCACCAGTGTAGACTAACTGCACTGCAGGAACCTCTGGAGACTTTTTAAAGTTCCCAAAGCTGGTAGGCATGCCCCTCTTTCCTGTCCATGCTCAGAGGTCTGTCCTCTACCCTCTCTCTTTTCCTTCCCTCCTCTTGTCCTCTAGTCACTGCTGCTTTCCCTGCTGTCCTGGTGGCAGAGGACGCTTCAGAGCTGCTCTTGCCTGCTTGAGCCAGGCTGAGCAGGAGCTAGGTTTAGCTGGGAACAGCAGCAGCAGTAACGGGGAGGGTTTTGGTTCCTTCACACTGTCCAGTCTTCCCAGGATTAGGTGTGGAAAACTACTACCACTATGGCTTCCCTAGGGGAGCCCAGTTCCCTGCCCACCCCAGATGGGCTGCATAGGGTAGCTGTGAAAATTCCCCCACCCTTGGAAGGGCAGCAGAGACTAGAGAAGGAGGGGGAGGGGACATACCTCCAAGCACAGAAGGGAAGGGGGGATTCTCTTTCTCTTCCACTCTGGGGCCTTTTTTAAAGTACTCAGAGGCTCCAGGCAGAACAGTACGGTTTGAAAGCAGGGTGTAGCCATGCCACTGCACCCCCACTGGATATGCCCCAGTAAGTTGATTACTGGGACTAGAAAATCAGTTTTTCCTAGTTTGTCCTAGTTTCAAGACATGACTGGATATTGAGCAGCCAAAAGGTACCAAGGACTGACCCAATACACAGGTGACATAAGAGAGTTTTAAAGGACTCTCTTTAGCGAGACGATCCCCATGCAGGGTAAAAGAGGGAAAGGGGCCAGGAGGCTTCCCTGGCTGACCGCAGAAATCCAGGGCAGCCTAAGGGCCAAAAGGGGAGCACATAAAAAGTGGAAACAGGGAGAGATCACCAAAGACAAATATACCTCCTCTGCTCATGCTTGTAGGGAGGCAGTTAGACGGGCCAAAGCTACCATGGAGCTGAGGATGGGATCCCAAGTAAAGGACAACAAGAAATTGTTTTTTAGATATATAGGGAGTAAAAGGAAGACCCAGGGAGGAATAGGACCCCTGCTAAATGGGCAGAAGCAATTGGTGACGGACGGGGGGACAAGGCTGAACTCCTCAATGAGTTCTTTGCCTCAGTGTTCCTAAGTGAGGGGCAGGACAAGGCTCTCACTGGGATTGTAGAGAGGCAGCAGCAAGGCGCCAGACTTCCATGCGTAGACCCTGAGATGGTGCAGAGTCACTTGGAAGAACTGGATGCCTTTAAGTCGGCAGGCCCGGATGAGCTCCATCCGAGGGTGCTGAAGGCACTGGCCGACATCATTGCAGAGCCACTGGCGGGAATATTCGAACGCTCGTGGTGCACGGGCCAAGTCCTGGAGGACTGGAAAAGGGCCAATGTGGTCCCCATTTTCAAGAAGGGGAGGAAGGAGGACCCGGGCAACTATAGGCCAGTCAGTCTCACCTCCATCCTTGGCAAAGTCTTTGAAAAAATTATCAAGGCTCACATATGTGAGAGCCCGGCAGGACAAATTATGCTGAGGGGAAATCAGCACGGGTTCGTGGCAGGCAGATCGTGCCTGACCAATCTAGTCTCTTTTTATGACCAGGTTATGAAACACCTGGACACAGGAGGAGGGGTGGATGTCGTATACTTAGACTTCAGGAAGGCCTTCGATACGGTATCCCACCCCATACTGGTGAACAAGTTAAGAGGCTGTGACTTGAATGACTACACAGTCTGGTGGGTGGCAAATTGCACCCAGAGAGTCGTGGTGGATGGGTCAGCTTTGACCTGGAAGGGTGTGGGCAGTGGGGTCCCGCAGGGCTCGGTCCTTGGACCGATACTCTTTAATGTCTTCATCAGCGACTTGGACGAGGGAGTGAAATGTACTCTGTCCAAATTTGCAGATGACACAAAGCTATGGGGAGATGTGGACACGCCGGAGGGCAGGGAACAGCTGCAAGCAGACCTGGACAGGTTAGACAAGTGGGCAGAAAACAATAGAATGCAGTTCAACAAGGAGAAATGCAAAGTGCTGCACCTAGGGAGGAAAAATGTCCAGCACACCTACAGCCTAGGGAATGACCTGCTGGGTGGCACAGAAGTGGAAAGGGATCTTGGAGTCCTAGTGGACTCCAAGATGAACATGAGTCGGCAGTGTGACGAAGCCATCAGAAAAGCCAATGGCACTTTTTCGTGCATCAGCAGATGCATGACGAATAGGTCCAAGGAGGTGATACTTCCCCTCTATCGGGCGCTGGTCAGACCGCAGTTGGAGTACTGCATGCAATTCTGGGCGCCACAATTCAAGAGGGATGCGGATAACCTGGAGAGGGTCCAGAGAAGGGCCACTCGTATGCGGGCCCATGGAGCTCAGCCCAGTGGCAGGAGGCAGAGCACAGCACTGGCTCTGCCCACCTCCCACCACCGGGCTGTTTTGAAACGAAACAAAACGTTTCAAAACTTTTGAAATGTTTCAAGTGCTCTCGTTTCATTTCCAAGCTGTTTTGATGCTTTTTGTTTCATTTCGATGTTGCTGTTTTGAGCTTGAAATGTGTCAAAACAGCTTCAAAGTGAAACACTTAGCAAAATTTCGCACAGCCCTACTGCCTACCTGCCTGATGATAGTCAGTCCCATGAGGAATGGGAGAAATAATTTGAAGGGAGTCTGTTCAGGGTGTTTGTTTTCAAATGATCTGACCTCTCCTGTTCTTCACCTTGAAAAAAAAGAAACTCTGTGCAAAGCCTAGCTGTATCTTTGTCAACTTGCTTATATTTGCTAATCAACTCCTGAAGAATTAAACTTCTCCTTACTTCTTCTTTAAAACAGGCAGCTGAGGCTTTTAGTGAGATTTTGGGAAAGGGTATATGCGTATTATACAGGGCTGGTGTGGAGTCACTATTGGACCCCAGGGACCAGCAGTTGGACTGTAAGTTCCAGCTCTCGCAAAGGGTGCTGGACAGAGGGGCTGCACCCTGGTAGAGCGCCTCAGTACCCCAAGGGTAGGTTCAGCATCTGGACTCTGATTGGAATCCATAGGCTGTGGGTCAAGCTGCTGGATCACCTGACAGCAATCTGCTGGATGGTCAAATGTAGAAGAATAGCATTTGCTAGAAGTGGGTTTGTCTCTGCAGAGTTGTTTCTAATCATTATTAGGTCATATTTTATGTCCAATTAACTGTCATACCTTAATGATTCTTTTCACTGATCCTCTACGTTCTTTTATTTTTCCTTAATTTCTTCACATTTAATTCTTGACATGAATAGAATTCATAGATTGATCTTTGGAAGTCGCATATAGCAGTAATAATTAATTTAAATATTATCAGTTTCCACATCCACATTTGTTAGTTACAATGTGGAAGTGTCAAACAAGACAGCCTATGGGGCTCCTAGAGAGGCCAGGATTTGGGGGAGGCAGGACATGCAGGGCTAAGGCCTGCCACTGAATTCCCAGCTCTGGAGCCCTGCTGGGAACACTTGTTGGTAGCAAGGAAGCAAATGATGGCTGCATTAACTCCTTTTCCACTGCTTGATCCATGGCCACTGCAGAATCCAGATCAGGCCTGAGAGCACAGGTGAATTTAACCTCCTTACAGCATGAGTTCAACAGTGTAAATATTAAAAAGCAGTCTTTCCACTTTTCATTAAACAGGAGATTACGTTACCACAAGCCCATGCATCCAATACAATGTACTAACTAACAGTTAGCGTATGATGTAACTGCACATTATTACCTACACACTGAACATTTTTTTCCTTTACATTTATTTTTAGACCATAGCAAGCCAAAGGATCAGACATATTTTCATGCTATTTTTTGCTACTGCGGAAAGTATCTTGGAGATGAATTTAGCTTTCATGGCACAAATGCCATTGTAGTGCACAGTCAATAAAATTTTCTCTGTGTATTGATTTCCATCAAGAGCCTATCACCATTTGTAGAAGTCATGATGAAGATGGTGCACATTTCAAGGGAGATATTCACAGACACTCAACACTGACCTAGCTCTATTCCTGTTGGGATCAATGAGAGTTTCACCACTGATTTCTGTGGTGAGCAGTCAAGGCAATATCAAGTGCTTTTGAAAATCCCATTCTGCTGCTTCCATTCACTCCTTTTAACTTGTAAAGAGACATGAATACCCTTACCAAATTTCCCAATTTACTTGGAATCACTGCAGACACCCATGACTCTTAACATAGTGCCAAATCCTAAGGTCCTCATTCAAGTTCTTATGCGCGGAAACTCCCATTGATGTCAATTAGAGTTTCCCATAAATAGGACTGATTGTGTCAGACCCGTTTGTGGAGGTGTTAGGAAGATGCGGGGAGAGAAGGACACAAGTCAAGCAGCCAGAGTAAGAGCCTTTAAGATGTGTTGTGTTGGCTTAAGTGAAGCATTAAGCTTTGTGCTGACTCTCTGCAGTGGGGTGAATTTCGTACCTTACTAATGTGGGCTCTTCAATAGTTTGCTAATTTTTAATAAAAGCTTTTCACTTAATCTTTAATAAATTACCCGAGACTTCTTTCCCCAGTGGAAAATGCTGATATTTATTGTAAAAAATATATATATATATTTTTATAAGTGGACTACATTTATAGTCAGACATGGTTCCTTGGGTGAAGCTGATATCTTTTATTAGACCAACCCAAATAGCTGGAGAATAGCTATTAAGCAAGCTTTTGGGTTCAAAAACCCTTCGTCAGGCTAAGGAAGCTGCAGCAGTCGGTGTGTGCTCTTCCTGGATGGAATGAAAAGTAATTTAATCTTCAGCTCAAGGAAGAGCACGCACCGACTGCTGAAACTTCCTTAGCCTGACGAAGGGTTTTTGAACCCGAAAGCTTGTTTAATAACTATTCTCCAGCTATTTGGGTTGGTCTAATAAAAGATATCAGCTTCACCCAAGGAACCTTGTCTGACTATGTCCTTAGACCAACATGGCTACAACCTACACCCCTGCTACATTTATAGTGGTATTCATGAACAAAAACTGTTATATAAGCATGAATATATGTGTATATTTATTACAGTAATAACCAATTGCAGTTAAGTTTAAAACATGTATTATTGGCTTCAGTGTTTCCATGATAGAGCTCGTGGGCATTGAAGACCATGTTACTTAAGTATGGATTTTCTTTCACTTTTTTATAGTGAAATAGCTGTGTAACTTTTAAAATTGAAATCTACTGAAGACAGTGATGTGGATGAAGGAGGAAAACCACAGCATCTGGATTAACATTCTCTACATCTAAAGGGGCCTGTCCTTAGTTATTTTCAAAACCAGAACACACACATGCAAAAAGAAAGGTATTAATGCTGTGATGCATGAAATACACAAAATGATTTTTGAAGATGCATGGAACTCATAGTAAAGATACTCTGAAACATTCGTAGCAAAATAACTGTAGTTCTAATCCTACTCCACTGAAATCAATGGAGCTAGTCAAATGCTTCATTCAAAACTTGTTTTGTTTTGTGAATTTTTTCAAATGTCTGCTTTTGTTTTGTTTTTTTTAATTTTTAATGAAAAACCAAACACTTCGTCTTTGGCAGCTAAAGATTAAACAATAATTCAGCCAAAAACTAAAAGCATTACATTCTCTTACCCCGCATACAGTCAAATACTGAAACAAATAGGCTACATACAAAAATAGCTCTGGGATTTTCTGTGTTTCAACTAAAATCCAAATATTTTGAAGAAAATTCTCATTAAAAAACCCTTTTCCCCCCTTTTAACTGAAATATTTTATGGACACAGCAAACATTTTCAAACGAGCCCCACTCCAAGCTCTATCAACTGGTGTAGAATAGTGGGACCAGTTCTTTTGGTAGGCATGCCACAAATTAGCCCTGCACCCTCCCTGATTGCCACTCTGATCCCCTTACTCTGCCCAATCTGCTGCTCTTTCTGCTCTCTACTCTGTATTCCCTACCCAATATCCTCCTTTGCTTTCTGCTTCCTGCCTGTTATCCCTGCCTGATCTTCTGGTCTGCTTCCTGCCCTATCAATTGCTGTGCTGCTTGTCCTTCCCTGATCTGCCAGGTGCCACAGGTAGAGGTGGTCTGTGCCACTTGTTGCACCCATGCTGCAGGTTGGCCATCCAAAGGTGTAGAATTAGACTTTGTGTACAAGAACACAATAGCTAAAATGTAGAAACATTTTTCCTGTTTTTCTTAAAGAAATCTGCAGAATATAGAACTACTCAAAGAATACCTAAAAAAGTATGTTGATAATGTTGCATTACATGGGTAGTCTTCCTTTGCAGATATTAGTTAACTTCAGTTCTCCCCCAGCAGCATTCCTTAGACTTCTGGTGAGCAATACAGTGGTTCCTGTGGCTTACACACATGACTGGAATGGCTATATATCTTCATCCATTAATGCTTTTGTCTACTTGTAGGAGTTTCATTTTTCTTTCTCTTCCTTCTGCACGGCTTTGGCTTGACAGGTGTTTCTTTGTTGTAAATTAATCATGTGAACATTAGAAGCATAGAGTTGGAAGGGTCCACAAAGGTCAGCTAGCCCAATCCCCTGAACAGATGCATATTCATAAGCAATCCCAGGAAAATGCATATCTAGTAGAGTGGTACACTCACATCCCACATCTTACATATAAAACCTCCAGTGAAGGTTTTTCACAATTTCCTGTTAAGATGTTTACGAGATTTAATATAAATCTGTTTTGCTGCCATTTAAGCCTATTACTTTGTGTCCTGCCATTTTCTTTGTGGTGGCCTTTTAACTGTTTGAAAAGCTATAATCCCTGCATCCTTTAATCTCCTTTTCTTCAACCTAAACATATGTAGTAGTTCTCTCAACCTTTCCCTGCACTAGAGGTGTGCTCTAGAGATAAAAAGAAGTCCCAAGGTACTGCTGCCTCAACATGGCGTTCCTGCCCCAGTTGTTGCTGCTATAGCAGCAATGTGGTGTCTCTGAGCCCAGCTGCTACTACTATCAAGATGTGGTTTGGTGGGAGTGCCATTCTGGTGCTCCCATCAAGTTTGTGGCTGGGGCTGGAGCCCAGGCACATAGGTGGTGGAAGGTCGGGGCTAACAGGGCTCAGCCCCCCTCCCCCTCCAAAAATAACAAAACAAAACAACACAACACAGGGCAGCAGGTAGGGCTGCAAGGCAGCCCAGCTGCAGGCCCTGGGTTGCTGCAGCAGGGGTGGGGAGGGGCGCACACGCAGCCAGGATTGCAGCCTGGCATGCGGATCACTGGCTGCCCAGCAAGGCAGGCAAGTACCAGTCGATTCTGTGAAGGGGAAGGGGCTGGGAGTGGGAGACAGATTGAGGCTCGTGCTGTGAGGGAGGGATTGGGGCAGAGGCAGGGGAAGGGGCTGGAGTGAATGGGGCTATGGCTGGGCCGGGTGGTGGGACAATCAGAGCCTGAGTGGCTTGTCCAGGGATGCGGGAGCCTCCCACCACTCTGTATACTTCAGCAGAGGCCTGGGGGGCATGTGCCCCCCTGATCTGTGCATGGGGGAGAGGTGGCTGCCACTGTGTGGTGGGCTCTGCACACTGCTGCAGCTACCCTGGGACCAGTGCAGTGCCATGCGCATCCCACCGCCAAGCTGCGCTGCAACCCCTGCCTGCCCAGTGGCAGGATGCACATGGCATCACACAGCTCTCGACGCAGAGGGGTGCAAAGCCCCGCATACAGCAGCAGCCACCTCTGCACTGCACACAGATCAGGGGGCACATGCCCCACTGGCCTCCCTGGGGTGTGCACAGTGGCAGGAGGCTCCCACACCCCTGGACAAGCTGCCCAGACTCTGATTGTCATACCATTCACCCCAGTCCCTGCCTCTACCCTACTCCTTCCGTCACAGCAGGGGCCTCAATCTGCCCTCCCCCCAAGGCCCTTTCCCCTCCCCTGCCCCTTTCCCCACGGGCTTACCTGCTGGGTGGGGGGCACACACATACCCATGTACACAAGGACTCAGCCCCCTCAAAAAAAAATTTCTCCCTCTGCCTAGGGCCAGGCATTGCCTGCCCAATTACACTACTGCTTTATACAACCTTGTATTCCAATCCCTTTACCATCCTTGTCATTTTGTAGCCCTGTGGGGTCAGGCCAACTCTCAGGATCTCAATATTGTGCTGTTAGACAGGAGGGTGTGACAATTGCACATATACAAACACACAAATGAATTAGGTGTATATACACACACACTACCAGCTCAGGCACATGCATACCTATCACCAATTCAAGCACATACACTATACACCCCAGAAGTTAGACACAGATCACTAATTTGTATATCATGCACACAATGACATACACACACACACACACACACACACACATATATATATATATATATATACACACACACACACACACACACACACAAATAAACACACACACTCACCAGTTCACACACATTCAACCCACCTATACATACACACAGGTAAGTTCCTAACTTGGATGGTACAGTGTGTGTGTGTGTGTGTGTTTGGGGTACCTGGGATAGTTGGGGGAAGGTTCCGGTGAGAGAGAGAGAGTTAAAGCATAGGGAGTGAAAGTTGCCAGAACCGGGATTAGAATTGGTGGACTAGAGAGAAGCTGGCTAAGGAACTGAGGCTTGGGTTTACTTAAGGTAGACTGGGGCTGGAAACTGAGGAAGACAGCTGAGATTGGGGGGGGGGGGGGCAGATAAGTGGTGGCAAGGAGGAGACAGCCAGGAAAGAAACTGAGGCAGAAACCTGGTTGCTCAGGGGTAAAGGAAAAGGCAGTGGGGATAAGACAGTAGCAAAGAAACAGGGGGTTTGGAGGCAGAGAGGAGCTCAGGACAGGTGGCACACACACACAGCAGGAGAAGAGACTCAGTGGAAGGGTTGGAGAGTCCAGGTAGGGAAGAGAAGCAAAGTCCAAGTCCTTGGTTGAAAAGGAAGGGGGGGGGGGGGGGCTGATAGCTACCTATCCAGTCTGGAAAGGGGTCCTTATCCAGTAGGTGTTGTCCAGAGGGGTGGGGGTCGCCGGCAGGGCCTCTGGGTGGATAGGTGGTGTGGCATGGTGCTGGTCCAGATGGAGAGGGCATCCCACTGGGTCTGTCTTCACTGTCCCTTTTTATAGGGGCAGACCTTGTGTGACCCTAGTGACAGGAGGCATGCCCAGGCAAGGGTCAGCCCCTGGCATACTGAGCATGTGTGTTCCATGCAGGGATGTGCAGTTTTGGGTGTCTGTAATGGAGGGCTACAATGGTAGAGTTGCTGGTTCTGCAGGGTCTTTTGTCTTTCAAATGCTGGGTTCTTGTCTCTGTTCCTGGGTGAGGTCCATGGTTCCTGGATGAATCAATGCGAGGTGATGGCCTGGTTGTTACAGGCCATTCAGTAGAGGCCTGCTACCATTGTATTTCAATTATTCCCAATCACTCTCATTCATCCGGGGACCAATTTACATGGGAAGGATACGTGAATCATATAGTTGCAACACATGGGATGCCCAGGCAGAGGGCACAAGATGGAAACTTGACATACGAAATGGAAACTTGACATTACTTTGGTTCACTTACAAACACAGGCCTAAACCATACAATATCCGTATGAAACAATAAAAATCAATATGAAAATGATAATAATACAATATAAAACAGTGGATATCTAAAACTAAAAACTTCCTACAAAAATAAAAACATTAAAGCTTATCCTAAGTCTGAGCTCGCTTAGGCTTGTCTATAGGGAATAGAAGGGAGAGAAAGAAAAGCCAGAAATAATTTGGGAAGGGAAGGGAATGCATATCTATCATATATATGTATGTATGTATGTATTAAAAAAGAAAAACTGGGGGTTTTGCTACAATTAATCTCTGGATCCTCTCCATCCTCTCTGCATCCTTGTTAAATGGTGAAGCCTAGAACTGTACACACTACTTTAATGGAAGTGTAACCTGCATTATAACCTGGTATTATCACATCCCATGTCTAACATACAGCACTTCTGTTACTGCAGCTCAAAGCTACGTTTGCTTTTTTTGTGACTGCATCTCATTGCTGAGTGTGCTGATCACATTGAGTTTATGATTACACATGGGTAGATCTAGTGGGGGTGCGGTTGCACCCCTCACCCACTTTGATTCCTGCTCCACCAAACTTTAAAACCAACTGCCTGGGACGGGTAACAGCATTTCTATTCAGGGAGTGCTGAGGGAGTCAATTGATTTCAGAGCTCACTATCATCTACCTGATTCCTGCTGATCTGTCTTCACTTCAGAGGTGTTATTCGAACTAGTTCTTTTTTTCTGCTGTTTTGCTGTCTGTCAGCTTTTCCTGGTAATATCTGTCTTCTATTTTATAACCCTGCACACTATTTTTACCTCTAGATATGTAACCATTTCAGTCATGTGTCTATCTTCCAGTGTGGTAATATTAATTCTCAGGTTAATGAGTTAATAAAATGACTGGCAATGAAGTACTGGAGACATTGTCAAGACGGCTAGATTTTATTTTATGAGTCTCAGTAATAGATGTGCATTTAATAATAATAAATGCAGGACCAATGAAATGACATCTTTTGACTATTTTATCTAGTTTTTTATGTTTTTAGAACTTAACATATAATCTAGCAAATCAGTGCACATTCCAGTAAAGTTATATTTGTTTTTGCTTTGATCTTAAATTGAATAATATAGTGCTAAGCCCCGAGCATATTAGTAAAGCTTGCAGTTTGTCTTTCACTAGAGAAAAATATGTTATGTTATGTGGTGATGCACCATACCATCTGTAAGACCCTTTTCAAAATCGTAGGTCTGCTCAGGATCATACACCTTAGACCCTTAGTTCTTTTTTGGCAGTGCTGCTCCCAAGCTAATTATCCCCAATTCTGTATTCATCAATTGTTTTTTCTTCTCTAGGTATAACACCTTAAACTTGTCTTTGCTGAATTCCAGTTTGTCATCTATAGCCCAATTCTCCAGTTTATCAAAATCCTTTTGAATTTTAAATCCTATTTTCCAAAATCTTTGTAATTCCTCCAAGTTTTTTCTTTCATTTCTGAATAACACAAAAACTGCTAGTAGTTTACCTATAGGCAATTTGCAAAGCAACCTGGATGGATGAGAGTAAAGCTTGAGCAAATGTAAGCCAGAGAGAAGCATTTTGATGCTAGTAAATGAAGAAAAGCAGGAAGTGAACAGTGCAGCTGAAAAATGGGAAGGCATAACCAATCAGTTGTACCCATTGTGTTGAAGCAAGTTTATTTTCATTGGGTGCATCTACATGAGATGTTTACTGTATAGTTGACTAATTAGTTGTATAGATGCTGAGGTGCTTATTGCACATGTGTCCCTATTAGGCTGGAGTATATTAAATTACTCTGCAGCTGGATAGTACTTGTAAATACAAGTACTATCCTGCTGCGGAGTAAAAAAACTCCGCAGTAGCACACATGTAGACACTGGAGGGGCTGGCAGGGGCACATGGGTGGTTGAGTGTGGGGGCTGTCTGCTGGCCTGCCCCACACTGAAACAACCTCGTGCCCCAGCCAGCCCTTCCACAGCACATTGAGCTGGGGAGACCAGCCCCAGCCTGGCAGCCTATCTCCCTGAACCCCTGCTAGCCAGGGCTGATCCGCCCCAGCTCAACATGCTGTGCATCAATAAACTGCTGAGCTTATTGCTGCTGAACTTATTGCTTCCAGGTGCACATTCAAACAGCATGGCGGGGAGCAATTAACTGCAGAGTAATAAACTCCGCAGTTTATTCATGCACCATAATTGCACATGTTGATGCACCCATTGTGTTTTTTTCCCCACTGATCTCCTGCTAATGAGTATGAACAATTATCTTGCTGCTGCAGGGAAGGTGTGGGATAAGAACTGTGAAGGGAGTATGTCTATAATAAGGGGCTGCAATACTGGGAACAGGAAATCCCTTCTTTCACAGTCACATGACCTGAGACATGGTTTTGAAGGCACATACCTCTGTCACGTGATAGACCATTACCCATCAATTTGAGGGGACTACTAATCCAATGCTGTAAATGTATCCCTGATTTACAGAAAAGGTGGGTGTAACAGGAGGGACAGCAGGGTCGCCGTGCTATCCCGTTGCCTCCTCTACTGTGCCAAGCTTCCGACTTGCACCCTCCTATTCTCACCCGCCACGACTTTGATGATCTGTGTTTTTAGAGGGAGGCTACCTCTCTTCCACTTGGCCACAGTGCTCCTGCTCCGGGTGTTCTGTGTATCTAAGCCTTGTGGGCCTTCTCTGTACGCCGCCTTTCTCACTGGGGCCTTCTCTGTAATGCTGCCCCTCTCACTGGGGCTCTCCACACCCACCCTGGGGCTTCTAACTAGTGCCGCCCTTCTCACTGGGGCCTTCTCCAGAGCTGGGGTCTGTACACCCCAAACTCCGTGCCCTTGCTGGGGCTGGGGTCCTCACTCTACCGTGAGTCCCCTATGAGGCCTCCTCCATCCCCTTATAGCGTCACCAAAACCACCGGTGATAAACAAACAGCAACATAAACACAAGCCCCTGGGCTACAAAGCAAACATAAGCCTCCAGCCAAACTGCGCTCAGGCCTACCAGGGTTCTCTGTCACCCTGTGGTGACTAACGCTGCTCTGGCATCCCAGCTCAGCTTCTCTTTCCCCTCTGGCAAGGAGCTCCTTCTGCCTTGGCTGCTGGTATGAAACTACTGCCTAGCCTCCTGCCTGTGGTTTATATAGGAGCCAGGCCCTGCCCCTTCTTGTCAACTGGCTAGGCAGGTGCGGATCATTAGCTTCCTCTAGTTGCCTCAGCAACCAGCACCTGAGGAGTCTTCCTGGCCCTCTCAGTAGCAGGCACCTTAGTGCCCTGCTACACAGGGTAATACAGAAAATATTTGAGAGCCGTTGTTCAAAATGCTAGTAATCATCTCCTACCTCTGCTTTTCAAGGCTAGCAGTTCCTTCTCGACTTTTGTCCTTGTGTGTCTGACACAGAACTAACTCTTTAGCAGTTTAAAATTTGACTGAGTGAAAAAGGGCAGTTCGTTGCAAAGTGTAAGTAAGGTGTGGGATTATTTTGTCAGCTTGCCCTTTTCTCACACTACCAGCACGAGAGAGATTAAATGAAACTGACATGCATTAGCAGGCCAGCCTAATTGAGCATGAAGTGCTAAGCAAAGTTAAAATAATCCAAGCCAGATATGGATTCTAAAGCACTGCCATTAAGAACAGTGATCAATACAAATGATTATGGCATTTAAAAAATAAAATAAAATTGATCGTCCTTGACTGAGGTGGGAGGGAGAACACACACATGCCACCAGAAATGACTATCCAGCTCTATATTAAACTGTGTTGGTGAAATGGTCATTTTGAGTCTTCTTTTGTAGTCTCACCTCCACAGACAAAGTCTCCCATGACTTTGATTCTGTTTGCTAGCCAGGATTTTTAATTAAATGCTCTATAATAGACTTGGAAGTATTAATGATAAATACATTTATGAATCAAATCCTTCCCTTACTAAAGTTAATGGAGACAAGATTTCGTCATTATATATACGTATAGATGCATAATTGTTAAACGTGTATATAACATTTTATACATTGTATAATGTTTTATTTATATATATATTTTATATATATATATATATATATATATATATATATATTATTTACCAGATCAAATCAGCACATTTCACTGTTTAGATCAGGGGTGGGCAAAATGCGGTCCAGGGGCCGGATGCAGCCCACCAGGCCATTCTATCCAGCCCACGGGGCCCCTAAAAAAATTAGAAAATTAATATTTATCTGCCCTGGGCTGCCTGTCATGCGGCCCTTGATGGCTTGCCAAAACTCAGTAAGCAGCCCTCTGCCCAAAATAATTGCCCACCCCTGGTTTAGATACACAAAAATTCCTTTTTTCTAATCCCTGGATTAAAGCAGTTTGCTCACCAAAGAGATTTTCACACTAAATACTATTAAATGAGCTGACAAAATGAAAGGATTTTCTTCATGCTGAAATCAGAAAATGAACTAAACAACTTTTCCCCAGGAGGCCTGTTTCAGAAACAGTTGTGAAAGGAAAAGTGAGGGCAGTCCATGTACCTTGTTTCATGGCCCATTCAGGTATTTTAGTAGGTGAAAATCTTCATATATAAGCAGGTTTCTAGGTGAAGGGAAATGCATCAGATGGCTAAACAAGATCTATTTCAGATATGTCTCTTGTGTCATTGGCAAAACAGCAGAAGATCTGGCTCGTTTAGAAGTAAGGGAAGGAAGTGCTGTGGTTGTTGGTGAGCACAAGAAAGACCATAGATAAGATCCAAATATATATACAAAGGTATAGGAATCAGTTTTTAAGTAAATGAGTGAAGTTGGAAAAAAAAAACAACCTGCACCAAATTTGCCTTCTAAGTGCCAGGCAGACATCACAAATAAATCTGTAAAATAAATAAATAAATAAACAAAGGTCTTAGGTGAAATTTTTAAAGAAATGCAGGCAATTTAGACACTGAATTTCCATACATTTTAGTCACTGCTGTGAAAAAAAATCTATATCATGAGTATCTTACTACAGACAATGTTCCTTTTGTTTTAGATCTGCAGAACTTCTGGCCCCCAGACTAGTTTTTTTCCCGTCTCAGTTACCATCCAGCTTTTTCTTGAACCTTCTGATGGAATAATATTATTTGGAGTAGACTGTGGGCCTACTCAGAGGAGTAAGGCTCAGAATTCACTCTTTTGCTAAGACCTCAAAGCAGAATTTCATTTTACACACTGTGCAAACAAATCCTGCCCTTGTCTATGTGTGCACAGCTATTGTACATTTCAGTAAGAATACTTTGTGCCTAGCCAAAATTTGGTTTGCTAATGTGTGTGGCTAAAGCTCATCAGGGTAGGAAACTTGAGTTCAACATGCCTTCAACAATTGAATCTGTTATTTGAACTTTAATGTTTTGCATTTAGCTGTTGAAGTCAGCCCATATAAGTATCCTTGACAGCATAAATATGAATTTTTTAAATAATTGTTAAGAAACATTTAAAAAATCACTCATTCCCTGTCTCCTGGAACTAAATCCATTGGTCCACAGTACACTAAGAAATAAATAATTCCATTATTTTATTGACATCAGGGCGCTTCCAGATTTTTGTCAAGAGTTTCTAAACTGTTTTTACTACCGATACACATTCCATTTAGTTGGGAATTTGTTCAGTAATAATAGTACTAAATTAGTTGTCCCACTGCACAAACATCTTGGCAAGTAGAAATATTTATCAGTATGTAGCAAGCATACTACATAGTGATACAAGCCTGTTTCCTGGGCTTGGACTTAAGTTCTAGTATTTATGACTATCCAAAACCTTTTTGATATTGTACCATGTACTGTAGAATCAGTGCAGTGAATTCTACATAAAAGACCACGTTTTTTAGGCACCTTTCATCTTAAATGACCATCCCAAAAAATACCCTAATAAACTACGGACTATTCTGTTCCACCTTTATTAAGAAAAACACTTGTGTAAAACAGCCAGGTTTTACTCATTTCCTGAGTGTCAGAGTTCCTCACTAAGATAGCTTTGCAGTCAGTTTTATCAATCAGATGTCTGACGTTGCCCCAAATCCTACTTTTGTGGATCCCGACAAAATTGTGTAAAAACTTAATTTTGCTTAAAATCATAATAATGAAGATAATAAATTGCATCAGTGCCAAAAGCTCCCATGTCATGTTTCAAGCCAAGTGTGAATAAAAATGTGTGGGTGATCATCTTCTAGCAGAAAAGGTTTATAATGAAAACAATGGAAATGTCAACAGAATTTGAGCTCTGCTGTTGCTGCCAGGTGACGTTGTAATTACATACAGACTTTTTGCCAGACAAAGTGAACTAAACTTAGTTGACTTACAGTTGTTGTTGGAAGTATTTTTTTTAACTCTGTTAAATGTGAATCTGTTGGCCCATATGGTGCTCCAGAGGGACCTATCACTCAGTGGAGTTATCAGAAATCTGCTGTTTTTATTATTAGTGATGGTTTTATACCAAGACTCTGATGTTGTATTGGCTTTAATACAACTAGGGCAGATATTTGTATTGTTTGAATGTCTTGTGGAATAACTGCATTCTACATGGATTTTTAAACTAAGGTTCTTTCAAACAGTAGCTTCTCTTTGGACTTTGCTCAACAGTCAATGCTGCAATCCATGGTTTTAAAATTGTTTATAATTTCTTATATCTTGGAAGTGAGTTTGATACACACCTTTCTGTCAAGCCTTAACCTAAATCCCACTGAAGTAAACAGAAAGATTCCTATTGACTTCACTGAACTTTTGATCAAGTTCCAAGTACAATAAAACACCAGAGCTGCTTCTAAGAAATTATACTTTTGATTATTTTGAATTTTCTAGGACAAGACAATAGAAGTAATTATTCTCAGTGTAATAAATAGGATTATACTGTAGCAGAAAACTAGCCATCAATCAGAACTTACTGGAAAATGGAACTCCCATGGTAAATCCTGATATTTTTCCCCATTCTGAATTGGAACAAAAAGTCACAATTTCTATTTTTTAAAATGGTTCTGAAACATGGGAATGTTTCATTTTCATAATGTCTCATTATTTTGTTTCCATAATATCCTAATGTTTTCCTTTGTAAGATAGAAGTATTTTTTAGATAAGGTTGAAATAGTCTAACACAATATAAAATAGTAAATACAAGATATTAAATATAATAGATGCCTTTAATATTATTAAAATTAGTAGTTCACTACAATATAAAAGTTCAAAAAACTGAAACAAAGGGATGAAGTCAAAATGAAACATTTTACCTTATCAAAATGAAATATTTTAACATTATTTAAATGGAAGTGAGAAAGAAGAAAAGAAGCAATTAATTGAAATTAACATGTTCCCATGAAGCCTTTCAATTTAGATAGAATGGAATATCATTGTGGAAAAAAATCGGGCCAGCTGTACTGTTAAACCCTTAATATTTGTAAAAATTTTAACGTAACTAAAAACATTGCTTTTAATCAGATTTCTGGCCACATCCCAAACTAAAGTACATTGACTTTACATAGGCAGATGTTTGCAGTCTTTGGAATATTACAGATTCCACACACCATCTGCCCCCAACCATCCACTCCCCATTTGAAAGCAAACTATTTTACGTTCACATTCTTTGCATAAAAATAGAACAATGGTAAACGTTGCAACAAAACTCTCATAAATTAAAAGTAGTCTTTTCTTTTGTTTTATGACATGCAGACAAATTATAAAGCAGCTGTGACCCACAAGCACATCTTGGGGAACTCACACATAGTCATTTAATCTGTAGCCACTATGTGAAGCAGATGTCAGGGAAGAAGCATGGTTTCCCTTGTAGGCAGTTGGTGTTCTATATAAGGGAACACCCCCTGTGGCACCTTGTGGTTGTGGCTGATAAGGGATGTTGTTCTCACTGTCTTGGCATGATGTACAAAGTAGAGCTCCACCAAGTATAGTCAAAGATGCAGAGACAAAGCCAAGGTAAAGAGCTTGCCCTATCTCATACTTCATTCCATGTGGAAGCATGGGGTTGTAAAAATCTGTGACTACGTCACTGGTTGTCCAAGAAATGGGTACCAAGCATATAAGACCAGCCAGTATAAAAAAGATTCCTCCGCAGACTGCAGTAGAGTTTTTGACAGAGGCCTCTTTGGCACACCGAGTGCACTTCATGCCAATGACAGACACCACAAATCCCAGGGTGGAAAGAACACAAGAAACCACCATCATGGCACGGGCAGCTTGGAGGTCATGAGGTAGTACAAGCTGAGATCGGTGGACCTGGCACTGATAAATGCCAGTGCTATGCCAGACACACTCCATCCAGAGCCCCTTCACATATGCAACCGCTGTTATAATATTGGTGCCCACATGTGCTGTTCTCCACCAGTGAGGCAATATAGTAGCAATTAATGTTCCCATTAGACCAAACAGATTGAGGAAGAAGCCAAGTAATTGAACAGCCATGCTTGCCATGTTAATGTTTGTCCTGATTATTCCCTTTTAATATTGTACCTCCGCTTGAATTCCTTCTGAAAACATAGGCTGTTCTTGAGAGATATGCAGCCGTTTTACTTTGACACCTCCTGGTTCCCTAATAAAAGGTAATTGAGGGAAAAGAAGTTAAATATTATCCAAATGCATTATTGCTCTAACCAGTAAGGTGCATTCCAAGTACCGTTAGTGTAATAATTAGCATAGTTATTGCAGTTAAGGCTATTCTGTGGAAGCAGTGGGAAAGTAAGCTTACCTCCTCACTTACATAAACAGGCTTCTCTAACCCACTGAGAAGAAAACTTAAAACAATTTATGAAATTGAAAAAGTATTTTAAATTTAAATATTCTTCTTCCCAACAGGCTCCTCAGAAAAGCATGATTTCCTTTTTAAAGTAGAAAATTAGGAAGTGTTAACACTTGGAATGAATGAGATTTATAAAGTACGCATGTGAAAGCTACTTTACATGATGAAAACATTCCCAAAAGGTCATTGCAGGACTACAAAAACAATGAGTGTATTTGCTCAAACTAGGGAACAGGGAGAGTGATTTAAAACCTGTGGAAGAGGATAACAAGTATTGGATTAAAGTTACTTTCCCGCACTTGCCAGTACTTCTTGAGGTTGTATTTTAATAAAGCAACTCAAAGGGGAATCATTTTCATTAGCCTCTGTGGAGACACAGTTTATGACTTTAGGTTATGGGGTAGATGATAGCATGTGAAACCAGATGTGCATCCCGAAGCTTCTGAGAAGTGACACCTTCACAGTTTCAGAAGACATAAATTCTAACTTAAGAACCTATACAAGAAATAGAAGCTCTTCCATGTATATTTTAGTAATGCGCACTAGAGGCTGCCTTGCAAGGTTTGCTACAGGTACCATATTATGTGTTTGGACAGAAAATATATTAATACATAAAATGACTTTCATCAAAATCCAACAAGGAAGCCAGAAATAAATTTAATTTCCAATCCTGCTAAGCTTTATTCTTATGCTGAATTTGCACATGAAAGTAAGTATTTGCAGAACTGGACCTTAACAGGTAAAGCATGCATGCAGAGCAAGAATCTAGAATAAAGTGACTAACAAGAGTAGTCAATGAAAGTCTCGACCTTTGGTACAAAGAAATAACGCAGAAGGCCAAAAAGCAGTGCTGATTTACACTTGCAATCTTATTCATTAAGCAGGATTGCTTGGATTGTGAAGCAGTGCTGAATTTTTTTCTTTACACATTCCCATAATATGTGACCAGACAACAAGAACTCAAAGCAATTTACAATCTTCATTCAACATTATGCAGAAAGGAAATTTAAAAAAAGGTGGGGAATTGCTGGGATGGGTAAATAATGGTGGTTACAACAATGAAGATTGTGAAATGAACTCCTAATTACGTGCAAATTTTTTAAGTCTTAAGGTTCAGACAGAAGTGACAATTTTCACTTGATGTGGCCCCTGAAGGCACTCTGCAGCCATGACCAAACACAAGTGTGCAGCTGCAGAATGGTTTAAAAGGGCCCAACCTGCAACAGTCCGAACCTTCATTACATGAGGGCTCAGATAAAGGCATTCCAAAGCAAAGCACCTTCATTAACTTCGGTCTGTGCATGCTGGGAGCAGGGCTGGTTTGACACAGCCCTGCCCTGCGTCTGATGTGGTTTTTAGAATGGGAGGGGGGGGGAAGAGAGCAGGGGGAGTTCGTTCTGGGGATTGCCCAGCTGGCACTGAAAGGTGGGGCAGGTGGATTGGAGCCCCCCTGAGATGAAAGGCTCCAATCTACTCACCCCCCACCCACACTCCAGCCTGGCTAGGGAAACCCCAGAATGGACCTCCCTCCCCTGCCTTCATCCCCTCCCACCCTGAGACACAATGGGAGCTGAGAGAGGAGGGGCAGAGCTAAGGGAAGAGGCTGCAGAGTCTCTCTCCCTTGATCAGCTCCAAATTAGAACCCAATCCCTCACCCTCCCAACATAATAGCTAATGTCTGTTGAGTCAGAAGGATCAATCTAACTCATGGCACTTTCTATGAAGTGGGAGCTGTATTTCTATCTGTGCTTTTAGTGTTTGTATTGATTACATCAATGGAAAGATAGCTGACTAGTTGGGCTGTGCAAAATTTCAACGAGTGTTTTGTTTTGAAGCTGTTTTGATGCATTTTGAGCTTCAAAACATCTTCAAAATGAAATGAGGGCACTCAAAACATTTCAAGTTTCGAAGCAGCCCAGTGGCGGGAGGTGGGGGAGAGCCAGGGCTGTGCTCCGAGTGGTTCTGCCAGCCCCACGGAGCTCAGCCCGGTGGCAGGAGTTGTTGGAAGAGCCAGTGGTGGAGCTGCTCTGAGCACAGCCCTGGCACCAAGTACAGCCCTGGCCAGTTGCTCCCACCCACTCCCACCGCCAGGCTCAGCTTCATGTGGCTGTGAAGCCTCCCACTACTAAGCTGTGCTCGCCAGGGCTGCGCTCCAAGCAGCTCTGCCACTGTCTCTGTCTCTGCCTTCCACTGCCGGGCTGATCTCCATGGGGCTGGCAGAGCTGCTTGGTGTACAGCCTGGTGGCAGGAGGTGGGGAGAGCCAGGGCTGCACTGCAAGTGGCTCTGCTAGCCCCACAGGGCTCAACCTGCCTTCCCAGCACTGCCAGACTCCTCCTGGGGGAGCAGGCCCCCAGATCTGTGCACGGGATGACAGGAGGCTGCTGCTGCTGCCTGGGGCCAGTGGCAGCACCAGTCTTCCTGGTGCTGGGCGCAGGCTGTGCCCAGCGCCAGTCCCAGGTGGCAGCAGCAGCCTCCTGTCATCCTGAGCACAAATCTGGGGGCCTGCACCTCCGGGAGGAGTCCAGCACAGCCCCACAGTCCTCGTAGGGGTGCAGGCCTCCAGATCTGCACACAGGATGACAAGAGGTTGCCACTGCTGGCAAGTGATGAGTTTTGCATTTTGCAGTTTGGGGTGCAGTTTCCCAGAAACCCCTTAACTTATCTCCTTGAAACCTGGCAGGTGTCATACCCTCTGAAGGGGCTACCATCCCTGCAAGTTTCATTTAAATCAGGCAAGAAATGAAAAAGTTATAGGCATTTTCATGATTCTCCTTTATTGCCTATGGGGAAAACGTCAAAACCCATCAAAACAGCAAAACGGTTTTCACAAAATGAAACGAAACAGAACAGTGCTTCAAAATGAAGCAAAATCACAGAATGAAACACTGTCCCTTCGAAATGGCAAAACAGAAGTCGAAATGACACAGTGCTGTTTCATACAGCCCTACTGACTAGTCTAGCCTCGGTAATGGTGGAGTGATGTGGCAACTATGAAGGTCCAAGAAGAATGCAAGAGGCAAGGATTTTTGTGGTTGGTATCTTTTATTAGACCAACTGTATAGTTAGGAGGGACATAGCTGAGTTTTTTAGCTACCATTCCTCAGCTGTCCTCCTCAGCAGACATCTGAAAAAGTATAGTGGTAATAATGTCGCCTTAGTAACTGAATAAATATTCAGAAACCAATAATCAGTTTTGTTTTACTTGGATTTAGGAATAGATGTTGCTGTTTTTTACTCCTCTAATGTTTATATGACCTTCTGACTCTTCTGTGACTGTTTCTTAAATGATGGAAAGCTATCTTAGGTTGTTGCTGAGTAACCTCTGATCTACATGTAGCAATAAAAAAATTGGCATTTGCTTCTAGAAACTCCCCTCCTCATTAGTTCTCTTATCTATTGCTGTATTTTGGGGGGGGGGGGGGGACTGTACCCCAGGTTCCTTCCTTTCTGTCACCATTGCTATAACGTATTTTGATCCTAAAGGATAGAACCTAAAGCAAAGTACATCACGTAGCAAGTCTCAGGAGCAAAACAAAATGAAAATCTACAGTAACACAGAACATTACATTTGTGTTACCCCAGAGTGTTCAGCTCAGAAGAACTCCCAGAACACCCTTTTTATTTGTGTATTTGATCTGGTTTAATTTTGGTTTTGTACTCTGCAATAGATGTGATGAAAATAAAAGAGTTTGCCTCATTTCATTCCAATGTGACTTTTCTCTGTTGCATAACAATATCTAAGCACTTTATATACTAAGGAATTTATCCTCACAACTACTGTTCTTGCCATTTTAGATGAGAAGCTGGGGTGCTGAGAGTCATTCAGAAAGTCCATGGTACTGCTGAAAACAGAGCACTGCCCTCCATTTTCTTAGACTAGGGCCATCATGGCTGGCCATCTTTGCAATCTCAGTTTTATGGATGGGGAAGTCTTTATCTTGACCTATTTGGATTTTCTTAATTTTCTTACCTGTTTCTTTCCTATAGGTAGGGAAATAGAGCAACTGGTTATGATCAATCTCATCAGTCAGTCCACGCTTATATCTATGTATCACATGACGTGAAAGTCCGCTGTAAGTTACTTCTGGATGTCTGCAGAAACGCTTTCAAGGTCAGGCGTTAGGTTCTGAGGTTAATCCCAAAAAGAATGGGGTATAAAAGCTAAATGTGGTTTACACCATTAGTTACAGGAAATGGACTTCCAGTTTAATGAAGGTCAAAATACTCTTCAGCTTGGCGGCAGCTATTTTTAGTTATCATTATGGTGTTATTTTTAAACTTGAGCTATTAAAGGCTTTCTAATTTAGGAAACTGGTGTTAATTAGTCCCACTCGCTCAACCTCATGTTTTCCATATTCCTTTCTTAGTTGGTGCCAGCTGCCATTGGTGCTAAGTAATGCTCCACTACTGTAGAACAACCTTGCAATTGCAGCTTAATAAGGTTAAAATAACTGTAAATTAACATGGTTATCCCAAAGAACTTCAATAGCCTTGTTAAAATACCTTGACTTAGAGCTTTACTCCTGATACCTGCTCCTCTGAACATGACCAACCTGGTGCAAACAGAAGGAGTGGATGAATGAATACTGCAGGAAATGGCTTGCAGCTATAGCCAGGGTAAATCTTAGAGCCCAGACAGAGCCATCTTTTCTACTCTGATCATATTTCTCATCGTTTTTCAAAAACACAAATGAGATATAGACTTAGTAGGCCAGAGACACAACTGAAATCATACAGGCGGCTCATTTTAGTTGGCACTGCTGTTTTGTATTGGTTTACTGGGTGATATGGTTCCAAATCACCAAAAAGGCCCTGCACTCTGGCTCTCAGTGCATTTTAAATCCCTTTATTCATTCCTTTGTGCATCCTTATCTATCTCTGATTTCATTTTGATCCATCAAATTCCTCTGAACAGCACTCTTGCTTAGTCTTCACAGCTCTGCTTCTCTGCAAAACAAAGGATTATAAAGTAACGTGAAAATCTGTGAAAAGCAACTGTGAACAACTTTACATTTTCTTGCTGTGCCAACTCATGCCGGCTTTATTTTATGAGTGAGAAAGGTTGGAAAGCCAAATTTTCCATATAAACTTTTATGTTGTTGAATTCCTGTGTTTGTAAATGAACAGCTATATAAAACCAGCGCTCACTACAGACAGGATAGTTCTTTGGCTTTGCTCTCCTCTGAGCCCTAGCACAGCTATATTAATTTGGACCTGTCTCCAAATTAAGCTCCAAATAAAGTAGAAAACAATGTTACTAGTCTACTTATTGACTGAAGCTGAAACAACAAATGCATGTTTCAGTAATGTCTCTCTCATTGTTCCTCATTTTACTGTTTCTCTACCCATATCAATCGCATCCTAGCCATATCAGTCTCATTATTTTATTTCTGTTCCTTTTACAAGGGCTTTCTACAGACCTATAAAATGCCTGTCCCTTATGCTAACTGTAGTCACAGAGATTTCTGATTCGTCTTCCTTTTTTTCAGCTGCTTATTATCAAATTTTGCCAATGCATTTTAATTCATTTATTCTGTCTTTTCCCTGAAAATCCTTTGCTATCTCCGATTTTATTTTGATCCATCAAATTCCTCTCAATGGCTCTTTAAAACACACACAATCCGAGAGTCTGAGTCCTAACTTGGGGGAGGGCATTTGTTGTTATTTTGCCTGTCCAGTTGAAGGTGTGATGTATGATGCTTGCTGTTCCCATGTTGCAGAGCAAAGTGCGTTTGGTTTTCCCCATGCTTCTGGGCTGTGCTGGTTGTCACATGCAGCCAGGAAGGAATTTTTCGCTTCCTGTTGCTACAGATATCACAAAGGTTTTTTGCCTTCCTTAAAAGAATGGGATGTTGGATGCAGATATGACAGGCTGGCTGGTAGTGACTTAGCCCAGGGGTTTTGAAAGGGCAAAAGATGATTGGAGGGCTTGGGATTCCCTTTTCTCACCAATCTGGTAATGATTTGGCCCAGGAGTTTTGAAGGGGTAAAAGATGATTGGAGGACTTGGGATTCCCTTTCCTCACCAATCAGGCCCCAGAAACTCACCCTCCAGGTCCCCTGATTGGCCCCTTGGGTCACCTGGAAGGGGATAAAAGGGGCAGCATGGCTGACTCAGGAAAGACTAGCGAGGGACCACAAGGAAGCAGCTTCAAAGAGCTGGCAAGACCTGGGCCAGCGGGGTGGGAACGTTTGCCCCAGAAGAGCCTGAAGGAGTGGGACCTGCAGGCAGCAGTTGGACCCTCAGCAGCACAGCATGCAGCCGGCAGGAGAGGCTCCCCACTGGGCTCCAGGATCCCCTAGGAGAGGCTGTGGCCAGCAGGAGAGGCTTCCCCACTCCAGCAGGATCTGAGCAGAGACCTGAGAGGTTCTCAGCTTGGCTTACAGCTCCTCCAATCAGAGGCTAGGCAGCTCAACATGAGGCTGGGGCTCTGGGAAGGTCAAGACCCCTAGCAGAATGGAATAGTGCTACCAGTGGTGGCTGTGTAGCAGTGTTTCTGCCCACCATGTGGGAGATTTGAGTTCAAGTCCTAGCTGGGGTAACTTGGAGTGAGTGAGTTAACAAGAAGCAGATCTGCTTGCAGTGGAAAGGTGTCATAGTGCTTTCTCCCTGTCCAGGTACCTAAGCCCTATATTTCTTGTCATTTGACATTTTATATTTTGTGCCTTTTATATTTCATCAGCCAGTATTGGTTGCTCTGCTGTTTGTGTTTTATATTTTGTTAACCCTGTCTTTTGTCAATGATTGTAAGTGTCTAACCTTTGTTGAATCCTGCCCTGTTGGGGCATTGTAGTGTCCACTATACCCCCTGATTATGCCTGTTATGTTCCCAGTATTGTTCGCTCATTAAAAGGTATATGGTTAAGTCCCCAGACCCATTGGTGGTCTGGCTCTGCTCTTTAGGGGGAGGAGAGTCCCTACACCTCCCACAGTGCTTGTGCATCTGCTTTGATCCCTTCAATTGGAGAGGGGGTACCTCTTGGAGTACCGCCCGGGTTACACAACCAAAGCTGGGGATTTGGATTGGTTGTACCAATGCTTCTGCAGGAACTAAAGCCCAGAAGTACCTGGTTACAGGGTCATGCCCCTCTGCTCAGGGCCAGATCAGTCACTGCATTTGGGATCAGGACAGAATTTTACCCTGTGTTCAGATGGGTATGGACTGGGGGAGGGGTTGCCTTCCTCTGTAGTGAGGGGCAATAGTCTCCTTCCTTGGATCTCTCGTGCACTTTTTAACAATTCTTAAATAGCAGGACACTGACAGTTCTTGTCCCCCAGCTTTACCTGTGGTAGGTTAGGGTGCATTTCACCCAAAGCACCCTAAGAGAAAAAATCTGTTTTTAGACAATATGCCATGTAAGATGTTGGAGACAAATGGGTTAGAGAAGGTTGGTTAGAGTGCTTTCTGCAGCCTATCAGTGCTGCCAGATGTATCCACTGGAAGGGGCCTACCTTGCACCTTGTACAGATATTTGCTCACTTGCAAAGTGCAATTATATAATAGGGGTGACTATAGTTTTAGGAATAGGTTAGACAGGGACTTCAGTAGGATGATCCTGCCTCAAGCCATGGGTTGGATCAGATGACCTCTGGGGGTCCCTTCCATCCGTACTTTTCTATGATTCTTATTCTAATAAATAAATCCAGTGACCATGTTCAAATCTAGCACTTGCAAAAATAAAATGCTGAAAATTCTCATTGGCACAAAGACATAGTGCAAGCAAACAGAGTGCAAGTAGCATGCAGGTCAGTCAAAACCAATCACACTCTACAACAATAACTTGTTTAATTCTGGCTTCTTTGAGCAATGCTGCTCAAATTTTATGGTGGATTTTTTTATTTGTGCAAATCTCATTAGTTTCTAGGATTAAGACCATGACATTATTACTTTTTATTTCTCCCTTCCTTGTATTGAAACGTGAACTCAGGATGTCACAAGTGTACTACCCATTGATCTATACATGATATGTCTACATGCAACAATGCACCACTATGTAAAGAGAGCCCAAACCAGAAGCAGTATAATTGTATTAATGCAGAGCTACACCCACATTTATAAACTCTGCTTCTCAGCAGAGCTAACTTTGTACTGGATCTCTTTATTTTCTTGTGTGTCATTATGAATCAATTCATTGTCCTACTCATTGAAATCCAGCAAAGGCTAAGTATACAATATGTCATCCCCTTTTTCCTTTGTACTGTATATATATATATATATATATATATGCATGGTAAATAATTATTTACGTGATATGTAATGAAGATTGCTTTTTACCGCTTCTGTCACCCCTTTTCTAGTTGTTCAATGGAGATCAAAGATAATGCAAGTCAGGACTGGGATTCTGTACAGTCCTCTGTTATCTTTTTTTGTAGCTTATAGCTCCTGAAGGAAAAGGAATCTTCCTCTGATGCTGTGTTTTGGGCAATCTCTCTATGTATAATTTATGAATTCTAGTTGATTTAATTAAATTTCTGTATCATTTAATGCACCACTGTATGTGGAAACCACTATCTTCAGTCAAACGCTGCATGCTGTTCTTCCAGACCAGAGGAAATGGACGGTCAGTATCCCTTGATGATTTGCACATTCAAAAGAGAGCACCTTTGGACAATGGTGAAAGCTAAGAGAATGAATTTTCTTTCATTTCTCTGTAGGAGACTGCAGTATGAAGTAGTGGCATTTCCTGAAAAGGAAAACAGAGAGATCAGATGTTCACATTGGATCTTAAACTCAAAGCTTGAAAGACTTTAGGGGGAAACTTGGAAGAAGGATTCAGAGGAGAAGAGGCACAAGCTTTCTTAAGAGAAAAAGGATGTCTTTGACAGTGGGACCAGCCAAAATTAAAAGAAGCTGGCTGGAGTACAGCAAGACAGAAAGCAGACTCTTATTACTTGGAACGGAAACATTGCCTGGAGGAGTGCCTTGCCAAGAAGAAGACCAGGAATCCTGCAAAGACACTGATCCAGTTTTACTAAACTACTGGGGAGTCTCTGGGAATCGTAGCCAGTTACAAAGCCTCAGCACTTGGACCATGAAGGGATCAACTCCCAAAAAGGAGTTTTAGACAGACGGTTTGCACTCTGAGAACGTGCCTAGAAACCCAGAGCCAGGGGCAGCACATGCAAGTCTCAAGAAGCTTAAAAGCACGAGGGCTGCAACAGCAGCTCGGTGAGTGCCCAGCCACAGGTGCTGGAGCAGCCGAGTGACAAATGGACTAGAGAAGGGCAGTTACTGCGCCTTCTGCAGCCTGTCAGAGCTGCTGCATTCATTGGCTAGGAGGACCCTACCTTGCACCTTGTACAGATAGTTGCCCAGTTGCAAAGTGCAAACAGGAGGGTGTAAATCTCTACCGTATTGACTTCTTGGTAACATTTCACCTCCACTTTATACTGTGTATATGTGTAAATAGCTGCACAAGTTGTCAAATGGTGAATAATCAGGCCCAAAGTGATGACTCTCGGAGGCCCTAGTTCAGCGAGAGGTAAATGCATGACTAAATCCCACAAAACATCAGTGAGAAACTACTCAGGTACTTGAAGTTAGGCAGATGTGTAAGAACTGGCTGACAGGGTTTTAGAGCCTAAACATACAAAGTTTTTGTTGGCCTCAGGTGTGAGAGACAAAGCTTTTGCACTTTGATCCCCTGTGTTTCAGCATGTCACAATTCCCCTTGATTCTTTTTTACAATATTTTGGGAGAAAAGGGAAAAAATTGGAAAGTTACTTTCTTGTCTGTAAGAACAACTTACTGTGTGTGTATGTGTCTGAGCGGGAAATCGCGGCTTAGGGGGCATAGAGCAAAAACTGAACCTTTAAAAAGAAGAGATCAGGAAATCGGTATGTGTGCGGAAGGTCTGTCTTAGAGCCAGCCTTAGGGAAAATGGCCACTTGGGCCCCCTGGGGCAGGGGCAGTTAGCAAAAGCTGGAGGAGGGAAGGGGAGCCTGGAGAGACTGGCTGCTGCTGCAACTGGACTGAAGGAGGGAGCCATGGCAGGTAGAGCCTAGGGGCTGCAATTTAACCCTTCACAAGCTACTAGTTAAGCAGTCCTGCTCTAGCCCTTATTCTGCCCCAGTATTGTTTCAGACATGTGCAGGAACCTTGTCAAAAATAATGGCCTTTTTTTTGTGAATTTGTTCTTTCGTGCATTGGTTTCGACCTCAAATATTCTTAGCTGTCATTTCTTTTGTTGCAGTAGACTGGTTCTATATTATCTATAAACCACACTCTGCAAGTTTTACACGAAGGGCTCTTTGAAGTGCTGTTGGAGGGGTTTCATGCCCTTGCGCCGCAAAACTATCTGCGTTTAACATTTTTTCCAGAGGCGTGTAATGGGAGACCTAGGCCTCGCACTGGGGGGTTCTGTGCTTTGGCAGTGCTGCTTGTACTGTGGGTCCAAAGCTCTGCAAGTAGACTCTTTTGCAGAGCAGGCCAGAGCCCAAAAAGCAGACTCTTCTGCATAGTGGACAGAAGCCTGAGCATGGACTGTTATTTGCGCTGGAGACAGCAAACCCTGTGAGCAGACTATTATTCTGCATGGCAAGCAAAAACTCTGAGTGAGGACTGTTATTAGTGTTGCGGGCAGCTGCCCCAAGATTGGATTACTAGCATCGGGATAGGAGCCCTGAGAAAGGACTCTCGTTGCAGAGTAAACCAGAGGCCCCAAGAGGCTGCAGCTGAAGTACTCAGCCTTAGTGAGGCGGCAGCTGGAGTACTGTGTCCAGTTTTGGGCCCCCCGCTTCAGGAGGGATGTGAATAAGCTTGAGTCCAGTCGAGAGCCACCCATATGATCAAAGGCCAAGAGAGCAAGCCTTATGAGGAGAGGCTGAAGGACATGGGACTCTTCAGCCTGGAGAAGAGAAGGCTCAGAGGGGACTTGGTGGCTGCCTATAACTATATAAAGGAGGTAGATCAGGACCTGGAAGAACAGTTGTTCACCAGAGCTCCAGAAGGCATAACAAGGTCTAACAACCAGAAACTTCTGGAAGGCCAATTCAGACTCGATATAAAGAAAAACTTTACAGTCCGAGTGTCCAAGGTCTGGTGGTGCAAGCACCTACTCTGGACTCATTCAAAAGGCATTTGGATGTTTATCTTGCTGGGATCATTTGATCCCTGCAGACTTGCTGCCTATGGCAGGGGGCTGGACTCGATGATCTCACTAGGTCTCTTCCAGCCCCTAATGTTTATGAAATCTATTAAATCTATGAGAAGAGCATTGAGTTGTCTTGTGAAGTGGCAAGGTGAGGTGCTATAATCAATGTTCTCTGGCCTGAGCTGAGGACTCATACCAATTACAACCAGCAAAGGTATGGCAAGCAAGACATGAGGCTTCTGGGCAGTCAGAGAGGCGGACAGGTGGTGGTGACCCAAAGGTGGCAGGTTGAGCCCCAGGGGACCAACTGCACAAGTGTCAGCATTCAAATCTTTTCTTTCCTTTGTCTTGCTACAACCGAGTTAAGAGCAATGATTGATAAACCTAGACAGGTACATAGCAAAAAAAATAATAATTGTGTCCTGCATTGCAAATAGAATGGGTCGTTTTGAATATTGCCATATGGAGTCAGTGAAAGGATGCACAAAAGACTACATTTTCAAAACTAGTTGCTTGGCCAATATTTTTCCAAAGTGACTACAGAATTTGAGTGTCTGGATGCTCAATTTGGGACTCCGTAAAGTGTTAGCTTTTTTCTATCTATTATCAACATCTACCCTCTGATACCTTTACGGTTCCAATATTCTTCATTTGGATACCCCAAAATTGAGAAAGTATTCAATGTTTGTAAATCCAGGCCCTAGCTGTCCCCCATGAGATGTATATACAGAAAGTATGATCTTGCACCAAACAGATAATGGCCTCTGTTTTTGCCGCTGCTTGGATGGCAGGTGTACAAATACTGCTTTGCTCAGATAAACTGTAGATGTTGAACACTCAGCTTTTGGGGCACCTATACACATGCCGGATGTCTGCTCTGAAGTATGCTAATTAGCACGCTCCAGCAACCTTCGCATCATGTGTATTCAGCATCTCTGCACTTCAAAATGGCGATGGGAGCACCTTAACTAAAGCTCATCAAACAAGCTTTAGTTAAAGTGCCCCCTGCTGCCATTTTGAAGCATGGGATGCTGAATACACATGATGCTGCAGATGTGTTTAATTAGACCGACGCTCCCCCCCATATAAAGATGCCCTCGGTGACACTGGTTCAGGGGACCAGATTTGAATATCAATGGCATCCATAATGTAGTATAGTAACTTGAGTAAGTAGGATATGAAGTGCAATAGTTATAGCATTTAATTTATGAGTTGTGTTTCTTCTAGCTTATTTTAATACTATACTAATGGCTTTAAAAAACATAATAACTAGATACCAAACAGTGTTTAACTCCCTGAAATTATCTGATTAAGTCTAAAAGGTCTTTGTACATGTGATAATATCAGATCAAGAATGGTATGGCTACATGAACAAGTTCCCACAAGTTAAGGCAGGACATGATCTCACAGCATGTCATCTACTCTTCAATAACTGTCCATATGCAATCTCTTGCCCTTCAGTAAGTCTTTGAGGTACCCCTCAAAGAAAGTAGGCCGAGATACTTTGCATTTACCACAGAGTAAGAATATGCACACATCAGGTAGCCAGTGTGGAGTATGTGTAAGTTCCTACCCTTTCTTACCTCAGAGTAATTTGTTAACATAGCCTAAGTGTCACACTCTGGATATAACCTGGTTTAGATTGGGTAGTTGGAAAAACACGTTAGAGTTATTAGTGCAACTTTAAGTTGGCACTCTTTTGTGTGCATTATTATATAGTCTTTAATTACACGATCACATAATGTTTTTATAGGACCCCTGTCCCATTCAGCGTACAAGATAAATGGTGCTTATGGCATGAAGCAAAGCGGTGTGTAAAAACCCTGACTCATTCATTACAGAAGTTGAAAGCTTGTGATGAATGAGCCAGGGAACTAAAGGAAAAGAAAGACCAGTCTCTTGGTTCAGGTAGTTGAATGCAGCTATGAAGAATTAGATGCTAGCCCTGCGTTTGTCACAGAGTTTCTATGTGATGTTGGAAAAGTCATACAAGCCCAAATGTTCACATGTAGCTAGTAGACTGATCTTCAATGGGCATCTGGGTGCCCAGTTTGACACACCTGGGAAACAATGTGCAGAAATTTGAGGTGGTCACAACGCTGGGTGGATGTAGGACTGATTGAAAACCAGACTGCAGATGGTGAGATGCATCATCACATATAAAACAACACATTTTTTCCAGTTAAAAATAAACTGAAAGCTTTACTGATATGCTAGGGGCCTAGGGCTGTATTATTCAGTTTAAGATTGAAGCAAAAACAAATATAACTTAATTGGAATGAGTTAAAATTAATTTGCAGGGCCATGAAATAGGAGCTTCATTACCAGGAGCAGCTAACAGGCAGCAGAACAAAGAATAGTTTAATTGGTGGAACATCAAGATCATTACAAAGAAACAAGGGTGATAAACCCCTGTGGATTGAAGAGTTTAGAAGGGATCAGGCAGATTATAATGAGGCATGACATCAATTGACTTCCTCAGCACTTCCTGACTAGAAATGCCGCTGTCATTGCCAGGCAGTTGGTTTTCAACTTTGGGTGGAGCAGGAATCAAAGGGGTGTGCAAGTGGACCAGTGCACCCACCTCCACGCCACCTTGGATCCAACTCTGGTCACAAATTTAGCTAAGGTAAATGGGAGCTGTGCTGTGAATGTATATACCATTATAAATTATTATGTACTCTGAAAAGAAACAGGCCCTAGGCTTCACAAAATGGGCACCCAAAATTGGTTGAAATTTTGAAAATGTTGGTCTTAGCTTCTTGTGCCTCAGTTCTTGACTTTAACAGTAACATCCTCTGAACACTGCTTTCTTGGTTTAGCATATTAAACTAATATACCACCCTTACACAGGGCGCACTCTATGATCTCCCTCAAATTCCTGAGTGAAGCTAGTTTGGTCTCTTCTCTGCTGTGACAAGCCATAGTTGGTCTAGGGCTGCCATTGTGCCTGGCTGTTGTGCAGGGAGGTTGAGCATCATCAATAGGGATCCTGGTTTTCTCTGATAAAAAAAATCCCCAGTTTTGGGGTTAAAAAAAGTAACCCAAAATCCACATTTTTCCATGATCAAAATGAAACACCACTCTACACACACACACACACACACACACACACACACACACACACAAAGCAAAAGCTCTATTATCCAGCAGCCATGGGGAATGGGGGGTGCTGGATAACCAAATATGCCAGTTATCTGAGAGGCATCTTTGCCTGGTCAGGCAAAGACATCCTTCCTGCCATGTCCAGTGCATCCACATCTCAGATTAACTGTGCCGCCCCTCCCGTCCCTTCCCTGGTGTCAGTGTGCTGGGGGACAGGAAGGGAGGCTTTGTGCAGGCTGCTTTCTCCCGGGCTGTGGCCCGAAGTGGGATTCAGCAAAACCGGAAGTCCCACTTCCAGTGTCACTTTTGCCGCATCAACTGGCGTCAACCGGCATGCCGGTTAATAGAGCATGCCAGTTAATGAAGTGCCAGATAATGCAGCTTTATATGTATATATGAGTGTGTGTGTATGTATGTATTAGTTATGTTTCATTTTAATAATGGAAAAATGTGGATTCTGGGTTAATTTTTTTAACTCAAAAATTGGGGATTTTTTTTTATCAGACAAAACCAGGATCCTTGAGCATCAGGTCGTTTGAGTGTTAAATCATAGGTTCATAGATTCATAGATGTTAGGGTTGGAAGGGACCTCAATAGATCATCGAGTCCGACCCCTTGCATAGGCAGGAAAAAGTTCTGGGTCTAGATGACCCCAGCTAGATGCTCATCAAACCTCCTCTTGAAGACCCCCAGGGTAGGGGAGAGCACCACCTCCCTTGGGAGCCCGTTCCAGACCTTGGCCACTCGAACTGTGAAGAAGTTCTTCCTAATGTCCAATCTAAATCTGCTCTCTGCTAGCTTGTGGCCATTGTTTCTTGTAACCCTCGGGGGTGCCTTGATGAATAAAACCTCACCAATTCCCTTCTGTGCCCCCGTGATGAACTGATAGGCAGCCACAAGGTCGCCTCTCAACCTTCTCTTGCGGAGGCTGAAAAGGTCCAGTTTCTCTAGTCTCTCCTCGTAGGGCTTGGTCTGCAGGCCCTTAATCATACGAGTGGCCCTTCTCTGGACCCTCTCCAGGTTATCCGCATCCCTCTTGAAGTGCGGCGCCCAGAATTGCACGCAGTACTCCAACTGCGGTCTGACCAGCGCCCGATAGAGGGGAAGTATCACCTCCTTGGATCTGTTCATCGTGCATCTGCTGATGCACGATAAAGTGCCATTGGCTTTTCTGATGGCTTCGTCACACTGCCAACTCATGTTCATCTTGGAGTCCACTAGGACTCCAAGATCCCTTTCCACTTCCGTGCCACCCAACAAGTCATTCCCTAGGCTGTAGGTGTGCTGGACATTTTTCCTCCCTAGGCGCAGCACTTTGCATTTCTCCTTGTTGAACTGCATCCTGTTGTTTTCTGCCCGCTTGTCCAACCTGTCCAGGTCTGCTTGCAGCTGTTCCCTGCCCTCCGGCATGTCCACTTCTCCCCACAGCTTTGTGTCATCTGCAAACTTGGACAGAGTACATTTCACTCCCTCGTCCAAGTCGCTGATGAAGACATTAAAGAGTATTGGTGCAAGGACCGAGCCCTGTGGGACCCCACTGCCCACACCCTTCCAGGTCGAAACCGACCCATCCACCACGACTCTCTGGGTGCGACCCTCCAGCCAATTCACCACCCGCTGGACCGTGTAGTCATCCAAGTCACAGCCTCTTAACTTGTTCACCAGTATGGGGTGGGATACCGTATCGAAGGCCTTCCTGAAGTCTAAGTATACGACATCCACCCCTCCTCCTGTGTCCAGGAGTTTCGTAACCTGGTCATAAAAAGAGACTAGATTAGTCAGGCACGATCCGCCTGCTACGACCCCGTGCTGGTTTCCCCTCAGCATAATTTGTCCTGCCGGGCTCTCGCAAATGTGAGCCTTGATAATTTTTTCAAAGATTTTGCCAAGGATGGAGGTGAGACTGACTGGCCTATAGTTGCCTGGGTCCTCCTTCCTCCCCTTCTTGAAAACGGGGATCACATTGGCCCTTTTCCAGTCCTCCGGGACTTGGCCCGTGCACCATGAGCGTTCAAATATTCCCGCCAGTGGTTCTGCAATGATGTCGGCCAGTGCCTTCAGCACCCTCGGATGGAGCTCATCCGGGCCTGCTGACTTAAAGGCATCCAGTTCTTCCAAGTGACTCTGCACCACCTCAGGGTCTATGCTTGGTAGTCTGGCACCTTGCTGCTGCCTCTCTACAATCCCAGTGAGAGACTTGTCGTGCCCCTCGCTTAGGAACACTGAGGCAAAGAACTGTTTAGGAGTTCAGCCTTGTCCCCCCTGTCCATCACCAATAGTTTCTGCCCATTTAGCAGGGGTCCTATTCCTCCCTGGACCTTCCTTTTACTCCCTATATATCTAAAAAACAATTTCTTGTTGTCCTTTACTTGGGATGCCATCCTCAGCTCCATGGTAGCTTTGGTCCGTCTAACTGCCTCCCTACAAGCACGAGCAGATGAGGTATATTCATTTTTGGTGATCTCTCCCTGTTTCCACTTTTTATGTGCTCCCCTTTTGGCCCTCAGGCTGCCCTGGATTTCTCTGGTCAGCCAAGGAAGTCTCCTGGCCCCTTTCCCTCTTTTTCCTCACATCGGGATCGTCTCGCTTTGTGCCCAAAGGATCATTTCCTTAAGGCACAGCCACCCTTCTTGGGCTTCCATTTCTTCAAATCTCCTACTCTGCAGTGCGTCCTTGACTAATCGCCTGAGTTCATTGAGATCAGCTTTCCTAAAGTCTAGCACTTTCACCCTACCAGTTACCTTACCCATTCGATGTCTTATGTTGAATTCTATTATTAGGTGATCACTGTCTCCCAGGTGACCACCGATCTGTAGGTCCCCTACCATGTCATCCCCCATCGCCAATACCAGATCCAGTATGGCATTCCCCCTAGTGGGACCATGTACCTCCTGTGTCAGGTGGAGGTCCTGTACACAGGTTAGAAACCTGCGTGAACGGTGGGACTTTGCTGTCTGCATCTCCCAGCAGATGTCTGGGTAGTTTAGGTCCCCCATAACTACCGCCTTTTAGCTTTTATGGTCTCTGAGAGCTGCCTCAGGAGCCCCGAATCTAGTTCTTCCCCTTGGTGTGGGGGTCTGTAGCAGACCCCTACCACCAAATCCCTTTCTCCTTGCCCCCCATGTAGCCTAACCCACAATCCTTCTACTTCCTCATCTTTGGATTCCGTCTTGATTAGGGTTGACGTATATTGCTCATTGACATAGAGCGCAACCCCTCCCCCTTTTTCCCCCACCCTGTCCTTTCTGTACAGCCTATACCCCTCAATACGTACCACCCAGTCGTGGGACAAATCCCACCAGGTTTCCGTTAGCCCATAATCCATTGAATGTAATAAAAACTACATAAAAATAAGAAAGAAGCAATGTAAGAAGAGATCATTTTGATATTCCCTGGCCATGGTGAAATAGTCCTTATCACTTAAACTTAGGGCTGCTGTAGATACAAATATGCACCCAAAGAAGGAGAAGCAGGAATTTAAAATGTGCAGTTATTTGGCCCAAGTTTTAGTGTGGACGTGTATTCCAGTAAGATAGTAGCTGAACCCTACAGAAGAATGTTTACATCCAAACTTGCACTGAACTGACTAAATACCTTTCAGAGTGAGTTCATTAAAAGGACTGCAGCACTGGGCTGTGTCTACCATGCCAAGGGGTCATACTGGGGAGCTGCTTATGTTGGGGTGAGGCTAATTGGGTAACTAGCCTGCCTAATGCACTGTGCAGACTATGCTTAAGGGTAACGGACAGACAAGGTTCTTTGGGTAAATCCAATATCTTTTATTAGACCAACTAAAATATTGGAAAAATTCTTCTTTGCAAGCTTTTGGGTACAATTACCCTTTGTCAGTCAGAGGAAGTGCCTGCAGATGGTCTGTGCTCTTCTTGGATGGAGTAGTAAAGCCGCCAGTATGTATGCAAGAAAGCCAGTCAGTTAAAATGTTAAAATGTGTAATGGAAGCATTTTAGCTGGAATGATACAGGCTCCTGAACCTGGTTCTCTCCTGATGTAAATCAATGTAGTTCCACTCAAGGAAATAAAAAGAGTGACATCAGTTTACACCAGCTGAGGGTCTGGCTTCCACGTGCTTGGAGCAGATGGTGAAGTTTTTTCCCCCATTTGCATGTGTGCAGTGGATTGCTGTTGCTTTCAAGCTGTTTCATTCTCAAACACAGACAGTTGTGCTTGAATATCGCCTCACTTTGCAGGAGCATTCCTTCCAGATTATTTTTGAGTGATTTTGTCCAGTTTATTCTTAAATGGCCAAAGCAATGGAGTTCTTTACACTTTCTATAGGAGACATTCTGCAGTCTGATACACTTTTCAGATAAGGAACGCAACCTGTGAGCCAAGCTAAATGGCCAGAATCTTTCTCTTAGCTATATTTCCCCAAATCAACCTAAACAATGTACCTGTTTAATATTTATGCACTTCCATTGCTTGCAGATGACTATCAAGTATGTCTGTCCAGCAGACATTTATCGGAAAACCCCATCATGTTTATTGTTCTTGGTTAGTGTTACCTTTTTGATGCAGACACTTTCAAAAACTTTCCTGTAAGATGCGCTTCATTACTTTGTTAAGCATTTAAATGAAAATTATTGGACAGGCATTGTATGGTGTTACACATCTGTATCCTCTTTGCTGTTCTGTACCTCTCTGGTACCTACCTGATTCCTCCCCTAAAGCCCAATCTTTAATCTGTTAGCATGCCTGCATGAAAGGATATTTGTGCTCAAAGAAACTTTGAGAGACCTGGAGTATAAAACATACAGTTCTACACAACCTGAGGTAAGATATGGACTGTAAAAGAATAAGGAGCATGATAAGGGAATACAAAAGCTATCAACTTTTATATTTACTGTTCTTTTCTTATAGGCCTGATCTGAAGCCTCCTGAAATCAATGGAAAGTCTCCCAGTGACTTCAATGCACGCTGATTTTATCAGTCCTTATGCTGCTCAAGCCATGGGTAACTTTAGATAAAATACCTACGTTCTAAATCTTATCTAAAAAGCTTAGAAGTATTGAATTCGAAGTGTCGTCATTCCTTTGACCTGAGCGTGCATGGTACTTTTCACTAGCGTACACAGGTCTTATTTATTTTGACAGCTATATCTCTGGTTCAGTATTAAATTCTCCCCACATCCTTGACACTTTCATTTATCTTTCAGTATAAAGATAAAATAAATAACATCATCAGCCACAAACTCATTTGTCTTTCCTATAACTCTCCCAGAACACTGTAATTATTTAACTACTTAAAACTTTCACACTCTTACAACTCTCATAAAATAATTATTTAATTCTTGATAGCTTCTCCCCAGCTGTGATGATTTAATCTAGCTTGGGTTTTTCGAAAGTCAGCCAGGAAAATCCCACTGAGCAATACAGCTCATTTATAAGGATCAGCATTTCTACAATACCAAGTCTGCACTGCACTCTACATCTGTCTTATCTAAACACTACCATCACACCGTATTTAGGTTTTCACGGTAAGTGAAACCATGACATGTAGATTTGAGAAAGCTGTACATCTGGCCTGAAAACATCACTCTGTATTTTAAACATTTTGCAGAACAGCTCTATATTATTAATTTAGGTAGAGGCCATTTGTTTTCGAGGTTTAGCTGGCTTGCCACCAAAGGAAGCACTGTGGTTTCTTTACCACAGTTCTTATTTCTCAAAAACTTGAGTGAACATTCACTAACCAAATAAAAATACAAGCTTTCATAAACACCATCCAAGGCTTTTGATAATTTCAGTTTTATCATATAACATGCAAGTCTCTTCTTTGCACAGGGATGAATTTCACCTGTAAATGATAATACAGTTAACCCCCCCCCAAACAAAACAATACTGCAATATTAATATTGCATAATCAAGCCCTTTGAATTCAAAAGCTAGGGAGTTCCAATAATTATGAGGTCTTATATAGATATTAAATATCATCTATGTTTTATATGTTAATGATCAACAAGAATACTTTAAAACATTTAACAACAAAAACAGGAATAGAAAATACTCCTACTACATATGGTTACCATTGCTGAGCTAATGTTGAAGAACCATTCACTTTTTAATTTCCTGACTTTTATGAGTGCTTGATTTTGCAACCTTAACATTATTTCAGAATGAGTATTGGGTGAAATTTTCTAAAGAACGTAGCTGAACTTGGTGCTTTTCAAAATGTTGTCCTTTTGCCTGGTGGCGTTAGCCTGAAAGTCTCAGGCAGGAGCAAAGCCATAAGGCCCCTGTTACAATCAAGTGTGTTTCTATACCCTGGTGCCCTGACTTTTCTGTTGTCACAGGGCATTCATTCTAAGGTGCAGGTGTACATCTGTTATGCATTATGGCCCTGATCCAGGAAAGCACTTGACATCAATGGGACACCTCATGTGCTTAAAGCGAAGCACTTGCTTAAGTGCTTTCCTGGATTGGGGAATATCTTTAGAGATATTTAATCTTAAAAGGAAATAGGATTTATTCTCCCATCGATGCATATGGGATTTAAACAGGTGATTAATTAAAACTAATAGCTGTTAGTGTGCAAATCCCCTGCCCACGAATGGGAAATGAGACCTCTTTGTCTACAAGGAGTTATAAAGTGGCATGAGAAGAGTGAGAAGCTGTGTCCTGTCAAGGAAGAATACAGATCACTCTAAGTTGTTTGTAGCAAGCCTGGTGCGTGACTCTTGTTACTGGGTCCATAACTAGCTATTTTGCAGGAGTTGAGCAGACAATGACTAGGTTATTAGCTAACCTTCTTAGGTCAAATTATCCCTGTGTGGAGGGGTAATGCAAGTCCTATACAACAGTTAAGTTGCATAAACAGCAGTTAGTGATGCCAAAGCTTTATGGTAGCTCTCTGAATTGAACTTGGTTTGAAGTGAACCTGAAATCTGAAATTGAGTGTATGAGCCATTTAGTGCCCTCAGTTCGTGCTTGTAGATATGATGAGTGCCAGTAAGGAGTGACCTTTCATAAAGTTCATTGTAGTCACCTTTTCACAGAGCCAATCTTCCCATTCCCTTCAGAATCATGACAGTCATGGCAAGAAGCTATAGAGTACTTTATGCCTGCATATTCAAAACTGGGTTTGATTGTTAAAGTTAAATGATATGCGACTCCTCTCTCAAGGAAAATGTGTTAACTGCAGTATATCACCTATATGAACATAACTGAGACACTTGCTATGGAAAGCTAATAATACTTTAAGGGCTTTTGCATTAAATAAAAGGAAAGCATTTGTGCTATAAAGAGCACAAGCCCTTGTAAAAGCAAAGGTCTTCCAAAGGGCTTAGTATAGTACGTGAGAAAATTATTCACACTGTTACTAGCTCAGCCTTCAAAATATATATACAATGACAGGGGTATTTATTTAATTTGGAAAGTATTGGGTGACACAGGTTCGTTTCCTTTGAATATGTCTCTCCCCAAACCATATGCCAATGTCTTTTCCTGAGCTGATGAATATATCCAGTTTAGGTGCTGAAAGGAACAGGAGACACTTTTACCGTTCTCCACAGAATGGGAAATATGGTTTCATACGTTTATTTTTTATTCATTTAAGTGCAGTCCGGTTGACTGCCGCAGATGCCTTTGTAAATATCTGCAAAGGAGGAACCTTTCGGGAACTACAGGCTACTGATATACTGTGCCCAGCAGCCAGAGCCAATAGCAATATACCCAGTGTTCTGTATCCCTGTTTTCATTTCTTTCTTGTTCCAATGAAGCAGTAGATTTTTTTTCAAGTAGGGAGGTAAGAAGTGCCAATACTCAGTTTGAGTGCATTACAGCTTTACAGAGAGTGTATGCCCTGCCTGAAGCTGTTTGACACCTAAAAGGAAACACACATTACTTATTTTTTTTACCCTCTGGCATCATGACCCCCTTCCTCCTTTCCCCAAAGAGTCCCTCTCTCTCTCGCCGTGCTTGGTGAAGCAGCGGTGCAAATTCGTAAGTGACTTTCTGTTTGTTCTCGGTGAAAGAACAATCCAAACAAACTGCCTGCTGTGGAAAACTTTTCATGTCCTAGTTGCTGTTGGCCTGACTAATGAGAAGCCTGAGGCATTGGCAGCTCCTTAAAGCAGGAACAGTAAAAGCACTTGATGCCCATAAGATGGAATATGAAGGTCAGCTGGAATGAGGAATATTTTGTTTCATTTTGCCAACTGGGAAATTTTAATATTTTTAATTTCTTCCTTTATTTTTTAACGATGTGTTTAAAAATAACAAATCAAGACGCTGTTTCTTAGCAGTATGCTCAAGGAGGGAATGTATTTTCTTGTGATAAAAGCAAGCAGGGAATTACCGGTATTTAGCTCTCACAGCAGTGATCTTCCTTACCACTGGCTATTGAGTGACTCACTTGGACTTGGCCATTGTTACATTTGGTTCCTCGGTATTAATACTAAGTTGGCAGTCAGCTTTTTTATACTGAAATCAGATCTTTCAAGTACTTTCCTGCTGCTCATTACATGGGTGGAAAAAGCCACATGTTGGTCTTACCCCAGTTTTGCTGAACGGGGCTAAAGCCGGGATTGCCACAGCAATTATAAGCCACTGGTGCTTCCCTGATGCAGTGGTTCACAACTGATGAAAGCTCCAGACCTACTGGCTCCAAGGAGTTACTTTTACTGTATCAACTTTTCACGTATAATAAAAAAGTAGAGCAACATGAGAAACTGAACGTATCTGTGCACCCACAGGTTTCAGAGAGCGAAAGACTTCTAAACCAAGTGATGTGATTAGGAGAAATAAGGAAATGAAATCACTTAATGGGAATGTGTAGCACATAGAAGGAATCAATAAATGGTTCCCAGGAGTTATCAAGGGCTATTTAATGTTTTTGGATCTAAACTGTCTAATCCCCTACTCTTTCAGTTTTATTTGTCCTCTATTCTATCACACTGCTGGAATATCACACATCCTGTGAAGATCACAACAGCTGCGCAGTCCCAGGATTCAAGGTACAGTAAAAGGATCAAGTTTTCTGTATGTTATGTATCAGATTCTCCATGAGAATTCTCCTGCTCTCCAGGACTAGCTTACATCCTTATTAAGGACATGGATAGCAGTCTGTTTTCACAAAGTCGAAAATTATCTTCCTTTTTCTGGGGATTAATCTGAGCAATGGAATACTCATCCTATGGAAATGGTCAGTAGGAGTTGTTCCTCTGGATGTTGATTGATAAAACAGGGCAGTGCATCTTGAGGCATGACTGGTGAATCGTTTAAAAAAGAAAGTTACGGTAAAAGATTGGGACACAGTAAAAGATGACAGACCTAATCCTGCTCTCAGTTACCTCTGCTCTAACTGTACTGTAACTGATGGCAAAAATTATCCCTAGATGTTTTACTACTTGCTGCTTGCAGATTTTTTTTAACAGACAAATTGGACAAACAACTGATGTTGAAACTCTTAACCCTTTTAGCATCTGAAGTCAGTGAGATCTTTTCCCCTCAGCTGGATCAGGCCTTTCATTTTGAACAAGGCAGAATATTATTCACTCATCACCATTCATATTGGTAGCCCATTAAAAGATATACTAGCTAAGGCTGAATTTTGTTGTTCTCAACTGGTGAAAAGCACAAGCTCTTGTTTTAATAAGAATGACTAAATTTGGTCCAAAGTTTAATTGTAATTTAAGTACATTTTAAAGAACAAGATTTTTTGCTCTTTCTCCAACAATTTCTTCCCCTTGACACTTTGGTATTTTCCTACAATAGCAGACTGAGGCACGAGAGTGTAATCACTATAGTTATTTATCATAATGCAGCTAAACCCCAACATCATTTTATGGGCAAAAGCCCTGCTCAGTTTCACAAAGGTTTTATCAGACTAAAGCTGGAGGAAAAACTGAGAAAGGTCTTCAGGACCTGCAGTCAGAACACTTGGTGGAGGCGGCGATCTTTTATTAGACCAACTAGGTAGTTGTCAAAAAAATAATTTATTTGCAAGCTTTTGGGCTCATGGACCTTTCCTTTGCAAAGGAGAATACAAAGATTGTAAAATTTCTCCAAGGTAAAAAATGAAACTTCATATTGCACAGAAGATTTGAAGGATGTTATAAGTTCCCCTGGGTGGAAAGGTTCATTTTATGCAAATTAGGCTCAAATAAAAGTTGGAGCAGTCTGTTTATCTCAAAGATGGCAAGCAGGATATTCAGGACCTGCCACATTCTTACTGTCATTACGTGGATAAATTATCGCACAGACAAAGGTTTGCCAGACACTAAACAAAACTGCTTTGGTCCAGTTTGTATCAGTCTAAATCTTGATTTTAGAGCAATAATCCTTTGTTTAGTCTTTCCAATGCAGGACTGATATTTTTTGAGATGTGACCAAACCCTAGATCAGAATACATCATGTCTTTGGGGAAGTTTAGATCTAGGTTTGGTTCCAGATTCATATTTTGCAACTCGGGCCTATGCCTGCATGCATTACAGCCTCTTTGCAATAATTAATATAATTATTGGACTATAGAACATTTCCCTACAAACCATGTCCTGATGAATATAGTTGTGGCTACTATGGCAATTCAAAGCCAACCAGTGCAGACATGAATGAGTTTTGACACACAGTTGGATTAGGGAAGATCTCCTGAGGTCCCTTCCAACCCTAATTTTCTATGATTTTTCTATGATAGGGTGCTAATACATGTGTTTAGTGAATTTGGATAAGATCACTTTCTACTTTTCCTCCATGCATCCTGCATTTTTCATCATATGAAATCTGATGGGCATGAGACCCTTATCAAATGGAAGTGAATGATTTTACATCAGCTGAAGATCTGGCCCAATAATTTCATAAACAAATTTTCATGAAATAAATGTATATTTCATTTTCAATTGCTTTTTTATTAGATATAAAAAAAAAACACATAGCAAGGAACTACTGGTGGTTAATCCTACAGTAAGAAGTAAGTGAAGCCAAAATATGCCACTTCTTTGCAGAATAAAAATTACTCCCTGATATTAGTCACCTAGTCACTTGCCTACCCACCAGTGTCTGTGGGTCTTCAAATGCACTTTTAGCGCTTGGTAATTTTTGCATGAACCAGATATCTTAAGCCCAAATTCTGCCACTCTTGCTCATGTTGGGTGCATCCCCACAAGTGCACATGTGCGGTTTGTAGCACCTCAGAGACGTTTGAGGTGCTGCAAACTGCACATGGTGCATGTGCACCTATGCACTGCTCTGCTAATTTGCACCAGGAGATCCTGGTGTCCAGAAAAAATGCCACTAAAAAAAGAAGCACAGCACATGTTGCAGCAGTGTGCACCGCCAGAAATTGGAACCTGGCCAGCCAGAGCCATGCTCTAGCTTCTGGTCAGGCTCCAAGTGGCCAGCTTGGCACTGCTGCTGCCTCAGGAGGTCCCCAGGACCCCAGGTAAGGTTGCTGGGTCCAGCACAGGTGCTGGCCCCAGACTACCTTACCCTACCTGGGTCCCTTTGCCACATGCCAGAGTGCCAATGCAGGGGCATGCCCAGGGACAAATAGGACCTATTTGTCCCATGGGAAACATGTCCCCCTGCACATGCACACTCCTGTTGAGTAGTACTTTATTCCATAATAACATCACTTACCATAGTGTGGCTATTGGGCGTGTCTACTTGACATCGCTGTAGTGATGAGCTACAGTGGGCATGAACTGTGATGCCGTTGCTACTGCACAGTAGCTCATTGCTTGCACAGTAGGGTTGGAAACAGCCCATGTAGTGCTGGGACTGCGCAGTACCAGCAGTTACTGCACAGTTGGGTGCACGTGTAGATGCACCTACTGTGAAGTAAAGAACATCCTACAGTGACAGATTCTGATCCTAAATTTGCTGGCCTCTGAATCAATTTCAGATAGTTGACACAATGGCTTTATGTGTTGCTTTAAAACATTGCATGGCTGAATTTATTGCCAGACTTTGTTTTTGAAAAGTCTTGTGTTATTTCTATTAGATTATATTTGCAAAGAAAAAAAAAGGAGAAAAGAAAAAAACTACACATTCTTAGACATTATATTGCAACTTCTGAAACAAAAAGTAAATTACAAATTCAGGCTTCTGGAATTATGGTACTTCCACTGAGAAAAGAAACCTGAAATCTGACCAGCCACATCTGTATATGTTGCCATTCAATTATTACTGTTTTTATTACACTGCATATTATTTTGTCTTACACCCATTGGTCCAAGGGGAGGAGTAACTTACTGGCAATTAGTGGCACTGGAAAAAAGTTAAACCAATAAAATGAAAAATGATCCTCAAATAATTACAGCTGAATGGCTTATTTCCGAATACACCTTGAAGGCAATCTGTATTCCAAGCTCCTGTTATTCTATTACACTATTTCTGCAAAGATAAATAAAAGGTTGGAGAGTAAAGTTAACCCCAGAGAGAGACTCTTAGTGCCTGGATGTTCCTTTTGGAAAAAAACATGCTGAGAGAAAACCCAAAATGGAAATAGTTTGAGTAGCTTTTCACTTCCAGAGAAGTCCTCCTCACATGGGAGGCAGTAGAGGAAGGCACTTCTGTGAGAGATGGAAACAGCACAGTTATTGCTCCTAGCTGTCATTGTTATGTATGTTGCAAGCCTGTAAGAGTCATATTGAGATACAGTATCAGATTCTCAACCAGTGCAAATCAGCAACTAAAAATCTTATCTAACCAAAACTGAATCTGAATGTGGGCCTGAAAAGTTGAACAAAATGTAAACAAGGGCTCAGTTTTGCAAAGTACTAGGTACCTCTTGTGAGTTGCTGCCTGCCAAATAATGTCAATGAAAGCTGAGAGCATTTTGCACCTTGCAAGATACAAATCCCAAGGGAGAAACACAAACTTATGAACTCTCCCTTCTTTTCCCCTCACAATCGATAACAAATAATGAAAAATATGCCAAAAGTAAACAGACCAGCAAGATCTGATTGGCTGAATCTCAGCTTTGCCTTTCTAGACTGGCTTACCACAATGCCTATGCTGCAGTGTAACAAACCAGAATGCCATTTGTAAAGCCGTATGTTTCTATCAGCTGTGAGAGAGAGAGCTCTCAACTTCTACTAACACATTTTTCATACTTTTCTTTGCCTCTTCCTGTTAAGAATTCTGAGAGCGAGCTCTGTCAAAGCACAGGACTTAAGTCAACATTTTGATTTTGAAATGCAGAGCATAATCGCTCTATGAGTGGCATGGCAATTTGTAGCTCACTTCCAAGTCCTGAGACAAGTGGCAATAGGTCAGTAAAAGCTTTTACCACTGTTTGTTATGGAAAATAAACTCTTTAATCTTACTTCTTTTAAATGATATTGTCAGGTGAGCAGGAATAGGTTTTGATGTCTGGTGTACAGAAAGAGCACAATAATGAGATACTATCTGACATGTCTGTGTTTTATTCCCCAGGGCTGAAAAATGATAGTCTCTACATCAGGCTGGGCATACCTGATGATCAGACAAAATTCTGAGTAAAGGTATGTTTCTTCAGTATGTAAATGAAATTGATGCAAATGAATAGTAGGAGAGATGTTGTAAGTTTTATCTCAGACAGGAGAACATGGATAGTAATATTAATAATATTTATTTCCTATATATAGGAGACCCTCGCCATTCACCAATTTGCAATTCACGGTTTCAAATATTCACGGTGCACCGTGCCAACCCACACTCTCTTCCCATGCAGTGTGATGACACTGTTACTGCACTCTGATGATACTTTTACATTCAGTACATTGCAGTATTTCAGCATTAATCCACAACCTACACCCCTGTACCCTTAATCATGGCACCTAAAAGAAAAGTGAATGATAGTGCAGCGAGTGCAGTGAGGATCCAGCCTGTTTATCCTAGCTTATTATCAGTACAGCACAGTATTTGTGGATTTCCCCATTTGTGGGGATCTCTAGAATGTATCCCCCATGAATGGTGAGGGTCTCCTGTACTGGGGGTGTGGGCCAGATGAATTGTGCATGACTGATTCGAAGGCTGAATCTGGACCACAGATTGTCCTTTCCTCCTACCTCATGTACTAAATCCAGGGCACGTGATACTGCTGCCAGAACCTATGCTGCACATGGCCAGTCTGAGATCCATGACACACACAGCACCCACCCTGGCCAGTCCAGGATCCACACCATAAGCAGCACCCCCCACCTAAGCTAGTCCAAGTCTGCACCTCACATGGTAGCCTCTCCTGTGTGCCACCCTGAATGCCTCCCGCTGCCCCCACCCCCCAGACCTGGGGTTGTAGTGTGGATCCCAGACCAGCCAGAGCAGGCATCAAGTGCAGCATGTGTCCTAGACCCTGCACACAGGGCCAGCGTGGCACATGCTTTGTGGTGTGTGGGTCATCTCTTACCCAGGGGTAGCACTGGGGGCCACATGAAAGGGCTTTATGGGCTGGATCTGGCCTGTGGGCCATATCTTTGTCACCCCTGCTATACCCAGTATATATATTCAATACACCGATAGCTCCCAAAGCAATTTACAAAGAAAGTCATGATTCATGTGACCATACTCTGGAATAGACTCCCAGCAGGGATGGTACAGGCACCTACCCTGGAGATCTTCAGAAGGAGACTGGATGAACACCTTGATGGGGTTATTTGACCCCAGCAGTCTTTCCTGCTTGGAGCAGGGAAGCTGGACCTGATGATCTCATGAGGTCCCTTCCAGCCCTAAACTTCTGTGAATCTGTGTAAAGTAAAGGGTATTATTCCCAATTTACAAATAAAGCAATTGACACACAGAAGAGTAAAGACAGTTTGTTCAGTCTCACACCAGGTTGGTAGTACAATTTTAATAGGATCCCTGATTTCTCCAACCAGACCACGCTGTCAGGGGCTCATTCTCATAGCTTGATCTCAGATCTACTAAGAGATAATGAAAATCTCAGAAAAGAGGGCAGAGTGCGGCTAGCCAATCAGGTCAGGCCCAATGAAGTGGTCTCAAATATAGACAGATTTCTGCTAAAGCAAACAGGCAATCCAATATTTTAAAGAAAGTCTTTGTAATACGATAGTAGCTGCCTATTGAAATGTGCTAGCTGGGAAGCTTACAAAAAGGGAACTATGGGAATTGACCATGAGGGTAAGTGTTGCTATTGCAAGATAATTTCAAGATAAATAAGAGTGCATACCACTTTTGCAAACTGGGCAGACAGAGGAAAAAACATGTAGAAATCAATGACAAAAAACACCTTTATATCACATCCAGTACTTGGGCTTTCTATCCAGAGGTCAGAGTCAAAATAGCTAAGCTAATAGTAACATTAACACTTTCAAATCATACCTTCTCAACCCTACTTGGGAACATGAAAGCATAATAATGAGCCTATCCTCCAGTGTCAGTTCCATTTCACCTGGGTTGTGAACAAAGCAGATCTTTTGCATGTAGACAGCAATACCATCCAAACATCTCTCCCTAGCAGAGAATGAGCTTGCTTAGACCACCAAGCAAGATGCCAGTAGTTGTGTATCAACTTTCTGATAAAGGTCCATCCCATGTTTAGAATGATCTGACCGAGAAGCCTGACAAAACACTTCGAACGATATCAGTAACAGAAGGGAAAGTAGCAGAGGACAAATTTCAAGTCCCTTAATAATGCCTCTCAATCATCTAATTACTTTATTCCTGAACACCCAGAATCATGAAAGGATGGTTTCAGAGACATCAGCAGTCTTGATACAAGTAACCATCTGGGACCAAATCTATGAAAAGCTGCTTAAGTGTGCAGTATTACCAAGAATCTGACAGGAGCTCATTCCTGACCTGGCAAGGCCTCAGCAACCAAAAGAAGAACAAATGTGAACATATCCAGGATATTATTAATGTTCAAGTGAACCTAACTCTGAAAAGGAAATGCCTTCCTTCAGCAAGGAGAAATTTGAAACAGGGTGATTACAATGAATCCATACCAAAAGATAACTATACATGCTTGCTTGCTCAAATTGGCAGGCACCCTTTGCTAAGTGAGATTTTAATAATGCCTCTTAATAATGACACCACAACTGCATTACTCCAGGTTGGTCCAGGGTTGAAAGCAAAAGGGATGCACATGAGGAAACCCATAAAACTGCAACTATCCTCAGCAGAAAGTACATTAGACCCTACCAGGAGGACAGTCTACCAGGAGTCCAAGGTTGTCACTATAAAAAGAGATGGTAGTCCTGGTACTTGAAACAATCAGTCTTTTATATGAAAAAGGCAGCAAGCTCAACACAGTACTCAGCTAAAATAGCTACTGGCCAGTTAACTTCCTCCATATGAGGGTTTTCATTCAGAGAATCCTGATGAGCTTAGCCCTACTGACCTTTCTGCTTGGCAAGCCAATAGAGGAGATAGTGAAACCTTGTGCCATTGGTATCCCAGAATACCATCATCAGTATTACAGTAGCATTCTTCTCTGCGTCTTTTCCAGCCACCAATAACAAGCCCCGAAGAAAGTTAAAAAGCAGGTAAAAAGCAGAATGGGGATAGTAAATATAAGGAAGGAGATGTGACTGCCTGTAGCAGGAGGAGAGAAACAAGCTGAGAAAGGGACAAGAGCTACAATCACACCTCTGTTGAAAGGATCTGCAGGATCCTGTAGCCAAGGTAGGATGTAGTCTTGGGGTCCTAATTTTGCTCTTGCTGCTTCTGGAAACCAAAACAGCAACAGTGACTAGGAACGCCTTATTTCATCTGCAGCTAGCCAGGAAATTGTGCCCTTTCCATTTGGATGTGGAACTTGGCTCAGTGACTCCACGCTTTCATCACCTCTAGGCTGGACCATTTTGCAATACACTCTTGCTGGAGTTAACCACAAGCAGCACTCAAAAGTTGTAGTTGGTTCACAATGTAGAGGCTTGTCTTGTAAGAGGGACATGCCAAGGAAAGCACTTCACACCAGAGCTCTGCACTCCCCCTGGACTTCTAGTCTAAATATGAATTGGCTTGTCCTTAAACTTTAAAGTCCTGAAAAGGCACAGGCCTAAAATATCACACAGGGCATCTTCCTCTCCTATACCCCTACTATGATCAGCAGGGACACTAGCATTTAATTAATTTAGCAGCCCCATTGCCTTTCAAAGTCAATGGGCTGAAAAATTCCTATGTTACATAGAATTATTTGAATATATACATACTATATAGATATAGATATCTATAGCTATCGATTGATTCATCAATAGATAGATAGGTAGATATCACTCTGGTTAGTCTATAAGGTGCAAATCTACCCTGACTTCTGCTAAATGAAATCCACAGGGCTGGGAGGGAAATGCCCTCAATAGAAGACTCCAGGGATGTGCTTTGATTAAGGGCAATAGGCTTGGAGTCCCATGCACTTGTTAAGGTCTAGTTGCACATTACAAGCAGCATGTGCTAACTCTAAAGAATGTTAGGCAATGTTAAAGTTAGCATGTGCTGTGAACAATTGCATGTTAATGCTAAGTACAGACAGTTCAGCCTGAAGCTGAATCAAGTCAGTCTTTATGGGTTAGTCTAAGCTGTGTAGACTGAACTGATAAGCATGTGAACAGACATTCACTTTGATTCTGGAAATACAGCCACATGCTATAGTGGTTCAGGCCAGAAGCCAGGGGCACTAGAGCACACCCCTCTGCTTGGCTGGAAAAGACAGCTTGGGCCAAAGCTACCCCACCCACCCTTCAAGAGGGGAGCAGGGGTTGTGGGGGAGGTGCAAAGCATCCTGGGGTACTGGGGGATTGTGAGTTAACTTGAATCTGGAGGGGATTTGGGACAGAAGTTCAATAAATGGATTTAAGCTACATCAGTTAAGTCTAATACTATATCCATCCAGGTTTATCGTAAACTGGTTTTAGCCATTTTGAAAGCAGTTCATGTGCACTGAACTTCTGTTGCATTACAGATTTGAACCAGTTTCCAATCATGCCAGTTTATGTGTAATTTCTGTTGCTAGCCTAAGGGCTAGTACTCACTCTAACATACACAACTCGTATTTGTCACTAGAGGGCTGGCAAGCAGGAGTATGGCTAGGAGCTGCTGAGCCTGCTCCATGCCTGCCCAGCTCACCAGGACCTGCAGTTACCTGGCAGGTCAGTGCCCCAGCCCTTTCCCCTCTATCCTCTCTGACCCTTCCAAACCTTTCCTCCTATTCCCACCCACCTGCAGCTGCCTGACTGTCCCTGGCTGTCAGTCTAGGGCAGTAGAGTTGTGGAAAATAGCTAGACCACATGGCGGGGGGAGAGGGGAAGCGGGGAAGAAGGAGAGACTTGGAGCATGAGATACTGCATACTGCAGGAGATACTGCATGCCTGCAAATTGCTGGTATTAGCCCTGCGGAGCAGACTGATGTTACTGCAGCTTGAGCTGCCTAACATCAGCTGGAGATAATCTTTGCCTGAAGAGTATTATCTCTGAGACACTCAGAGGGTACTTTCCTTGTCTTTTCCTGACTTAATGTGTGGACACTATAATCTTAAGAGCATTCAGCACATTTGAAAGATGACGTGTAGCGACACCCTTACGTACATGGTATCAGAAACCAGCCTACTACTAGCTGTTCTATATAAGGGCTAATGAGGTTGAAATCCCTGCCGCTTTGCAAGGCTGTAGACTAGAGAAGGAGCACCACCGCCTTGTCAGAGGGGACTCAGTGGATCACTGTTTCAGATTTGGTTTCTCTGCTTCAGACTTGAAAGTGGCACAGAGCACATCTTTCTGGTGTGCCAGAGGCATAGAGACAGGGGTGAATTTGGGGGGGAGTGAGATGGTGCATTCGCATCCCCACTTTGCTTCCTGGGCCATGCAAAGTTCAACTGCCTGCCAGTGGCAGCAGCATTTCTAGTCAGGCAGCTCTGACTTCACTTGACTTCATGGCTCATTATAATCTACCCAATTCCTTTTAAACTCTTCATTCCATAGGTGTTAATGAGCCTCTTTCCTATTTAATGTTCTTGATTTTCTACTAATCAAGCTAGCTTGTCTTCTGCCATTCTACAGTCTGTTATGTGCTCCTGGTAATATAGCTCCTATTTCACAGCCCTGCAGATTATTTTTAGCTCTATCTAAAAACATTGACTCAGGTGTGGAAACCTTAACTTGGGTGAACATTAACTTAAATGTGGAAATAACTTTCAATGAAGCATTAGATGCACTATCAGGATAATCAAGGAGGTTAGATTTTGTTTTAGGAATCTGAAGAATGAGATTCACATTTAACTCTAATGACTACAAGAGTAATGAAACAACATATTTTGATTATTTTTTACCTACTTTGTTGTGTTTTATAATCATATATAGTATAGCAAATTAATTCACATTCCAATAAAGTTATATTTGTTTTCACTTCAGACTTAACTCAGTATTATAGGTCTGGGTCCCTAACTTATTAGTAAAGCTTCTAGATTCTTTTTACCTGGAAAAAATGTGTTGTGTTACATGTGATGAGACACCACTCCATCTACACCCATTTTCAAAATCCTAGATCTGCCCATGGGAAGAGACCTGCCTGTCTGATTGTTTCTTCCACAACCTAAGCATATTGTGACAAAATATTATGACCCCTAAGTGACTTAGAAAGCATCTGTCTCCTCAATAGCAGCCTATCACACAGACTTTATCTTGGATAATTTACAGGTTGCCTCTTGACAGAGCTTTGTGGGCAGTTGGAGGATCCCTTCTCCATGTCCTGAAGCACAACCTGCCCACTTGCTCCTGCTGCATGGGCACTACATCCCAGATATGAGAGAACGCAGTTTTGTGAAAGCAGCACTCAACATGTGCCCTGTGCACTGCTCATGTGGTTATTGGCATGAGCTCAGCACCGGTCTAAAGTGGCTACATTGCCCCTTCTCAGGGTATAGCACACATGGTGCAGGAGTGAGTGGGCAGAGCATGCCCCCATACACAGCATTGAAATAATGTGAACGTGCCCTTAAAGACCAAGTACAGTATCAAATTCCTATGTAATACTAGACCTTTTGACTAAAATAAAGTTTAATTAACAGAAAATTCTGTTTTTCCAATCCCTAAATTCAGTTTGTTTTTGTTTCCAGTTATATCAAACAGTGAGATTTGCAGATGCTTTGTCTAGGCATTGCTTCTGTGTCTGGCTACCTTTCTGTTCAGCCTCCACAAAGAGTTCATGACTCTGAACTAATGCAGTGCAGACACATCTGCAGTTTTATTGGTACAGTCATCATCACTGTGAAATAACCTGTTGGAATCCCACATTTGGCCTTACACTCAACTTGATGGCATTTCTCTGTTTGGCTATTTGGATGTAATGCACTAACTTTGAAAGACCACCTCTGCTCATTAATTTGAGGAAACAGTAAAGACAGTTAAATTTGTGTGGGGAAAATCAGAAAAACCAAAAGGCAAAAATGGGGGCATGCATGGAACCCTAGGCACATGAAATGGGGTAGAAGAGATGCACAGTAGTAGTGCTACCAGGATGAACTGCCTCTGTCATTGTTGGCTGATGGTCACCATTAACCCATTCCAGCCTCTCAGTCCCTCTCATCCCAGCTCTTCCAGTACAGCTTTGCATGTCATAAGACAGAGAAGGAAAAGAAAGAAAATGGAGAATAAGAAAGGAGAGGAAAAGAGGAGGATGGGGAACACAGAGAGACCCTGGTGGGAGAATGGGTATACAGAACCCCTGGTGTGGGGAGAAAAGGAGATACTGGGATGAGGGTGGAAATGGAGGTCAAGGAAACCAGAAAGCATAAGAAGGAACAAGGAGACATGCACAGTTGCTTTCGTTTGGGCAGTTACTGGAAGGTGGGACCCTCTGATTAGTTCAGAGAATGGGAACATCTAGGTAGAGAGACTTAGGGATCCTGGGGGGAGGGGAGCAAGCATTGTGGAGAGAACAGAAGTACACACAGTGATTCCCTGGAGTGGAAGAAAATACAAATGCCTGACATGAAGAAGAAAGGGAAATGGGCAGCACATGAGGGAGAGGCAGGAAATGGGGTGTCAGGGGTCCTTTAATAACAGGTGATGGGAGAAGGGTGACACAGGAATTTTGGGTGCAAATGAAGAAAGCAAAGAATCCCTGAGCTGCGCATTGTACTCTACTCACAGAAGCAACAGTGTTTAGCCCCCTGGTTCTGTAACATGATCATGCTTCTATGCACATGCACACCTCTTTCTGACTTTTTCTATATGGATCTCCACCCCCCCCCCCCAAATGCAGCACCATTAATTTGGTAATGATTGTCTTGAAAATCAACAGAGCCAGCAATATCATGGTTGTCAGGGATCAAGCTGAACATGAAGGAGGAAGTCAAAGGCATTTGTTAGGCACTTCAAAACCAACAGGAAACGTTTCCAGGGTCCCTATCAGAAAGGCAGATTTTATACATCGCTCACCTGTATAAACAGACACAAAGGATTTTCCCACCCAGAAAAATGAATGGAAAAAAAAATCCTTCCCAACTGTAGTTACTAATCCCTCTTAGATAAGGTTGGTATAGTCAAGAAAGGAGAAAATTGCCTTCCTCCTTTCCATCTTGTTAATTAAGTTCTCATTTTTCACTATACCTTTCCAGGTGTGAAATGCTTGCCAGCAACCTCTTAAAGACCACATAAACAGTTCACATTGTTTTTTTGTGAGCCAAATGCTCTTATTTGGGTGCACAATTGTGGGGTCTACCTACATGACTAGTGGAAGTAGCATTTGGCCTTTTAAGGTAAATGGCATACTTCATTTCATTCATGTGCATTTTGAGCACTGCGTACTATTGTTATTCATAACTATCGTCTTGCAAGCCAACAAACCCAGAATATTGCAGGTCTTTTTGCAGTCCGTTTAGAACATTTATTTTAAAAAATCAACAAACAGTGGACTCAGTTCCTGCCATCCTTACTCACGCCTTACTACACAAGAAGCCTAAGGAAACTAGTGTAGTAGAGACAGAAGGTAGGTCAGGGAGGCATGAGCTTTCATAGATAACAACCTACTTTGTTGGGTGCTAGCAGAGGTGTAAGGAGCACTTTCAGCACCCTGGGCACAGCAAGCAGGGAGGAGAGGGAAGGGATTATGCTAACCACTGTGGGGTGCTGGGGCAGGGGGAGAGGGGTGGAGTGGAGACCCATCTGATCAGGCAGGGGAGAGAGGCCCTTGGGGGCCTCCCGTTGCCCCGTTCTAGCCTCACTCCAACCCCTGAGTGCTGGGCTGTGCCTCCAAGCCTCCGGGGGGAAGGCATCGTTCCGCACCTGCCCTGGTGCCTCAAAGATGCACTGTTGAGTGTAAGGCTGTGCCTGCCCAGTTCCTATGCTAGTTATCCCAACCTAGTTATCCTAGTTATGCTGCTGGATGCTAGAAATGCTCAAATCTGATGAAGCAGGTTGTTCCCTATGAAAGCTCACCTCTCTGAACCAGTTAGTCTCTAAGATGCAACACTTCTCCTTGACTTCAGACTAACAGGGCTAACCACCGCTGTGCAATATCAGTCACAGTCCTCCACCAATCAGTCACAGATGTTGGGGCCTTTTAGGTCAGTTTTCTACTCAAAGAGAGATGAGTGCTGCAGAGTCTGGGTATTTTTTTTAATAGCTTATTTTCTATATATAAACCCTGCTCCTTGATGAGAGGTAGTCACAAACAGCACACAGGAAATTCCTTGGTCCAGGAGATTCAAACCATCCCAGTGCCAGGGCCTGGTTCCTAGGGAGCACCCCTGCCCCGAGGACTGACAAACATTCAAATTCACTAGCTGCTTGACAGAGCTCTCTCAAAAAGACAACTGCATGACAAGATTAACAGTATTTCTCCGAAGACTGCATAGTACTTTGCCCACTAAGAAAAGGGAATTGTATTAGTGTATGTAACAGTGCCATCTAGTGACTCTTGCCATAACAACATTATTCACTGTGAGTAAGCATGTCAGAATCTAACCCGAATCTGAAAGAAGGTTAGAATCCCATTTTGGCAAAATTAGCTTTTATTTTGAGAGTGATGATCAGAAAATAATGCATTTTTAGCCAATGTACTCTTACTAATAAAACAAAACTATCAAAATAAAAATTAGGGCTGCTACAGGCATAATTCACCATTTTATGGTGGATAACATCAGCATCTGGCAGAGGTACAACTGTAACAGGCAATGGGATTTGTACATGTCAAGTGGGATTCCAAAGACAGTAAGCTTTGACTTAGCGTTGTTCCTGTTGAAGTCACTGGGAAATTTACTACTAACTTCAACAGGAACAAAGTTAGGCTTGTGCTGAGTGATTATGGAAAATTCCACCTGCCATTCCTAGGGACTGTATTGATTCCATCACAGATCATATGAAGGGAGTACAGGATCATTTAGTGCAATAGATGCTTCTAAACATTTAACTGAGAGATAGTGTATCGGTGTTTGTTGCTCAGGAACATGTAATATAGTTCTGGAGGTTTGCATGACTAATAGCAGCTTGCTTTTTATTGTGCACTGCAAATAAGTTCTTGCATTCAGACCTTCATGTGGAGCTCACAGCAGTCTGGATTATACTATGTCTATGGAGTAAAGTAATGCTATTAAGAAAATGTTTTCAAGAGCGTTTAAAACTTGTAGCCTGAATTTGAACTAGTGTCATCAAACACTCTTAAGTGGATCCTCCTATATATCGAGGGCTTTTACAAATCACCTGCCTCGTTATCAAGAAGAAGTAAAAAATGCTGAGCATGTACTTCAGTTTGCTTTCTAATGGGAAGGGATTTAAGGATCTGTCTTTTCTTTTATACAAATTAATTATCTAGATCTCTTATCTTTAGGCAAACTCAGAATGTGACCAATGAGAACTGAAAAAATATTAAGCCATGAAGACTATGTTGACATAATCTGTAAACTCATAAAAAGGTGTAGAAATGTCGAGTTAAGACTAAAACACTGTCCTTACTTCACCTCCCCTCCCCTCCCCCGTGCCCTGCAATCTGACATAGTTTTTTGTGGCAGCAAATACCAAATGCACAAAAAGTGAGTATTAGCTGGAAGCTCAGCTCTCATTCAGGTTTCCTAGGGTTTGAATGTGTTATATTGGCAAGGTTGCTTTTTTCTGACAATAACAATGAAAGAAATAAAAGAATCCCATGGGGGGCGGGGGGGGGCAAAATAGGTGTGATTCTTTTTGTAGAGCACATGAGTAATTTTAATCATGGGTTATTTTTTTTAGTAAAAATGACTTATTTGAGTAAAGTTACTCATATGCATAAACATTTGAAAGCTTTTGTCGCTAGGCCCAGATCCTGTAAAAATTTGCATATACACTGAAGCAAACATTTTTCCATTTCTTCCACAAGTTGGACCACATTTGCAAACCTGAAATCAAACAGAGAAAATCTTAAACTTTGTGGTGAGTCCTTTAGAGTGGTCTGCTTTCTAACTGTATGTACAGCGTTGCAGCTGATTATTCGTAATATGAAATGTTTTGGGATGGAAAAGCATTACTACACAAACACACACTAGGGCTAGGGACAGAAGTTACACATTAACTGTTTTAAACCTGTAACAGAATAAAAGTTCAGTGCACATAAACCAGTTTCCAAATGGCTGAAATTGGTTTAAGATAAACCTGGTTGAAGGTGTTGCCAGACTTAACTGGTTTAGGTCAAACTGGTTTATGAAACATGTCCCAGACCCCTTCTTGGTTCAGGTCAAACCAGAGTCCCACAGCATTTTGCAGCCCTGGGCTGGGCTGTCTGCTCCAGAGAGCAGGGCTGGCCCCATTTCTCTGGAGCAGTGAGGGCTGGCTCACTGCTCAGTTCACTGCCCCCACCAGACAAACCCCTGCTAGGGCCTGGGAGGCTAGCTAAATTTCCCTTCCCCCAAGCAGGGAGCTTCCCTGCCCTGCTTACTTAGTGCTGGCTGCAACTGTGGACTACAAATCCCAGAGGCATCTGGAAGCAGGAAGAAAATGATGAGCAGCCCTGCAGAGTCCTGCTACTGGGAGTCTGGACTACAAATCCCAGCAACCTTGGAGCAGCAGGAAGAGGAAATAAACACACAGCCCATACTGGCTATGTTCTACAGAGCTGCACTCTAGTGTCCCCTTGCTTCTGGCTTGAGCCACTGTAGGTATGTGGCTGCATGTCCTGAATCCAAAGTGAATGTCTGTTCATTTGCTTATTGGTTCAATCTTTGCAGCATAGGCTAACCTGGAAGGGCTGAATCAATTCAACCTTAGGCTTTTTGGCTGTCTGTACTTAGCCCAGAGCAGCAGTTCAAATGTTAGTTGTTTCTTTCAGAAGTGCTGTAAGACCCTCCTATTTGTGCAGGCGTTTAGCAAACAAAGCCAGGTTGAGATATGGTTTGAGGAGTGGTCCCTGTTTTATGTTGACATTCCAGTTGCCTTTTAAGTTGTTTTGTTCTCTTGTCACTCTCCTGTTTTATAAGTTGTTCTTCTCTCTTACTGGTAATCTCCCTGAGCCTTTATTGGGAAGGATGGCATATGAATCAAATAAATAAATAAATGTGTTTGTTATGATGAGTGGTATATACCTCACACCTCTCCAGGACTGGAAAGATGTAATAGTCTTGCTTAGAACCAGGCAGGAGGATGAGCCCCACCTGTAGGAACTGCCAGACTCAGCAGAAGCTACCACCTGTGGCTAATTAAGAAAGGAAAGAAAGTGGGGATTAACCAGGCCTCCTTGTCTTTGCATCTTGAGTAGTGTGGGAAGAAACTGGGTACTTTGGATGTTCTGGGATGCACAGGCAGATGATAGGAACTTGGGTAAGAAACAACTGAAGAAAGGGTAAAAGTAAAAGGTGGGTAGTCATGTCTGCCTTGCCTCTGAGTTTAGGAATGAGGAGTTCAGATAGGGATGATCCTGCCTCTGGCAGCGGGGTGGACTACATGACCTCTGACAGTCTCTTCCAGCCCAGAAAAAAAGAGATTAAAAAATGTGTGTGTTACTTCTCTTCCCCTTCCTTGTAAGGAAGTACTTTGTCTAAATCAGAAGGTTTCCTGTTCTGTCTGCCCTTGTGCCCAGCCACTTCGAAATAGGAGCACAAGACTGTTCTAGGTTTGAGGAGGGCTAGAGAGGCCTGCTGGATTGGCTAGTGATCACTGTTTAACTTTGGAGAAATGCAAAACAGTCAAGGTTCCTTCCTTAAGCCTTCATCTGAGCTTCTTTAGACTGTTTTAGAGAAACAAGAAGACCAAACAGTGTGCAGTCTGCCTCTACTACCCTCAAGCAACGTCCATCCAAGAAGAAGAATCAAGTTTTAACCATAAGCCTAGTCTGTAATGCGAGGAATGGCTGGCCGTGCTTTCACTATCTAAAAGAACAAGGCTTTTAGAGCAACAGGAATGGAAATTGGTGCCTGTAACCAGCAATTATTTCTAAGGAAAAGCATTTCCTCCTTTTAGGCCCACATCCTGCAAATCGCTCCGAGGTGCAGAGACCCACCCCATCAGGAATCCTACAGTTTTAATGATGTCACAGACTTGGAATGCAAGAAAAAGCTTAGGTCACAATGGGTCAATAAAAACTATGTTTTTTTTATTGTGATTTTAAAATGTATTTCAAGCCTGCCTGCACTCATCGATTATTACAATGATTCTCAACTAGGGTATGTTGAGATCCTTCTGGGGTTTCATGTAGCGTCTCACAGTGTTAGCACAGTTTGGTATTCAAATGCGATTCACAAGGTAAACTCAGAGATTTCAAATAGAAATCCATAAGCCAAAATCCATTCTGCCCTATTGTAGTCTTTCTGAGTTCTTTGCAACAGAAGAATTGCTCTATTATTTTTCTGTAGTTAAAAACTGAGTGAAAACTAAGAGCTGACATTTTCTGAGGGGTACCTTGAGTCTAAAAAAGGTAGAGAATTACAGGTCTATTGGTATGTGGTAGAGGTCATGTATAAGCCATATGTCAATGCAGTGATCTAGTGCTATAAGATATGGCTGCAGCCTTGTTGATATTATACACCATTTAAAGGAAACAGTATTGTATATGGCTACAGACTGTGATACTTTGGTGCACTGCACCTTTTAAAAACCTCAAAACTCCACCTGTGTGCAAAGTTTTGACACCTATTGTGTCTGGACTAGAGGAGAGATGCACCGTGATGTCTCCTGAAGGTGTCTCTCATGCTGTCTTGCCTTCCTTAATGTAATTACAATTATATTAGAGAGAATGCATGCTCTGTTCCATGAATCTGAAATACAATAGCAGTGTTAAAGTGCACTTTACTCGTACACCCAACCTCCCAGCATCTGCAGTGTAAACTTCCATTTTCATTTCTCATGTGAGACTCTGTCCACCCCCTGAATATACAGTATATACTGCTGTTTTCTCATACTTTGACTTTCTCAAATAAGCATCCCACTCATGTGACTAGAATTTCATCTGGACAGAAAAGGTGGAAATCTCTAGCTGGGGAGAGTTTGTAAATAACCTCTCTGCATCCCCTATAACCCATGGTTTGTTGCTACATGAGTAGAGGGAATTAGCTAAGAATGATATACTATGGAGAAGGCATTTTGAATAGACTCCAATTACAGAGCTGGGAAAGTTAGATGGGGCTTAGGTTGGGGTATGAGCACATTGTTTCATCAAGGACATGGGCATCTGCACCAGGAGCTAAGATGAACACTTGTCCCTGTTCCAGCTTGCTGGCTGGCATAGCAACTGTAGGAAGACCAAACTACCATGTTGAATCCTCTTGTGAGTTAGGAAAGTGATTTCAACTCCAACCTGTGCAAGCCAGGTCACTTCAGCATTTTTCAGTAAAGGACAAACTTCATTATAATAGTGAAATGACAACAGAAAAAAGTACAAGGGAAGTCCAGGGTCATAGAAATGTGTATCTGTAGCACTTGCTTCTGGAACTCCTGGGGTATGCGCAGACATTACATTTAGATTGACCTAGCTGGGTAGGTTGATCTAAGTGCTGATCTGTGCAGATGTTCAGAGAAGTTAAATTGGGCAAAAAATGGTGGGCCTAATCTAAGTTGGTTCACCTGAGGAGGTGAACTAAATTAGGTTGGGAACAGGTTATCTAAATCTACCAAACATATGCACACATTTGGAGAGCAGCCGCGGAGCTGGGAATCATAGAATCATAGAAAATTAGGATTGGATGGGACATCAGGAGATTATCTAGTCCAACCCCCTGCTCAAAGCATCCCTAAATAGATCATCCCAACTAAGTCTGTTTACCCAGGTCTTAAAACCCTCCAAGGATGGAGAGACCACAACCTCTCTGCGTAACCTGTTCCAATGTTTTACTACCCTGCTAGTGATAAAATTCTTCCTAATGTCTAACCTAGACTTCCCTTGCTGCAACTTAAGACAGTTGCTCCTTGTTCTGCCATTTCTGGCTGGGGTGTGGACTCCACAGGGCAGGGGGTGATTTTGTCACCCCTACTAACTTGACACCTAGGGCTGGTACCCTGCTTGCCCACCCCAAGTTACTCTACTGGATCAGGGCTTACTGATCTTAGCTGCAGGGAAGCTGTGCAGATCCTGTAGCGTTTTACAAACTAAGTGAAATGTGCTATTGTTGCCTTCTAAAACCCTGTAAGATTCACCTTCCTGACCTTATGATCAAATCCCCACCCTAAATTAAAACTTGAGTCTCTTGGTGCTGACTTTTTTATGAAATTCCAAGTACTAAATTTGTCAAGTTATGGCTAAGGGAAACACATCGAGCATACACCCATTAAATGTCTGTGTGCTGGGGAGTAACTTAAGATGCCTGTTTATTCGTCCAGTAGCTTGCAATGTCTGTAGAACACAGCCACTGTTAGAGGCCCTGACTGTACACGCTTCTGAAATGCCAGTGCAGAAGCTCATGTGGCATTTCCTAGTGATAATCCCCAATGAGGTGCAAGTGATAAAGGGTAATATCCCCACACACTCAATTAATGCTGACATATTCTGAGCAGTAGAGGGAAGTGGTACACCCACATGGTTAAGGATGCCCCATGCTGGGAGTGACTTGCCACCATAAACTTGCATAACTCTGCTGAAATTAATGGAGCTCTGCTGCTTTACACTGCAGAAAGAGGGTTAGATGTATTACAGTACCAGGGGGACTGTGACACAAGCATTGTATGCTAAACTTAAACTATTGGATAACGTCCTTAGATGAGATGATAGCAGATTGTTATTGGCCATAATAACAATGGGCAAAGTGGCAGAACACCCAGAAAGCGAGGGCAAAGGGCTACTGATGTAACACTTCCCTTAAATCAGAGCTGTCCAATTTCTAAGTGGCCAGGGGCTACACCCCTCACCCTGCAAGCAATGCCCCACTACACTGCAAATTGGCAGTGCCCCCTCTCCCTCTGCTCTGTATGTGGGCATCCTGACTTTACCCTCAGCTCCCTGGCCACAAGTATCCCCAGCCCTGTGGGCTGGGCTGGGCTGTGCTGTCCAGCCCCACTCCCAGGGGCAGGGGCATGAAGTGACACCCAGAGGCAGAAGAGAAGCCTGGAGTTTTCAGGTATTACTGCAGCCAGAACTATGTGGGAAGAGTAGGGGGACCAGACATCTTGGTTTGGCCAGGGTGGTCCTAGCCAGCTGGTAACAATTAAAATGGGGTGCAGAAGCAGGAATGACCATTAACACTAATTGTTACTTCACGTGTGATTTTTAACACTTATGAAGTAAAGAAAAATGGGTCATTAATGTGCCATTGACTCCCTGCAGCAGCATGAGGGTGAGGGAGGGATCCAGTGTCCTGGATTTCACATTGTCCCATATTGTCACCCTAGGGAAAAATGATGGCTGGGTGGGTGCACAAGGGCCACACATTAACCCTTTTCAGGCTGCATGGGGCCTGTGGGCTGCCAGTTGGACAGCCCTGTCTTAAATAAAGCCTTGGGTCTCAAATGAGGAGCTATTCCAAAAAGCTTAATTTTTACATGAAGGGAAATATCAGAAAGTGAAGCTAATCCAACTGTTCACCGGGGAGAGTGGGGCAGCAATAAGATGAGAGCATTAAGTCAAGCAGATTATGTTATTAACAATTTGGGGGAAGTAGTTAATTGTACAGTAATGCAGGTGCAGGAACTAGGAGATGATGATGATACTTGGAGCTGGGTAAGAGTGTTTGCCTAAGGTGCGCTGCCAATATCCTGGCAAGAGACTTGCACAGATTCATTTCCTTCTTTGCCTGAGACAGCAGCCTTTGTAGGTTAGGAGTTTGTTACAGCAAGGAGGGTGTTGGGCTGAGGAATCTAATCATTTGTGCTCCAAAACAAAGATGCTTTCTCATAATCCTTGCTGTGGAAGCAGGTAGTCCCACTAGGCAAGAAAATGTATATTAAGAGTGCATGCTGGAATTGTTTCCCTTCTTCCTGAGAATGAATGTTAGCTAAATGTTCAGTGTATTTAACCTGAAGAGCAGAGTTGAGAGCTCTTGTAAGGAAGACCGATACCTCTTGGGTTTCTGTTCTAGAAAATATTTTGAAAATATCTACCCTTCAGGATAAGGTTGGTTTGAAAGCTTTTGTTAAGTATTTTTATGAGCTCCAGGGACAAGTCATCTTTGACAGGAATGATTCAAGAATATCTACAGAAGAGGTAAATTCCACATGCAAGTAGAACTAGCACCGCTTTCTTGTCAATATTGCAGCAAAGTTTGAATGTAGACTGAGCTCTTCTCCCTGGCTCTTTCCTCCTGTATGTCTAAAGCCCAAGGGTGGAATCAGCAGTCTCCATGCTACTTTTTCCTCCTTCTCTTCGCATTTATTCATAACCTGCCAAGGATCTCTGGATCTGTGTATGCATAGCAGGTAGAGGTTGTGGCTGGAGCAGAACATACATACTGTATTTACTCAGATACAACATGCATCTTTTCTCTAGAAATTAGCTACTGATAACTGGGGTATGCAGCTTCAAGGAAATGCTGGGAGCAGAGGGCCTTATTCTACAGGAGCCAGGATGCCAAGCCCTTCTTCAAGCCTGGTAGGCAGCCAGTGGCATCTACCAAGTCAGCTGGAGTAAAGAAGCTGGGCAGTTCAGCTCCATTAGGTTGAGGCCCTCAGTTGACATGGCGGGCACTGCTAGCCAGAGGCAGATCCAGGAGGGGTGCAGTGGTGCAGTCGCACCCTGCTTTGATTCCTGCTCCACAAAATTTAAAATCAACTACATGGCAGGGCAGCAGCAGTCAGACAGTAGCGAGGGAGACACTTGACTTCACGGGAATCCACCTGAATCCTTCTAAACTCTTCATTTCATAGGTGTTAATGACCCTTTTAATGGTCTTGACGTTCGACCAATCGCATTATCCTTTCTTAGGCAATTCTGCTGTCTATGAGGAGCTAAGCTGCTCCTGGTAACAATTTCCTTGCAGATTGTTTTAAACTCTAGCTAAAAACATTAACTCAGGTGTGGAAATAACTTGCAGTGAAGCACTGGCAGAATGCTCAAGAAGGCCAGATTTTGTTGTAGGAGTCTGAAGAAAGAGATGCACTTTTAATTTAACTGACTACAGGATTAAAGCAACAACATATTTTGATTATTTTGGCCTAGTTTGTTGTGCTTTATGCATCATATATGGTAAAGCAAATTAATTCACATTCCAATAAAGTTATACTTGTTTTCACTTCAATCTTAAACTCAATATGATAGATCTGGGCCCCTAGCTTGTAAGTAAAGCTTCTAGTTTCCTTCTAACTATTTTTCTAGAGAAAAATATGCATTGTGTCATATGTGATAAAGCACCACACTATCTGCACCTCCCTTTTCAAAATCATAGAGCTATCTATCCTGCTAGCTCTTCCGTGAACTGTCTGGTGTCTTTTCTTGTGTGGGCGCTCAGCTGTCTCCACAGGTGCTGATGGCTAGGATCAGGCCCTCAGCTGACCTGGCAGTCACTGTTGGCTGCCCACCCAGCTCAGCTTGAGAAGGGAAGAGAAGGCCAGGCCAGCCCTATCCTGCAGATAGGTAGGTGGTTAACAGCAGATGCAGGCATTTGCTTTGCCACCCCCCTCCCCTGCATTTCAGTGGGCTATATTTTCCTTGCAAAAATACCATACTGCCTGGTATTTTCAAGAAAAGATTTTTTCCTTCTTTTTCCACCTTTCAAAAACAAAGTGTGCGTGTTATTCAGGAGTGTGTGGTATGTGAGAAAAGATGATAAATTTTCCTCTCCTTATCCCATGGAGATAATAAATCATGGGTATATATGAGCTCTTCTGTGTAGCCCCTTCATCTGCCCTGGACCTCTTCCCTGGGAGGAAGGACACAAAATAAAGTGGAGGTACAGAGCATCTTCATGGGCACCCCTGGACTCTCCTACTGTGGGAAATATTCTACTGGAAAAAAGTGCTTAGCAAGGCAAAACCCATCGACCTTTAATGAAATTGGATCATCTCCATGGGGATGTAATTATAGCTAGAATCATAACATCTTTTCTGTCTCTCCCCACCAGTCTTTCCTATGGAAGAGTGCAGGATGGTCTATGTTGTAGGAGCACAGGGACTATTGTTGCTATACGTTATGACTGATACCAGTCCAAATTGAATTGGAACTAACAGAGATGATAGACTCTGGATCTAAACACAAAATCCTTCCCTCTTCCCAGTATCTGCCAGAAGTCCTCAGTCTGATTGTTGGCTAACTGCCTCATATCTCTGTGTCTCTCTTTCCCTGCTTGTAAAAAAGGAGACAGTGCTTCCCCTCCCTCCAAAGTATTTTGTGATCTGTGAGGCCAGGTACAGACATTACACATAAACCAGCATAAGTGACCAAAAACAGAACAGCAGTTCATAAGAAAAGAGAAGTTTGGGGCACATAGACTGGTTTGAAAATGGTGGATCCTGGTCTAAGATAGATCTGGGAGGTGTGCAGAAGCAACCCCTGCCTTCTGGCCAGTGTAGACATCTTCATGCTCCTTCCCCATTCACTCCAGATCCAATCTACGCAGCTTAGAGAAACACACGTAGGTTTGCTTGATTTTGCCTTGGGCTTTTTGAATGTCCGTACCTAGCCTGGGTGAATAGGTTAGGCATTCAATTAGATTTTTAAGAGTGAATCAAATTGCGCTTTCGACACTTTTTTGGAACATTTTAAACAAGCTGCACATTTTCATGAAACAAAGTTACCAAGTAACTGCAGAATACTAACAGCAACATATTTCAGAAGAGGAATCATGCAGCCAAAGGTCACTATTTCACTAATGTTTAAACATTGTGTTTTGAAAAGCAAATTCATGCCCTTGGCTGCAAGCAGAATATGAAATGAAGTTTTAGTGAAACATTTGCAGACACCTTTTGTCTCACTGTACCTTGGAGATTTCAAGAAGTACTTGATAGCAGCCACTAGATGCCAGTGTGATCTGCTGGTTCAAGTCCTCTCTCTGTGTTTCGTTCCGTGGACCATTTTATAAAAGATCCTTGTGTTCTTGCCTACCTCCCTTACAACTGATGTCCCCCTCTTCATTCAGGAATTTCAGGGACAGCACTCTTGCAGATGGGCTTCAGAGTCAAATATTTAATAAGTGCCAAGCACCCAGGGCCAGATTGAGTCACTGTGTTGCTGTGAGCTCTGTCACTAAAAACTGAAAGGAATTTCACAAGCTGCAGCTACCAAAGTTCCTTTTGGGGTCATTGATTGAAACCTGAAAATGGGTGTGCAAATACTCAGTGGTGCCCTTTCTGTGTGGCGATTTTTTTTCCCCTCCTCTTCCCCCTTCAATAAGTTCTGACCTCTAAAAAACAGGAACACGGAGCATTAAGGTGCATCACTAGCCTTGAAGATTTTCTTACTTGGACGATCAGTGTGTTTGTTTAAAGGCACCCTTTCGTGCAGTTTGTTAATAACTTACCCAGTCTCCTTTGCTATGAGAGAGTTTTAAAGTATCTCACACTCTAGTGCTGGTGGCATGAGCGAAGCAAAGATCCAAGTGCCTCCACTCTGGCTCATGTCCTGCTGTCTGAGTGCCACGTTTTTGATGTTCAGATCTTCTTTTTGCATACCCCCAAAATTCAGGGGTATTTTTGGCTTAGGCTATTCTAAAGAAAGGAGCCAACCACAAAATTTAGATCCAGGGTTCAGAATCTGCACATCCTTCCCCTCCACCCCCAACACACACAAGAAGGGTTTTCTGCTCCAGTGTTTCCGCCTAGCTCAGTGGCAAAGTGTTCTGCTGTGTCTTTTCACTCCTAATTCATTAAAAAATCCCACTGACGCTATATGGTCAATCCTTGGCAGACTGATGAAAACATTTTCATCCTACTCTTCCAGGGAATCAGATCATAACTTGTTAAAAGCCTGAGCAGCTTACTCAAAACGTACTCATCTGGAACAAACGGTGGTAAGCACTGAGAAAATGCTGAGGAAGGGTTTTTTTCCCCCCTTTTCCAAATGTTCTGGGTAAATATCTAAAAATGTAGTGAAAGTTGTATAAAATTGGGCTTTAAACAAATTCATCAGGTGTGTAGATTTTTTTTTCTTTTTACCTTCCTTTCTTTTTATATGTGTACACTGGGAAATGTGAATGTTTAAGTGGAAGCCTGTTACTGCTCACTAAAGCAGGTTAGGAAATGCAAATCAAAGAGGCAAAATGCAACAGGGAAACCAACAACAACTTTTGTTAATATGAGCCAGGTCTCCACCCTTCTGAACTCATGACTACATAAAAACAATATTAAAAAAAATGTCTTAGCAAAGTGTTCTTATTGGACTGTGGAAGAGTCTCCCAAAAGGTAATGCTGGAAGTCCCAGTGCTTGACTCATTGAATAGTGGAGTGCACAAACTACTAGCAAGTACACTGTAGGGAACAATTCTGGATTGGCAACATAAAGACTAGATGACCTAACTGGACTCTTTCATCTCTTGTTTCTATTAATTCAAAATTGAAACTCCATTTTAGTGTGGAGCAGAGAAATAAGATCAACCACTTCTGCAGACCTACAATTTATTGCCCATTACAGTTTATAGGGCACTGGGGAAGAGTAATTCCTTAAACTATCTCCTTCTGTAATGCCTATAAACCCTCATTTCTTCTCATAAAAATAGTGTTTTTGGTTTTTCGTTTTTTGCCTTATGAAACACTCAAGCCATGTCCATTACTAGCCACAGTAACTTCACAGACTTACAGCAGTTAAGTCTAGTTTCCCATCAGTATTGCCATCCTGAATCTTTCCGTGACTTTGTTTAGGCCTGACATTTACTTCTGGATTATAAATTCTTCAGGATAGAGAAACTGTCTTTGCTTGTCTGCAAAGTGGGCAGTATAGTATGTTTATGGTCACAATGAATAATAAAAATTGAGGAAGAGTAGCAGAACAGAGATTAGCAGTCTTCTCCCTCGCACGTGAGAACTCTTTATGTGAACCAAGGAAAATTTTCATTTATTTTGACCTGTTACTGGGTTTAGCATGATGGACACAATGAAATGTCAGCCGCAAACATAACTGACTCTTCATGAATTGACTGCGGATTGAAATTGTTCTGGCAGCAGTGATAGTTTTCCACCTGTGAAAGCCGACTATACTTCTGCCAACACTGAGGTCAGAGTGAATTTTTTTCCCTTTTCTTTTATTCATGACCATATAAAATTCTACATATCATCCGCTTCTTCAATGAAGACCAAGTGAAGTTGTTGGAAGACAAGGACACATGCATTAGCAGAGGTTGACGTTCAAAATACAGAGAGCTCTGTATCTGATTCACAGAATCTTCCAGTTGTACATACGTGAATATCCAAACTCACTCAATTTGAATCTTTTGCTGGAGATCTTTTTAGAAGAGGCTTCACTGTGAAACTTCTGTTGGAAGGCAGGGGTACGCACATTACTTTCTCGGTGAATCTAGGTACAGAGTGAGAATGCTGAAAGTATAGGTGAGAGCCAAACTTTGTTTTGGACTCCAGTAATGCTAAGACACAGGAAAATAATAATGACTCACTCGTATTTGAGCATGACTACTACTAATACTGGAAATCAATTTCCACATGTAGGGTTCAGGAAATGTGCCAAGGCAAGTTGATGTCTATATTCCCTCCTACTGTCAGCCAAGGTGGTGCAATGATTTTCTGTTGCTCGTTCTGGTTTCCTTTGTAGAGGAATGTCAAGCTTGCCATGGGCCATATCCTCTCAGGACATTAAGTCCAGCCTGGAAGACTGTATAGGCCACTCAATGCAGTCCTTGTAGTGGAGTTTGGGATGGCCAACCTTCCTACTGCCTTTTTCAAATTCACTGTACAGAACTCCCTTAGGCAGTCGATTGTTGTCCATATGTATGACGTGGCTGACCCAGGTCATTTGCCTCCATGCTAGCATGGCTTCCACACTTGGCATGGCTGCCAGTCATAGTACTTTGTTGATGGTGATTTTGTCAGACTATTTATTTCCCATTATGCTGCATAGGTAGCATTGTTGCAGGCAGTTAAGTTTTTTGAGATGGCAATGATAAAGGGGGCAGGTGTCTAATGAGTATAGGAGACAAGGAAGTACAACAGCTCTGTAAACTTGGTGTTTTGTAGACACGTTGAAGCCCTGTCTTGTCCATAGTCTTTTTTGTAGGCAACCAAAAGCTGAGGCAGCTGACTTTAAGTCAGAGGTGGGTAGTTATTTTGGGAGGAGGGCCACTTACTGAGTTTTGCTAAGCCATCAAGGGCCACATGACAGGCAGCCAGGGGCAGATAAATATTAATTTTCTACATTTTTTAGGGGCCCTGCAGGCCAGATAGAATGGCCTGGTGGGCTGCATCTGGCCCGTGGGCCGTGTTTTGCCCACCCCTGCTTTAAGCTGTGCTGAAAATTGTTTGTCAATTCTGGTGTCATCGGTAATTGTGCTACCTAAGTAGCAAGAGGATTTGACGTTGTTTAATTGGCTGCCATTCCATTTTATTTCTGGTGGTGATGGAGGCAAGAGGTTTGTGCCAGGAGGTGGTTGGTACAGGAGTTTGGTTTTCTTTACATTAATACAAAAGCCAAAAAGGAATGCAGCATGGGTAAAGAAATTCAGTAAATGTTGCAGGTCATTCTCAGAAAGGGTGGCAAATGCTGAGTAATCAGCATGCAGTGTACTCTTTACTTCACTTTGTTGGGATTTACTTTTGGCCTGGAATCAGCAGAAGTTTAGAAATCTGCCATCAAATTGCACTGTTAAGGTAACACCAGTAGTGGTAGTATGGGTGGCAACTTCTAGCACTCCAGTCAAGAACAGAGTAAATAATGTAGGGGCAAGCACACAGCCCTATTTAACCCCATGGGCTACAGGAAAGGCATCAGATAAGTCAGTACCCACTGATACATGGGCCTGCATGTTGTCATGGAAGCAATGTTTGAGCCTAATTAGTTTGTCTGGGCAGCTGAACTTTGCAAGAAGGCACCAAAGAGCAAAGCAACCAACAGAATCAAACACCTTACTAAAGTCGACAAATGCCATGTATAGGGGCATTTGTTGTTCAGCAGCTTTCTCGTGCAACTGGCATAAGGTAAATATGTCAGCAGTGCTGTATGATGAGCAAAACCACTCTGGGATTCAGGGAGTACATATCTACAATAACCTAGAGCCTTTTCGGCAACAGCTTACCAAGGGTCTTACAAGTGATGGAGAGTAGTTAAATGCCATGATGATTGCAGCAGTCATATCTGTCTCCTTTGCACTTGTAGATTGGTACAATTTTGGCATCTGAAATCTTGGGGTAAAGTCTTGTTTTCTCAGCAGAAAGTAAATAGGTCTAGTAAAGCTTTGTGAAGTGTAGGACCACTGTATTTAAGCACTTCAGCTGGAATTTCGTCAGCTCCTGCTGCCTTTCCATTTTCCATTTCCATAAATGTGTTCATTAGTCTTCTCCAGAGTTGGTGGATCTTCAAATTCATATCAAACTAGTCTTTGCTTGACTGAGTCTACTGTTTGATCATTTACACTCAGCTCACAATAGAGAAGGACCACAAAAGGTTCTTTCCATCTTGCTAATATCATATTGTGCTCAGTCAGGAGGGTGATGCTGTCAGTTGACAGGATTGAACAAGTATTAGCTCTTCGTGATCCATAAACAGACTTTAACACCTGAAAAAAACCTGGCGTGTTATTAGTATCAGCAAGAGCTTGAAGTTCTGTTGCTTTGTTTCTCCAAGTGTCCTCCATCTCACGCAACTTTATTTGCACTTCAGATTTTGATTTCTTGAAGATTTCTGCAGCTGTGAGAGAGGAGGGATTGTTCAGTTTAACCTGGTGCACGGCCTGATGGGCCAAGGAGTGCTTGAATATTGCTGTAATTTGCATCAAATCAGTCCATATTTCATTGATTTGGGTCACCAAGAACTTCTTTAGCTGTTGGATTCAGTGCGGTTTGAAAGCCACCCCATTTTTCATTGACAGTTCCGCTTGCTCTTGTATTGGCACAGTTTGATACTGCAACATGAGTGGAAGTTGCTAACTGGGTTCTCCCCTCTTCCATGCAAAGTTTCAAAACGTTAACACATCTTTTTGGTTTTGGAGTAACCTTCTGTCTAGGAGTGTGAATCCTGATGTTCAGTTTAGTACAGATAAACTGGTAATCCATAGAGCATTTTGTGCCTCTCATAGTCCTGGCAATATAAACATCCCTCAGGTCACTGCAACAAGTGATGACATAGTCTAGAAGGTGCCATCTTTTTGACCGAGGGTGCTGCCAAGAGTAGAACCATTTTTCTGGCATGTTGAAAAAAAGCATTCGTAACAGCAACGTCAAACTCTGTACATAATAATGAAATAATTCTCCATTTGCATTTAGAGACCCATGTCCAAATTTTTGGTCTGCCTTGTATCCTGGCTAGTCAAAAGTATATTCTTCTTCTCTAAGCACATCACTGTCATGTAGTCTAGTCTCGGATAATGCAGTGATAACTATTTGATACGTGTGTAGCTCTTCCACTATTAATACAGTTCTGTGAGCTCAATTTTTCCTTTGAGTCAAGTAGTGTATGTGAAGGGAAGAAAACAGAAAAGGATGAAGGCTCCAGAAACATTGTTCAAGAAGTACTTACTATAGGTACAGGAGGAAGCCCAGCTGGAGCATGGTACTGTGCTTAGAGAAAAAGAATACACTTTTTACTCGTCAGGTTACAAGGCAGACCAAAACACCAGCCTACACAGGGTAGGACTCACAACAGCGAACTGCATCACTAAAAAACTACTACAGCAACCTGTGTCAATATCTGAGTGCCAAATGACACTGCTGATACCACAGTCCCACAACAACTTTCTGGCAATAATAAGTGGCTATGCTCCAACACTACTTGCTCCTGAAGAAATGAAGACTCAGTTCTACAGCCAGCTGAGTGACACAGCGTGTCACAGCATTTTTGCAGTGTGTGCTCCCTCTGGATTACTAGAAGGAGCAGGGGGATGGATATTTCCAGCCCCAGAGAGGGGCAGCCAGGGGAAGACTGCAGCCGGCGGAGATGCCTGAGGCTTCCGCAGCCCGCAGCAGCCTGCAGCCAACCGCAGGAGGAGAAAGTGAGCCCACTGGCCAGAATGCTCAGAGGACCATTAATAGAACCCTGGATGCACCGTGCCAGGGGACCGCTTGAGGACAGCCAGGCAGAGACAGAGGCTAGAAGCTGACAGAGCAAAGTGGAGAGACAGAGCAGCCACCGTGAGTGGGACTGTGAGTCTTCAGGGGCATTGCCCCTTTTTGATTTTGCTCTCCTGGTTTTCTGTGGCTTTCTTTTTGGGTGGTGGTGGGCAGGTTCATGAACTCATGACCCCTCTTACTGTGCCAGGAAGGAAAGCCCCCTGCTGGCCAGAACCTGAGGATCCTGACCCGGAGGAGCTAAGGCAGAGTAGGAACCCCAGAGGAATAGATTTAAGTTGACTGACACATGAACTGGGGATGAATTGGTTTCAGTGGATTGCCTGATGGACTCATAATGGACTGATCTAATTTGATTGACCCAGGAACCTAGAATGAATTGATTACATTTTTTGATTGTCTGATGGATCCTTAATTGATGGGCCTAACTTGACTGACCCAGGGACCTGGGATGCATTGATTTCATTTTGGTTGTTCGTGGGATGCTTAAAGGACCAATCTAATTGGTCAACTCAGAGACCTGGAATGGATTGATCACATTTGGTCTGAGGGATCCTTAATGAACTAATCCAGAGAGTAACTTCCAAAGACATATTTGGTCGGCACAAAATCCAGGCCTAGACATGCATCATCCTGGATGTGGTAAGGGTGGGATATAAGAAAGGAGGAGCCCCATGAAGAAAGCCCTCCCAGGGGGCCCAACAGAATCATCACGCATCCTACATCCAGCTCCCAATAACTGAAAGAAATATACATCCAGGCAAGGTGGGTGAGAGGAAAAGCTGAGTGATAATACGGTGCAGTGTTCTCCAAGAGTGCATTCAGGTAAGACCCCCGGGCAGGCAGGGGCCCCAGCCCTCTAATATGCACCCCTTACAGTATATGAATGTTCCAGCATCCAATTGTCAGGTTTTGTCCATTTTTGTGATTGTTTCTCTCACTTAAAAAGGAGATCCTGCTGACTGTGGGAAACCAGCCAGAAGTTGGTGAGAAGCGAACCTTTTTTACCCAACTTTTATAGGGGCCTCCTTGGGTTGAGGCAGGCAGATCTCCCTAAATAGGGCCACCTGGTTGCCTAAGTAGGACTTCATGTTCCCATCGCCAAGTGTGAGTCATGCAACAGTCACACCTAGGCTGCTCATGTAGAGATCTTCCAGCTTCTCAGGCCTGTTGGCACAGCTTAGGAAACTCTCACCATAAGTCTTTTGGTGAAGTGTTAGTGGGTGATGATAGTGAAATACTGGGAGAGGGTAAACTGTTTGTATCAGTAGATTATCTATGCAAAATAGTTCAATGTGCAACCTGCAGTGCATAGTAGCAGGATGGGATGCCGCAACCTTTACCCGGCGGAGAGCCAAGGCTTGAGAGCTGGAGGGTGCTTTATCTGCCCTGCAGTGCCTACTAACTCGGCTATGTGGCTCCTTGCCATTGTCCAAAGACAAAAAGGATCCTCCATCAGATGCCTGGAGCTCAGTGGCCATTGATCCATAATAGGATTCTTCCGTTTATTTGAACCCAAAACCATTTGCCCTGGTGGTGAAAATCTAGGTGTGCATCTAGATTCACTAGCCCCAGATCCAGATACTGGACATTTAGCCCAGATGAGGACTTACAGGAAAGGCAGAAGTGGCTTGGGTAGGGGAAACCCCACCTAGAGCCTCATCCCTGAGTCACAGGAAACAAGAAACATTTAAAACAAAGTGAACAGTTATGAGGAGCCTCTCAACGATTCAGAATGGGTTCTGTTCTACATGGACATAAGGTAGGAGAAAGGGCTATTTTTCTGAATGTGTCCTTGGTATGTACCCTAGCTCATCAGTCTTGAGCAAAACACATGCATCAGTAGAGTGAAGGGATAAGAGGAGTACACACATGGAAACAGTGTTTCTTTAAAAAAACGCTTGAAAATAACAATGTAAGATCATGGTGGAAACATCTGTTCAGTATGCTGAAGATCACAAGTAATGAAGATGTGGGTAATAGAGCAAAGCCTACCTCAACTTGATAAAACCATCTCTCATGCTCAGCTACCCATCCAAGTGTCTATCTCTTCCTTGCTATCTGTATCTCCTTGTTTTTCTATAGAAAGCAGCTTGAATTTGAGAGAGGAGGGGGTTGTTTATACCCATCAGTCTGGTCCATTTATTTGAAAATAAGTTGAAATGAAACTTCATGCTGTTGTAGTCACTGATTTATTGAAGCTTCATGGCCAACCTCCTTTATGCACTCTCTGTCTTTTCCCCCACATTTATGGTCTGAGTCCTATTTTGCGCATTGCTGTAATCTGATGCTTTTACCCATGACTTTGATGAATGTTTGAAAGTCCGCTTCTGCTTCAGGGCTCTTCACTATGCTTAGCTTCCATGTGTGTGAAATTGGATGTAGAAATGTTAAACTTGACAGAGTTCAACTGGTTTACAGCTAGATAAAGTCCATATTACATATGTTATTCCAGACACTTGGCCAATTGTGAAGAAACATTGCATCAGTAGGCCTATCTAAATGGCCTTGCCTATTGTCTCTGATGGGTGACAATTATATCCTCCATTTCTTTCTTTCTCTCTCAGCTCCAAGTATATTCACAAGTAAAAAAAATACCCTTCTCTATAAGCTGCATTTGAATAAGTCACTTATAAACCTCAAGGAACTGAAGTAAAAGGTTTTTATGATATAGAAAAAAGGTTCTGTGCATAATTCTCAAATGAATAAACCCATTTACCTGCTGTACATGGTAATGTAATAAAATAATCTCTCCTTATGCCATAATACCAATTCCACAGTTTATTTATGATTTGCTATAAATAACAAAAACTTGAATATTTGGAAATGTAAATTTTTCAGCTTAAGGGAGGTAACTTTAGGCAGGTTTTCCCTCTCCTCTTCCCTTTTCAGTAGTCAAGGCAGGGAGAGGTAAGGGACAGCCATGAATCATGCTGAAAACAAAAACTTTCAATAAACATTTTCACAAGATGAGTGAATGAAAATCGATTCCTTTTCTCAGACCTGAAAAACAAAAACTGCTTTGGAACTTTTTGCAAACTTTTTTCCCCCTTGTTTTCTGAACCTGAGGGAAATACTGTCTTTGCAACACTGTCCTTGCCTCCCTCACATCATGTGTAAAGGATTCCTCATGGTTTAGAGGTCTGAAGCAGGGGCAAAGTGAGTGAAGCAGAACAGCTTCTGGGCGGCCGTAGTATGAATTCCTGCAGAGTCTCCTGCTGTGCAGCCTGAGAGCTACCGCGCCGAAGGGAGCGTCTCACTGCTGGTGTAAGGAGGAGGAGCAAAGACTGGTAGTGGGTACCCTTCCATTCAGAGAATCTCTGGGACTTAGGTATTCTCTTGCCAATGAATTCAGTGAGCTAACGTGTTTGGGAGAGTCTTCTGACACCAATTCTTTGAACCTCAAAATCCCAAAGGATGTTGCTTAGAAAAATGCAGGAAGGTGAATGCCAGAGTTCTCTGCCTCTCCTTGCCTGTTATCAGGGACTCTTGTGGGAAATGGCCTATGATTTGTTTCTATGTTGGGACTGGGGCAGGAGTTTTCAGTCTCAGTTCGTTTCCTAGTGACATGTCTGCGCGGACATTTCCTTCTTACCTTTGTGTTGCTGCAGAAGCACTGTGGCTTCTGCAAGTTGGATGACTTTGCTTCTCAGTTTCAAGCCTATTTCCTTTATTGTACAGTCCATCTTCTAAGTGACATGCAGCCTTCAAGGATTTTTCCCTGAAATGACTGCTGTAGAAGTGGGTAACTACTCCAAGACTGAAACAACTTTCATTAGAGCAATGTGTTGGAGGTGAGAGCCAGATTTCACCAAATCTGTCATTTTAACAAAAAAATCCAGTTCCCTTCCTGATAGGAGCAGAACATCAAAGCATTAAAATTGGCTTTGATCAGAATCTCTGAAATGCTGGCTTTTCTGTAAAACCCAACTTCTTCCAAAACCACTAGGACTTCAAAGAAAATGGAGGAAAAGTGTGTGGCAGCACAGACTGAAGACAATGGTAGGTTGTATCCTAAAACCTATAACTGCTTTCTGGATAACATGATTCTAAAAGATAGATTGTATGTTTTTATTAATTTGGGAACTAATCCAAGTCCCATTAAAATGAATGCCCCACGGCATCAGTGTTTCCACTGAAGTTGCCTGAAGCCAAATATTAGAGGGGGAAAGCAGTAGGCAGAGAGGTTAAATGTTTAAAGATAAATGCTTGTTGTTTCACAGATTTATTAAAGAGAATCTTGATAAAGTACAAATATCTCATTTTAATAGTACTTTTGAGTCTGCTTACTATCTGCAGCAGCAGCCTGATGAGCTGGTAGTCCCTATTCAATATCTGACAAATGACATAATGTCCAAGGGGTGTGCAGGGCGAGGGAAGGGCAGTGATGGTCTTGACTTCCATTCTAGAATATGTAGTGCCTGAGACCTATGAACCAGTCTGGTTATAGCTGTTACCCATATAGGAGTCCCAGGTAAAAATATTCACATCCTTTATATTATTTTTAATGAATTATAAAATGTATTGATATATTTATCAGCAGAGCAATTTTTGACAAAGCAGAATGCCAGCCCTCAAGATATGATGATATAATGAATGGCATAATTTCTGAAGTTGGTGGTTACCGATGAGTTCTCAGCTGTAGTTCTCAGGCATGAGACCTGCTACTAGTGTCTTTTGGTTCCTGAGGACAAGTCAAAGAAAAATGGAGAAAGACTATGATCAATAAAAAAGGAAGTGGAGTAACTCCTGCATCAGCCAGCTGTTAATTCATGCTGCAGACTTTGCGTGAGCCTAGATGTACTGACCTCTGCTTACATGGAAAAGTCCGACGAAGAAGCTGGCAACCAAGATGCCTATATGTATAAGATGTGGGCTTTCTTTTATTGAATCCTGCAGGCAGTGTAGCTAATAATCCTCACATTACGCTCTGAAAAAGTCTGTATTTGTTGTGATCTTAATCTCAGTCTGTAAATTCCACTTCCAAACTGTACGCCATGCAAACGTGTGCAAGATGGCTTCCCACATTGACCCAAAGCCTGTGCTATAGGAGGCATCTAGTGTAACCGCATGTGAACTCTAATATCATGATCTTTACATTTTTGTAATAACTGTGAGAGTCTGGACCCATGCGGTTATACAAACTGTTGGCACAGTTGAAACCTTCCTCAGCCATTTGGGCTCCTCCTTTTACAATGATCATATTATAAACACTAAATCATATCATTATATACAAAATTAGATGTCGGACACAAAGCCTATCTTTAAATCAAGCTGGCGTGAGGCACGGTGGTGTAAATAGAACAGACTCTAAATCAAGTTACGTACCATGACTTGGCTCAAGTTCTCTCCCATGTCCTCTATCATTAAGTTTGATATGCACTGAAATCTCACCAGGACAAGTTAGGATTTCCAATTTATTTTTGCACAAAACAGACTGGGAATTAAGTGGGAGTGTCTTGACAAGCTAGTGATCATGTTCTGCTAACTCCAGAGGTTCTTGGGAAAGCAGGCTTCAACCTTTCAGTTGAATTTGTTAATGAAATTTTAGAAATTTTAGAACTTGAATCTCTATAGCAGATGACCTGTAATTATAGGCTGCTTGTATACAGGAGACTTGAACAAAAGTAGATCTGATAAAGTAATTCTGTGATAAACCCCAATGTGGGCAGTTAGAGGTATCTAGCCTTGGAGACATGATGCTTTTTTTTTTTTTTTATCTTTGGACTACACATTTTAAATAGTATAAAGCAATGATCCTCGACCAGGAAACTGCAGCACTTTAGGGTGCCTTGAGATCCTTTCAAGAGCATTGCAGGGTTCCAGGCCATGTGGGCACTGATGGGTGTGCAAACATGATTCATAAGATAAACTCAGAGATTTCAAATAGGAATCTATAGCATCAAAAGCATTCAGACATGTTGGGGTCTTTCTGAGTTCTTTGCAACAAAAGAATGACTGTATTATTTGTCTGGAGTCAAAAACCGAGGGTAAAGCAGGAGCTGGCATCTTTCAGAGGGTACCTCCAGCCTATTATGGGGTGCCCCAAGTCTGAAAACATTGAGAACCACTAGAGTATTGCTTCTTGAGCTGCTTTTGTTCTTAGAGCTCAGGACAGCTCATCAGAGAGACAAACTGTGGGCTCTAACGAAGACTTTCCTTCTATTTGCTCTTGTTTGTTTCATCTGTAACAAACATCATTAGAGGTGTAATATATGTTCACTTTTTATGTCTGGAGAAATGTGACAGGACTTGAGAAACCAACTAGCACTTAGATCATTTGCTTTATTTGGTAATTTGCTCTAATTTGATATTGGGGAGGATGCAAGATTTTTTTTTTCTTCCAAACAAGACTATCCCATTGAAATGGGTCACACATGAATACAACAATGCTTTAATTTCTAAAAGGTCTAAAATGTTATGTTCTTGCAAGATTTTGGTGGAGGGAATGCTTTGTCAGCATCTTTAAGGCCCTCTTAGAGATAAAAGAAGAAAAGATGGGTTGGGGAGAGATGCACAGACCTAGAGAACAAGAGGCACAGCAGGGCAGCTCTGCACCCTGGGCAGCCAAATGACACCCAACACTGTGCCAGCTATGGTCACAGCTATTTTTGTGCACCCCCACAAAGACAGCACACATGGCTGCTATCTTGGTGTCCTTATCACCCCCTCTCTCTCCTGCATCTTAGTTATGCTACTGAAAGAGTAAACAATGTCAGCTTGTATTAAACTACCTAGATCAGACATTTGGAAATATCTGGACAGGTCCTTCATACCTTTGGTATTGAGTGAATGTTGCTTTTTCCTAGGCCTCAGCTTAAATTGTTCAGAATGCAAACCAATAACCACAGTTTGTTTGTTTCTCTCTCTCTCTCTCTCTCTCACTCTGCTCTTCCGCCCCCATTTTGTAGGAAATATTGGATCTAGTTATGAGTCTAATCCAAATGCAAAGTAAAATTCCAAAGTTCTCAGCAATCTTCAACAGTCATTGGGACGAGCATCCTTATGAGATGTTGCCAACCACAAACACTGAAAAATCATGAGTTAGACCTCAATATTGAGAGAGGTCATGCAATTAAAATCATATTTACATTTCAGTTTCTGAGACAGATCACATTTTCAAGCTTGTCTCTACGACCATGAGGGCTCTATTTTAAAAAAATGAAAGTTGAGATTCCCTTGTAAACCCCTGTAAAAGATTGTGCTTTGTGAAAAACATCAAATATCTCAAGACCTGGAGATGCCAGCTTTTGTGATATTTTTTTTTAATGCTAGCTTAAACTTGTCATTTAGAAGACACCATCTTGAACTCTTATGCTAAGTATAGACAGCCAAAAAGCCCAAAGCTTAATTGATTCAATCTTTTCAGGTTAATCTAAACTGCATAAATTGAACCAATAAGCAAGTGAATAGACATTCATTGTTTATTCCAGAAATGCAGGCACATGACTGCAGTGGCCCAGGCCAGAAGCCAGGGGGTGCTAGAGTAGGCCTCTCTGCTTGGCTGGAGCAGACAGCTTAGGCCAAGGCTAGCCCACCCACCATGCAAGGCAGAGGTTGCGGGGGAAGTGAAAAGCATCCTAGGATGCTGGGGGATTGTGAGTTAACTTGAATCTGGGGGGGATCTGAGATAGAAGTTCAATAAACCAATTTAACCTAAATCAGGTAAGACTGATACTACATCCATCCAGGTTTATCTTAAACCAGTTTTGGCCATTTTGAAAGCAGTTTATGCACACTGAGCTTCTGTTGTGTTACTGATTTGAACGGGTTTCCGATCATTTATACCAGTTTATGTGTAATATCTGTCCCTAGCCTTGTACACATGAAGTTCCCTGGTTGATTAAGTAAAAATATGGTTAGGGTTCAATCTCTAATTTTTTGCCATCTTGAATCCTACTTTGTGTTCACCTAGCCTCATCCTGTCTAGTGTCTGAATAATGGAGATAAATACCAGGGAGAAATGAAGAAAAGACTTTGTCTAATATGCTGTCTCTGTAATGTGTGTGCACAGTATTTTGGATGTCTCTAGGCATAATTCCCCTTCTCTACCCTTCTCTGCTCTGGCTAGTAGTCTCTGCTATCATGTGTAGTGGAAAGAAATGACCCTGCATAGCACACTAAGTAGTGGCAGGACCTGGAGTGCTCTAGGCCTCCTATCTCAAGCACCACATGTTCCACCACAGCATTGAGAGTAGGACTGTAAGCTTTTGAGCCCTTGAACAATGTAAAAGGCTGCTTTATTCCCAGTCAAATGGGACTGGAAGTTATTTATGAAGGCAAATAAGGTTAAATACTTCAAAGTAGAATCCAGCCTTGATTCTCCCTATCCTGCACTTCTTCTGATTATTCAGAGTGAAAAAGGAGCTCCTTGTGGTAGAGCACAGCCATATCGGTCTGAAGACCCATCAGACTGTATGCAATCATTCTGCTAACTAGGTATTTAGTTATGCAGACTCTTAAGTTGCTTATACATGTGCTCATTGGTGTTGTAACTAGATTATGTCAGAGCAGGTCAAGTCTGTTCCATATTCCAATTAGAGTGCTGCAGCATTGCTGCCGCATTGGGGTTAGATAAAACATCCCACCACCATTTTTAAATGCATGGGGGCTTAATACATGTGATGCTGCAGTATTTAAATTAGAGTTTCTGCCTGGAACAGCTCTAATTAGAACTCCCTTTCCCACTTCCAAGCACGTGTATAGGCAACCTTAGATCTGCGTTCAGCTCCTTGCCCACAGAAGGGCAGCCCTTAATATCTAATATTAGCCTCCTGTCTATCTTGCCAGTTTTCATCTTAGTTTTTACATACACGCAACACACTACATCTGGACTGCTCAGGATTAAGTTCTGTGTGTGAAGCTCTCACCTTTGATATTTGATTGCTTGTTCCTTAAAATACACCAAGCAAAGTCAATAATCCTCTAGTCTAACTCAACTTGCTAGATGGTCTAGTAACACAACTTTTCATATGCAAATAGTGAGCCAATTCCTGTTTTATATGGCTGCATCTTAAATTAAAGATTCTTGAAATTTATCTGCCATAAACCAGGATGAGGAGGACCTTATTTGTAATGTGTCAGCATTTCATCTCTAATACAATCAACCGAAATCCACCATCAAAATCCAAGTGAGCAATACAAGTTGGTTCGAGCACTAGAATAAATTTAGAGGCCAAGTCACTTCTTATGCTCAGGCCTTTGGTTGTTTTGAAGAATAGGGTCTAATAGGTGTAAATGGCTGCAACATCAGGTCTTGGTCCAGGCATAACATTTTCATTATACTTTTAAAGCTGCTGAGTCTTTCTTTCAGCTGTAGTCTGCTAAATGAATTAATTGAAGATAGCAAGAAACATTTCTTGAAAAACAACCAAGGAAACTTTAAAAATGATTATAGAGTAACTGGTAATAATTGCATAGAGGTTGATTGTTCTTCACAGATGTGATAATTTCATAGATCTAGACCACCCTGTCAGCATGTCAGTTTTAAAATATTACTCTTGGAATAATGAAAAATTGCCAACTTCTCACCATGCTTTTTGATTTATGGTTAGTTCCTCAGAGATTGATTAGTTTATTTTGTTTTGTTACCTGGAATGAATGATGGATATTTAAAAAAAATACTTAATGTTAGATCCATGGCAAATGAGATAATTTTTAAGTGACTTGTTTAGTTGTTTCCAGAATAATTGGACATTATTACCTTCCCACCATGCATGAACTATAGGTCTCTGGAGAGGCTAAATAGCTTCATATGATGTTTCATTAATATTTCTATGTAGTTCATCTGTACTGTTCATACAGGAGCTTATACCAGATGGTTAACCAGCCTTGTAATGACATTTCACATTTCCCGTCTATTACTCACCAATGGAAAATAATATGATTTGAATTCGGTTAGGCATAATGTATGACTGATTCATTCTTGTACCTGTATTAAAAGAGTTGGGGGCATATTACGTACAAAGGAGATTTTCCTTTAAATAAAACCAGAATTTGTCTCTCTGAGGCTGTGACAAGGAATTTTTTTAATAATCTAAAAAAAGAAAATCCTGGCAAACAAATGGGCTTATAGCTACCCAAATGCTGGAAATGCCTATAATGTTATATGTTCAATCATGGGCTTTTCCTGAGATGGTTGGGCAGACTGGACAATTGGATGGCTTCCCAAAAAACAATTTTTTAATTTTTAAAAAAAAACTGTTGTAATTTAAAACCACTTTTTAACCTGTAGTACCTTGGTGGTGATGATGGGGGACCCTGAGTAGCTAGGTTTTATTTATGAGCTCAAGACTCTCTCTGTTTCAAAGCACCTTCCCCTCCTCTTTCTCGATTTCACTACAGCCATTGCCAATAAGGCAGTTTAATCCAGAACCTTCTGATCTGAGCCCTTTTTTGGAAGTCTGATGTGGATAAGCAGTGCAGTTACCACATGAGGAAGAGACAACTTCTCTCAAAGGAGAGGCTGGGTCACTCTTTGAATTCTCCTCACCAATACCACTGTCCTGCACTAGGACAACAAGCAATCCAGACTTAAATGGCTCCTATACACATGTGTGGAGCCTGCTCCAGTGCACTGGAAATCCAGTGCATCAGAGCAGACTCGATTAACTGAGCCTGCTGGATCACAGAAATTGATGCGCTCTGACAGCCTTCTGCATCACATGTATCAGCGTCACCACACATCTCTGCACAGTGGCGATGCATAGGGGGTGCACGGGGGTATACACGCACCCCCTGAGAGCGCTGGTGCACCCGCTGACAGGCCATGCTTCCTGCTTAGGTGATGGGCAGAGGAGGCAGGCGGGAACACCAGTGCCCCCCCTGCAAGTGCCGGCTGGGGAGTGGGAGCACTGGATGAAGCACCATGGCTGCTTCCAGGAGCACTGAGGCTGCTTCCCAGTTGGTGAGTTTTGCCATGGGGGGACCTCCCCCTTGGTCAGTGAGTTTTGCCATGCCCCCCCCCCCACCAGTCAGTGAGATTGGTCCCGGTCGCTGACTGGTCGCTGGGGGGGCACGTACCCCCGCTGACTAAGGTGGCACCAGTAGTCCATGTCTCCACTCTGAAAAAATGGTGCTAGTGTGCTTTGAAATACATTCAATGGGCTTTAGTATAAAGCATCTGGCCCCCATTTTATCCAGCACAGCGACATGCAGCGACACTGATGCATGTGATGCCTGGGCACTTTTAATTAGCGCAGCTCACTAATTAAAGTGCCTGGTGCTGCATCCCACAGCATGTGTAAAAATGCCCCAAATCTTTCTCTCAATGCTTGTTGTTTAGTGCCTTTTAACAATTCAGTTAAGCAGCAGCTTTGCAATATGCTGTTTTAAAATAGTGCTGGTCCAAGGACTTCTCTTACTCTGGATATTTTCATGGTAGCCACAGTTCTTTGGTACATAGAAGCCAGTGAGAAATGGCCACTTATGGATCGTGTTAACTTTATTTCTCCTCTGTGCTGCTGAGAGCTGAATATTTGGGGTTGGGTATCAACAATGAATTACTGTATGTGTATTATTTCTGTTCTTCCTACATTCTGAAGCCAAATACCTCTATCTCCCTCTTTTTCTATCTCTCTTCCATCTCCAGTTTCAGCTTGTTTTTCATATTTGGGTCATTTCCTTTGGTTGGTTGTACCTTTAGAAATACTTGTTGTGTATGGTCTGTATTAGTTTAGCTTCCTGCTACTCATGCCCTGTACCTTTTCCTCAAGAGTAAAAAGAAATCTACTTTCAACTGCATCTATATTCCCCATACCAGTCATTTGCAAAGTGAAACAAGATAACACCATGACATCAAATGTCCTTTGACCCTCCCATAGCTGTTTACTATAGCAGTTATTACTGTTTATTTCAGTATGGCTCCTCACATGCAGCATCCACTAAGTCCAAGTCACTGTCTCATCCCCAGAACTTCCCCTTTCTTTTTATTCACTCCAAATAGAAAACTTGTGAATGTTCTGGAATTCAATTCCTGGGTAACCCAATATGTCTGCTGTGTCGCTGTTGATACAGAAATCCCATTTCTGTTCAAAATATTATTTTCTTTGTCTGTAATCTATCATTAACTAGCCCAGGGGTGGGCAATTATTTGGGCTGGAGGACCACTTAAGGAGTTTTGGTGAGCTGTTGGGGGCTGGAGGCAGGGTGCCACTTGATCCTATCTGGCCCACCCGTGGCCACTGGGAGCCCGAGGAGGGAGGGTTACACCTTGCACCGCTCCTCTCTCCCACAGCCAAGGATGGACCAGGCTGCGTAGCACACAGACTCCTACACCCCCATATTCATCCCTCCCCCTCCCACCTGGCTTCCTGTCGGTGCTGCACAGTCCTAGCACAATGGCCACCAGCAGCTGGGCCCACATGGGAAGGGATGCAATCCAGCATGCCAAGTGGCAATCCCTCCCACCTGCCCACCCCACACAATGAGCTGCTGCTGCCGCACCACACTGGGAAAGTCGGGGGCAGCTTCCTCAGGCCAAGACCCCCTATGGCTAGCCCAGACCAGTGATACCACAGCAGCAGCAGCTCACCATAGTGGGCAGGTGGGACAGATATTCAGCATGTTGTATCGCACCCTGTCCCACATGGGCCTGACTACCAGTGCCTAAAGTGTCAGGACTGGGCAGCATCAACAGGAAGCCAGCTGGGAGTGGGAGGAGGGTGGATGACAGGGGGAGAGGCAGAGGAGTCTGTGCTCTGCACAGTCTGATCTGGCCCAGCCCCTGCTGTGGCAGAGTGGAGCAGTGCAGGGCACAGCCCTCCCTCCTCAGGCTCCTGGTGACAACCGATGGGCAAGATAGGATCAGTAGGCAGGCCAGATATGGCCCACAGGCTGTATTTTGCCCACTCCTGGACTAGCTTCTTGGAGCAACCTTGACTTGAATCTATATGATCTGCCTAAACAGGCCTCTATTGAGGAGCCCTTCTGGTGAATCTGTAAGCTGGGGAATCCTTGTTTAACAATCAGTAGGTGGTGGGTGTACAATGACTGCTAGCCCTGATCACATCCCTCTCTTATCTTGTTGTATCCACATGTTGCCTCTTGCTGTATGGTCAGTTTGTTAATTGTTTAGGGTATGTCTATCTTTGCACTGTATGTACATGTATTACTTAGTAATATGGAGCCTTAATACTCAAGTAGACCCTCAAGGTGCTACTGCAGTAGATTAAGACCACTGTGAATTGGATATAGAGGAAAGCAAAGAAGAGAAGCAATTATAAATGGGCTTTTGCCATGCTGTTTTGAAGGCAGGGCCTAAAGCTGAAAAGACACCATTTTCCTTCTGTAATACAAGTTCATTTGTGTTTATAAAAGCAGCTGTTTTGGCTGGAAATAAATGCATCCCTCTCACTAGTAATATAAATAATTTGAGTAGAAGAGAACGGGCAAGCCACATGAATCATCTGTGTAAAATACTTTATTTCAAAAATGAGTTTTTTAAATTTAAAAAACATTCAATACAATCCTATTCAAGTACAGTAGTTTTCATGATATAGTGGACATATATAAGTATTTATTTCTTTCCTCATACTTGGGCTATAAAAAGTTCTTATATTAATATTAGAAATTCACAAAGTTTTGACTGGACTTACTTTGAGGCCATAATTCTTAAAACTCTTGTGCACATGCTTAACTTCAGGTATGTTATTTGTCTCCCTTAATTCAATAAGGCAATTTACGTGCCTGAAGTTAACTGTATGTATAAGACCTTGGCCTAAGCCTACGTTTCCTAATAAATGTAAAGAATGCTAATAACTTATATCTGGGCCATGCAAAATGTCTGCAAGAAAAAAATATCCTATGTCATAGCAAACTCTCCTTGCTTCCAGTTATTTTTACAAACTAAATTTCACTTAGCACCAAATAGTTGTTTTTAAGGAGAAATTATTTCAAATTTGTTAAAAGAAAATAGTTTTGACTCGACTAAGTCATGAGGGTTTGAAACTCGGTGTTTACATATTTTTATCAATGTTCCAAATGAAACAAGGCTACATAGCAAATATCTGTGATTGACTGAACTTTGTGGTGAACAGGGGGAAGGTTTTTAGAGGCAGAGAAAGGCATTAGGCAGCTAGTTACCACTGAAAGTCAACAGGAGTTAGGCACCTTCTTCCCTGTGGGTATTTCTTGAAATAATTGGTGACTGCCCAGTAACAAGCTCCCTAATATTGTAGTTAGATGTGCACCGATACATCGGTCCCATATTGGATTGGCACCGATATGAGGAAAATTGAGACTATTGGTAATCAGCTTTTTTTGCCTAATGTGGCCAATAAATACCATGCACACAGCTGCAGCGCACATGCGGCCTAGAGCACAGCCGGGCAGCATGGAGAGTAGACAGATATGGCTGGTAAGTCTGTCATGGGGGAAGATGCAAGGGGAGAGGGAAGGGGCTTGAGGGGGCAGGTTGAGGCTCCCACAATGAGAGAGGGAGTGGGGCTGGTGCTGGGGTAGGTGCTGCCCAGCTGGGGCAGGGCACAGCTTGTCTGAGGGACACGGGGGATTGGGGAGGGAGGGCAGCTTCTTCCACTGCACACAGCCTGGGAGAGCATGGGGGACATGTGCCCCCAGGAAAAGCCCAGCACAGCCCCGGCCCCAGCCTGCAGCAGCAGCCTGCTCTGACCCACGTGCAGAGCCAGGGAGCACATGCTCCCTACCCTGTTCCCTCCCAGGGTGCATGCAGCAGTGGGAGCTGCCACCCCCACTCCCTGCTTCTCCTGAACAAGCCACAGCTCTGTCCTATGCCCCGCCGCACCCTGGCTGGCCAGCACCTGCCCCTGCCCCAGCCTCAGCCCCAACACCAGCCCCACTCCCTCCCTCACCATAAGAGCCTCAAGAGTTGTTGCTCCTCAAAGGAGTGATCCTCAATGCACAAGCTAATTCTAGTCCATCTCGGAGGAAAGGTAGCAAGAGGGCACAGCTCTCCAGGGATCTAGCAGACCTCCTGAGGCTAAAAGAAAGGCCTACAAAGGATGGAGGATGGGATTCACGTCCAAGGAGGAATATTCTGCATTGGTCCAGTCCTGCAGGGAGCAAACCAGGAAAGCCAAGGCTGCAACTGAACTCCAACTAGCTTCGAGTATCAAGGACAATAAAAAGTCCTTTTTCAGATATGTGGGGAGCTAGAGGAAAAGCAAGGGCAACTTTGGACCCCTGCTGAACCAGATGGGACAACTGACGCCCAGGAAAAAGCCAACCTATTAAATGGGTACTTTGCATTGGTCTTTCATCAGTCCCATGCCTGCTACGGGACAGGGAGGTCTGGGTGAGGGAGATCCCCTGCCCTCCATCAATGCTGACCTCGTAAAGGAACACCGTGAGAGGCTGGATACCTTCAAGTCAGCCAGCCCTAACAATCTACACCCCAGGGTACTCAAGGAGCTGGCAAGCATCATAGCCCAGCCTCTGGCACGGATCTTGGAGAACTCCTGGCGCTCTGGTGTAGTGCCCGAAGACTGGAAGAAGGTCAATGTAGTGCCTATCTTCAAGAAAGGGAGGAAAGTGTATTCGGCAAACTATAGGCCCATTAGCCTGACTTCTATCCTGGGGAAGATCTTAGAAAAGTTTATTAAAGAGGCCATCCTTAATGGACTGGCTGACGCCAACATCCTGAGGGATAGCCAGCATGGGTTTGTAGCGGGTAGGTCTTGCTTGACCAATCTGATTTCCTTTTACGACCAGGTGATCTATCACCTGGACAAGGCAGAAGAGATTGATGTCATATATCTTGACTTCAAAAAAGCCTTCAATCTGGTATCCCATGATCACCTCTTGACGAAACTGGCCAATTGTGGCCTTGGATCCACCACAATCCGCTGGCTGGGAAATTGGCTCCGTGGTCGGATCCAGAGGGTGGTAACTGACAAGAGTCAATCGTCATGGTGCCCTGTGACCAGTGGGGTCCCCCAAGGCTCTGTCCTTGGACCCATATTGTTTAACATCTTCATTAATGATGTGGACATTGGAGTCAGAAGTGGACTGGCCAAGTTCACCGATGACACCAAACTTTGGGGCAAAGTAGCCACGCCTGAAGACAGGAGGGCGATCCAGGCTGACTTGGACAGTCTCAGGAAATGGGCAGACGAGAACCTGATGGTGTTTAACACTGAAAAATGCAAGGTTCTCCACCTTGGGAGGAAAAACCTGCAGCATCCCTATAGGCTCAGCAGTGCTACGCTGGCTAGTACTAAGGAAGAAAGAGACTTGGGGGTCATCATTGACCACAAGATGAACATGAGCCTGCAATGCAATGCTGCGGCTAGTAAAACAACCAAAACACTGGCTTGCATCCATAGACGCTTCTCAAGCAAATCCCGGGATGTCATTCTCCCTTTGTACTCGGCCTTGGTGAGGCTACAGCTGGAGTACTGCATCCAGTTTTGGGCCCCACAATTCAAAAAGGATGTGGAGAAGCTTGAGAGAGTCCAGAGAAGAGCCTCGCGCATGATCAGAGGTCAGGAAAACAGACCTTACGATGACAGGCTGAAATCTATGAGGCTCTTTAGCCTGGAAAAGTGCAGGCTCAGGGGTGATCTGGTAGCCACCTATAAGTTTATCAGGGGTGACCATCAGTATCTGGGGGAACGTTTGTTCACCAGAGTGCCCCAAGGGATGATGAGGTTGAATGGTTATAAACTCCTGCAAGACCGTTTCAGGCTGGACATAAGAAAGAATTTCTTTACTGTCCGAGCCCCCAAGGTCTGGAATAGCCTGCCATCAGAGGTGGTTCAAGCACCAACAGTGAACACCTTCAAGAGTAAATTGGATGCTTATCTTGCTGGGATCCTATGATCCCAGCTGACTTCCTGCCCTTCAGGCAGGGGGCTGGACTCGATGATCTTCCGAGGTTCCTTCCAGCCCTAATGTCTATGAAATCTGCCCCCTCTTCCCTTCCCCCACCCCTTCCCCCACAACAGACTTACCAGCCAGATGCTGCTCTCCAGGCTGCAGGGCTGCATATCAGAATCGGATCAGTATCAGCCAATGTGGCTCTTTAAAAATCAACCATCAGTATTGGCCCCAAAAATCTCTGTTGGTGCATCCCTAATTGTAATTGTTAAAAAAGCTCAGAAACTAGAATGGAGAACTGAAAACCTCTCAGTTTCTCACTGAAAAACTTAAAACCAGTTCCATTCCTGTGGAAGAATGGTTTGTTTGTTAAAAAATGGATACTTCAATGTGTTTCTGAATTCAATAAAAAAGTATTTGTGTTTTTCCTACAGTTAAAGAAAATTCCAGCCATCTCTACTGTAAAGTATCTACCATGGTATGAGAGACAAGACTGAAATTATGTCTTTCCCTTTGGAGCTCAGGAACAGGAGTTGTTAGTTATTGCCAGGGGCAGATCCAGGATTTCTCAAAGAGAGGTTCTGGGTGCAGAACCCATATTGCTGGGATGCCTACACCTCCTTGCTCCCAGCCTCCTCCCCCATGCCCACTGAGACTTTCTCTCTGTCCCAGGGGATAGGGGAAGTACCTGCCACAGCTGGGCTGCATGGGGGCTGGGAATGGGGACTGAACAGCAGTAGTGGGGTGGGTGGGTGGAGGGTTCCCCCTCACCATGCCTGTTCTCAGGGGACTGTGCAAGGAGGTGGAAAGACTTCTCCCACCATGCTCTTGCTGCTGTCCTTGTCCCCAGTTGAGTCCAGCCCCCATGTAGCTTGGCTGGACTGGGCAGAAGTGGCTCTGGAGCTTCTTCCACCCCTTGAACACCAAGGAAAGCAGAAGTAGCCAGTGCAGGAAGGGATGTGCCTTTGAGCCCCAAGGGGAAGGGAGGAGAGAGTTGCACCCACTTCAGGGACCTAAAAAGTCCCCATATGTTCCCATGGTGTGCTCCGATCCACAAAGGCTGGGGAGGGGCAGCTGCACCACTGCCGCCCCCCCCCCCCCCCGATCCACTCCTGGCTATTGCTTGGTAGACGTTCTGAACCCCAAAGAAAACAAGAAAGGGCGCATGCTGGGAGCTGGGTCTACAGATACAGGAAGGAAAGTTTCTGAATGGGGTTGTGGAAAATAAAAGGTTAAAAGACGAAAAAGAAATAGCTTTCTTTATTGTCTGGCCATGCTCTCTAGGTATAGACAGTTGCACACTTGAGTATAATTTACATTCCATTGGTCACCAGTATAATTTACACTGTGGTCAGGAATGGACAGACAAGTGGCTATCCTGGGGTAACTGCATACTGTAGCAATTACTATTAGGCTATTACTGAGCCTTTCAACTAAGTGGTGGGAGAGGAGGTGATAACTTGTTTGCTTTTAGCTAATGGCTATCCTGGAATGGAAACATACAAGTGATACCTAAACTAGTGTAACATACGCCTATAATCTACTCGGGTTCTTTAATACTCACATATTGGGGGTATCTGAACTGAGGTGAGCAAGCACTATTTAAAAGCCCAGCAAAATGTTAATATACTGTCTTTGCACAGTAATCCTTGTCTCTCTAGAGCTGGCAACAGCCTCACTACAAAGCAGAATACAGTTTCAGTCATTTTACTTGAGTGACTCTCTCTCAAACAACATCTGCCAAGAACCGAAACAGTGATGGAGGGGGAGCCCTGATATATGCAATGAATGGGACCTTGGTGTGGACTCCTGGAAACCATGCCTTTTGTATGTTGCTGACTGTAGATATGTGCCTTTTTCTATGGCTTCCCTTTTTGGGGGGCCATGTCTACAGTAACTTCTTTCACTACAATACGCTACAGGAAAGAAGGCATTTGGATGTTTCTGAGCACACTGTAAGACATGCAATGCTATACTCATTTTTATTTATTTTCTTAGAGCAAAGCTAATAATTCTTGATGAAATATGCATGGCACTTAACCTTCTCCTCAGTACTTAAACAGCCACTCACAAATTGAAATAACTTCACATATTTTTTAAATATGCTATACAAATGTTTTTACTGCGCACATTTCGTTTGAAGAGTTTGCTATGGGGTTTCAATACACAGTGTTCATGACTTGAGCACTAAGTGTTTTGACTTGGTTCAAAAGTACATGATTTTGTTTATTGCCCAACTGAACAAGTGCACTTTTTGTAATTAATCTGGAAAGAGGGCTTGAAGCCTCTGAGACTTGCTTTCTTGGTAAGAAGTTTTAGTCTCCAAGAAACAGCAAATAAACTGAATTGAGGGATTTTTAAAAGATCTTTTTGGAAGGGAAAGGTTCATGTACATATTCCCTTGAAGCAATAATTAAAAAAAAAAAAGTCAAGATTTATGGACTGCAGGTAGAGATGCATTTTATCAGGTTTCTGGAAAATGTGGGATTTTTACACAAATGAAAGTGCAGTCATAGCATTGTCCAGAACATTTAATTGTCTCTGAGCTAGAGCTCTGGTAAAGGGTTTTGAAAATTCCTGTTTCCCCACTGTGTAAGCAGTACCCTATCCCATCCAAAACATCCCATGCACAGAGTGAACATGTTAACACAGAGCAGATCTTCAGCTGGTGTAAACTCTCAATGGTTCACATTAAGAGTTAGAAATTAGCTGTTTATTAATGAATTTTCATCCAAGTCCTAACAAAAGAGGCAGAAGACAGTTGCATCTACTGCTGTCCCAAAGCAACTATTTGTAGAAAAAAGCCTGTTGCAGAATTCAGCCAGCTCCAGAGTTTAGATGCTTTCCTGATGCCTGGTGGAGGGGGAAGGACATGGTGGCAGAATGGTTAAGGGATCTTATTATAGGGCATGGGTTCTGTCCCTACTCCGGACTCCTGCTGAAGGCAATTGACCCAGATGTAAATTGGTATCTGGTCATTCAGATTCCCTTGTGTGCTCTGAAAAGTGGTGTGTCTTGCAAACATGTTCGTTCAGTGGACATTTAGGTGCTGGCAGACCTTCAGTTTTGAATGCGTAAAGGCCTGAAACAGAATCAGGGCTTGATTGTACTAGACATTGAAGTAAGGCACTGTAAAAGGACAGTCCTTACCTTAAACACCTTGAACCCTAAATACATGTGGTGTGAAAGAGAATAGTAGGAAAAGCAGCAGAGACAGAGAAAGGTAAAGTGACATGCACAAGGTTGCCCCATGGATCAGTAGAGAATCAAAACTAGTACAGTACACAGATCTCCTTATTTCCAGCTGGGTTTTTCTGTGCATAGCCATGTGTAGCCCAGGGGATGTAGCAGCCCTGAGAAGGTTCATAAAGCCTATTGTGGTTCATGTGGATGAAGGGTGCCTTATACTGCTGTGCGCAGGAAGTTCTATTTTTGTTCTTGGAGCTTTAAATACCCAACACACCATTAGAATGAGACTTTGGGGACAAGCAGCACAGGCAACAGAAGAAAAGGTTATGTGCATGAGACCTGCCTTTTACACTAGTGAATTCAATCATTTTGAAAATAAAACCCAAGTTTTCAATATCTTAAGAAAAAAAAATCTAAAGTGGTAAAAGTGGTTTGAAATGTTGTAAAATGAGAAAGATGGATTTGGTGCTGAAATGTGAATGGATGAGAAACTTCAAGGTTTTGAGGCCAAACTTAAGGTGAGCCTTTTTTAATAAATAGAGGGATAGTTCCCTAATAAATGACTCATGCAGGTGTTCGGTTAGGGTTTTTTCCCCCCTTCCCATGGAAACTGTGTCCCAAAACAAAGTTGGCCAAGCCATTGACACGACCATATATACTTGTCCTTTAGAGTTATCTACATTTCCCCCCTCATTTACAATGAATACAAGAAACATTCTTTAGAAGCTTTATAAGTGAGTATGTTTGGCCTCCCTCGTTAAACGATTCCTCACAGGCCTGCTATGTTGGGTTAGATCTGTGATCCATCTAGACCTTTCTGTCTTCAGCAGTGTCCAACAACAGATGATTCCAAAGACAGTTCACGAGACCTTTATACAAGTAATTTATGGAATAGCCATCCATATTAGTTAACACTTGGCTCATGCCAAGAAATACAAGCTTTATGTCCCTTCCCAAACTCTTTAAATGCTTATTATCTCTGGATGTTCTTTTATTAATATAACTAATAGGGAAGGTGACCAACCATATGTCCCATTTTAGCCAAGACAGTCCCAGATTTCAGAGGCTGGTCCCAGCTAGCTGTTAGGAATTATAATGGATATCCTGGAAATGCAGGGGCGCAAGAAGCAGCCTGGCCAAGAGTCAGAGAGGCATGGAGCACCTTGCAGGCAGGCAGGCACTGCTATCTTCCTGGCACGCAGCCCTGCCCCCACCAACTGGTGAGAGTAGAACGGGGAGTGCAGGTCCCAGATTTCCCAGATGATGTCTCAGATTTCCAGGATTTCTATATGGTCAGCCTACTAATAGGTGATAACCTGAATGGGAAAACTTTAACATTACAATAATAAACAAGTTGGAAACCAGAAAGCAGCATCTAACTGAAGGAAATAGCATATGTTCAAACTGGATATAAACACAATTAATGACTGGGGGGAGAGCATTTTATCTTTCAGTGACTCTGTAGCAATTGCTGAAACAATGCAACATGATGGGAAGAAGTTGGTATTAGAACTCAGGAAAGAGGAAAGTGCTTTTCAAGGGATAAAAGATGGAGTAAATATATTTTAACATTAGGTTTTATTACATTGGAAATTATCACCATATTTTGGATTTTGCCACTTCAGGCCATGTGAAAGTTTAATTCCACTACTGTATTTACTGTGAGTAGGAACAGACAAGTCAATGTGTTGAGCAGCTGTTTTGATCATTTTCAAAAGTTTGTCTAAAAAAGGGGAAGTGTGGTGCCTTTCTTGAAATTTCTAAAATTTGCTAATGGTAAAAAATGGGAGAAGTGATAAAGTTACTGCATTCATCAGTCATCCACCCCAAAACATTTGCAACTGATTATATATTTCAGGAATTGGCCTACAGTCATGAGGTTCCTTGTAAGCAACTTGCTGGTATGTGCCAAATAGAGGAAAACTAGGAGGTACTTCTGAGACATGCTCAGAAAAAATACATTATTATAACAAAAACAAAAAGATATGGATAGTAGTAGTTGAATTGGTTTAGACTAGTAATAAGGGCACCACACGATTACAATCCTAAAAATGCCATAAAAATATCTTATATGTACCATTTTCTACTTTTACTGTCTACTAGTTGCTGTTGTGTCTCTTCCTGTTCGTGTTGGAATATTTATCATGAGAATGAGGTGCCAGAATCTGAAAGTCTATCCTAGGAGAGAAAATAGTGAGTCAGTGTGTGTTGCCAAAGCCACCACAAATGGTGGTCTTTAAAGCCCTCCCTTTTCTTCCTCCTCTGTGACTCATGTCTGGTATGGTGAAGTCTTTAAGAGGCTCATTGCCCTGCACTGTGAATGTCTTTCACCACCCCCTCTTTCTGCTCTTGCTTTCTTTCCAAAATGCACGATTTCCTTCCAGAGCCTGTATCCTTGGCACTTCTTTTGCTGACAGGACCAGATCCAAATCAATTCTGTAGAAGTCTAGATTCCACTTAAGTTCTGTTTAGACACCTAAGCCACAAAAATCAATATAAATTGACTCTGATTGGCAGTCTGAAAACTACTTAAGTGCCTAAAACAGTGGTTTTCAACATTTTTTCATTTGCAGACCCTTAAAAAATTTAGAATGGAGGTACAGACCCCTTTGAATTGTAAGTGTGGCTATTCACATGCTTTTGATTGATCACAATTATTTTTTGCAGACCCCTTAGAGACATAATCTGTTGACCCCCAGGGGTCTGCAGACCAGAGGTTGAAAACCACTGGCCTAGAGTCATTAAGGACACCCTACTTTTGGCCTTGAGAACCAAGACTTGGGCAACTATGCATGCTCAGAAGTGACCGGACCAGGCATCTTACTGATTAACTCTCATCTGTGCTCTGCAGTCCCTATCAGCATGGGAGATGCCTAAACAGAAACTGGGACACAGCACAGTTCTTTAGGTTGCCCCCTTCTATCCATGTGCACATGTGGCTAAGCCTCAGAATAATTTACACCAATTTTTAAAACTTGAGTCTTTAAACTGGACTTTCCTCCTTAGACTAGACTTTTTAAATGTATTACTAGCATCTGATAGCTAGATGATATTAGCCAGATGTTGTTTGTAACACATGGCAATTTTCATGACTTTTTTCTTGTTTGTTTTTCTCTTTTGAGTTGTGGTTTCTGTTGCACTAAGCACTCCTACCACTTTAAAAGACTCCACTATCCTCATCATTATACATCAATCTGGGATGTAATAAAAAGTCTACTAACTTTAAAAGAGTCTTTCCATTGGCTACTTTGGAATTGGGATGTGGTCCCTAGTTGGCAAGAAAAGGAAACGTTGTCAGTCCACAGACACTAGGAGCTGCATTATTTCTTTGCTGTAGGAAACCAAGCAGAAGGTGACTGATTGTGGCAGGAGTCCCAACAAGGATTGTTCCCAGGGCTTCCTGTCTATGCTGCCAGAGTGCCACCAGCTTTTACAGAGTGTTTATTGTGTGTCCCTCCCCACACCCATATCTTGCCAACTAGGGTAGTTGAGATTCGGCAAAGTGATGACTCTACCTGCACTTCAGCGGTGGCAATCCAGGCGTGCAGAGCCTGGAGCATGGCACTGCCCCACTTTTTTTTGCCAAATGGAATTACGAGCGCTATGTGCATTTCATGGCACCTCAAAAGGCTGGTGCAGCAGGAGTCTGGGATGATGAGGCTGGGAGCAGCAGTCAGCTGATTGGGGCTTCCAGCCGCGGGAGCACATTGGAATCAAGGGTTCCAGTGTCCCCCCCAAGGCTGAGAGCCCTGATCTGCTGATCAGCCTAGCCACACACTCAGTTTAAGGCATGGTGGGAACCAGCCACAAGGTTATTACACAAAATATGTATAATAACTTAGTGGCATATCCCCTGTTTTACTGCGCCATTCATTGCATGAACGTGTGGCCAGGTTACTAAGATGTGATTAACTGGTTAATCGTATTTTAAGTCTCATGTCTGCCAGGGCTGTGAGCTTCAAAGCAGCTTGCTGCATGGGCTCTTCCGGCCTTAAATCTAAGGCCGTTCATGGCCTTTTTCTTTTCTTTTTAAGCCAATGATGCCTTTTGTGAGAGTAAGGGATTGCCACGGTGTAAATGCACACATTTTTCCTTTCTCTCACTGCTGCATGACAATGAAAAGAATCACAGAATCAGTCACTAAATCGGGCACTCTGGAGAACAAAGGGAACTGTTTTATTCCATAAAGCTGTTTTCTCTCTCCTTCCCAGAACTGCTTCTGTCTGGAACGCTCCCAGCCCCATCCTGCCTGGCTTGTTGCTGTAGATTTCAATAAATAGTGGTATGTCCTCACACCCACAGTAGTGCTACATCCTGTCTTTTTTGCTGCCTGCTTAAGTTCAGTGATGGGCGTTTGTCATTTTGGATAGCTTGGCTGCATGTGGGTCTGGCCTTCTTACTGTACAAAATATGTTGAGTCGATCTCATCCAATTAAAGGAGAAAAAAAGCAATACTTTAAAGTTATGACATGACATGCTTATTGCCTTGGCTCAGGATGGCAAATTCCATGAATATCAACATTCAATTTTACTGCATTAATCAGGGTTTCCTATTACTACAATATCAAAAACCACCTGGTAATCATTGATAGTTTTCTCTGATGTAAATGAAAACATTTTTGTCAGCTATATTTTTTTCTGTTGGATTTATTAAAAAGAATCAATATAGGGGGAAGAAATATAACCTAACAATCTTTTCCATAGGAAGAATATAATAATTCCTATCTGGTTTAATAGTAATCTAAGCAGAAGGGGAAATAAGGGTTTATCCTCTTCATCTTGCTTGATGTTGTTTAAAGAAAATATTTTTTCCTGGCCCAGTTTTACCTTCAAAATATCAGGAATGTCCAAGTTTCCTGTCTGTCTTTGGTCTCTCTGGATGACCCAGAAACACTGAGTAAGGATTATAAATCAAGGGAAGAGGGGCTATCAGGGGTTTTTGCTTTTCTTTTTTAAATGTTGTTCCAGCCTTTTATCTGGAATTTGAGTTCAATAAATATTAACAAACTAAAGATGTTAAAATGAAATTTGAACTTAGGGGATTTGGGTTATCAGTAAGGGAACTGTCTCATAAAAGCCATTTACTGTTAATTTTCCTCTTTTTAATCAGAACTTTCCTCTTGTTTTGTTTTGCCAATAAAATATAAGGCCTATCACCAGATCAGTGTCAGTTGTCTAAAGAAGTTGCCACTTCATAATTGCATAGTAACACGTGTCAAAGAAAGTGCTTATTTAAACTCAGATTTCTCGTGGATGGATATACAATATCCTAGTAGGCATTTTCTATATCAATGTCAGAGGCAAGTACAAGGGACTGAGTAGGCAACTCAACCAGGCCAGCTGGGACTCGAAAATACCTTCTGTGTCTCCTATTCTACTCCCAAACTCAGTGCAGGCTTATCCTTAATAGGAACTTTTTGTCAACATTTTTTACAATCATTGCAATACTTTCATGCTCTCTGTTAGGAAATCACTTTGCTGACTTTAAAGTGCAGTTCTTAGCTTATAATCAGCTTCCCTTTTTTTTTTAAGAAAACTTCAGGTAACAACTGTGTGAGGGGGTTTTCTGTAGTTCTTAATCTTGGTGTTTTACTCATTTTGCTCAATTTCAAAACTGTCAACTACAGTGATAGCAAAATTAAGTTCTTTGCTGATTCTCTCCTCAAAGCTAGGTACTATTGGAAAGTACCTTGCAGTACTTCTATATATGTTACACTTATTATAGGTAGCTGCATAGTAAGACCTCAGTCACACAAGCTGTTAGTCAGTCCACACTGCGTTCTACCATACTAAACTCATATTTAAAAATAATATGAGCACGCTGCTATTGGAAGATATGGTGCAACAAATAAATCTGGCAACATCATTATTTATTTAAAATTAGCGCTGTATGAATAAAAACTCACATCCCATTTCAAGCCCTCATCAGATTTCTGTCTTGAGAGAAGAAACTCTTGTGAAATTTCTAACAGCCACCCCAAGTCAACTAAAACTAGGCTTTTGGTTCATGTGTACCAGCAAGTACTAGCGAAGCTCTGGATGAGGCAGACCAAAACCTTCACAAGAAGAGGTTCATGAAACTCAGGCCAGTTGATCCAGATACATTTATAAAACCCCTGGGGAGGAAAAATACATTTTGGTTGAGTCGGAAATGAAAGGGTGGTTCATCATTTTAATTTGAACATGAAATGGATGATGTGATGAATTGTCGTAAGAAGAGTTGTATGGAATCCTCTGTTATTGCTAACCATAGTTAGTGTTTAAAACAAAAGCATGCTTTGGGTAGATAGCTGTTCAGTTCTGCTATGTAAATGCTGTTTATGATGTGGGGGTGCCTGTGTATTGGTTTGAATAGTATAACTTTTGCTTATCAATGTATTTCTCTTGCAAACTGCAGGAAAATAAATATTGTCATACCTGATAAGACCAATAATTCATCTAATATAGTATCCTGTCTCCATGAATGGCTAACGCTAGATAAATCAGAGGAAGGTGCAGGAAAACAGTAATGGGCAGTTATGGAATAAAATGAATATAGATTAGGTGGAAGTTAGTTTGGAGCCCAACCCTGCTTAGTAACAGAAGTCAGCAGAGATGCACCTACAATGAATTTGCCAGCTAACTTCTGTGGTAGGTGGTCATTTCCAGATTTACTGTACGCATTCCGTAGGGTATTTTTCTTGCACTGGAGCTTATAGGTATTGAAAATGAAGAACAGGATTTGGAAAATAAGGCTATCAGTCTTACTAACATGATTACAAAAATCTTATCGTATTAGCAGCATTCTTGTTTTACTTACACTCCTACTTAACTGAATTAGTGACTTTTATTTTTCACACAAGATACTGTCACAATTTAAGTAGTTAATTTACTATGAAATCCTTATTATCACATTGTCATAGAAGTTTGGTGATTTTTTTTTTAAATAACAGGAGTTGCCTTTACACCAGGCAACTTTTTTAATTTAAACATGGTCTTAAGAGACCTGAGACTTCGGGGATTAATGAAGTACCCCCAAATCATAAAGCAAATCACAGCATATCAAATCATTTTTCCTTTGAGACTAGTGCCAAACATCTTCTGTGGTGTTCCAGTGAAACAGGACACTTCCCAGGCCAATGGCTAGTAAAGTTAGCAAAAAAAAAAAAAGGACCGGGGGGGGGGGGGGGGGGGTGTCAATGTGACCGAACTCTTATTTTCAGAACCTAGCTGGAATTTCAGCCTCTCCGCACAAGTCCTTGCCATTACAATTTATTAGAAGTTTTATGTAGTAGGTTTTATTGAATTATTTAGCTAGTCTTGACTTGATCCTTTCCAAATGTGTTCAACAGTATTCTGCTACATGCTAAAGTGTTTTTATATTCTCACTTTCATGTAACAAAATCTCCAAAATCAAGATAAAGTTACTCAAATGTATATACTATTTTACTTTCAGAATGAATTTCAAAAGCCATGTATAGTCTGGCTCGCATTGCCTTTTCTAGTAGATTTAGAATTATAAATTAAGGTGTCTTACATGCAACAGCATTGCAAGCCGGAAGACATATGTCTGCCATCAGAACGAAGAGGGGTATTGGAACCACCAAGCCAACTAAGAACTATTAAGCTCTTGGGAGTGTGAAGGTTAGGATAAAAGGAAATAGAGAATATTAAAGATGCAGGAACTACATTTTCCAGAGCATATCTTGATCCCATTGTGTATTGATCTGTAGTCCTGGATTTCATCAAATATAATACCTCATCTTCAGCATAAAAAAGCAGGGAAGGATAGCCTCCACTGCCTGCTCAACAAAAAAACAGGGAGTTGCTTTCTTTTAGAGGTAAAGAATGCTTTGTATGATTTCTTTTGCATTTCTGTAATATGTGTGTTTACAAACTCTTCCATTTAAGTTTAATGCACATATTTTAAAATGTAAACAGTAGGTATTTGGAAGAGAGCAGTATTTTTAAAAAATTACAATAATTCTCCCAGGCATACAGTTTCAATTAGGAGCTATAGAATCCCTTCTGGGACCCATGTTGATCTTCAGAAGGAGCCAACACCAGATTAATGGATGTTAAAGAATGCTGCTTCAGAATATGGGAATTGGGTGATTTATGGATATTCACATATTCTGAATCATTTACCTGCAGTTCACTCCTAAATCACGGCAAGGTTACAACCAAGTTTAAATATATTTTTAGGCTTTTTTATTTATTTTTGTTGTGCTTTTAATATTTATGTTATGGTCCTTTTAAGAACCTCAACCACGTGCATATGTAATGGTGTTCACATGTGCGTGCACTCTGCACAGCAATTCAATATCATTCACACTTTAAAGCAAACTGCATTTCCAAGAGGGCATTTTCTTCCAGTTAAGCTTTCAGAAAAAAATTGAATTCATTCTGTTTTCCCCAGCATCACTCTGATACAGGTAAAACGAACCAAATTCCAAATATTTGATGTTGCAGAATAGAGCAATAGTATATCAAACTTGTATTTATTTATTTTTGGCTGTCATCACTGCAATCCAGTTAATATTACGAACTATGTCTATACATAAATAGAAAGATAGACTTTCAGATAAAGACCCAGATATGGAGGAAAAGGGCTGGGGTTCAGATCTGTTAATAAGCATCTGCTCTTATGAGCTGGACTGAGTCTAGAGAGGAAGTCAATTGTTCAGTTTCAGTTTAAATATGCCTGAGGAGCTGTTGTCATAAGATTTTTTAGCCTGAAGTGGTAGAATCCTAGTGTTAAAAAATTCTTACAACTTCTTCTGTCTTCTAAAATTCACTTTAATTAACAATGTACCCCTAAACTGAACCCCAAATCATACCCTAAATCTGAATTGCAATCTAGACGCAATCTCTCTAATCTGAAGAGAAGCCACAGCACAGTCCTTTAGCATCTTAGAGTGCTTTGCTTCCGGCTCTCTTCCCCAGGGAGATAGGGTGTTGCTCACTGGACTCTACTGCTCCAGCTGATCAGGGGATAGAACATTCCCCCTTCACTGTGCTGCGGGGAGACACAGGCAGACTGAGCAGTCTGCCATGTGCATGTGCATTGCTTCCATGTGTCTTCAGGCAGACTAAGGGAGTCTGCAGACTATGCTAAGATATGTGCATAGGGGCCCCTAGATGCATAGCGTCAGCACTGCAAGCTCTCTTCAAGGTTTCAGTATTCAAATGTCTGTTAAGGTATCTCTGGGTAAGTTTTTTCTGCCAGGAAAACAAACCTGAGAAAATTCTCCCAAATTATTTGAACATCTGTACACAGATTGTTTCTAACTAGTTGAGCATAATTGCAGATAAAATTGTGACTAAGAATTAGAAATCTTTACACATTCTTGAATGGTAATAGTTTTGGGGTGTGGTTTTTTTTAAATCATTATTATTTTTAATCAGAAGTCACTTCTTTTTCATTATGCCATGGTTCTGATACTGCTCTGAATAACATAAGGAAAGATTTTTCAAAAGAAGAGCTATCAACTTAGGCACCTAAGAAACTGCCATTTGTATCTTTGAAAGTCTGCTGGTATCAGTGAACTACTTGTAGCATCACTACTGCTATGCACTTTTGACATTTGCAAGATGTGGCTTTCCAGTAAGTGTATTTCCAAATTGCAGGCTTATTTTAATAAGACTGGGTGGATTCTTTCAGTGGCTGCTAATGAGAAACACAAGCTTCCATCTCCAGATAATGTGTTCAAATATGAGTTAGGTAAGTCATAGTCACTAAAATATTGTCATCTGATGGTGAGTTAGTGGCCTACTGTAACATAAAGTGATCTGAGGGTTTCTATCACATTCCTAGCCCACAGCTGTTCACATCCTAAAAATCCATCATCAGAACACACAGCAAGTGGCAGCCTTGTTGAGTTTCAACAGGATGGCTAAGGATGGAATGATAGGAAGACTGACCTCCCTTCTATAACTGGACCCTCCTCAACAGAGGCATAGTAGTCAGGTAGTGTGGGGAAAACCAGCCTGCTGCCTTCAGTGGTGTTACTTTTCCGTGCTGGAGAGAGTAGCTCAGTCTCCATCGCTGACACCTTTTGCAGATTTTGCAATCACGCTATTATTTGTTACCAGCTGTTGCTCTTTCTATTGCATCCAGCACCTTAAAGAACAAGAGAAAGTATCAGCCCTGCCATAAGGAAAAGTAAATCTGAAAGTGTGAAAATAGGAGAGGTTAGGCGGAGGAATAAAATGCACAAGTGGAGACTGGCCATGTCCTGATAATATTACTTTAGGAATGTACTTTGTTTGAGCTGAAAACATTAAGAAGAGAGGGGGGAAGGAGAGGCAGGGATATGAAATATGCAGACTATCTTTGATTGACCCTTAATCAGCCAATTTCTTGTACATGTCATGGCTGAAGCAGCTCTTCCAGAGGGCTCAGAATCTAAGAGGTCAGTGACCTTGCAAGCTGTCATCATTATATACGTTGCAGTGGTGTGGTAACAAACGTGGACTCTTGTAAGGTGCAGACCAAATGGGGCATCAAAACATGTGCAGGCAGGCACTGACAGAATCAAGGGGATGGGAGTAATGCACTTGGAGATGAGGGTCAGAGCTATGCAGAGCCTGGAGGGGGAAAAGGACAAAGTTTGGGTACAGATTGGCTTAAGACTGGGTGCAGTAAAGGAGAAGGTACCATTGGATGGACTCAGAGCTGTGGAGTGAGGTGGTCAGCTGAGCAGACCAGGAATAGTGATGTCTAAAATGATAAAAATGGGAAGGAGAAGGAAATACAAGGCATAATCCCTACAGAGCCTGCTCTTTGTCCCATTGACAATGTGGATCAAGAGCAAGATCTAGATGTCCTGAAGCTCTTGATTATTAACTTTCTCTGCAGGAACAGACAAACTTGACCAATTCCAGTTGCCCCCTCAAAACATGCATCAAATGTTCATGATAGATAAGCTGCTCCTTGCATTTTTTGAAAATGAATTTGAATAAAATACTAATATATATGTGCAAATAATGAATTCCACCTTGTTTTCCAAATTAGCATATGTATTGAAAAAAAAACAACAAAAAACCCATTTTGTAGACCTTATCATAGGGACAGTCATTATGATAAAGTGTAATGGACATTCCTGGGTAATAATAATATTGGTGGTAATGTTTCTCTATGAATCTAATTTTGAAGTACATTGTTTGACTAGAGCTTCTTCTCTTGGTGCAATGAGATTTTCAACCTAAATGAAATGATCCCCTACCTAATTATATTACACTACACTTACAATTCCAGAGGGCAGGCAGAATGACATTACGGGCTACAGGATTTAATTCTGAAAGCCAATTCTGGTCAAAGTGAGCAGTAAACTGAAAATTGCTTTAGTTTCATTTTACAGTTACTCCTTAGTAACAACTCTTAATCAAAAAAAAAAAAAAGTAAAAAAAGCAGAGCAAACAAAATGTTCTCGCTGATGTAAATAGTCTTTGTTGTGATTTTGAAGGTGACTGGGCTCAGAAGTGCATGAAGAAAATCAGAAGTATATAATCCCCAATTTTAAAAGCTGTTCCAGGGAACCCGAAGCCACAGAACCTCAGTGAAAGTCTTGGAGCTCCAAAGTGAGGCTGGCCTGATGGCATAGCTTGCAGGCTCACGACTTTTGACTAAGATTTTCAGATAAACTCACATCTCACTTTTGTCCCCTAAATTAAATAGGAAGATTTTGAAGAGTTGGAAACTAGCAATACTCCCATTAGGTGCCTAGATGGAGAAATACTGATGTTGTCATCTTCAGATACGCGCTTTTTATTTTATTATTTTTATTTTTTGGTTGACTACTTCTTTAAATTGGACTTTATGAGTAGTTTGACTCAAGAACCGTTATGTTCTTTTAGAGTTTTTCATGAGCTGCTGTGAGTACAAATAGCTTAACTCATCAAAAATGGAGTGATTGTTGCTGAATTGTTTCAGAATTACTTAAATTCTTGAGGGGCAAAAATTTTGATGTCTGACGTCTTTTTATTGGACCAGTTGCATGGTTGGGATCTGCGGGTTCTGATGGGCAGATTCTGTCTGTGGGGGGTCATCTGCCAACATAACAATGGAGATGAGTTGACAGGTCTTACCTACTGTTCAGGCAAGGCTGCATCCCATTTGATGGGATCTCCTCCGGCGGGCTTTAAACTAGGCTCATCGGGGGGAGGGGAGTACGAGGGCAGGGGAAGCTGTGGACCACCAAACCATGTGGCACCCACAAGGACAGACCAGCCTGAAGAAAGAGAGCATTGGAAACCTGAAAGCCATGGGGAGACCAGCACTACAGAACAGGTAAGAATCAAGAAGGTAAGAAACAATGGGCCCCTTGGGACTCGGAGCGGGGGGGGCAGCAAAGGCACCAGTCGCAGGGCTCAAGTGCCTATATACTAATGCTAGGAGCATGGGGAACAAGCAGGATGAACTAGCGCTCCTGCTTGCACTAAACACCTATGACTTAGTGGGGCTAACAGAGACCTGGTGGGATTCATCCCATGACTGGGCGGTACATATTGAGGGCTATAGATTGTACAGAAAGGACAGGTTGGGGAAGAAAGGGGGGGGGGGTTGCACTTTATGTCAGTGAGCAATATACATCAACCCTCATCAAGACAGAATCCGAGGCTGAGGAAGTAGAAGGATTGTGGGTTAGGCTACATGGGGGGCAAGGAGAAAGGGATTTGGTGGTAGGGGTCTGCTATAGACTCCCACACCAAGGGGAAGAAATAGATGCGGGGCTCCTGAGGCAACTCTCGGAGACCATAAAAGCTAACGAGGCGGTAGTCATGGGGAACCTAAACTACCCGGACATCTGCTGGGAGATGCAGACAGCAAAGTCCCATCGCTCACGCAGGTTTCTAACCTGTGTACAGGACCTCCACCTGACACAGGAGGTACATGGTCCCACTAGGGGGAATGCCATACTGGATCTGGTATTGGCAACAGGGGATGACATGATAGGGGACCTCCAGATCGGTAGCCATTTGGGAGACAGTGATCACCTAATAATAGAATTCAACATAAGACGTCGAGTGGGTAAGGTAACTAGTAGGGTGAAAGTGCTAGACTTTAGGAAAGCTGATCTCAATGCACTCAGGCGATTAGTCAAGGACGCACTGCAGAGTAGGAGTTTTGAAGGGATGGGAGCCCAAGAAGGGTGGCTGTGCCTATAGGAAACGATCCTTTGGGCACAAAGCAAGACGATCCCCGAGCGAGGCAAAAAAGGGAAAGGGGCCAGGAGGCTTCCATGGCTGACCAGAGAAATCCAGGGCAGCCTAAGGGCCAAAAGGGGAGCACATAAAAAGTGGAAACAAGGTGAGATTGCTAAAGATGAATATACCTCCTCTGCTCGTGCTTGTAGGGAGGCAGTTAGACGGGCCAAAGCTGCCATGGAGCTGAGGATGGCAACCCAAGTAAAAGACAACAAGAAATTGTTTTTTAGATATGTTGGGAGTAAAAGGAAGGCCCAGGGAGGAATAGGATCCCTGCTAAATGGGCAGAAACAATTGGTGACAGACAGGGGGGACAAGGCTGAACTCCTCAACGAGTTCTTTGCCTCAGTGTTCCTAAGTGAGGGGCACAACAAGTCTCTCACTGAGGTTGTAGAGAGGCAGCAGCAAGGCGCCAGACTTCCATGCGTAGACCCTGAGATGGTGCAGAGTCACTTGGAAGAACTGGATGCCTTTAAGTCGGCAGGCCCAGATGAGCTCCATCCGAGGGTGCTGAAGGCACTGGCCGACATCATTGCAGAGCCACTGGCGGGAAAATTCAAACGCTCTTGGCGCACGGGCCAAGTCCCGGAGGACTGGAAAAGGGCTAACGTGGTCTCCATTTTCAAAAAGGGGAGGAAGGAGGACCCGGGCAACTATAGGCCAGTCAGTCTCACCTCCATCCTTGGTAAAGTCTTTGAAAAAATTATCAAGGCTCACATTTGTGAGAGCCCAGCAGGGCAAATTATGCTGAGGGGAAACCAGCACGGGTTTGTGGCAGGCAGATCGTGCCTGACCAATCTAGTCTCTTTTTATGACCAGGTTACGAAACGCCTGGACACAGGAGGAGGGGTGGATGTCGTATACTTAGACTTCAGGAAGGCCTTCGATACGGTATCCCACCCCATACTGGTGAACAAGTTAAGAGGCTGTGACTTGGATGACTACACAGTCCGGTGGGTGGCAAATTGGCTGGAGGGTCGCACCCAGAGAGTCGTGGTGGATGGGTCAGTCTCGACCTGGAAGGGTGTGGGCAGTGGGGTCCCGCAGGGTTCGGTCCTTGGACTGATACTCTTTAATGTCTTCATCAGTGACTTGGACGAGGGAGTCAAATGTACTCTGTCCAAGTTTGCAGATGACACAAAGCTATGGGGAGAAGTGGACACGCTGGAGGGCAGGGAACAGCTGCAAGCAGACCTGGACAGGTTGGACAAGTGGGCAGAAAACAACAGGATGCAGTTCAACAAGGAGAAATGCAAAGTGCTGCACCTAGGGAGGAAAAATGTCCAGCACACCTACAGCCTAGGGAATGACCTGCTGGGTGGCACAGAGGTGGAAAGGGATCTTGGAGTCCTAGTGGACTCCAAGATGAACATGAGCCGGCAGTGTGACGAAGCCATCAAAAAAGCCAATGGCACTTTATCGTGCATCAGCAGATGCATGACGAATAGGTCCAAGGAGGTGATACTTCCCCTCTATCGGGCGCTGGTCAGACCGCAGTTGGAGTACTGCATGCAATTCTGGGCGCCACACTTCAAGAAGGATGCGGATAACCTGGAGAGGGTCCAGAGAAGGGCAACTCGTATGGTCAAGGGCCTGCAGACCAAGCCCTACGAGGAGAGACTAGAGAAACTGGACCTTTTCAGCCTCCGCAAGAGAAGGTTGAGAGGCGACCTTGTGGCTGCCTTTAAGTTCATCACGGGGGCACAGAAGGGAATTGGTGAGTATTTATTCACCAAGGCGCCCCCGGGGGTTACAAGAAACAATGGCCACAAGCTAGCAGAGAGCAGATTTAGATTGGACATTAGGAAGAACTTCTTCACAGTTCGAGTGGCCAAGGTCTGGAACGGGCTCCCAAGGGAGGTGGTGCTCTCCCCTACCCTGGGGGTCTTCAAGAGGAGGTTAGATGAGTATCTAGCTGGGGTCATCTAGACCCAGCACTCTTTCCTGCTTATGCAGGGGGTCGGACTCAATGATCTATTGCGGTCCCTTCCGACCCTAACATCTATGAATCTATGAATCTATGATGTCTGTTGATCAGTGGGGAGTTTGGGAGTTTGCATCTGCTGTTGAGTTAGGGAAGGCTAGGTGGTTATTTGAAAGTGGGTTGGGGGGGAAAGTGTGGTGGGATAGGATCAGAGTTCATGAATGGGATTATTTCTCTCAAGATCTAATCTTTTTTGAGTATAGTTTGTAATTGTTTGATGATTCTTCTTCTTGGTTCAAGGATGGGATGGCAGATGACCACCAGGGGGGTGCTGTCGTGGCAGCAGTGGGGAGGGAAGGTGCCAAGGGAGGGCACTGACTCTTTTTGTAGTGTAGCAGATTACTATAGGGTATTTCAAAGATACGGCCTATTTCTCTGCTGAAGTGTCCTTGTTGTATAAAAAACACATTTCAGGTTGGTGAGGTGGGTGTTGTAAGGATTCTCCTCTGTGCAAATGCAGTGGTATCTGAGGGCCTAACTATAGATTACAGTATTTTTGGTGCATTTGAAAGAATTGTTGATTTTGCAGACATAAGTATGATGGTCTGTGGGTTGTTATTATATAGTGGTTTGTAGAGTCCCATCCTCTCTTGTGGATCATGGTTTCTAGAAAGTTGATGTTAGTGTAAGAGTATTCCAGAATGTGATTGAGAGCTGATATCTGTTAAACTGTGGTAGGAGTAAAAAATCTCAGTCAATTGTCTTGAGCCTGCAAGCTGTAAGAGTTGACTGGGCCATAGGCTGGTCATCTAAGTAGACTATGCTAGGTTGGGGTTTACTGAAGTGGAAACCAAGGTCAAGCCAGGTATCAGTCCTAGTCCAGAAGATCAAGCCAAGGGTCAAGGTGAAATTAAATCAAAGCAAAGCACCTGATCCAAACTGGGAGGTCAGAGATGGGAACAGGAGCAGGAGGAACAAGCAGGAGGGTCCAAGCCAGAGGCTCAGAGCATGGAGTTGGGTTTAGGAGCTCTGAGCAGGACAGGGGCACAGGAAGGTAGAGAGGAGTGCAGAAAGGAGTCAAAATACAAGTGAAATAAAATGGTTCTATGACTTTTGCTAAATCCATGTGCATTTTATTCCATTTTCATGCACCTCCATGTCTTCCCTCATTCTTTCCTTCAAAATTGTGACCTGAAGCTTTGCATGCTATGAGGTCAGACTGTAGGTGTCAAGTTCTTTTTCTCCCTCTTTAAATATAGGCTGCACAGTTGCTATTTCCCATTTATCTGATACCGCCCCTACCTTGAGAGTTTGTTAAAACTCCTTGCAGCCAGAATGGTGATTTCATGTGCCAGTTCTGGAGCAGCAATTATCTGGTCCCCTGGACCTGAGCACATTAAGCTTTTTGAGTTTACCACATATGAAGAGGAAACAAATTTCTTCTTCACTTCCATCCTCCTCTTCTTGTTAAGCATCTTGCCTCTGCCCCCATCCCTAGCAACATCATTCATAATTAAGGCTGCATTCAGTTAGGATTTTGACAGCATCTGCATTATCTTTACCTTCTATCGCCTCCTCACTCTTCTTTATGCTATTTCTGTTTTCCTTGTCATTTTTATCTATATGGCAGGTTAAACTTTTGATACCTATTCTAATACTCTTTGCAGTGTCTAACTCGGCCTGATTGTTGGCAGTCCCACCTTATCTCTACAGTGCCTGACCTCAAAGAGGTAGTTCTCTTTGCTGATCTGCTCTTTTTCCAGTCCTTGTAGATTCTCTGCTTTATGCATCTTTCCTTGAAGTGATTATCCAGTGGATCTGGAGCCCTTCCTTGAAATCTTTTACATTTGGGCTACATGCTCCAGATCACTTTTCCACTTTTGATCTAAAGAACTTTAAGCCTCTTCCCCCTTCAAATACTTGTGCTCCCCAGTTCAGTGGGTTTCACTAACTAGTCCCCTTTGTTTCTTCAAAAGCTGCCCCTTTGAAACTGAGAACTTTCTTGCAGCCAGTGTGTTTAAAAAAAAAAAAAGCTAACCGTATACTTTTTAAAGTTTTCTCAGCTTTATAGTTCTGCTTTCCCCCCTGTTATAGAACAGCTAGCACAGATGCTGCCTGCTCTGTGCACATCTGGCTTTCTACACAGTTGAAAGCACCATATCAATTGGAGGGTAGGATTTTCAAGGTGCTCAGTTTGGAATAACTCTTATTTCAATCAGAGCAATGGTAAAATGCTTCTGGTGAAATGCTGGCTCTACCAAAGTCAGCGAGAGTGTTGCTGCTGGCTTTGCTGAGGCCAGAATCTCACCCTCTGCACTCAGTGGGAACAAAGTTGGGCCAACAGTGAGTGCTTCTGAAAATCCCACTTGTAGTTTTTATGTACAATAGGATTAGGATTTTAACTTTCTCCTTGCCAATCCTGGGATAAATACCTTATAGGGTTTTTTTTTTTCTGAAGTAATAATAGCGCAATGCAAATAATTATTTACTTGTGATGACAGGAGTTGCTCCAGGGAAATTGTTCCCAATCTATCACTTTCTATCTACACTACGTGATACTTGCAAAATCATTGAAAAAAACTAGATATTTTGTGATATGTGGGGGCGGGGGGAGGGGGAGGAGGTAGTTAATGCTTGGTTTACAGCCAATATATAAAGGATAAATTTAGTGTATTTCAGTTACTTCATAGAAAGGGAAAATCTACAATAAAAAATGAAGCAAAAAACCCCCTTGTAATAAGAACATGGCTGCATTTTAGTTACGAACTACGCTTCAGATGCACCCAGTAAGTGCAAAGTCTGCCTCTGGAGTGCACAGCCTGAGGTAAATTGATACATTAATTCCCAGTGCAGACCCCTTCTACACTGATTACTAGTCTCCACTAACAGTGTTTGCAGGACAGATTATCCATTCTCCTCTGTATGAGAGACACTGTTCAAAGGGCTTGGAACACAGCTGCCTCTTTACAGGCTTTACCTCGTTTTCAAAGGGATGGGGATCATGTGACCGGGGAATGGATGCTTCTAATAGAAAATCTAAATTAATCTTCATAGAAAATGGAGAGTCTTGTTTGGATCTATCAGAAAAGGAGAGCACTTGTAGGTGAAATCTTCTTAAGACCAAAGTGAAACTTTCAGGGAATCCTGTGAAAATGCTGGGCTGCAAGGCTTCCTGGGCATTTCAAACAAAAGAAATTAACTGTCTAGATAAAAGGTTCCTGGTTTAAATTTTAAAGTTTTTGCCATCAGTGCACTGGCAAAAGTTTGAGCTGGCTGAGAAAGCAATGCCTAATCTTTCCATCTAGTTACTGCGCAGTTTGTCTTCCTTTTCTTCTAGCTCTCTTCATCCTTCCTTTCCTTTCCTTTCCTTTCCTTTCCTTTCCTTTCCTTTCCCTGCCTAATACGGAGCGTAACAGAGAGTACATGCTTACTAGTACATCTCATTTGGAAAATAAGCAATTGACCTAATAGGATAAAATTTATCCTTAATCCTATGAGGAACATTTCAATAACTGCATATGACTGCCTCATTTGGGCCTGTATGTTTTACCCCTATCTTTTTAATTTTTAATCAAGAACTTTGGGCCAGATTCTGATATTACTGCTCCCAGGTACATTGGGAATAACTCCATTGAAGTCACTGGGGATACACTAAATAAAAAGATAATATAAAGGAGATCTGAATATGGTCACTGATGTCAGCACACAAGGTATTGTCACTGGCTATGTCTGACAGAAAGGAAAGTCATATATTTAGCACAGAAGCATCATTATATTTCTCTACTCACCAACTACAATGAAAGTGCCAGCGCTGCTTCTTAATACAAGCACGTATGGCACCTGGATCATTCTGCTCTCCACAGACAAACTAAGTCCCGCCTGATCTGATTGGAGCTGGAACAAAGGCAAATATGCAATGTGCAGAGCTAACTAGAAGGAGGTTGAGGAGACCAGAGCTAGAGAAATGGATTAGTGGAGTTGACCAGGCAACCAAGAAATCAAAATGAAAGGGCTAAGGACAGAAATTATCCTGGGGAAAGGGAAGGGAGAAAAAATTTGGAGGAGAAAAGAGAGTTGGATATTAGACAGGTAGACATGGGGTCTTTTTGATGGGAGAGCAATGGTTATTTCATAGAAGTTAGGGCTGGAAGGGACCTCAGAAGATCATCGAGTCCAGCCCCCTGCCCCAAGGGCAGGAAGTCAGCTGGGGTCAAAAGATCCCATCAAGATAAGCATCCAAACCTTATGTCTGGGGGCCTGTGGATTTTTTGGGGTTTTGTATCTAAAGATTTTCTGTTTTACTGGGAGAAAATTCATCCATGTTCTCCAAACAAGGCTTTAATCCAGGCACACTGTAAATATCCTTGTAATCTTCTGCATTAGTTTAACTGTCCCAAAATGATGGGCAAACGGCCTATCCTGGAACCTAGCCTGGGAAGTAATGATAGTCCTCCGCAAGTGCTGTTCCCTTGCAGTGATTTCAGGGGGCACAGAGTATGCTTAACAGCCAGGTGCATACTCACTGAGGTAAATGAAAAGGATAATTTGCCAAGGGGCAATGTCTGTGGCATTGCTTTTGACAGACCTTCATAAGGGAAGAATATTGTGTGAGATTTCTTCATTTTTTCCATGAGACTTCAAAGAGCAAAAAACTGTCCCCTCATGCTACAGCAAATTACCATGGAGATTAAACAAACTGTATTGTTATAAGAAGGCTTTTCTTGGAAGGAATTTCAGAATTGCTTTCATTTAGAATCGATGGAATAATTCAGCTGTTTTAGTGAAGTAAATTTGCACAAGATTAAGAATGAAATATGTTAGTTAAAAAACTTAACATTGAATACCTTTCTGATTAAGAGGCACAGATGTGGAGATCATAATGCACAAGTCCAGTGTGTGTTTGGCTTTCTCCTGCCCAGGAATTCCCCGTCTGCCTGGGCTGGTATCAAGGGATAAATGTACTTTTTGGAACTGATTCTCTGCTCATTTAAACCAGTTCTACATAGCCGAATCTCCACTAGCGTCACTGGAGCCACTCATGAATTTCACTGAACTAATGAGAGGAAAATTGAGCTTTACATTATTTACATAAAAGAACAAAGTGAGACAGCTAGCCTAAGCCTATTGCTAACAGGTATTTAAACACATCAGCCGTGCAGCATGTGGCACCACAAACACGTTTGCAGTGCCGCATACAGCACGTTCAGGTGCTCTCCACACTGCAAGGGAGCAGCGCAGGGGGGCGGGGAGTTGATCCCTGGATATCCAAGGTCCAAAACCCCACAGGAAAAGGCAAAGCAGCACATGCAGGGACAGTGTATGCTGCTTGAAACTGGAGGCAGGTCAGCTAGAGCCACACTCTAGCTGCTGGCCAGGCTCAAAGCAGCAGGATCGCCACTGCTGCAGCCCCAGGAAGCCCCTAGGGCCCCAAGTAAGGCTGCTGGGGCCAGCATAGTGCTGGACCTATCTTCCCTTACCCCACCCAGGGTATCTTGACATGCGCCAGAGGGCATGTGGCACAGGCATTCCCCAGGGACAATTAGTGGCAGCACAAGGTATGCCGCTGCTAGTTGTCTCCGGGGAACCAAATGTTCATGCTCATGTGGACACAGCCATCAATAGTATCCGGTAAAAACAAAAGGTAAGGGAATATAATTTCATCACTAGTGTATAGCAGGTACAAAGTGGACCTGACTATCCCCTCCTATTACAATATTTATGTGAAACTTTTTTAGGAAATAGGTTTAAAATGCAATGGGGGAAATTTAGGTTGAATATTTGGAATATTTTCTAACTATGCAAGTGGTTAAGCATCAGAACTGATCACCTACAAAAATTGAGGGATCTCTTTTGCTGGAAGATTTTAAGTGCAGGTTAGACAAACATGTATCTGAGATGATTTAGGTAGGATGATCCTACCTAGAGAACAGACTGGACTAGGTGACCCCCGAAGGCCCTTCCAGCCCTACTTTTATATTCTAAATTCCACCTAGATCAACAGTTTACTTGCTGTTAACATTGCTTCAGATGCAGATGGAATTTATGGACATACTCTGTGCCCACTGAAATCACTGCATTGACTATCAATTGACAAGTAATGACTATCATTACTTCACAATCTGTTGAGATCCTTCTGAGGTTACGCTCACATTCTCCAGTGTGTTCACAGTCCTTCCAGTTTCATGTCCCCTGTGAACTTGCTCAAGAAGCTTTCTATGCCAGCATCCAAATTGTTAAATAAAGACATTGAACAGCACTGGACCCAGGACAGAACTCCCACTGTGGGACTCCAGTCAAAACCTCCTGCCATTCTGACATGGGCCTATTAATAATTACCTTTTGCTTGTGGCTACTGAGCCTGTTATCTATCCATCTTACAGTATTTTTTTTTAGTCCACATTTTTCCAATTTGTTTATGAGAAGGTCACATGGGACCTTGTCAAAAGCCTTGCTGAAGTCCAGATACACTATATTTACAACATTCCCTTCATCCACCCAATACATACTTTGTGAAAGAAGGAGATCCAGTTTGTTTAACTAGATTTGTTTTTCATAAATCCATGTGGGCTGCTTGGGATCAGCCTTTCCTCCTTCAGAGGCTTGCAGTGACCTTCCTCAGGATATGCTCCAGAGCTTCCCAGATACTCCCTGGACTTCAGAAAAGCAGACTTTGACTCACTTAAGAAACTGATGAATCCCGTGGCAGGCCTGTCTGAGGGGGAAAGGAGTCCAGGAGTGCTGGCTGTATTTTAAAGAAACCTTACTGAGGGTGCAGAAAAGAACCATCCTGATGAGCAGAAAGATTAGCAAGTATGGCAGAAGACCAGCTTGGCTTAGCAAGGAACTCTTCAGTGAGCTAAAACACAAAAAGGAAGCTTATAAGAAGTGGCAGTGTGGATAAGGGACAAGGGGGGAGTATAAGAGTATTGCTCCGGCATGCAGTCAGGAAGGCCAAAGCACAACTGGAGTTGCAGCTAACAAGGGTTATGAAGAGTAACAAGAAGGGTTTCTACAAGTATGTCAGCAACAAGAGGAGGATCAGGGAAAATGTGGGTCCCCAGCTGAATGGGGGAGTCACCTTAGTGATAGATGATGCAGAAAAGGCTGAAATACCTGTTTTACCTCAGTCTTCACAGGCAAGGTCAGCTCCCAGACTACTGCACCTGGCAGCACAGTTTGGGAAGAATATGAGCATCCAACAGTGGCGAAAGAACAGATTAGAAACAATTTAGAAAAGTTGGATGTGTACCATGATGCACTCAAGGGTGCTGAGGGAGTTCGCTGATGTCATTGCAGAGCCATTGGCCATTATCTTTGAAAACTTGTGGTGATTGGGAAAGAAGGATAAGGCTAATGAGGCCTATCTGGGATTGTAAAGCTCTACTGCAGCTCGGACATGTGTTTCTGTGTCGGTGGGTGGCACTGGATTTTTTATTTGATCTGTGACACGCTGTTTCTGCCACTTCTGCTTTTCCATCTCCTGTTGTCATGAGGTTTCAAAGCCCTGAGATCCCTCCAGCAGACTGTTCCTCCATTTGGGGAAGTCCTGGATGATAGTCTCCCATGAGTTGACATCCATGTTGCATTTTTTTAAGTTGGCCTTGAGGATGTCCCTGAAGCCCTTTCTCTGCCCTCCTCTTGAATGTAGACCTTGGCTGAGCTGGGAAAATATAACTTGCTTCAGGAATCTGGAGTCAGATATTCAGATGACATGGCTAGCCCAACAAAGTTGATGCCAGACGATCATTGCTTCAATACTTGTGGTGTTTGCTTGCAGGAGGACGTTGATGTTGGTGCACCTGTCTTCCCACTGGATTCAGAGGATCTTCCACAGGCAGCACTGATGCTACTTCTCCAACGACTTTAGATGTCTCCTGTACATTGCCCATGTTTCAGCTCCATACAGCAAGGTGGGGATCATGACCACTTGTTAAAACCTTAAGCTTGGTTTTAGATCTGATGTCGCAATCTTCAAACACCCATTTCTTCAGGCGTCCAAAAGCTGCACTTGTACATGTGGGTTTAGTGCATCAAGCAGCACAATTGACACAATCTTCACAGCTTGCCAGCTGCAGGAGAAATGTTAGGAATAATAAGTCTCTTTACATCCCCTTTTTTGACCCCACAAAAGCTTTTGACTGTCAGCTGAGAAGTGTTGTGGAGGATCCTTCTGAAATATAGATGCCCACCAAAAGTTGTCACCACTCTCTGCCTGCTCCATGATGGTATGTGAGCAGTGGTTCTCAGTAATGGATCTATTACAGATTCCTTTGAGGTTAAAACAAGAGTTAAGCAAGGCTGCATCATTGCTCCAGCACTCTTCTCAATATTCCTTGCTGTGATGTTACATCTGACCACCAACAAGCTTAACGCCAGAGTGGAGCTAAACTACCAAATGGATAGTAAGCTGTTTAACCTCAGCCAACTCCAAGCTAAAACCAAGACCACCCTGACCACGATCATTGAGCCCCGGCACACTGATGATGCTGTAGTATGTGCTCACTCAGAAACAAACCTTCAGACAATTGTCAATGTCTTTACTGAGGCATACAAGAAAATAGGACTGACATTTAACATTCAGAAGACTAAGGTCCTCCACCAACAAGCTTCTAATGGTAATCCAGATCTATAGTGAGACTCTGGAGAACATTGAGTATTTCCCATACCTTGGAAGCCGTCTCTTCCTTGGAAGCCATCTCTCGCAGAAGACTGATATCGCTGAAGAAATACAACATTCATGGTATACTGCCCAGGCAGACGGTAGGGCAGGATGGCACTTTACAGGCTAACTGGTTCAGAGAGGCATTCACTAAGCATCTGAGCCCATCTGCTCAAAGTCTCCTATGAAAGCTCATGCCTCTCAGTTATTCTGTAAGGTACCACTCTGCCCTGCCTTCTGCTTAGCCTCAGACTAACACACCTAATTTACATCTCTCTAGTGTATTGACCATTTGATATGCCTGGCTGCATCTGTAATCTAAACAGAAGGGACAAACCAGTGTCAGGTTACATGAAGCTGGTCACCAACTGGTATCCACATTCTCACTTGCATTTTGCATGAAGACTGTTCTATGGCATTTGAGAGAGATCAGTTATTCTTTAATTTCTTGCTTGGTGCAATAGTAATTTGATAAAAGTCCATGGTGATTATCTGGCGAGTCTCTCTGTTATGATCCAAATGTGGGGTGACTAATACACACAAATCTCTGGGTAGTTATCAATATTGGTTCAATTCTTATGAAGTGCTGTGCACTCTTGAGTCCAAATTCCATGCTAGTACCCAGAAGAGGCACAGCTTTCCTGAAGTTAACCCCTTTAAGTTTAGCATATCTGTGGGTTTATCTGCATGGAGGATTAATCTCAAATAGCTATTTCTGTGTAAATCCTGTATGGATGTTCTTGTTCTGGAATAAGAGTGCCTCATACCAAATTATTCTGAATGGAGTCAACCAGTTTGGAATAAGACACTTTTGATCCAAAATAAAATTGTTGAAGTTAATCAGGAATAGCTATTCTGATTTAATTTCACATTTTACCTTAATCTGAATTAACTTTCCATGAGCAGACACACCTAACAGGTCAGTTCTGTAGAACCAGCTTGCCCCAGCAGAATATATGCTCTAACATTTTAAATGGGAGCATATATCCAAAATTTTAAAGGGCATGTATCCTACAGCAGGCCTGGACTCCAATTTTGAGCTTTGTGTGACTATACAGTAGAACCCTGACTTGTGTGTATATTGTGTTCCTGAGAAACCTTGCGTATGTTGAATTTGCACGACTCAAGGTGAATTTTCCCGTAGGAAATAATAGAAAAGTGAGCGGTTGCGTTTCTTAGACCTCACATTTATGACACCAAAGGTACCAAAATAAAACCTTTTTCAACCAATACTTTATTATTATGTTAAAAAAACATATTGTTTGGGCTCTCCCCCAGAAGTGGAGGGCTGAGAGTCAGTTGACTGAGTTGAGATAGCACTGCTTCTCCCTGTAAAGCTCCATGTAGTAGGCATTGGTTTGAACACATCAGCCACTTAATGAAGCATAAGGAGTTAAGAGAGCTCTTAACTGAGAGCGTTAAGAGGAGATGCTACTACCACAATGGCGACACTGAGACTGAGCAAGCATCCAGAATCCTGCTTGGGAACCCAAGCTGCGCTTAACTCCGTTTGTCTCAGTCTGTGCATCTTGCAAGGTGTGTCTCAGGGTGTATTTCTCTGCATGGGTGTTAATATTAATTTGCTTAAACAGAAGACATGGGTAAGTCGAATATGTGTAAAACGGGGGTCTACTGTATACATGTTTTTAATTACTTCACTGTCTAGGGAAGTATTCTTCTTACCCACCATGATGGAAAAGGGAATGAGAAACTCTATGATAAATGAAAATAGGAAAGAGGTTCTGTTTTTTTAATGCAAACAGCTAACTGAATTCTGGGATTCTGTTCTGAGTGAATGCAAGCATCATTTTGAGATCTAGGGGCTCTCAGCTCCTCTTTAAGATAGATACGTGATGACAGGTAAGATGAGAGATAACTGAAGATGGCAATTCAAAATTTCAAACCTTACTGAGAAGGGTGGAGGATTGTTTTTCTTAGGCAAAAGTCACGCTGAACAGAATAAAGGATAGCAAAAACTCATCCCTGATTTGGCCTCTACTCGAGCACTATAAAAGCTGATACATAAACAGGATTAATTAATGGATGTGACTCAGCTCATCCATGCATACCACAAAAAAACCTCTATTTGTTTAAAGAAATGTTTCTAACAATGACTTTTCCTGCCTCAGCAGGTATGGCTTATAGTTCAATAGTGCCGGGGGGGGTCACAATTATTATTTTGAATATAGGATATCCCCTTTAAACAAACAATGTTTGAACAGATGGTATTTGCAGCAGCATATATAGACTCCTTCATTACAAAAATATTTGGTAATGAAGAACACACATGAGTACTGGATGTCAGAACAAGCTAATGGCATTTCCAATACTTAGTGTACCAGTGGCCATCGCTGAGTGCTTCAGGGACAGAAGTTAAAACCCACATGCACTTAATGTGTGTGATATGATAAAACTGAACCTAAAATATCGGATTAGTGAGACCTGTAATTTTAAGTCAGTAAGTTAAATGGCAAATGCTGTTTTTGTTAGTCGCTGGGCAGTACCATAATAAGCATGGTGGTGGTAGTAGTAGTAATAATAATATTATTCTCCAAGTCAATGAAGATGCCTTTCTCCACATCATGTAAATCTTTACTTGCTCTTTATACAGTTTCGTTTTAAATAGTTTTCTTTACTGGGTTTTGAAACAGATCATGAACTCATTTGGTAAATCTGTCTTCAAATATCTACCTACCTCAGCTGTTGCTCAGTCATTAATTTCATTTCTATTAATGGACTATCTTTCTCTGTAATATGTTTCTTTGGAGAAGGTCAGAAAGACAATACCTAGAAGGCAAATTAATAAAGTGCGACTATCATGTAATTTTAATGAAATTACAGATACATTGATCTTCCCTGAATTAGGGAATTGTGTGTGTCTCCTTGTTTTCGGGATCTCCTGCAAGGTGGAAGGATGCTCTTGTTAAAAGGCTCTTTGACCTTTCCTGCTCAAAAGAGATGTGAAATCCCAAGGAGGACTGTTCTGCACTGCAGTGCCTCCACCCTGCAGATGTTACTTAGTCACTGCACGTGTGCACATGTATGGCTATGCTCATGCATGCTTCCTCTCTCTCTCTATCTCAACCTCAATCCCGTATCTGAGACCTTTTAGTCTATGTATGGCCACTGCTGAGGTCTGAAGGAAAGCAGAAGTGGTTAGAGAATTAGCTTAGAGCAGGGGCGGACAAAGTCCAGTTCCAGAAGTGGCCACGGGAGTTCCAGAAGCAGTGTGGCCACTTTTACGGTGAGTGAGATCAGCTGTGGGGGACACCCCCTCCCCCCGGTCAGCGGGATCAGCTCCCGGGGGACCCTTCTCCCAGTCGCTGACTGGTGCCAGGGGAGGTACATGCCCCCCCACCCCACCCCTATTCAAGAGGCACCAGGCACCCATGTCCAGTTTCCATGGAGACCCCAGCAGCAGTCCCACTGTGATAGCACAGGGCCAGGGTTTCCGTGGAGAACAGCCCCCTCAGCCCTGGCAAGCAGCAGTGGCACCAGCCTCTTTCTGGTGGGGGTGGAGGGGCAGCTGAGGTGTGGGTGTGCTGTGGCTGGGAGTGGAGGGGGGCTCAGCTGCTGCCAGTGGTGACGCATAGGGGGTGCACGGGGGTGCACGTGCCCCACCCTCCTGAGAACACCAGTGCACCCCCTGACCAGCCGCACTCCCTGCTTAGGTGATGGGCAAGGGGGCCAGGCGGGAGTGCTGGTGCCCCCTGCAAGTGCCAGCCGAGGAGTGGCTGCTCACCGATCGGTAAGTTCAGGGGGGACTGACTGGTCACTGGGGGTGGGGCATGTCCTCGCCTGACTAAGATGGCACTGGTTGCCCATGGCTGCCACCACCTCTTCAGAGCAGGCAGCAGTGGTGGTGGCGGTGGTGCTGCTGGCAGGGGTGGCTACAGGAGGCTTGGGGAAATTTGGGGTGGATAAATACTATCTCTCCGCCACAGACATGGGCATCTGGTTTGCACCCTGAGTTAAATGCCTATATGAGACGGGTTCACAGCCTGAGACTTAGGTGCTTAAGTCATGTATCTACATACAGATGATTGCCTCACCATTCTCTTTGAAAACGTATCTGAAAAAGGTGGAGGTGGTGCTGCTCACATTTTACATAATAGTCTTGTAGCTTAGAGCATTTTCCCAGGAAGTAGGAGACCTGGACTTTCAGCCCTCCTCATTCTGAGGGTGTTCAGACCCACCTATCCCAATGCTTTGTGTGAGTGTCCAGACCGGCAGGCTATAGGATCCTGTTGAAGCTGCTCCACTGTGTACAAAGGAATACAAGACTCCTGGCCAGAAGGTGAGAGTACTCAAGAAAGAGCATAGCTCTGTAGTACCAATGAGGAGAGCACTCGGGAGGGAGTCCTAAGTTCCAGTCTCTGCTGCTAGCTCTGCATATGCATTTTATCTAGCAGTTCTCTACTGCAGGGTTGCTCAGCCTCTGGGCCACAGCCAAAGGCAGCCTGCAGAGCCATGACATCCAGCCCCTGGAAAACTTGGAAAACTTGGCAGCGGGAAGTAATGGAAGCTCCATGCAACCAGCTCCAACCTCATCTGGACCATTGCAACCAAGTGGGATCATGGCTGGGCCCCACCCCAGTACATCCAGATTGGGGCCAGGCTGCTCCACCCACCCCCTCCACGCATCTAGATCAGGGACGCACCATTCCACTCCCTCCCTCCCTCCCTCCCCCTTCCACCCCTTCCCCCCATGTACATCAGGATGAGGACTGCCCTGCCCCACCCCACACTGCCCTCACCCCATGAAGTTGGACCAAGACCAGGATTGAGCTGTTCTCCCCTGCCCAACTCATCCAGCTCAGGGTGGCTCCACCTTGCCCTGCCCTGCCCCGACCCTGGTTGGACAGATCAAGGTTGGGCTGTGTTACCCCATGCAGCTGGATCTGGCCTGCAGAGGGACCTGGTGCCACCAGCTGGATCCAGCCTGTGGGGCAAAAAGGTTGGGCACCACTTCTCTAATACAAAGTGCATAAGTAGGTCTGGGAGTACAGACTGGAATCCAGTATCCCCTAAACTCCTTCAACCCCTGCAGAGTGCTCTCATCACTGGGTTAACAGAGTCGTGCTCCTGCTTGCTTGCTTTCTTTCCCTGACCCATACTACATCTAGTACTGGTGGTGATGTGCAACAAACCTATCAGTCTAGCTTGACTTTCAGACCTAACATACTCAGGGTGTGATGGATGTTGGGGAGGGGAGAGATTTAAACAGGAAGAGTATGACAGGGAACCAAATAATGGAACCTACATTTTTCTAATGTCACTTTGGGTTTTGCCTGCCTCTCTCCTTGTATGGCACCATGGAAATTCTGGGGAAATACTCAAGGGGGTGCATTAAAGTTTGACTAAAAAGATAGGCAGGGGAGGTTGGAAGCTGTTCAGTTACACTTGGTATGCACTCCTCACCTGATTCAGCAAAGACTGAGTTTGTGGACTATCAAGTTTGCCATGTGATGGAGCAAAAATGTGTTGGTACAAGGTACAAAAATTAGCTGCTTCTCAATGGATTTTTTTCCCCCACGAGCAAGCATGTCCCCACGAGCAAGCACGTGCATTTCCACAGGGACAAATAGGAGCACTGTGTGAAGTTTCAGTCCCTGATTCAATTCAGTGGAAATTTGGCCTGATTCGGTGGCCAAATCTCCGAATCTGAATCGAATCAGAGGACCCTTTAATCACTCTGAATCAAATCGGAATGCTCTGAATCGATTCGGAAAGATTTGGCGATTCGGACATAGACACAGCTTTAAATGTTTTTTCTACATACCTCTAGGTAGCAGGGGCTCATGAGTGCTGCAATGCTGGGGTGCATGAAGTGTCCCACAGAAGCACAGGGAGCTCACCAGCACACTTGGCAGCAGACCTGGAAGTAGACCAGAAGAATTTCCAGTCCACTTCTGGGTTCACTGCTGAGCATGTGGACACCGCCCTCCCCCCTGCCCCCCCCGCACTCCTGTGGGATGCTCCACGCGCCCCAGCATCAGAGCACTCACGAACCGGGCTGCTACCTCAAGGTATGTAGAAAAAAACGTTTAAAGTTCTGCCAATGTCTGAATCACTGCATTGAATCTTCACATTTCGATTTGGCCAAATCAAATCAGGGATAGCGATCTGAATCAACATATCGAATCACTGTCTCTGATTCGGGCCAAATCTGAATCCAAATCAAATAGGGCCTGCTTTGCACACCCCTAACAAATAGCAGCAGCAAGTTGCCCCAGGTGGGGTAGCTGAAGCTGGGGCCAACACCAGATTGATCCCAGCAGTCTTACCTAGGGGCCTCCTGGGGCTGTAGTGGCAGTGATCTAGGAGCATGGAGCTTGGCTGGCAGCCAGAGTGTAGCACTGACCAGCCAGCCTCCAGTTTTGGGTGGTACACACCGCCACCAGATGCGTCGCCTTGCTTTTTTCTTCCACTTTTTTTTCCATTAGGATCCTCCCGTGTCACAAAAACCCACTATGCTGCAAATTATCAATGTGACAAATGCCTGCATGTGCAGTGCATGCAGTTTGCATTGCTGCAGGTGGGTTTGTGGCACCACAAACCTCATGTGCACAGTTGTTTGGTTGCTCCGTCTGAGGGCATCTTTGTTGGCAGGCTCATCAGAGAAGTTCAATGGGTAGACCGAGAACTCCTTATGAAAGCTTACAGGACAGTGGGTCCCAAACTTCTCTGTATTTAGAGTCCAATTACAAACCTATAACATTGTGTGATCCCATACTGCTGTAATAGTTTGTGGGCTTGCAGTTAACAGGGAGGCAAGGACTTACCCTAAGCCCAATTGTTCCACGGTAACTGTCCCTATGCTGAAGCAGGGGAGCTTTCCCCTGAATGAAATAAGGCTCCGCTGTTTGCTTTACAGAGGGGTAGTGGCAGCACAGCAGTAGCTGAAGTGTGAAAAGTTGCCATCCCCTTCCAGTTGCAGGCTTGGAAAAATTAGGGGCTCTGTGAGGCCTATGACTTCCCTTGGGGTTGTTATCCCTAATTTGGGAATTACTATGGGAAGAGCTTCCACAATTAAGAATTAGGTGCATTGACAACATCTCTTGGAGAAGACTGGATTGGCCACCTTTGCTATTCTTGTCCTGCAGAAGGGTAACACTTATCTTCATGGCAGAATAAATTAAATCATCTATGGCAATATACTGGCCAGACAGCAGTGATAAATTCTAAAAAAGCATATACATGGCATCTAAGAACTGATCAGTGTTGTTGGGAAATCAACATTTTTCCTATCCTCTACATTCAATTATATTTTATATGAGAAAAAATAATGCAAAAATTGAGATCGGGGGGGGAGGGGGGGAGTTGTTTGTTTCTAGATTATCTACAAGTTAGAGCATTTGTAAGAACTACAGAGTGACTTTTTGATCTGGGGCAAACCTGGCAAAGATCCTCCTCCTGACTTGTCTGATGGAATAATCTCTCTCTCTCTCAAACTACCTAGTCATGCCTTTTTTAATGTTTTACAGACTGCAACAGTTCTAGTTTTAGACTTGCCTACAGCATGTAGGCCAGTATAGCAACTGAATGTTGGAGGACACTCTGCTTATTGGTCAAATCTAGGCTGATGCCTGGCTACCAGTTGACAGACAGAACAATATTGTCTCTTGAAAATTAAGTTTTTAATGACTGCTGCTCAGGGGAATACTCTGCCATGCTAAAGTTTTTATCTTAAGGGCCTGGGGAGAATGACCAACTGATGAAGTGCACTATGCATTGCAGCACCCCTGGAAGACCTGCTGCATCCAGTACTCTCTCTGACAACTTAAGTCACAGTTACAAAAGTTAGTCACTTAGCCCATTACTTCAGTGATTAAAAAATGCTGCATGTAGCTCACATTATCTTGCAACCTATGTTGAAAAAACACTTTGCACTAAATTAACCCCTTTGCTGCTGCAAATCTTGTTTGCTAAAATATGATGTGATGCACTATAGTATTATGCTGCCTGTTAATACCATTTAGTGTATTCTAATATGATGATTAGAATGGAACACATAGCTTTAGTATTTAAATTCCTTTTGTCTAACAGAAGATGAATATATAATGCAAACATTGTGTGTCTGACATATTTTTATAACAGAGTAGTAAGAAAATACTTGCTACCTGAAATATTTCTGTAAGTCAGTGAAGCAAGCAGTCCAACATGTGGATTACATTATATTTAGAGCTGATCTTAGTTTTGTAACACACTAAAGAGTAAGATATAGGAGGTTCAGGTTTAATAAAACTAAAACCTTCGATGGTGCATTCAGCCAATAAAAATGTAAGCATGCTGTACATGATCAGCATACTAATTGCTGCATAATAAATTCTGAAGCTTGGGTTGTTTTGAAAGGCAAAGTTATTGTAGAAGCCTTTAAGATCACTTACATAGAAAAGTTAGCCCATATGTATTGTGATAGTATGTGTGTGAATGTAAAGTATCAGTTGCAACACTGGTTAGCTCCTTTTGATGCCATGCAGTGTTTATCAATTCTGTGCATCCAGGGCATTTTCATAGCTAATTTAAATTATTCTGCCCTAGCTCTTATGGGCACAGCATCACTGACCAGGTAAACATGTTTTTTCTGCTGCCATAATAATGCTTATTCCTCATTTGCAAACTGGATGTGATGAAATGCATCATGTAGCTGAATGAGTATCCAACATAGTGGCTTGACAAAGCAATCTAATCATCTAGAACAGTGTAGTAGCAAGGGGTGAGGGGGAGCTGGGCGACCACCCCGGGTGCTGGAGCAAAGGGACACCAACAGGCACTGCCCAGCCAGAGCGGGTATGGGATAGAGCCATGAGCAGCTTGTCTGGGAGGGTGTGGGGACAGAGGAAGGGTGGTTCCTGCCCCAGGCAAGCATGGGGGGCATGTGCCCCCAGTCCTGTGTGGGGTGAGGGCGGGCTGCTGCTGCAGACTTTGCTCCAGGCACCAAACTTTGTTGCTATGGCACTGATCTAGAATAGGTTCAGACCACAGCCACAAGCATGCAAAAACAAGGACAGACTTGCTCCAGTGTAAGAAATGGACTCTGATGCTAGTGCTCCCTGCACTATTCCATCAGAGGCCTTGGGAGTGGGAGGTTCCAGGAGGCTTTCAGCACACAGGAGTGGAGTGGAGCTGGTTCTGGGCCCATGTAAACTGTTACCTCACATGCTCAGGTTGCTGCATGCAATGCCTTCTCCAGCTGTCAGGTAGTAGCAGCTTCCTCTTCATTCAGCTTCTGTTCATCCCCAAACAGCTCCTGTAGCTTTTCAGTAGAATGGGTGATACCCCACCCTGCAGAGCAGCATACAGGAGGAGCAGCAGCAGCCATGGATCTTTAGCTGCTCAAGGAAAAAAATTAGCCCTTGGATGTTATGGAAGTAGAAAGTACTGTGCCCGTCCAAAGAACTTTTAATACACATTTTAGAAATGCTGGCTAGTTGCTGACAGCCTTTCCTTACAGGTTTTTTTTCCTCTCTCCCTCTTAAGTTTAGAATAGGAACCACTTTTCATAGTGAAAGCGTATGTCACATTATTTCTTCATTCCAAAATAAAAATGTAAAATAATTAATTTTGGATTTCTTTTTTAAATGAAAGGTAAGATTAATGATCCACACTCCAGGAGCAATGAATCATGGCAGGTTGTGCATTAGCTAGCTATTAGCATACCTCTCAGGCAGCTGAAGGTACTTGTTCATTGTGCACAAAAGGATTCCTGAAACCAGTGCTCCCCATTAGCTCACTAATGCGCACACTCTGTTGGGCATTGGCATCTCAGTGGCAGCAGTGCATTTAAAGGCAAGTGGGGAGGTAAGGGTATATATGTCCCAGTACAGAGGGCTTTCACTGCATAGACATGCATGTTAAGCACCACAGGTATCCTAAATATATCTCATTCTTCATTTGTTACTTTACATAACAAGAAAGCCTTATATGCAAGGGATGGGAGGAGTAAGATATCAAAAGAGAGCATGTAACTAAGCTTTGCATGATCTGATTTTTTCATTGGGAACTCTGACCTACCCACCCTGGTGCTGATAAACTAATAAGAAACATGCAAATTAGAATTGTCCATAAGATGTTCTTTATATTTTAAAGAACTGTTAATTATTGATCTGGACCCAAAAGGGGAGAGAGAGTGGAATAGATTTCTGTTCTCCTCCAACTGTTGATAGTTTTAATTCATGTTGCTGGACTCAGAGAAAGGAATAAAGTTGGGTACCAGACTCAAAGGATTTGTATGGGAAACAGGACAAAGACTCCTGGCTTCAACAAATCCAAAGAAACCCCAGCAATTAGTAACAACATACTGTAGAAGAGTCTGTTCAACAAGTGGAAGACGGGTGAAAAGTGTTCACCATCCCCAGAAATAAAATAAACATGGGAACTGTAAAACCAACAGAGAGAGAGAGCAAAACCCTGAAGGGAAGATAAAATAAGTTCTCCTTTGTCATACACTCATGATGGGGAACCTGCTGAACAAATCATTCTGCACCATGCAAGTCTGAAAGATCTGTTGGCTTATGGAAAAGTGCAGTTAGACTCTAAGCCAGGGGTCAGCAACATTTTTGAACAGAGTGCCAAAAACACCTGCAACCTCAACTTATAAGATGTTGGCATGCCCCGGGTGGACAGCAGGAGAACTGCAAGGGGCCTGACCCTTGTAGCAGCTTAGTCCTAGCCCCTTCCCCACCACCTGCTCCAAGGCATGTGTGTGCTGGCTGCTGGCAGTGAGTGGAGCCAGTGTTCTGTGGACCCCAGTGCAGCTGCTTGTAGCCTCCTGGCTGCCTCCCATAGCTGGACCAGGCTCTGGGCAGGCCCCTGCCACCCACCACAGACCTCTTGAAGTCTCTTCCAGTCCTTTGTTCCTACAAATTAGGAATGCTTTTAAACCAGTGTCTTTCAACCTGAGGGTTGCAACCCAAAAGTGAGTCGCAAGAATATTTGAAAGCATTGTGAGCAAGTCCCAGAAAAATGCAGGAAAACATGGGTTTTTCCTTGCAGGCTGGCAGCATTTCAGCCTGCAAGGGGCTACTTGGGGAAATTGGAGGCAGCGGGTGCATGTGTATCTGCACGCATGCATACACATAGCCAGTATGCAGCCAGGCAGGGTTGTGGGAGCAGCCCCAGCAGCTGGATGCAGGTCAGTATGGGGCAGTAGGGGTTGAAGGTCCAGGGCTTGGAGACTGTCTGTGTGTGTGCGCACTGTGGCGGGCCAGTAGGGGGTGCTCCTGCACCTGAGTCACCCACCTCACTGCGCCCAACCACCTTCCAAGCTCCGAGTGCCTCCATGGAGCACACCTGCTAGCCTGGGGATAACACCGCCGCCACCCAGGGTCTGGCCTGATCCTGGCACTATGCCCCCTGGGAAACACAGGCCTAGTAGTCCTTGAGGGTACTTGACCCACTTCAAGAACTTGGGGTGCTTCCCTCAGTTGAAAGCACAAGTAGTAGTCTCCCTTAGTCAGCTGAACCAAGGCGACCCCAAGGCATAATCTAGACCCACTCCCAATAAGTCTCCCATGCTATGTACAGAGGAGAACTTTATTGGTTACAAGGAGTAGGTTTCAAATAGGGTACAGTGTAGTGCAATGTCAGAGAAATCCCATAGAGCAAACAGGGTGGCTGGGTAGCCTTTGATCAAGCATTTGAGTTACTGCAAGCTATATATCTAGTTAGATCTCAGGTAGCTTACTCACAAGTATCATCCAGAGGCAGGTGGAGATTCCTTCTGGAGGCAGGCAGTTCCTTGATCATAAGTTTCAAGAGAGAGCAAGTTTCAGATGGTCCAGCTCCTCTCTCTAAGTTTTCATCATGGCTACTGCTCCTCCTCCTGGACAGTCCTTAATTTATATTGACCTTATGACCTCATTCACCTGGTCCAATGGAGACCAGCACCTGTTGGCTGCCAGCCAACCAATTTGAAACACATCACTGGTAGCTGGGCAGATTGGCAGGGTCTCTAAAGGTCTCTGACCTCTCCTAGTCAGGTTGGCATTGCTTAGAGCAAAAGGGACCATAAGCCCCTCACCCAGGTGTGTGATGCCGTCATGTAGGCAGAGGAAGCAGGTTTCCCTCCTCCCCCAGGAATGTATCCAACTCAGGGCCACATGAAGAGATGGGGCAGAGGAGTGGCCATGATAACCAAATTGTCAGGTAGCAGAGTTTTTTGGGGGAGACAGAGGTGGCATTCTGCCACGTGCGCCTGGGTGTGGGTGTGGATGTGGAGGGGTTGGGTATGTGGGAGGGAGCAGGTGCCTACCAGTACTGGGGAAAGGTGGCTGGGTACTAAGGCTTCATTAGGGTGGTGGGGGGAGGTGCCCGCCCTTCCCCCCCACCCCCCCCGCCTCCGGAGGGGCAGGCAGGGAGCTACATGGCTGGGCCAGCAGCACCAGGGCCAGTGCCTGTACTCATAGGGGTGGGTTGGCTGGGAGACACTGCTTGGAGGACAGGTGGGGCTATGACTAGGCTGCCCAGTGCAGCACAAGAGCCACCCCAGCCCAGGGCAGGTGTGGGTGCCACAGGCCTCCTCCAGCCTGTGCCAGGACCAGGCTCATTTCACTGCTGCCCACTTGAGCTAAAGCTGCCACAGCCACCGCACTGCAGCCCGAGTGGGATGGGGGAAGCTGGGAGCCCCCTCCAGCAAGGCTCGGGAGGGCAGGGGGCTGCAGGCTGGGAGTGAGGGGCACCCTCAAGGCCCAGGGAGGCAGGGGACCATGGCCTGGGAGTGAGGGGCACCGGCAGAACCAGAGGTCTGTGGGTCATAGATTCATAGATTCATAGATGTTAGGGTCGGAAGGGACCTCAATAGATCATCAAGTCCGACCCCCTGCATAAGCAGGAAAGAGTGCTGGGTCTAAATGACCCCAGCTAGATACTCGTCTAACCTCCTCTTGAAGACCCCCAGGGTAGGGGAGAGCACCACCTCCCTTGGGAGCCCGTTCCAGACCTTGGCCACTCGAACTGTGAAGAAGTTCTTCCTAATGTCCAATCTAAATCTGCTCTCTGCCAGCTTGTGGCCATTGTTTCTTGTAACCCCCGGGGGCGCCTTGGTGAATAAATCCTCACCAATTCCCTTCTGTGCCCCCGTGATGAACTTATAGGCAGCCACAAGGTCGCCCCTCAACCTTCTCTTGCGGAGGCTGAAAAGGTCCAGTTTCTCTAGTCTCTCCTCGTAGGGCTTGGTCTGCAGGCCCTTGACCATACGAGTTGCCCTTCTCTGGACCCTCTCCAGGTTATCCGCATCCTTCTTGAAGTGTGGCGCCCAGAATTGCACGCAGTACTCCAACTGCGGTCTGACCAACGCCCTATAGAGGGGAAGTATCACCTCCCTGGACCTATTTGTCATGCATCTGCTGATGCACGATAAAGTGCCATTGGCTTTTCTGATGGCTTCGTCACACTGCCGGCTCATGTTCATCTTGGAGTCCACTAGGACTCCAAGATCCCTTTCCACCTCCGTGCCACCCAGCAGGTCATTCCCCAGGCTATAGGTGTGCTGGACATTTTTCCTCCCTAGGTGCAGCACTTTGCATTTCTCCTTGTTGAACTGCATCCTGTTGTTTTCTGCCCACTTGTCCAGCCTATCCAGGTCTGCCTGCAGCTGTTCCCTGCCCTCCGGCGTGTCCACTTCTCCCCATAGCTTTGTGTCATCTGCAAACTTGGACAGAGTACATTTCACTCCCACGTCCAAGTCGCTGATGAAGACATTAAAGAGTATCGGTCCAAGGACCGAACCCTGCGGGACCCCACTGCCCACACCCTTCCAGGTCAAGACCGACCCATCTACCACGACTCTTTGGGTGCGACCCTCTAGCCAATTCGCCACCCACCGGACTGTGCAGTCATCCACATCACAGCCTCTTAATTTGTTCACCAGTATGGGGTGGGATACCGTATCGAAGGCCTTCCTGAAGTCCAGGTATACGACATCCACCCCTCCTCCTGTGTCCAGGCGTTTCGTAACCTGGTCATAGAAAGAGACTAGGTTGGTCAGGCACGATCTGCCCGCCACAAACCCATGCTGGTTTCCCCTCAGCATAATTTGTCCTGCCGGGCTCTCACAAATGTGAGCCTTGATAATTTTTTCAAATACTTTACCAAGGATGGAGGTGAGACTGACCGGCCTATAGTTGCCCGGGTCCTCCTTCCTCCCCTTTTTGAAAATGGGGACCACGTTAGCCCTTTTCCAGTCCTCCGGGACTTGGCCCGTGCGCCACGAGCATTCGAATATTCCCGCCAGTGGCTCTGCAATGACGTCGGCCAGTGCCTTCAGCACCCTGGGATGGAGCCTTGGGGGAGCAGGCTCCTGTGGCAGCGGATCCCCCCAGGGGGGGAGCGTAGAGGCAGAACTGCCGGCAGGCACTTCCGGGTAGACTGGGGCGTCTGATTGGCCGTTGGAGCAGGGCGGGTAATTCAAACCACGGGCTTTAAAGCCACGGAGTGACGTAGTTCCCAGCACTCGGGAACCAGCAGCGGGAAGGAGAGGAGGCAGCACACGTGTGTCCCGCACGCACGTGTGCCCTTCTTACCAACCAACTGACCGGAGGCGGCGGCGGCAGCAGCAACAACAGAGGAATCAGCAGCGGGGGCAGCAGCAGCTGATCCCCCGAAGGTAAGTGGGGCGGAGGGACCCGGCGCAGCTGAGCCGGATCCGGAGGGGAAGCCCCCCGGGTCCCATATAGCTGAGCCGGTAGGGAGCCGCGCTCCCGAGCCGCGCAGCGCTCCCGAGCGCGCAAACAGGCGCGCTCTGTAAGAGCACGCCGGCGTTTGCGCGGGCGTTCGCGCCGGAGGGCGGGCCAGGAGGGCCAGGAGTGGGACTCCTGTAGGGGTAGGGCGTAGACACCGCGCAGGTCTACAAACAGCAGCTTGTAGAATGGTGTCTACGAGGAGTACTGCTAGGGCCTCTGCCCAGGGGGACAAGGCTACCCGGGGCAGGTCTGAGGCCTCCACCCAGACCGAGCCCATGGGGGAGCCGGTGTCCCCCTACCTCCTGGCCTGTGGGGTATCCCCAGCAGGGCCGGGGGGGGCAGAGATTGGGGGCCCCCACGCCTGTCCGGCAGGTGCCCGTCTTAGGGCCCTGGAGGCGCAGGTGAGGGAGCTCTGGGAGGAGGTTAGCAGGCTGAGGGGGATCAGGGAGGCGGAGGATGAAATTGACAGTTATTTCCTTTCCCTGCAGGCCCAGGCACCAAAGGAAGAAGCAGCCCGGGGAATACCCTCCACAGCAGAGTGGCAGACAGTCACAGCCAGGACCGGAGCGGCACGCAGTGAACCAGTACCAGCTTCTCCAGTCCGATTGGTGAACAGGTACGAGGCCCTGGCGACCCTGCAGGAGATGGAAGGGGAGGAGGACACCCTTGGGCAAGAAGAAACACCACGTTCTTCACACCCCAAACAGATCAAGAGATCCACGATGACCCAGAGGAGGAGGCGACGAGTGCTCGTCATAGGAGACTCCATCCTGAGAGGTACGGAAGGACCCATCTGTCGCCAGGACCCCTCGGCACGAGAGGTATGCTGCCTCCCTGGAGCAAAGATTCGGAATGTGACGGAGGTAATCCAGGCCAGGATCAAGCCCACCGATTATTACCCCATGGTCCTAGTCCATGTGGGTACTAATGATGCGGCCAGGAGAACCCCCGATCACTTGATGGCAGACTACTGTGCTCTGGGCGGCGTGCTGAAGGAGTTCGGTGCCCAGGTGGTTTTCTCTTCCATCCTACCAGTGACCGGACGAGGAAGACGGCAGGAGAACTGCATCAGAGAGACCAACTGGCGGCTTCGGCAGTGGTGTCTCGAGGCAGGCTTCGGCTTCCTGGACCATGACCCGCACATCACGACGAGGGACATGCTCAGCTGGGATGGGCTTCACCTGTCCCCCAAAGGTAAGCATGTGTTTTCTTCTAGGTTGGCGGATCTCCTCCGGCGGGCTTTAAACTAGGCTCGTCGGGGGGAGGGGAGTACGAGGGCAGGGGAAGCTGTGGACCACCAAACCATGTGGCACCCACAAGGACAGCCCAGCCTGAAGAAGGAGAACATTGGGAACCTGAAAGCCATGGGGAGGCCAGCACAACAGAACAGGTAAGGAACAAGAAGGTAAGAAACAATGGGCCCCATGGGACTGGGAGCAGGGGGGCAGCAAAGGCGCCAGTTGCAGGGCTCAAGTGCCTATATACTAATGCTAGAAGCATGGGGAACAAGCAGGATGAACTAGCGCTCCTGCTTGCACTAAACACCTATGACTTAGTGGGGCTAACAGAGACCTGGTGGGATTCATCCCATGACTGGGCGGTACATATTGAGGGCTATAGATTGTACAGAAAGGACAGGTCGGGGAAGAAAGGGCGGGGGGTTGCACTTTATGTCAGTGAGCAATATACATCAACCCTCATCAAGACAGAATCCGAGGCTGAGGAAGTAGAAGGATTGTGGGTTAGGCTACATGGGGGGCAAGGAGAAAGGGATTTGGTGGTAGGGGTCTGTTACAGACCCCCACACCTAGGGGAAGAAATAGATGCGGGGCTCCTGAGGCAACTCTCGGAGACCATAAAAGCTAAAGAGGCGGTAGTCATGGGGGACCTAAACTACCCGGACATCTGCTGGGAGACGCAGACAGCAAGGTCCCATCGCTCACGCAGGTTTCTAACTTGTGTACAGGACCTCCACCTGACACAGGAGGTGTATGGTCCCACTAGGGGGAATGCCATACTGGATTTGGTATTGGCAACAGGAGATGACATGATAGGGGACCTCCAAATCGGTAGCTATCTGGGAGACAGTGATCACCTTATGATAGAATTCAACATAAGACGTCGAGTGGGTAAGGTAACTGGTAGGGTGAAAGTGCTAGACTTTAGGAAAGCTGATCTCACTGCACTCAGGCGATTAGTCAAGGAAGCACTGCAGAGTAGGAGTTTTGATGGGATGGGTGCCCAAGAAGGGTGGCTGTGCCTAAAGGAAACGATCCTTTGGGCACAAAGCAAGACGATCCCCGAGCGAGGCAAAAGAGGGAAAGGGGCCAGGAGGCTTCCATGGCTGACCAGAGAAATCCAGGGCAGCCTAAGGGCCAAAAGGGGAGCACATAAAAAGTGGAAACAGGGTGAGATCACTAAAGATGAATATACCTCCTCTGCTCGTGCTTGTAGGGAGGCAGTTAGGCGGGCCAAAGCTACCATGGAGCTGAGGATGGCAACCCAAGTAAAGGACAACAAGAAATTGTTTTTTAGATACATAGGGAGTAAAAGGAAGGCCCAGGGAGGAATAGGACCCCTGCTAAATGGGCAGAAGCAATTGGTGACAGATAGAGGGGACAAGGCTGAACTCCTCAACGAGTTCTTTGCCTCAATGTTCCTAAGCGAGGGGCACGACAAGTCTCTCACTGGGGTTGTAGAGAGGCAGCAGCAAGGCGCCAGACTTCCATGCGTAGATCCTGAGGTGGTGCAGAGTCACTTGGAAGAACTGGATGCCTTTAAGTCGGCAGGCCCGGATGCACTGGCCATCAATGTTTACAAATGGGTCCCAGTACAAAAAAGGTTGAGAACCACTGTCTTAAACAATATAAAATAAATGTCAAGCCATACGCACACAATGATCCTGACCTAGAATAGTTGCAGTATTTCATAGGGGCTTCCTCTCTGGCTATAAGTCTGCCAACTTTTTCCTGCTTTCCATCCCTGGGGGGCTCTCCCTTGTTCTCTCAATAGTTGTATAAAGTACAGAAAGTGGCTGTCATTAAAGGCAAACATTTCTCATCTCCCTCAAGCCTAGATATTGGACACTTGCATCTACCCTTCAGTCTCCCAACTGCACAATTTACTGTCATTCTGCACCTTCTCTGTGTGGAGTCAAACTGTTGCTTTGGCACATCCAAGTAAAAGGCTTTGTAAGGAAGGCAGAGAGTAAGCTGTCTGTCCCAGAGTGACTGAAGGAAATGATGCCATCAATGTCCATAGGGAGTGTTGGGCAAAAATTCCAAGTCTTCCTACACAAGGGCTGCTTGCAGATATTAAAAAAAACAAAACAAAATTGAGCTTTACCAGAAGAATTAGTGCGTTACTTCCACCTGCTCTGCAGCATCTGTATAGGTCGGGCGCTCCAGTGGGGCTTTTTGGTGCTTTTATGTAAAGCTGAGTCAATCACTTATTAGATAAAAGCACCAAGAAAGCTCCACTAAAGCACCTAATCTATACGGACATTGAGTGAGCCAGGTCCAACTAATGCACTGCCTCTTCTGGACATATGCTGGGCTTGATGTGGGAGTGCACAGAGTTTAAAGGGAGTGCACTGAGTTTAAAGTAGAACACCATTGTGGGTTTGTTTGAGGATTTTTAACCTCTGCAAGCAGCCTCAGAGGCTAGAATTTCTTGGCATCATAGAAGATCTTGGCATCATGGATCTTTTCAGACTATTCTACAGAAATGTTGGTGAATCTTCAGCAATAATCAACCAGGCCTTTGTGCACGTGTCCATGGACTGTTCTGTTGCTGAACTGTGTTACCTGTCATTGTGGCAAAAAAACAACAACAGGTACATGTGGTGTTTGCAATGCTTTCATGACAGTTACTTTAGATAACTAAAGAGAAGATACACAAAATCAACATCAAGTTTCAAGTACAGCCATGCCCATGCTACCAACCATCACAGCCTTGCCTCTTACACTTTTTCATAAGATACATGAAATGAAGCAGATTTTTTTGAAAGCCCACATGAAAAATGCAAGCTCTACTTCCATTTGATCCAGAGGAAAGTGCTTTGTATCTAAAACACAATAGCTGTGCTCCCTAGAACTTTTCTCTTGGTTTCTTAAAGAGCTTTCAAAGCTTCCTGAAAAGCTATTTTAAATGACATTTATAATCTCTTTCCTGTCATTAGTGATCTTTTTTAACTACGTGTAATAAATAAGGTTTTATGTACAATTTTGCATTCTTTGAGACAGGAGCTGTTTATAAAGTGCCTACCACCGTCTGCCCAATCCTGATTCAGGTCTCTGGATGCTGCTGTGTATAAACCTCACTTAGGTTCATTAAGAAGTTTTTGTCATATTGAATGAAATAGTTTGAATGTTTGTAAAGGTTGCCCATTAGCCAGTTTCAGGAAGAAGATAAGATTTATCTCCTTATCTAAGTCATTGTTTTGGGACTACGTGCAAAAGGTCCAGACTTTGTTTAAAATCTTAATTTGAATTTTATCTTTAGAAGTCTTTTACAAAGAGAGCAAATATCCTGAGTTCCGAGAGATCAAACCCTAAGGCCTTTTGACCAGATTGGTAAGAACAGGGCATTTGCAGTGATATGGAAATTTCCCAAATGTAACTTAAAATGATTAACAAAAGAATCTGTTGAGTAAGATCCGAGCCCAAATTTGGGGGTAATGACAGGTTGAGTAGGAGGAGCCCACTGATGGCAGCTCGCTCAATAAAAACTGTAACTTACTGTCCCAATTTGGAGGTGACTATACTTGTAGAACAACGAAGGAAGAATCGCAAGTGTAGGCTGGATCAGACTGATCACCTGAACCACCCTCTCCGTGAACACGAATCTCTTAGTTCACGCTGAAGCCGCGGAGCACCTGAAAGGGACTGAAGGAAGGGGACTTTGTCCTATCACTGCTGAGGCCAGCCTATTGAATTGTATTGCTGAGGCGAGCCCATTGAACCGTACTACTGAGGCCAACCCATTAAATCGTACTACTGAGGAATTAAACCATATTTTGGTATTTGGCTTCTCAGAATTCTAGGATTGTAAGTATAATATGAAAAATAATAGTATTGATTCAAATTTAACTTTTAGTTGTAATTGTAGTTGTTTTTGTAACACTAATTCTTATAGCATTGTTTGGGAAGGAAGTGCATTCGGAGCATTGTTTCTGATATATGTAATTATTGTGTTTTTAATGTTTGTGGTGTTTCTTAAAGCTAAGCAGTGTTATATACGTAGCAAAGAGTTTTAAAATAAAATTGTGTTGTATAAATTAAGTGTGTAATCATTGTGAAATCGTGCAATCAGCTAACTACTCCCCCAGCCAGTGCATCAAAACGAATCAGTAAATTGTGTGGGATTTTCTCTATTCCATAACCCACTAGAGACAGTTTTGTAAATTTTCATCAAATCCAGGCCAAGGTGAAATCAGCCCTGGGTCATCTGGAGTGGAAATTGGAACAAAATGAGATTACGGAAGAGTTGCATACTCAGAACAAAACTTGAGATGGAAGACCCATTGTAAGCTGAAGTCAAAGTTAGCATGAGCCCCTTTGAATAACAATTCTGAGTCTCATTTAGATCCAGAACCTAAGACCTTATTTCAATTTATTCAGATTTCTTTGGTCTAGCTACTAATCAAAGAAACAATCTGTTTTCCTCAGGGTACTCATTTTTGGTCAGACCAAAAATACCAAAAAACACAGCCTTTCTTGTTTGTATTGGTCTTGCTCAAACTTGAAAGCATAATGTTGCTGTTTTCAATTGGGGTGCCCTGAAATTCAGAAAAGTTACAGCGGGGTGCCATGAGGCTAAACAAGGTTGAGATCCACTGGTATAAAGACTGATCCTTTGCTTAAAGAAAGATATATTTGGTGTCATATTTTTAACACAACATCTCAGCACTGGTATGATTGCCTCTGGGAATGGAATATGTTATATGTTTTGGAAAAAACACACACAACACACACCTTTTTAGGTTGAAGAGAAGTGTCCCACTAATTTTAATCCAGAAAAATGTACCCCAGGTGCCAAAAGTTTGGGAAACACTGTCCTATACTATGCCGGACCAGACTCTTAGCTCCCCAAATGTCACTTGAGCTATGATGATTTATATAAATTGAGAACTTGGCCCATTGATTTAGTATTGGGATAATTAAGAGTCAAATTATTCTTTGCTGCTCCAGGGTAACTCCTTCAGATTCAGTGGGACATGCCTAAAAGCATAACTTGACCTCCTGTATCTAAAAGTTCCTCTTGTGGTGATTATGGGAAGATTTAAAAAATGTCTCCTGGGTAACATAAAGAGATTCATTCTATAACTTCGTAATCCTCTACTACATAGGAACATGTGGTGATTGGTTCACAAAACAAAGTTGTGACAAGTTATTAGGAAATTGTTACAAGTTTATAAAGAAACCACAATAAAATCCTATTCTGATTTTTTTTTCCACTCTGGATTATAGAGTTTGTGTAATTGCAGTGTAGTTTATAGCAGTTCTTTTTGTCTATACATGCTTTAAGTTTAGTACCTGTAATAACAGATACTAACTTAATGCATGGTAATCTGGGCTACTGCACAGTAGAACTGGTGCATGTCTTTTAAGTGATGCTAATGTGCTGTAGACTAATTCTACTGTGCATTAGCACGGCTTTTGCCGGGATGCACGAATGCATGGTAGAATTAATCTACTGCACTTTTCGCGTCTCGTGTAGACGTGCCCTGGAAGTTGCAAAGGGAAGGAAGGAATCCTAACTGCTTGTGAGGAGGAAAATTGCAAATATTATTGGCCAGTATACATAACGGGACCCCCTTTTGTAACACATAGCCCTCACTAAAGATAGGTGAGCCTTTTCTACCCCTTTTTTCAGGTGTTTTTCTTTACAATAAGAGACAGCAGTGGTAGGCACACATGGCTTGCAGGTCTCAGATCTATCTGGCTGCCTATACAAGTGGTCAGAGTTGGGGGGGAGGAGGGGCAGCCACTTTAATTAAAATGCCTTACTGTCATGTGCATTAAGTCCCCATGTGTTTAAAAAATGGCTGTGGGATGTTTTACCTAAACCTCATTTGATAAGGTTTAGATAAAGTGCCCTACAGCCATTTTAAAATGCACAGGGGCTTAATACACATTACGCTGCAGCAGCATTGCCTATACAAATGCTTGTTAGTGTTTTAATTAGAGCATGGAGCAGACTTGATTAATCTCTTCTCACTCAGTCTGCTCTGAGACATCCTAATTAGAACACCAATGAGCATTTGTATAGGCAGCCTTTGTTTAAAAAACCTAAAGTCCCCACATGTCAGTGAGAGTAGCCTTATAGAGTATAAACCCTAGTTGTCAGAGAGTAGTCCTTGAACTGTAGCCAATATTGTTGTTACATACTATACTTGGGAATAGCAGTACTGCTTTATGCTGTTCTCTCATTACCAATATGTATGTTGCACATTTACATAAAAAACAAACTTTTTAAAAGAAGTGCCTTAAATTGAAGAAAGTCAGTGCAAAGTTCCAGTTTGGGGTTGATACTTAAACCTCTGTTTCATTCATAACAGTTTTGGCATGCTTCTCTCTGGGGAATTTTTCATAGATTTTCCTCAGCCTTATTTCATAATGTGTGAGTGAAATACAGTGCACAATAGATCGATGGGGCTGTTTTAAAAGAAGCCTTTGTCAAATATTCCTGTATGCTTAACCTGCTGCTATAGTATAAAGCCCTAGCAGTAACTTAATGTGAATTTACAGTGAGCAGAACAAACGCTGCTTAGCATAAATACCTGCAGCTCTATATATGTGTGCCCTGATGGGATGTGAGTGCTAGCTGAATTTCTGCTCCACTAAAATGGCACCTGTTGAAATAAATACATCTAGAGAGTAAAAAAGACACTATAGTCATACGGTCATCCTTGACAGCAATGTACAGATATGAATTTGCTATGCATATTTGAATATGGAAAATGGAAGAAATATTTTATTCCACTTGTAAGGCATAGTGACAGCTGGCAACCTATTAGAGACCAAGAATTAATTTGAACTGAAATGTATATATCCTGGAGGCTGCCAAAGGATGTACCAAAATCCTACTCTAGACATAGATTGGCTAACTGGTGCTCAAGATTAATTAGGGGCGTGGTCTGGTATTACATATTGTTTTAGGACTATTTGTGTTTTCTCACCGTTGTATCACTCAGTTCCCTGGCACCAGCTTCAATGACCCTTTTATCCATTGCAGACAGTGTCTGAACTGACAGCCATTGCTTTCTCTTTCTCTCGTAGCTGATTATAAATTAATATAATATATTCTTTAAACTTCACTGCAACAGCGCATTTGTTTGAACTGAAATTAGAAAATATTGCTTAATGACTCTGAGAGCGAGAATAAAGCAATAGCCATAGCCAACACTATGAATGCAAGTATTCACTCTGACTATACAGTTTTCCTCATCAGAACTGAGTCCTTCATCAGAAAGGGTTTGCATCTTAGTGTCTGAGCAGTCAGAGCAACAGTCTGGTTTGCCAGCCAGGTGGGGGTATGAGATCACCTCTCACAGCCAATGCGGCAGTATTGTAGTAATTAAAACTCTGATGAGCAGGTTTTCAAAACGGTTCTGTTTTTCATTTCCCATAATCCAAGTTATCTCTTTGTCTCACTTCATGGCAGAATAACCTGCGAAGTGCTGACTCAGAAAACAGTTCTCCTCTCAAAGGCCAGGAAACTTGAAATCACACTTTTTCATTTATAGCAGTGAAGCTTATTGACAACATTTTCTGAATCTGACTGCTTAAAGTTTATGTGCCTGTATCTGTATTTACATACCTAAAGGTAGGGGTTGTGGAAAGAGACTCTTATTCTCAGAGAGACTGAACATTGATATTTAATAAATATACATAAAAGATGTATAAATTAAGCATAGGCACCCAGTTTTTGGAAACTTTTTGCTGAATGTGGAAATTTCCTGAACATGAATGGCAAGACACAGGCACCTTTTTTTATACTTAAAAGAAAGAAGGGAAAGAATCCTCATTGCCATATTTTAACTGTGCACTTAAATATACCACAGACCAGACCTTGCAAAATGATGTTTTAATTCTTTACAGTTTGAATGCCCCTTCACTAAATTCTTTTTTCATGCCAGTACATTCTGAGGCTCATGAGATGAAAGATCATAAATGTGGAGACATCTTCTGCAGGTTTTACATTTATAAAGGTAATGCATGGTTATATTTAGTTCAATGATCAGGAACTTAACAACCTGAATATATTTTGTATATAAATATTTTTAAAATGTTTTTGCATTTCATGCTACCTCTATTTTTCTAGAGAAAAAAATTAAAAATTCTTAAAAATGATTAGTAAAGCTGAATGAATTACTTGTTGGCACCCTTTCTTTATTAAATTATTCTATTTTTGGTATTTAGTTTCTTTTTAAATTTAATTTTTTTAGGGTAACCATGAAAATAAGAGGAGATTGGTTCTCATCTCCTGGAATGGAGAAAAAGTTAGGCATATTTCTGTGATTGTGAATTTATCAAACTACCTTAACATGTTACCATTTGCTAACCCGTAAATTGAGCATAATTTTTCCTTTTCCCTTTCTTCATCATAGAGGGCATTTCCAGGAATGTTATACAGTAGTCACTTAGGAAGATCTCTTTCCTCTCTTTTGCCTTGAATGCAACATATTGTATCTTCGTACTCTTTAAATAAAAATAAATTCTACAAAAGTAACTGGTTCCAATCCAAAATAATAAGTTAAGCTAAATTCCCCTGCTTCCTTGTCAGCAACAGAAAAGCAACCTAACTTTCTAATGGCAAACACTTGTGTCTGTGTTAGTATGGCTTCTATAACTGTGTTTTGGGCAGTGATGGCAAGCATACCCCTGAAGAATTTTAAAGTGGCCAAAAGTAGAATGTCTTGCATTTGAAAGCTTGTCTAACTTTATTCCAGCTACTTAGTTGGTCCAATAAAAGATATCACCCTAATAAATCCTTGCCTTTCACGTAATTTCTGCACCAACATGGCTACAACATCACTCTTACACTACTGATGTTAAAGAAGTCAGGCAAAGAAGAAAGAAACAGTTGTGATCTGAAGTTTAACTTTCACCACCTGAAAAATAATGAACTGAGAGGTGGTTAGCAGGGCTGTGCGAAGCTTCAGCTGCTGATTCAATTCGGTGGAGATTCGGCCCAACTTGGCAGCCGAATCTCCAAATCCAGATCAAATCAGGAGACCCTTCAACCTCTCCGAATTGAATTGGAGCCCTCTGAATTGATTCGGAGAGATTCAATGATTCGGCCATAGACACAGCTTTAAATGTTTTTTCTACATACCTCGAGGTATCAGCATGGCCCATGAATGCTGCGATGCTGGGGTGGATGGAACATCTCACGGGAGGATGGGAGGGGGGTCCCCGGCATGCTCAGTGGTGGACCCAGATGCAGACCAGAAGCACTTCCGGTCCATTTTCAGATCCGCCACAGAGTGCACGGGAGACACCGCCCCCTGGCTCGGTGACTGGTACCTCCTGGGTTAGAGGGGGCACCCGGGGTCCCCCCATGGCCAATTGCTGAGCTGGTCCACTTCTGGGTCTGCTGCCGAGCCCCGCCGCACTCCTGTGAGATGCTCCATCCACCCCACCATCACAGCATTCACGAGCCACACCTGGTACATTTAGGTATATAGAAAAAATATTTAAAGCTATGTCTATGGCTGAATTTCTGATTCTCCAAATCTCCAAATTTCTGATTCTCAAATCTTCAAATTTGGATTTGGCCAAATCGAATTGGGACAGTGATCCAAATCAACTAATTGAATCACTGTCCCCCAAATCAGGCCGAATCCGAATCGAATACGGCCTGTTTCACACACCCCTGGTGGTTAGCTATGGTAGTCTGAAATCAGGTAGATGGTAGGGCAGGGTGGTGCCCAGAGGGCAGCAGCGCACTAAAACATATCAAAGTTGTTTTTGTTCAAAAGCGCATCACCAACATTTTCTTTACACTGACACACATTTTGCCATTTATATAAATGCATGCGATGCAGAGCCAGGCACACCAGCTCACACGCTTCACAGACTCAATCGAGTCTGCTCCGATGTGCTGGATTTCTAGCGCATCAGAGCAGACAAAGGGATGTGTATAAATGCCATAAGGTACCACCCTGCCTGACCTTTTGCCTCAAACATAATGGCATCATTGGGCATGTCTACATGTTCATTAATGTGCCATAATTATGGCCCAGTGAAGTATCCTGAGGGCATTCTAATGAAGGGCAAGAAGCTCCTCCAAACACAGTGACTGAGGCGGGAGCCCATCCCAAACATCACGGAGAAAAGTGTTTGCTAAAGAATTTTTTTTCCTAGGACCCAGAATGGAATAATTTCTACCATTTTTTTCATGGCTCTGTATGGAAAAGGGAAGAGAAACAAGGATTCACAAAATCTGTTGATTTGGGAGCTCATTTCTATGAGTTCTCTTTTCCATAATTTCTGTGTCAGGCCAGCTTTTCACCTGCACACTTCTGTCTCTCATGGAGCCAGATCTTCTGTCTGCTGGAACTTGGCTGACTCAAACAGCTACAGCTATCTTGTCCTGGGTACCACTCTGGGCTGCTTAAAGAAACAGGATGGGCTTGCCTGACATCTTGAAATGACTGAGGCAAATATATTTATACCGAAACCCGCCTATAATTTGCAATTAGGGAGATTGGTTGCTGAGTACAGCTATGAAACTTGTTAGCATTTTCGGAGATGAAACAACTGACTGTCCCTATCACAGATTTAATAGAAATGCTTCTAAGTATAGAAAAATGACACAACTTGCTAATTTACTGATGTAAGGGTGGGGAAAAATATATTTCTGCAAAGTCAGCTAGAGAAAAGCATACAACAATACTTGTAAGCACCAGAAGTCTAGGGCATTTAACTCAGTTAGAAGGAAGACTTCCAGAACAACATACAAATCAGCAAAAGATGTAGAATTCTAACATACATGTCAAAATGAATTATAGTCCCCACGGATGATAAAACAGCATATATGGAGCATTGCATTTTATATCTATTCAGTCACCTCAGATTTTTTGATATATATATCTTAAAGTATCACAAAACAAACATGGTATTTAATCCATCATTGGCCAGTCCTGTATCTAATCTGTGTGTAGCTGATGCCATATGGGCTATGCAAACATTTAAACAAAAAAAAGAGTAATTCTATGATAAGCAAAACAGGAAATTGAAGGTTACTGATGATGAAACTGATATCCAACTGGTAACCTGAGCAGTGAAGTCACTAAACCTTTCCTGCACTATAAATGTTATTTCCTGGGACATGTTTCATGTTTTCATAAGATTTGCTGGATAGTTTGCACCAGTTAATGTAACCAGGAATTGCTATCATTATAATTGTATTTAGTAACCACCAAATAAATAGCACACTAAAAGCGCAAGCTAGGAATGGAACAGCAAGCTCGTATTCTGGTGTCAGCATTTACAACTGTGCCTGCTGCACAGATAACAATCAAAGTGATAAGAAAGGGGGTAAAGCAGTGAGCCCTCTTTACAAAGTTTGCTAGGTAACCAGAGAAGAATTACCTTACTGAAAGCTTTATTTGTTGAGTATGATTCATTAAAAATGGTTCATCATTTTATTAAAATCGCAAAGAATCATCCTGGGAAATGGAGGAAGAGAGGCCTCAGCAATATGCAAACGGGGGGAAAGATATCTCAATGTAAAATGCCAGCACAAGTCCCAGACTCCACTTAAATCCCTTTTAATTCCTCAAAATGGATATTAAGGGAGATTTAAATGGTTCATAACATTTGTGTTGCCCCTTAAATATTAGTAAATGCTGAAAATACTGGCTATTTACCATGGGAATTATGTGACTTCCAAATATGTGCTTTTTTTTTTTTAATTAAAAAGCACAGAGGTCTATGAAATATGGGCCAGATCCCCAGCTGGTGGGATGCAGAAATTCTGTTTGCTTCAATGGACAAACTTTTATTTATACTAACTAGTTGGCTCCTAATCCTCCTGAAAGCACTTGGACAATGCCCTGAGATTGATACAGGTAGGTGTATTAAAAACTATAATTTAATAAACTCTACAATAAAACAATTTAAAGTCAATGTTAAAGTTGGAGAAATAAATGTACTTAACAGGTCTATTCAGAGGCTTCTGTTTAAGTATGTCCTTAGGCACACTGTTTGATCAGGGCATATAGAAACTTGCAGCTCAGATCCTACCAAATAACAAACAAAAACATCCTCTAAACCAAAAAACTGGAACAAAACTCTTCACACAATTGCTACAACGCTTATTGAAGTTGAAACACTTTTGTCTTCCTATGTTATCTGATAATGTATGTGGACCCAGGAAGTAGTGGTCCAAGGCCCACTGAAGTCAATAAAAGTCTTTTCCTTACTATCAGTTGACATGAGATAAGGCCTTTATTTAGAACAATTAAACTAGAACAAGTTGATTAAGAGAGCTTTGAAAAAATCATGCAGAAGATTTTAGATACTTCTCAAAAACACCACTGTTTCTTGCAGAGAGCTCTGTGAAGTAATAAAAGATCTCCAGTTGGACTGCAGAAAGTTAGAGCTTTACTTGAAGTCCTATGCGCTCAGTGCTACTGCTCGCAGCCACGAGGAGCATTATATGGTTGGAGCTATTATGAAATTCTCCAAGCACATCCTGCCAGATTATCCCCACTACAACCTGTGTTGCAACCTGCAAATTGTTAACCATTGGAAAATCCTTCATAGAAGACTAAGTGGCTTTTTAATACATTCCTTTTAAAGGAGAAGAGTTCCACTCATATTCCTTAACAGCAAAACAAACCTTGGGCGTGTGTAGAGAAAATGAGGGGGCATGTGTGCATGACACTTTAAAGCAGGTTAAATGCTTTTGCACTGCTTTAATGGTGTTCGTATTTGCATGCATCAGCTGTGTATTGCCCAAGAATTCCAGCTGCTGTAGCACATTTGGCGGCGTAATGCGCCTTAAATGTCTTTGGGGTGCAGCAAACTAAAACACCATTATGATGATCCCCCCCATGGGGGTCATCATTGACCACAAGATGAACATGAGCCTGCAATGCAATGCGGCGGCTAGTAAAGCGACCAAAACACTGGCTTGCATCCATAGATGCTTCTCAAGCAAATCCCAGGACGTCATTCTCCCCCTGTACTCGGCCTTAGTGAGGCTGCAGCTGGAGTACTGCGTCCAGTTTTGGGCTCCACAATTCAAAAAGGATGTGGAGAAGCTTGAGAGAGTCCAGAGAAGAGCCACGCACATGATCAGGGGTCAGGGAAGCAGACCCTACGATGACAGGCTGAGAGCCCTGGGGCTCTTTAGCCTGGAAAAGCGCAGGCTCAGGGGTGATCTGATGGCCACCTACAAGTTTATCAGGGGTGACCACCAGTATCTGGGGGAATATTTGTTCACCAGAGCGCCCCAAGGGATGATGACTAGGTCGAATGGTCACAAACTACTGCAAGACCGTTTCAGGCTGGACATAAGGAAGAATTTCTTTACTGTCTGAGCCCCCAAGGTCTGGAACAGCCTGCCACCGGAGGTGGTTCAAGAGCCTTCATTGAACACCTTCAAGATGAAACTGGATGCTTATCTTGCTGGGATCCTATGACCCCAGCTGACTTCCTGCCCTTTGGGCAGGGGGCTGGACTCGATGATCTTCTGAGGTCCCTTCCAGCCCTAATGTCTATGAAATCTATGAAACCTCTGAGGAGTTTTAGTTTGCTGCCCTACAGCCATGGCAGCCTGTTCCAAACCCTCAACACTCAACTTGTAAAGAAGTTTTTCCTAATGTCCAGTCTGAAGTGATCTTCTATCAGTTTGTGCCCATTGTTTCTTGTCCTCCCCTGGTGGGCCTTAGTGAACAGATGCTTCCCTAGGCCCTGATGTATGCCCCTAATATACTTTTAAGCTGCCACCGAGTCCCCTCTGTGTCTTCTGTTCTCCAGGCTGAAGAGACCCGTATCTTTCAGCCTCTCCTCATATGACCTGCTCTCTAGGCCTTGAATCATGCATGTGGCCCTGCTTTGGACTCTATTTCTTTTAAAACACAGTAGGGTTGTAATGGTGCCTTTGTATCCAGTAACTCAGGATAAGGGAGACATGCCTCAGCCTGCAAGAGAGCAAACCCTTCTTGTCTCACATCTCCTAAAAGAGTGCTCTAACCATGGGGCTGCAGGCCAGGTGGGAGTGCAGACACTTTCCACTTCAACTCTTGAAGCTGAGTCATTTGGCAAAAAAATATATAAGTAATGTTAGTTGGGATAAGAAGTATCATGACTCTAGCCCAGTGACTGGGGCACTCACTGGAGAAGAGGGATGCTGGGTTTCAGTTTCTGCTTTAAAGACTGCTTTTGCATTTTACGTGAAACAGGCAGTGAGTCAAATTTCATAAAACAAAACTCAGAGTGTCCCTTTCCCAGGTGATTGTTCCAATCATCTGGTGGTTAGGGTCACTCTCCTGGAAGTGGGGAGAGTTTAAGTCTCCTCAGGTAGAGGAAGGCACTGAACTTTGATCTTCCAAATGCAGGATCAGTGTTGAGCTATGGCATACAAGAATGGCAGTGGTGCTCTACCACGTTTTGGCATGGAAGTGGTTGTGGCTGCTGTATTTTGTGCAGAGCTTGTTTGTGTAGGTGGGAGTTAAGCATCCTCTGAACATATCCAAGGGATGTGGTTCCTCAGAGGAATGCCTGCTTGAGGATCTTGATGGATGTCAGACAACAAGCTGCTCAGCCCTACCAGCTTTTATTGTTGAAAAGACAGGCACAGAAGGGGTGAAGCAGGATTATTTTAAATCATGCTTTTGGACATAGGTGGAATGTAAGTGTCAAAGGGCACAGACAGAAGTGACAATTTTCAGCCAATCTGGCCACAGAAAGCAGTTCATTGTTTTCATAGATTTCATAGACATTAGGGACTGGAAGGGACCTTGCGAGATCATCAAGTCCAGACCCCTGGACTTGAAGTCTGCTGGGGTCGAATGATCCCAGTAAGATAAACATCCAGACGCCTTTTGAGTGAGTCCAAAGTAGGTGCTTGCACCACCTCTGGGGGAAGTCTGTTCCAGACCTTGGACACACGGACTATAGAGAAGCTTTTTCTTGTGTCCAGACTAAATTGGCCTTCCAGGAGTTTGTGGCCATTAGACCTTGTTATCCCTTGGGGAGCCCTGGTGAACAGCTGTTCTCCCAGGTCCTGATGCACCCCCTTCATATACTTGTAGGCTGCCACTAAGTCCCCCCTGAGCCTTCTTTTCTCCAGGCTGAAGACTCTCAAGTCCCTCAGCCTCTCCTCGTAAAGCTTGCCCTCTTGGCCTTTGATCATACAGGTGGCTCTCCTCTGGACTGTCTCAAGCTTATCCACGTCCCTCCTGAAGTGGGGGGCCCAAAACTATACACAGTACTCCAGCTGCAGGCTCACTAAGGCTGAGTAAAGTGGGAGGATGACATCCCTGGTTTTGCTTGAAATGCAGCGGTGGATGCATGCCAGAGTTTGGTTTGCTTTGCTGGCCATGGCATCGCATTGGTTGCTCATGTTCATCTTGTGGTCAGTCAAGACCCCCAAGTCCCTTTCGGTCATGGTGCTAGTGCAGTGGCATACTGATTGGGGGGGGCGGTCCCCCTGCAGCACTCCTGGTTTCACTGCTGGTGTTTTTGGGCTCGACAATCAGATGCCAGGGGACACCCCCCTTGCTCTGCGATCAGCCTTCAGGGGACCCCCCACCCACTCAGTGATTGGCCACTGGGGGGACCCCACCCTTCCCTGCTTAGCGATTGGGTGCCCCCCCCAGATTTAGGAGGTCCCAGTTGCCCATGTCTTGAGGGACACCACTGGTCACCTTGCACAAGTTGATTCACTCCCATCAACTAGTACTCTCTGGACCTGACCCTGGAGCCAGTTTCCCAGCCATTGGACTGTGAGATGGTCAAGGCTGCAGCTCCCCAGCTTAAGACATCATGGGAGACTAAGTCAAAGGCTTTCTTGAAACTCAGATATATGACATCAGCCTTGTCTCCCTTGTCTAAGCAATGCATCACCTGGTCATAGAAGGAGAGGAGGTTGGTCAGACTAGACCTGTCAGTAACAAAGCTATGTTGGCTGGCATTCAGAAAGTTGCCTTTCATTAGCCTGTTGCTGATAGATCATGACCAAATACAAGCGCATGGCTGAAAACAGCTTAAAATGGCCAATCAGGTGAGCATCTGAATCCTCATTGCATGAGTATACAACAACAGCCTGCACTTGTAAGGAACAAATTAGAAATGCTAAGGTGATGACTGAACTTAGATTAGTAATGGGAATCAAGGACAACAAAAAGTCCTTCTTTAAATAGGGAACAAGAGGAAAGCAAATGGGAGTGTGGGGCCACTGCTCAACAACTCAAGAGAGCTGGTTACCGACACTCACAAGAAAACTGAACTCCTGAATGACTACTTTGCCTCGGTGTTTCACTGGGCCACATGGAAAATCATGCTGGATAGGGTATAGAATGAGCAGGGCAGAAATGACTGCCTCCCTACTGTTGCTGTAGAACTGTTGTGTGATCAATTAAAGGAATTAGACATATATAAGTCAGCAGGACCGGATAAACTCTATCCAAAGGTGCTGAAGGAGCTGGCCAACGTCATCATGGAGCCCCTGGCAAAACTGTTCCAAAACTCATGGGGCTCCAGAAAGGTCCCTGAGGACTGGAAGAGAGCCAATGTTGTGCCCATCTTGAAGAAGGGAGGAGGGAGGACCCGGGTAACTATAGGCCAATTAGCCTAACTTCTAACCCAGGGAAAATCCTGGAAAAATTCATTAAGGGGTTGTCATGGGCAAGTCTTGTCTAACCAACCTCATCTCCTTTTACAATCAGGTGACTCGCCACCTGGATAAGGGAGAAGTGGTGGATATTGTATACCTTGACTTCCAAAAAACCTTTGATTTGGTATCCCATGATGTTCTCATGAGAAAATTGGAAAATAGTGGGCTTAACTGTGAGACAATTAGGTGGTTATGAAGCTGGCTGCAGGACAGGACCCCTAGAGTCCTAATGAACAGATCTGTGTCATCTTGGCAAGAAGTGGGCAGCGGTGTCCCGCAGGGGTTCGTGCTTGGTCCTGTACTTTTCAACATCTTCATCAATGATTTGGATGAGGCAGAAAAGAGCTAACTGGCTATGTTTGCAGATGACACCAAGTTATGGGGAAGCGTGGTCACACTTAAAGAGAGGCTACAGATCTAGACTAGCAAGCTGGGTGAGTCAGAACCAGATGAAGTTCAACATTGAGAAATGTAAAGTGCTCCACCTGGGGACGAACAGCCCCCTGCACTCCTACAGGCTTGGCAATGCCATCCTGTCCAGCACTACAAATGAAAGAGAACTGGGGGTAAAAATAGACCACAGTATGAATATGAGCTAGCAATGTGACTGTTTCCAGAAGGGCAAATAATACTCTGGCATGCATCAATCAATGCATCTCCAGCAAGACCAAGGAGGTGATTCTTCCTCTCTACTTGGCACTGGTGAGACCCCAACTGGAGTACTGCGTACAGTTCTGGTAACTGCACTTTAACAAGGATGTGGTACATCTTGAGAGAACCCAGAGAAGAGCCACCTGTATGATCAGAGACTTGCAAGGCAAGCTATACAAGAAAAGGCTGAGGGACCTGGGACTCTTCAGCCTGAAAAAGGGCTGAGAGTGGACTTGGTAGCAGTTTACCACGACATCAGGGGAGTACATCAGGGGCTCAGTGAACAACTGTTCAGCAGGGCATCCTTGGGGAAAACCAGGAGTAATGGTCACAAACTCCTGCAAGACCATTTCAGACTCATCACTAGGAAAAACTTCTTCACAGTTAGGGTGTCCAGACTGTGGAATAAGCTCCCTCTAGAGGTGGTGCAGTCACCTACCCTGGAAATCTTCAAGAGGAGACTGGACCGTCACCTTGCTAGGGGTCACCTGACCACACCTGTCTTTCCTGTCTGATGCAGGGGGCTAGACCCGATGATCTTCCGAGGTCCCTTCCAGCCCCTAACAATCTATGAATCTATGAGGGGTCAGATGAAGAGTTTCAAAACAGAGCATCTTCTGTAACTTCTGTCTGTGCTGCCTGCCAGCCTGTCACTGTTTTTAGAATAGGAGGGGCAAAAGGAAGCAGAGAAAGTATGGTCTGGGGGTTTTGCAGCCCCAACTGGAGGGTGGGATGTTTGCATTGGGGGCCCCTGAAGTGGGGGGGGGAGAGGGGGGGACTCCAATTCATCCACCCCACCCTCCAGCCATAGCTGGGGAACTCCTAGAACAATCTCCCTTAACTCACTTCCCCCTCCCATTCTGAAAACTTTGCAGCTTCACAAGCAGGCTGGATAAAGCCATTGCTAGGGGAAACTTGGTTGCAGGCTGGCAGCCAGTAGCTAGATTCTCCTCCTCCCTGGAACCAACACTTAATTTCTGTTTCTTTCAGGGGATGATTGAGACTCAAAACACTTCCTGCAAAGCCTTCTCAGTTACAGCTGGGAGCTGCATTTTTCTGTCTATACCCCAAGTCTCACTCTGGGTGCTGAAGTGCTCTTGTGGATCTGGACTCACCATCTAACCCTCTTAGCTAGATGAATATTGCTCTTCTTTAAGGGAATTTCATTGGAAAAGCAAAATTGAGAAGCCTTCAGAAAGGTTCTGAGGTTTCACGAGCCAATTCCTTTCCCCTACCCATTTGTATAATGTAAAGTACTACACGTCAGTCCAGCAAAACAGGGCTTTTAAAAGATCCAGAGCTATGTTTGTGTTTTTGCATTTCTGTATGATGAATGCCTTGTTTACCCTTCAGTGAAGAGTAGGAAAGAGTAAGAGAATATCAGTGGGCTTGCATCACATCTCTCCCTCTGCCCCTGCCCAGCACCCAGAGTAAAGATTCACATGACTGCTGGGAAGTAGAATGCAGTGGAAACACGTACAGAAAAAAAATGTGAACAGCTTTTCACTTTCCAGTGTGATGCAGCAGCATTGGAACAAAAACAACAGGTCTTGTTGTTCAGGAAGTCATAGGGTCTTCACTCTGCTACATTGTAGCCAGGGATCTCATATCAGTGCAAAGTGAGTGTGAAATTACATGTCCTGATTTGGTAGCAAGTTCCACAGGCCACATTTATAGGTGTAAATGAAAACACAAAATACCAACTGGCTGGGGATAGTTTAATGCAGTGCCACCATTCTGAATCTGCTGGTGCCATAATCACTATGCTTGCATTGGTGCTGTTGTTTTGCTATCTGTAAGCTTATCTTCCCACAACACTAGGTTGAATTTAAAACACAACCTTGAAGAGTCATTTCACCATATTAAGCATGGCTTGGTAGCCAGTATAGCCAGGGATAGCAGCTTCAGGGGGATATACCCAGGACATCATGACACCAGTCCTGTGCCACCATGGCAATATGCCAAGCTGTGCAGTGACACCCAACCTAGTTTTGTATCCTAAGAAGCAGGGTATATTAGGTAGGTGGAGCACCACACAACATGATTGTCCCTCCAAATTTATCGCGACATCGTACTGACCATCCTGTTAATTGCACATCTGTTCAATGTCATGTTCTAACACACCCAATATTTCTAATGAAGACAAGCCTTAAGAGCAAAATTTATCCTTCAGCAAGTAAGCTTTGCTTTAGCAGACTCCTCATCATCACTCTGTTCTTAGGGCTTTGTAAAGTTTTCATGTCTATTTACTTTAACAGTCACTCAGCTACTAATTTACTTCGCTCACTGCTGTGCTTTTCAGCCAAGTATATCCATACCTACCTGCTCCCTCCTGTGCTATAAAGAAGTCCAAGGATACTGGAAGTCACACACATTTTTTTTATTACATAAAAACCATTCGTGAAACCTGTGACTAACATATACCTTTATTTATTTATCATTTGGTTAAGATTACATTATATATAGTAATCATTACAATCAAGGGGAGAGCTTCCTTATGCATGACTTTTGCCCTTCTTTCTCTTGATTGACAAGTGACAGCATTAGCATTACATTCTGGACCTTGTAATATGTATTTACAGTACTCAGAGAAATTTGTCCTTAATCAAAGGGGCCATGACTTACCAACACATCTTTAGAATATTACTGAGCAATTCATTAAAATGTTAATAGCTTCTGTCAGGTTTTATTGATCCTGTTGTCAGCTATTCTTGGAATAATAAATAAAACTGATTTTTATCTTATCTTTCAACCTTGCTGAGTGATCAGTGTTCAAGTGCAATAATCAGAAGTGCTTGAGTGGAAGAATCAGCTTCCGGCATGTGAACTGGTTCTGAATAAAGACAGAGATTTCAAGATGCAAGAGCATACATGTTCTGGGAAGAGTAATAAGCAATATACAAACAAAGTAAATAACAAATGTTATGTAAAATGTGATTTTCTTTGTTCGTATCTTGCTTATTACTCTGCTCACTTGTTAGCAAGATAAATACAGTAAATATAATTAGAAAATCTATTTTAAAAAACCACCCTATTCTCATGTAAGAGAAGATAGAGAGTATTGGACTGAGGGCATAACTGCCCTCCTCTTTCATGTTTTGGGTTATGAGAAGTAATGGTCAGGTTTTTGGTCCTGTTGAATTTCAGCGCACCCAGGATTTGACTTGACATGTTTTACCTCATAGGGATGTTGTCTCAGTTGGAGATAGATTTCTACAAGAAATCAGCAAATAGTATAAAGGAAACATGAAACAAGCTCAGCATCTTTTCAAGCAAGGCTTCCAGTAGCCTCACATATCCTCCTTGTATGCAGAAATGTTCCAGACCCAGAGTAAAATGGCAACGCTCCTGCCCAGGATTTCTGCCCAAATTGATAAAACAAAGGGATAAAAGAGATATTTTGGCATTTTTCTCAAAGGCTCATCAGAAGGTGTTTCTGACTGTTGTGAAAACTTCTGGAGATCAGATATTGAAGTATTTTGCCATAAGGGCCAGATCTTTTAATGGAAAATCTGTGATCTTCAGCTACTGCAAAGAGGTCCCACGGCCGTGTATAGAGCAGTCCTATGCATCCTAATGAATACTGTATCACAACCCTCCCTGGGACTGGTACATAGGCTGTAATGAAAGGAAATAGCCCTCAAGATTGTTGGTAGTGGGTGTGTACACGTGCATTTGACGCAGGACCAGTTTACTTGTGAGTGAGTGAACTACTCGCATGTAAATGCTCCCAGGCAGGTGTCTACTTGTGCAGGGACCTAGGAACAGATTCACTGCTCCTAAGAGCAAACTGCTTCCACTTCCTGGAGCCCTGCAATGGGCCCCTGCTGCCACCATGGGGAACTGAAGGCTCTGGCTACAGCTGCCTGTGGCTGGAGACCATCTTTAAAAGGCGGCCCCGCTTCCTGCTCCCCGGCCACTTGCGTTTTTGGCCAGTAGCAGCATGAAGAGCACAGGGGCAGCACATGGCAGTTCATACTCCACAGCCTCTGCCTCCCCATGCCATGGCTGCTCAAGGCAGCGACTCCCAGAGTCCTGGGCTCCTGCTGGCCACCACACTGGCCCTGCTGTCCTGCCATGCCAGCCACTTGCTGACCCATGTTGACTCTCCCACATACAGCGACTGCCTGCCCAGCCCTACGGTGCCCACTGCTGCTCAGCTGCCGCTCGGACCCATCCTGCTGGCCAGACCCCAGCAGGGACATCAACAATAGACTCCAAGATGCCACTGCCAGAGCTGCCCTCACCCTCCTGGGCCTCCAGCCCCACTGCCTCTGGGCCGGCCAGGCCAGCCAGGACTTGTGGCAGCACATAGTCCAGCACACCTGGGGCAATGAGCAGTGGTTGTAGGCATTCAGGATGAACTGTGGCACCTTCCTGGACCTCCTGGAGCAGCTCCACCTGCTCCTGGAGTGGTAGGATACCAGCATGAGGCTGCCCTTCCCCACAGACACCTGGCTGGCCATCACCCTACTGAAGCTGGCCACACCCACCAGCCTCCACTACATGGGCCACCTCTTCAGCATGGGGAAGGTGACCACCAGGGAGGTGTGCAGTGCCTTCCAGGATGTGCTGGGGCACACTGTGCCCCATGTGCATAACACTATGGAGGTGGTGGTGGGGTTCTGTGCCCTGGGCTTCCCCAAGTGCATTGGGGCCCTGGACAGGACCCACATCCCTGTCACCTGCCCAGCCCATGGGGACCACCCCTACTACAGCCAAAAGGGCTTTCACTCCATTGTGCTCCAGGCCACTGTTGATCACTACAGCACTTTCACCAACCTGAGGGCCAGCTGGGTGGGCAGTGCCCACGATGCCTGTATGTTTCGGAACTCTGCCCTGCCAGTCATGGTGCAGAGTGGATGCTTCAGGCCACGGGTACTGGACTTCCAGCTGGACACCATGATGGTCCCATCAGGGATCCCCTCTACCTGCTCCTATCCTGGCTCATGTGGCCCTACACTGGCCAGCTAGACTCCCATCAGACCCACTTCCACCAGTGCCTGGGCCAGACCTGCACCCTGGTGGAATGTGCCATTGGCTACTTCAAGGGACATTGGTGCACTGTCATTACCCACCTTGAGTTCACCAATAACATCCCCTGGGTTATTGTCGCAGCCTGCATGCTGCATAACATCTGCGAGGCCTGGGGAGAGCTCTTCTGCAATGCCTGGCCAGAGAAGGCACAGTAGTTGGAGGATGCCTGACCGTGGGAGCACCACCTGTGGCAGCAGCAACAGCAGCAGCCCCCCATCCCCACAGAGGCCCCAGCTGAGCCACACACCCACCACCATGGGAAGCCAAGGCAATGGGTGTGAGAGGTGCTAACCAACCACCTCCTCCTGCACTCCCTGTTGTAGCCTGCCTGGATGACCACCCATGAACCCCCGCCCTACTGCCCACCCCCAGCACCATGGTCACTGCAGACAGTTCTCAGAAAAACACTTTATTGATCTCACAAAAAACAGACCTCATCCCCCCTCCCTCCCCAACAATAGAGCCCATCCCCTCTCCCTCCCCAACACCAGATCCCCTCCACCACCCACCCCACCCACCAAGCACTGCACCCCAATCTGCAGGGGCAGGTGACAGGGAGCTGTCTGGGAGAATGGATACCTCCTTCCCAGCCCCATACACTGATCAGAAAGAGACACGGAGTGTGGAGGGTGTGGGGAGTTGTCCAGGAGTTCGGACAGCTGCCTGCCAGCCCTGCTCCTCTATCTGCAAACTGGGGGCAAATAGGGGTGCAAGGCTGGCAGGCAGCTGCAGAAGAGGTGCGACAGTTCCTCCACTCTCCTGTTGCCTGGGCTGACTGGGAGCAATTTGTTCCTGGTCAGCTGTCTACACATGTATTACTGCACAGTACCTAATGCATGGTTAATTTAGTACCTGTATCAGTAATTGCTGCACACTTATAGACAGGGACACTTTACTGAATGTTAGATTAATCTAATGTACAGTAGGCCTGTGCGAAGCGGCCAGCAATCACTTCAGATTCAGCTGATTTGGGGGACAGTGATTCAATTCAGTGATTTGAATCACTGTCCTGAATCGATTTGATCGAATCTCCGAATCTCTGAATCAGCCAAGCCCACCCCCCCGCCACCCCAGCCCAGCAATGGCTGCCCTGCCCGCCCCAGGTCCTGGCACTTGGAAAAAAAAAGCCTTAACTCAGTGGGTGCTGCCAGGCAGGGGGAAATCCCCACTGCCCACCCCCCCGCCCCTTCCTCACTGCCCCATGACATGTGGGGGCTCTGCACAAGCCCCCAAAACCCTGAGGCCGCTGCAGGAGTGGTGAGTCCCAGGGCTTTTCTCCATTTTTTTCTTAAAGGGCCAGAGCTGGGGTGGGCGAGGCAGCCATGAGGGGGCTGGGGGAGTGGGAGGGTATTGGGAGGCTCGTGCAGAGACCCCCATGCAGTGTGGGGCAGTGGGGGACAGCAGGGATCCACCCACCCACCCTGCAGCACTTGGTGAGTCAGGGCTTTTTTTTAAAGGGCCGGGAGCTGGGGTGGGTGGGACAGCCATGGAGGGGCTGGGGGAGCAGGTGAGGGTTTGAGGGCTTGGGGGAGCAGGCAGGAGATGGAGGCTGGCAGGGGTCCCCCCATGGTCCCCTCCCTCCTCCCCTACTTACCAGCTTAGAGTCCAGCTCCAGCTCCCTGCTGCAGCAGGCAGGGACTGTCTGAATCATCAAAGCTCTCTGAATCTTTTCCGAAGATTCAGGGAGCTTTAAATTGATTTGGACCTTTTAATTGGTCCCCTGATTCAATTCGGATTCGGCCACTGAATTGGGCCAAATCTCTGAATCGAATCACCACCCGAAGCTTCACACAGCCCTAATATACAGTAAAGCATCTCATGTAGACACACCCACTGTCCTGTAAATCAGAATAGCTAGTCTGCATGGTATATATAACTATTATGTTGTTCAGTGACTTAGGTTTATGCTTACTGTATTGATGCTGTTGTTATGGAATCAATTTAATACTTTTTGTTGGCTTGGAATGTGTGCATGGGTGTGTGTAAATAAAATGCTATGAATATAGCAAAATACAAGGAAGACATCATGTGCCTAGCAAGTTTCCATCTGGAATTGACAGTACCCGAAGATATAATGTAAAAAACGGTAATTAATGGTTAAGCTATGTAATTGTCAGCACTGATATGAGTGCTGGGGGGGGGCGGGTTTATTCCTTAACTTTTCTCTTGTAACAATAGCAATAAATCCTGTATTTCTTGTATTTCTTTAGAAGGCATTGCTTGTATTCCTTTAAAAGGGCTCTGGAAGCAGCTGTGAAGGTCCAGATGAGAAATTATATTTGCTATATGCTGAGCCCTTACTGTTTCTGAAACCTGCTTGAATTCTTATTAGTGCGTATGCCTGGTTTTGTACATTGATAACAATCTTAACAGCTTTTATTCACCAGGATGCTCACAGATTAAAGCTGCAGTATTTAAACATTAATTTTACCCTTGACAGAAATCCTGTCCTATTTACACATACCGAGTTACTCACATATGTTAGAGACTGAAAGATCAAAGCCAAAGTTTATAAAGAGATTTGGGTTCCTCAGAATAAAAATACTATTTAAATGCAAGCTAGCATTATGAGGTCCTATTGTTATAAGCATAGAGGAAATATCATAAACCCAATGTGACAGCATCTAAAATCTTATGATCTAGTGGGAGATGCATGAAATTTCTTTTTTCAAGTCTCATTTTTTAAAAGTCCACATGCCACTGCAAGGGAACTGGGGAGAGCAGCAGCCAGGAAGTGGCTAACATCTATGTGATATGAAATCTGACTTCTAAGCGACCATTTCAAACATAGCCTAAGCCCCGATTCAGGAAGGTACTGAATCAACATGCCTAATTTTAACCATGTGAGTAGTCCCAGAAGTCAGAAGGACTACTCATGTTTAAAGATTGGCATGTTCATCAGTACCTTTCTGCACTGGGGACCAAGTCAAGGGTATCCAAAAGCCAATACCACTTTTTTTAATCTGTGAAGCGATCAAAGTAAAATGCAAATGCCCCATTCTTTATGTACAGTTGTCCACTGCCCAAAAGAAGCTTACCAGAATTCAGACTAAACTGGGTAAATTTACTAAACTGGGTAAATGCGAAGGGAAGATTTAAATAAAGAGACTGCTCTACCTTCTTCCTAGCCTTGGGGCCAAATGACATTTCCCATCACTCACAGTAGCTCTTAATAAAAGAGCCACTACATAATGTTCAAGGCTGCTTCAGACCCCCTGATCCTGTCAATGAAACTATTCAAATGCCCTGTAATATTCTGAACCTTAATTTTTATTCATAGAATAAAACTTAATTGATCGTTTTGAAGGATGCTTCTTAGAATGCCTATTAACAATATTCTCTTGTGTACTAAATTTAAAAATAAAGTTTACATTATGTTTCTAGATAGCACATCTTTATAAATATATATTATGTAGTCACAATTTACATTTTGCACTTTCATTTGTAAAATGCTGTGGCAGAACAAAAATTAGATGCTGGGGGAGAAGGGGAATTTTGCCCCAAAGGCAAAGATCAGACAGTGCCATTAACTCTGATTTTTGCTTAATGAGAGGCAGTGTGATGTTCTCCCTGATCGTATATTGTATGTATGCATATATTTTTGTAACTTTAAAGAGTAAATGTTCACTGCAGAAAGGGTTTCAGTAATCCATAAAGCAATTGCATTATTAAGAGGAATCCATGAAAAAGTGTCTGCTTCTAACACCAGGGAATCCAGAAAAATGCTATAGTGTATATCAAACATTTTATTTGGGCCTGAAATTCCATGGGGTGAATGAATATAGTTCATAAATGTTTCCGCTGTCTAAGCCACTGGGGATGGCATGTGGTTAAGGCTTGAGATTTAGGAAACCCGAGTGTGATTCCTGGCTTGCCACTATGTTCCTATGTGATACTGGGCACTTGCATATATTTTTGAGGCCAGAAAGGATCATTATGGTCATTTCTCTGATCTCTTGCAAATCCTGGGCCACAGAAGTCCACCAAGTGATTCTTTCATATAGCTCAAAGTACAGGCTTTGAAAAGATATCCAATATAGAATTAAAGAGCCAAAGTTCTGGAGGATCCTATTGCAATATAAAGTTTTACTGTACTTCCAAGTTTAACTTTGCTGAATCCAGCATCTGGCCACTGGGTTTTGTTATGCCTTTAATTTACCAGAAAAAAGAACCTCTAGTATTATACTTTCTCCCTGTGTATATCCAATCTACAGAAGGAAGGCTGGGGTCCTTGCATTCATTCAGTTAACGTTCTTAGACCTAGGTCTACTGTACATCTATGGTTAGTCAGGAATTTTAATTAGATATGATAAAAGCCATTCCTTGGGCTTTTACCTTAATAATTTTAAATGTGTCTGTTTAAAATCTCAAACTAATGTGACAATTGAAATGATCAGAGCTAACAGGTTTATTGAAGATATATGCCATTATCACAGAACTACATTAAACTTGAATCCCCTTTCATTAGTTTTTATTTAAAGTCTGGGCTATTTGTGTTGTTCCACAGTTCAGGTAAGGAACACAAAGAGTCTCTCTGAGGCATTATTTATGCACCTTCTTCAGCAGGGATATTGCTTTTACGTACAGAGCTGTGAAGGTTCCTGCAAAGAGTTTACAAGCTAGGCCAGGGGTGCTCAACCTCTGGCCCATGGGCCAAATGCAGCTCAGTCCCACAGGGCTCCCCATGGGTCAGGAACTTTGGCATTAGGGGAGCAGCAGCAATTAATACTGCCACCGCTCCCCACTGCCAAAATCCCAAGCCCTGCATGGTGGTTTGGAACCGTACCACAACCCTCCCCCCATATGTTTCTCTTACCTGTGCAGCTGATTCAGGACTGACCCATGTCCCCTTCTTTTCCCTGCCCCCCGCAAGTCTGGGTCATGCCCCATTGCCTCCACCTGACCAGGTTGGAGCTGAGCCACATACCCTTCCCCCTGTGCAATTGGGCCATTGCCAATCCCTGTGGAGCTGGATCGGGGCTGGGTAATGCCCCCCTTGTGGGGCTGGGCTTCAGCCAAGTCAAACTCCCTTCCTCTGCATGGCTGGATCAAGGCTGGGCTGAATAGATCCCTGTCGTGCCTGACCTGAGCACTACATTGGGTCCACCAGCTGAATCCAGCCTGCAAAAGCACAAGATACTACCCATCTGGCCCACAAGAGAAAGAGGCTGAGCACCACTGATATAGGCTCCTGATCCACTAATTGATTCCATGTGAGCAGGACCCAGCAAAGGGCTACTGACTTCAGCAAGGTGCTTTGTAGCTGTAGAAGGCTGCCCATCTAGCTCCCTATTCAAGATCAGAGCATAATTTAGATATAGTATCTTTCATTTAGACTGACTGTATTCTGAACAAAGAAAAAAATACCGGGATGTGCAGAAACAGGCTTGACACTGAGACCCTTGGTGATAGCTCAGTTGTTGCAGGTCGCTGACTTGCCAGTGTTGAGGTTCCCAGGTCAAGGCTTGTCTTACAAGTGGTGATGAAGAAGGGAAGTAAGGTATAAGGTGATAGAGGTGATTTAAAAGAAAAGAGGAGAACTCTTAACACATTCTCTGCAGTGTTCAGTGAATGAAAATGTGTACTGTAAAAACTGTTTGAAACTCGAGACTCTGTTTGCTAGTGAGGATGTCATCACTGACCTGAGGAGAGAGCAGAAAGTTCAGAATATAGATGACTTTGTATCCTTAAGACCTCTTTGTTTCTCTGCCTATAATCCTGTTACCTCCATAGAGATATAGAAAACTAATTGTCCTAATGAAAGGATATGTCCCTAAGACCAAGAGGCAAAAAATATGTAATCATAGTATTTCTTTATACACAAGTGAATTAGCCCTTTCAGTTATGGGTGATACTAACTTCTGATTTTTTATTATTATTATTATTATTATTATTATTATTTTTATCCTTGGTTTTCTAGGTACAGAGTAGGAGTATTCACAAAAATGAATACTGATCATATACTTGGAAACTTGTTGTTTTTTTTCACGTTTCCCCTTGCTGCCCTCCTAAATTTTACAGCAACTAAGACGTAAGCAAAACTGAACCTGATTGGTTTAGTTTACCTGCTATCCATAAAAAGTGGTAATTGACATTTTTATGTATGACATGTTGCATTCCTTCATAACGCTACAGTAATTGAATACACATGAAACCCTAGTGCACTGTGTGACCCTGGAGTGTGCCACACACCTGGAAGCAGTGAAGTTCAATTAATGTGTCATTGCTACTAATAATGGCTACTAGTGAGAACCTCCAGCCAGTTGCCACACTAGAGGAAACAGTAATCTTTGCATTTAGACAGATAATATACAGTAAACACCAAAGATCCATTGTTTACATGTACGGCTGTTCTGAATCAGCAGTTAAAATCTTGTTCTCTCAAGAACGTGTCTTTTTATTAAATTACACAATTTAATTTATCCTTACACAGCATTTGTCTAGCTTCACAAAAAAATTTACAGATACTAAAATAAAATCAGCTGAGAGCCATTAGTAGACTAAATCAAATAGTATCGAGACAAAGGTTCATGTAATAAAAAGAGGGCATAAATCATACACTTACATAGAAAAGCCTAGGGTAAAATGGCCTGAAGAGTTTGATTTAATCTGACAAAACCCAGGAAATTCAGAGTTAAGGACTGAAACTCCATCCTTAACTTGCCTTATTGCTAAAATCAAGTTATGGTGCCTATATGCCAAAAGCACCAAAAAAAAAAAAAAAAAAAGCACAATTGGAACTTTTCTTCTTTTTGTTTATAAAATAGAGACTTAATTGTACCTGCACTTCAGCTCAAAGGGTGATAGGGTACAATTGCTTTTTGCCAAAAAAGAAGCAGATATGAAGGAAAAAATCCTGTTTAGTGCACTAGTATCTGATCTGTATGGTATGTGTTATAGTAATAGTAGGAATCCAGAGGCAAATTATGTTTTGTAGTAATGCGATCTCATAAACTGAGCAATTAATTCAACTACTTAACAGAAATGTAATGAGCAGCCAGAAGAGAATTCCTGCTCTGTCTGGTTCCACATCATGTCTGCCCTCTCCTCAGCTGGTTATCAAGGTACAACTAAACTTTCATTGACTGAAGGTTATATTCTTACCTTGAGCTACAATACTTATTCCAAGAGGTTCCCACAGCCCTTTCTTGGGAATCCTGTCCCAACACTAGAACCGTACATTTTTGTCTGTGTGGAACCAAACATTAGAGGATATGAGGTCAAGTTACAGCATGCTGCCATGCCAGGTACAACTTCTTCTCAAAGATGTCATTTGAATCTTTGAAGATCTTCACATTTCATTCCCCACCTTAGGTTTCCTTAGCCAGTTATCATCATAACCTCTAGTTAATGTCACTTACCTTAGGGTCACTTGTCTGCCCCTGTGCATTCATTCAGTTGTCCAGACCAGGGGTGGCCAGGCACAGGCACACATAGCACAGGCAGCCTCTTTGTGTGGCATGTGGCAGCACAGCTGCAGATAGGGCAGGGAGCAGATATTAAAGCAGCAGGTTGGGCAGAGAGCACAGGGAAAGGAGCAGGAAGTAGAGCAGCAGAGCAGGCAAGGAGCAAAGGGCTGGGAGCAGAAAGGAGCGCAGCAGATCAGGCAGTGGAAGAGGATCAGAATAGTACTCAGGGGCTTAGGGGGAGCTGCAGAATTAATTTGTGGTGCTCCTGTCAGAAAAGTTGGCCCCCATTGCTCTAGCTGGTTCCCTAAAACATCATTTCCCAAAACCTGTCTACTTTGGCCACCGCAGCTGCTTCCCTCACCACTGATTCATGCTGGGCACATCTACACAAGATGCTTAATGCGGAGAAGATTAATTCTACTGCGTGTTAGTGTGACAGGCAAAACCCACGCTAATGCACAATAGTTTTAGTCTAATGTGCATCACAAAAAGTTCATCTGCACTAATGTGCCATAGCACCTATTACAGCACATTTAGTACCTGTCATTACAAGTACTAAACTTAATGCACCGTAATTATGGCACATTAGTGAATGTGTAGATCCGCCCACTTTTGCCAATGGCCAATGATCATCTACTGGCAATCTGCTGCAGGGAAAGAGGTAGAGGCTGAAATACTGGGCCATGACCAATTGCTGATGTGCTCTGCATGTACTCCCCAAGGAACCTTTTGTGGGCCCTACCCCCCATGTGGGTGCACCCCACAGTTTGGAAAATGTTGCCCTAAGCTGCTCACAGAAACTTATGTCCTCCATTTTCCTCATGCTTTGTTTTTCCCTTCCTTCAATCTCTTCTGATTCAATTTAAAGTCTGTTTCACTCACAGGATCCCTTTATATTTTTAGAATAGTATAAATTCCAACATAGGTTCCCAGGAAGGCAAGTGTCTCTAATGATTAGTGTAAGGCACTCGGTAGTCAAGTCTGTCAGGACACTAGTCACAACACTTCTATTACCTGCACAGGAAGAAAGAGTTTCCTAGGATACATTGCATGTCTCCAACTTCAGAGAATTCCCTGAATGTATAAAGGGTTGATGTGCTCAGAAGTGACCCCAGGGACATCTCTGGAGTGGCTATGCTAGCACTTTTGAATTTGGTGTGCATGAAAGGGAAGAGCTGGGGTACAGAGCATCCTGAGGCATGGTAGGGTCACAGCGTAGGCATATCCTGGAACACAGACAGAGGACAGTATCTTCAAACAGATATTAACAACAATTTTATCTAGTCCTTCTCATTTTGTTGATGAACTCATATGCTCCAGTTGTTCCCAGTAAAGAAAATCATGAAAATCTGAACTCTGAGTATAAGAAAAGACATCCTGATTCATAGCCACACTGATAAACAATAGTAAGAAATAGCACAAATGTACTGCTTCAAGAAAATCTTTACTGACTGTCTAGTGATTCAGATATAAAATCCCGTCTGGCTTGAATTTGTTGAGACTAGTCAGTGATACCTGCAAGTCTCTCTCTTGTTTCAATCTAGATGGTATTGGCCCCGAGGCGGGGAGGGTATCATGGCCAGAGGAAACTAAAATCTGGTTTTGTGGTTTAAGCGCAGGATGAGAAATTGGGAAGAGAACATGGATGTCCTTGTCCTGCCACAGAACCTAAAGAAGGCAGGCAGGATGGTGCTTTTACCACATGCTCATTAAGCCTGAGCTACTGAACTTTATAAAGGCAAAGTGCAGAGAGACAAGGGAGGTGACATCTACTCCTCTCAGACTTGTAGCCAACAAATACAGCCGCACAACTTTGCCTCCCATTGTGAATACCAGCCTCGCACCTTCCGTGGGCATCCATGGGGTGCTGAGCTTGTGGATCCTTCTGTAACCCTTCCCCATAAATTCAAGCAGGACTGGCAAGGAGTCACACCCTTTCCATGCACTGTCGTCAGATGTGGCTGTCCCCTTCTGCCACACTACATTGAGTCCCACTGAAGCCAGTGGAGCTTGTTCCATGTGGGCACAGGGATCTGCTTGCCTACTGAACTAGAAGGGGCTTCACATGACTTCAGAGGTCAGCTGGCACATATTTGATTGCAGGATTAAGACCTAGATTTGTAAGGGTAACTCTTACTAGCGCCTCTGCTTTCACACACGTCCTGCCAATGTCCCAGCAAAATATTAAGTTAACCTTTATTAAATTACTTTATCTACACAGTAAAATGCCTATTAAAAATAGGTAATGAAATATGCTATGAAATTCTCTGCCGACAGATTTAAAAATATTTAGTTGGGATATTATAGCAACCGCTAAAAGTACATTTATAAATTAGAATACATCCAATTATTTATGAATGGGCATACAACATGGTAAAACATCATATAAACATGTATAAATAGTACTGTCTATTCATCATTTCTAAAGTATGAATAAAGTATTTATAAGTGTTATCTTAAAGTTTACCAGAATTCCTATGGCAACCATTGTATAATACATCTGATGCCAAGTAGCGTAAAATATCAAAAAATAGTTTGCATCAAAACTCCCGTATTCCTCAAAGATTAATTTCTCATCCCTAACTAGATTAGTCACACTATTCATACTGACTGAGGGTCAGTACAGAAACTAGTTCAAGTCACTGAATGTAACTAAAAAGAAATACCTGTACTTACATTGACTTTCATAATGTTCAAAGGATTTCAGACAAATGGAACAAAAAATACTCCACTGTGCACTTTTCAAACTAGGTTTTTCCTATTTTTTCAGCATGGAAATTTCCTCTCTATGATTGATGTATTGCCTCTCGTGCTCCCAAGGAAGGCTTTCACCTTTTAAACTATCTACTTTAACTAGAAGAAATATTACTCTGCAGCCTATATCAGCAGAGGCAAATGTTTGTTCATGATAATTAATATTAATAACCCCTTTTTGCAATACTTTTAGAAAATTTATTAAATTCCAGACCCAAATGAAACAATCGAGTTGGCCCAAGCTAAATAACTTTATTTTTCTATTTAGAAATTTAAAAAAACAGAATAAACTGATGGATTTTGGCTTACAAATGACAGCATTCTGTGTATATAACTTTATATGTACTTTTCTTTGTAAATATAACCCATTTACATTAATCCATCAGCAGTGACAGCTCCTCCAGTGTGATAGTATGTGTATCATACTTGGCACAGAAACATAAATACCTCTATTAGTTCTGTAAAAGGTCCTCTTTATTTTTTTTTCCAAACAGCAGGTATTTTCTGGTCAATTACTGTAAGTAGCCTTTAACAAATTCTAAAAATTCCATGGGTGTAAGAAGGAAAAGCACTGACTTCTCTTCCCTTCTGATTAAAAATGGAAATCATATCCCCGCTGAAAGTGTTCAGTTTATACCCAGTAAAAATAACATTCTATTTGATTGCCAGGCCAGTGAGTAGAGGTTAGACAAGATCAGGATATCATGAGAGATCTAAAAACCACACCAGTAAAACTTTAACTGGATCCTCAAAGATTCACATCAGTGCTTGATTTGGCAGGCTGTGCATAAACTCCTCATTTAACATTTTTTTTTAATTACTCAGGGTGTGTGTTACCTGATTTTATTTACATAACAGTATTTTCAAGCAGCTCACTGAGAAGTTAAGCCTGCAGCCCATTTGCTCAGCAGTTCAGTTAAAACATGCCAGCGAAAACTGGGTTGTTTAAAACAAAAGCTAAGAAGCCACTTATAAACCCTCTAAACACTAATACATATCTTCTCTTTACGTCCTAGTACCCTCCTGAGCAGCAGCTACTGGGACAAACAAGGACTGGTTGCAAGATTTGATCCTCTATTTCTTGAGCTCATTCCAATGCCAAAGCTGTCATGCAGCGTCCCCTGACAAATGTTTCGAAGGCTGATTATTTGTTCACCTGAGTAATGCCATAGTTTTCTACTGTGCCAGTCACTGAATTAGCTGAGCCCATGAGTGACTGGTGCCTCCTGAACCTGGGTGGGGGGCACCCGCAGAAGCTGCTGACCCTGTCAGGTGGGGCACCAGCCCTACTGACTGCATCAGTGTTGGCTGTCACGGAGGGCACCGACCCTGTCACAGGGGTCACGTGCACCCTGTGCACCCCCTACCAGTTGCCTATGCACAACGGACAATAGTTTAAGAACTCGCAGCAGTCTTGACCCTAAAATAACGGTGTTTTCCCTCAGTCCAGATGCTCTGAGGATTGAATTAAAGCTTGAGATGTGTAACTGCTCCCCTCTGAAATACACACGAGCAACATAAAATGAAAAATAAACTCCCTTTCAAATCTAAGAACCTGGCCCTGGAAGACTTACACCAGATGCTTAAGTGTATACACCCTACGTAGTTTTATTAAAATCAGTGGTCACAACCAGGGACTATCTGCTATTTTTGAAGGGAGGGAGCTGTCTAGAGATTCTGTGTTGAAAGTTTCCCTGAAAAGGGTTTCGGGGGGGGGGAATAGTTTTGGTGAGTGTGCACTTTCTGACAGAAAAAGTTTAATTGAAAAAAAAAAATAATCCTGACCAGCTCTACTTAGTGTCCCCCCCACATCACCCCAGCTCTCCCAAGGGATCTGGTGGGACTTCTGACATGAACCGAGGATAAAAATTAGTTTGACATCCCCCTTGTTGACTTTATCTCAGTAACTCACCATGGGCAAGCTTTAAGTGTCAGGCACGGCCAAGAAGTCTCTCTCTCCTCCTATTCAGTTACCCGCTTGAAAAGCTGCCAAACTGAGGTGCTAGGAAACTACCACTAAGCCATGCCGCGCCTGCTCCCCTCTCCGTTGATTCCCTTCTTTTCGGGGCTCCCATTTAGACTTGAGGAGGAACTAGGTGAAGGGGCCCCGCTGCAACCATGCGCGCCTGTGCTTAGCTTAAAAAGAAGTGGGTCTGTTAACATCAACCTGCCCCTAGGTTGTTTCATTTCTTCTCTCCTTTGCAGGATCGAGGCCTAATTGGCCAAAGAAACCTGGCATACTGCTGGTCTGCTCTGGTGAAACCCCGAGGAGGGCGAGGGCAGGTTTGGGGCTGGCCTGGGATCTGGGAGACCCACTGAAGGGAGCATCTGGGGGTGCAAAGGGACCTTCCCAGCCGGTTACCCAAAGCCAGGTTGGGACATGGGATCCATTTTTTCCTTCACGGAAACTCGATGAAGTTTCATTTCCACCAGGGAGAGATGTTACAAGCTGTGCATTCTCCGTCTGAGGAAGGGCGAGTGAGCCTGAAAGCTTGCAAATAAAAGACAGGGTTTTTTTTCTGCAATTATTGAGTCGGTCTAATGAAAGATGTCACCTCTGCCAAGAGTTCTGCCTATTTTGTTTGCCCGTAGACCAACACAGCCTTTCCTTCAGGCACCCAGAGCGGACGGAAGGGGGGGGGGAAGCCGGGCCCCGCGGCGAGAGGAGCCTCCGGGCCCGGCGCGGGCCGCGGGGAGGCCGCTCGGGGCCGGGCCGGCCGAGGGGGCTGGTGTCTTGGCCGCAAATAGGAGCCGCGCCGGCACCCGGCCGAGGGGGAGCCGAGCTGTCCCGGGGCGGCTGTTTCTTTTGCGCGCCGCGCCGGCTGCGCTGTCAGCGGACAGGTGCCCGGCGCCTCGGCACGGCTGCGGGGCTCCGGCCGGGGAGGGCCCCGCGCCTGCCCGCACGGCCCAGGGGAGGGAAGCCCCGGCGGGGCTCGGCTGCCCCCCTGCGTGTGCGGGCCCGGGAAGGAGCGGGGGCCTTTGTGCCCCGTGGCCGGGCTGCGGCGCGGGAAGGGCCCCGACTCCGGGCGCTCCTCCCCCGGCCCCTCCCCCGCGCCGGGCGCTAAGTGCGGCCCCGCGGGGCCCGGGGCGGGACCTGGCCCCCGCCGTGCAGCCGGGGCCGGGGCTGAGCGGGAGTCGCGGCCGCCGCAGCGCCCTCCCTGCACGGGCGGCGTCGGGGCGGCCCTGACAGCGCCGCACCCCGGGCCGGGCCCGCGCCGCCGGCGCCGGGCCACGCACGTGGGCGCGGGGGGCAGGTCCCCGCCCCGCCCCGGCCCAGCCCCGGCCGCGGCCCCGGCCTCGCCGCGATGCCTGCGGGAGGAGGCAGCTAGAGCCGGCGCGGACACACGGCCGCCCCCTGCCGCGGGGCTGCTGCGCGGGACGGAGCGCGGGGGTGAGCCCCGCCGGGGCAGGCGGAGGCCCGGGAGCCGCGGGGCTACTATGCGCCGGGCCGGGTCGGCCCTGCCCCGCCGCCATGAAGGAGAAGTCCAAGAACGCGGCCAAGACGCGGCGGGAGAAGGAGAACGGCGAGTTCTTCGAGCTGGCCAAGCTGCTGCCGCTGCCCTCCGCCATCACGTCGCAGCTCGACAAGGCCTCCATCATCCGCCTCACCACCAGCTACCTCAAGATGCGCGCCGTCTTCCCCGAGGGTGAGCGAGCGAGCGCGGCCGCCCGTCGGGGAGCGCTCCCGGCCCGGCCCCGAGGGCGGCAAGACCCGCGGCCGGGCGGGGGCCGCCAGGGGGACGGCGCTGCTTTGCCCGGCGCCCACTGACTCCTGCCCCCGCGCCGCACGGCTCCGCGCACGCCGCGATTTGTGTGCGCGGGGATATAGATATATCCATATCCATCTCTATCTCGGTATGGATATCTATCTATCCATCTTTCTATCTATCGAGATAGAGAGATATCGATATTTATAGATCTATATATCTTGACATATATAGATGTATATAAATGTGTGTATGTATAGAGCTATATGTACACACACGCGTATGTGTGCATGTGTGTATATCTGTTTGTGTACACCGCTATATGTATGCGTGTTTAATATAAAGATATCTGTATATGCACGTGTGTGTAGATATGTATATACACAGGTATGTATGTATGTATAATTTTATATATATATATATAATATGCGTGTGAGTGTATAATATAAATATCTGTGTGAAACTATCAGTATATGTATACATAGATGTTAGGGGCTGGAAGGGACCTTACAGATCATCGGGTCCAGCCCCGCTGCACTTCGGCAGGAAAGATTGTATATGTGTGTGTGTATTATAAATATGTATGTGTATAATTAGGTAGATAGGTGTGTGTGTAGAGAGAGATGCGTGTGTAGATGATATTTGTACTACATGCATATACTGTGTGTGTATACAGATGTACGTACATCCAGACGCAGGTGTGTGCGGTGCACGCTATCCCCACGGGGTCGCAGGCCGGCTGTGTCCCGCGGAGCCGGGCAGGACTCGGGCGCCCCCGGGGCGGAGGCCGGGCCGGGCGGGAGCAGCGGGTCCCCGCAGCAGCCGCGGTCGCTCCCGGCCCAGGCGCTAATTCGGCCCGGCCCGGGGTTTGCCGCGACGAAGCGGAGGACTCGCGACGGGGCCGGGAAGAGGGAGGCGGCCGCAGCCCCGCGGCTCTTTGCAGGCGGCGGCCCCGCCGCAGCCAGGATGGGCGCGGAGTTCCCCGCCCGCCGCCCCGAGCAGCCCGGGGCTGGGCCGGGCCTGGCCGGGCCGGCCGCAGGCGCACCGCGGCCCCGCTGGAAACCTGCCCTCCAGCCCGGGCGCCCCCTCCAGCAAGGCAGCAGCCCCCTGAACGCGCGCGCCCCCGGCCCGGCTGAGGACCGGGAGCACCAGCAGGCCCGCAAGGAGCAAGCCAGGCGAGCGCGGGCTTCCCCGCCGGCCGCGCCCCGCAGCCTTTCTCAGGGGCCGGCGCCGGGAGAAGGCTCGGGGCTGAGGCCGGCCCGGCGGAGGGTGAGGAGCCGCCTGCCCGCCGGGCCGGGACACTTGCGCGCACCCCCGGGGCGGGGGCTGTGCCTGCGGGGCGCCCGCGGGAAACACGCGCCGCCGTGTGTCCGGCCCCGGCGCTCCCCGCTGAGGCTCTGCTGCCTCCCCAGCTTGCTCCGCTCTCGTCTGTCCCGCTCCAGACAGCGGGAGCACGGGACAAGTGGCGGCCCTGCGCCTGGGCTCCCGCAGGCGGGGAAAGCGGCGGAGAGGAGCCCACGGGCCGGACCGGGAGGCCGCAGGGCAGACAGGGCAGGGCTCCTCCATGCATCTGCCCCCACCTTGCACAGAGATTCTCCCCCAGAAAAGAAAGGCGCCAGCCCGGGGCAGGGACTTGCTGGCCCGGAGCTAGCGAAGAGCTTCAACATGGGCTCGTCTGCAAGCACCGCCGGCTCGGAGCAAACGAGTCCCGGCCCGGGGACACGCGCCCCGCCCGGCGCAGCCTCCCGCCGGCTGCCCCGAGCGCACGGGCCCGGAGCGGGGGGCTGGTGTGGGCTCGGGGCCCGCGGCCGCAGGGGATCTGGGCTCCGCTTGCCGCCCAGCCTCACCCCTGCCGCTTGCTTTGCAGGGCTGGGGGACGCCTGGGGCCAGCCCAGCAGGATCGGGCCCCTGGACAACGTGGCCAAGGAGCTGGGCTCGCACCTGCTGCAGGTAGGCGCGGGGATGGGGGGAGGGGAGATGTTTCAGCGGCACGGGCAGCCGAGGGTCCTCCGGGGTAGGTAGGTGCGGGCAGGGCGGGAGGCAGAGCTCCCCGCAGCAGGGGAGAGCGGGCGGCGCCCACATCTGGATCCCGGCTCCTGCACCCTCGCACCTGGGCATCCAGGTGTGACTGTGCCGGGCCCGGGCTGGGCTCTGCCCCGGGGGGCAGTCAAACAGAAACGATTGCATCTAAAAAAAAAAATAAGGCGATTTTGTGCCGTTCCCCGAATATAAAGACTTAGTAAACGGTGATCTTATAATGTTGGTTTTACGGGGGAAGGTTCATTTCTGGTCAGAGAGCTGTTTTGTCCCCCCCCCCCCTTCCTAATTGTTCCTTGGGCTGGAGATTAAAAAGCAAATCCCCCTCGGATGTGTGAAGACTGCAAAGCGGTTTGCAAAACTTTTCTCGATCATCTAGTCCGCATCTCCGTGGGGAGATGCATGTCAGAGTTGCCTTTACCGCTCTGCTTTCCAGGCTGCTCTGTAGCGGCTATTTGCACCGCGGCACTTGAAACCTCTGTCCGATTGTGTTAGGCACTGGTGTGTGCTTCCCTTGGAGACGGTCCCTCGAAAACGCTCCCAAATTGATCCAATACCCGAGGACGATTGGGTGTAATTGCAATTGAGTGTAAATGGTTGTACGGCTTCTTGTCTTTGCTGCTCGGAAGACGAGACACAGGAGGGAGGCGAGTGATACATTTTGACGATTTTTTTAAGGGACGATTAGTCCCTAAATCCAACCTTAGGGACTGATCCCGGTAAACTCTGCCGCCCCTCCTCCCCCTTGGTTTGGACAGATAGAAGATGCTGGGTTTCATTAGTCCCATCTCTGTTGGTTTTGTAAGATAAATAAAACAACAGAGGTTAATAACGGAGGGAAAAAAGGGGAAACAGGTTACTCAGAAACTAAGCGGGCTCAGCTGAGGTTTGAGATGAAAGAGTGATTTTATTTTTCCCTTTCTGTCATAGCACCCTTGTTATTATAAGTCAACTTTAGAAAACGCCCTTTTCTAGAAAGAGAAGAGATCTTTCATTAATGGTTTGCAGCAAGGTAGCACTGCTCTAATAAATGTATTTTGGCAAGGCTGGGTAGTGGTGCTCCTGGAGGAATTCCCAATGAGCTGCTAAATATGCATTTTAAATTTTATTTTAAATTATTTCAAGTATGGGATCACCTATTTTGGAACCACTGGTTTACCTCAGAAATTTCATGTGCAGCTTTATAATATAATATTTGCTTGTACACTAGCCACCTAATCTTAGCCTTTCTATATTTTGTATGATGCCAAAACAGTTAAGTAATGGTATATGCTAATTACTTGTAAAATTATTTTTAAAAATAGTTATTTCTGACTATGAATACTTAACATTTTTATAAAATCAGCACTTAGTGAAAACTAAGTTTTTAAAATAGCCCTTACAAAAATATTTTAAAGTTGAAAGTAGCTGTGCTAGAAAACCCTAAGAAGATGGGTTTTTAATTAAAGTACTATCACAATTTAAGTACAGTATGGAGAAGCATTTGCCAGTTTACAATTAATATTAAAGCAAAACTATGTTTTAGGACACAGTGATTTCTTTGCCATTTAAATATCTCAACAAGGTTTTGTTTGTTACACAAAAAGGTAAAAAAGCATAGGTAAAAGTAATCTGGTTTCAATTACATGCTATAAAATAGTTAGAAGGCCAAAGAATAATTTAGATTTTTTTTTATTGGGGTAGCATTGTAAGAGTGGTGCATACAGGATTTTATTGCTTTCCTCTTGGTTCAGTATTATACAATATAAATTAGCAAACAGAAAAAATCCCACTTGTTTTATCTTTGTACTTTTAAAAATCAGCTTCCTCTTTCCACATTATATCTTTTTTTTCAGTGAGCTTCATATGTATGTATTTTAACCTTTTAAAAGGTGATTAGTGATATGAAATACTTCCGTTTTTCTTGAATCTGGCTAGGAAAAAATAAGCCGCATTAAAAGTGTCTGAATCTGACCACCCAAAAATCAAGGCACTCATTCATTAGTTGCATTGTGTCCAGCTTTGTAGTTTTCATTTCTATTCTATCAGTTTTTCTTCTCTGAGATACCTATATACAAGTAAAGCCTCCAAGCTTTTACTTGCATGAGTAATACTTGTTTCTTACTTCATGTAAGAATTTGGGTTGGAATATAAGTTTGCATAAACTGTTCCAACTAGTTAAGATTTCTAGATTTCAGTATTACAGATGAGCGACTATACGTGTCACTTTCAGTTTGATTAAGAGTCTCATGTTGGTTGGTTTGTTTTTTCCTGAAATTTTTACGGACTGTTTCATCCCTTGTAAGTTCAAGATAATTACATAGCAGGCAATCCTTTGTTCACAAAAGCATCAATAAGATAGTCAAAAGAATTTAAAACATTGCTTAAGGTATCATTAAATATATTGCAAATAGCGGTAAGCCCTTTCTGCCAATTACACCATAAAAAATGACCTGTATACTCATGGATTTTCCCCTAAGTACCACATAACTCAGGATTTGTGCTAAGTACTAAAATAACCAGAATCAACAGGAGAATGTTATCTTAAAGTAAAGCAGTAAAGCTAGCATCTGCAAGTAGAGATTGAATTAGATTTCACAAATTTGTATGTGATAGTCTTCACAGGGAAACCATGAGTTAAAGTTGTACTTTGAATAATGTATTTTCTGCTCTGGGACAGTGAGATAAAATCTTTCTTCCAAAACACCTTAAAATATTTAGCTTGTACTATCTACAGGGAGATCTTTATTAATTAATTAATTTATTTATTTATTTTGCAGACATTGGATGGCTTTGTTTTTGTGGTAGCAGCTGATGGAAAAATAATGTATATCTCAGAAACAGCATCTGTACATCTTGGTCTTTCCCAGGTAGGAGTGACTTTCTGTCCATCTGTTAAACAGTGAAGTTTGGATTTACAAGTGATAGTGACGATAATATCTTCCCCTAAACAAAGGGTTCTTTTTTTCCGTAAAAGAAAACGCACTATTTGCGTCATTTACTTACAAATGCCAAGTGATTGTCTTGCCTTATATCTTTTCTTGGTTTTTTTTATATTTTGCTCTTTATTACCTTTAAGCAGGGTAATAAATAATATTTTTTTTGCAAATTACATTTTGAGCCTGAAACTCAAACCTACTGCCTGTGCAGTAATATTATACATCTCAGACAAAAGTTGAGATTTTCAGTCTGTACCTTTTTGGATGGTGTACAATATTGAGAATTGCTATGAAATAGAAAGGAAATCTGATGTAGAACATGAGTTTTATGGTAAATGTGCTATGGCAAAGGGGAGCAGATTTATGAGCGTTCACATGGAATTCAGGGTAATTTTTCCTGAGTTTTTCCAGCTCAGTGGTCTTTTCAGTAAAGCATTTTATATGGTTGTGATAGAACTCATAAAACTCTGTTTACTACTGTTCTGCACAAGTAGAAATTGGTTGTGTATATGCGGTTTTTTAAAGGACACTTCTAATTTTTTTTAACTTTTACAGGTAGGTATGGCAGAAAATAGAATAATATGTATTGTAGAATATACATTTTAATACTTTTAGTTGAAAATATATTGCACACATTTTCAGATAGTACCTGATCTAAAAGTCCAGTGGAAAACTTTCATTGGTATCATTAGGGTCTGGATCAGACTCTCAAGAAAAAACTTTTTTTTGTAAGCAGTGTCTTTCATATCTGCTACATCCAAAGTGTTTTGTAAAAATGAATAAAGCAGGGAGAAATGAATACTAGCAGAGGGAGGGAAATGGAGAAATAAGAAAAGTGTGCTATTCTTTCAATGGAGTTTGGAGGAGTTGGTGAAAAAGATACAGGAAGGCTGTCCCTGGGACCAAAGGCATTGAGTTCTAGAGATTAAACATGCAATTTAATTTTCAGTTGTGATTGATGTTGCTTTTTAGTGGGAAAGTATAAAAATCTTTTAGGTGTATTTTTTACAATTCTGCTATTCATACCTTGTAGCTATTAGAGAAATGAACTTTAATAGGTCTGAGAAGTAGATCTTGTATTATCCCAAAAGGCTACTTGTTAAATCTGAAGAAAATTTCTGATATTTTTGTAGTCTCTATTAAAATAAAGTTTGATCATTTGAAACAACTCAGTGCTTTGTATGAATATTTTTTCTACAACTTCTTATATCATTCCAAAGATAATTTTGTATTTAACTATTTCTCAAATCTGCTGTGGCATAAGGTATGTTGCTGTTTCTCAAAGTGAAATATTTCAATGGTTTTAAAACATTGCTTTTATTGAAATAATACTTTCCTGTATCTTAAATTCTGATTTTAATGTCTTTCTTAAAGGCTTTATACTCCCATTTGCTAAAAGTTCTATAATGAACACAATAAGTGTGATCCCAGTTATATAGTTTAATTATTTTAAAACTGTATATGTTCCTATTAGCCATCACTAAAGTTTTTCTCTTTTGTTTTTCCCCTTTTTCCTCTGTATGAGGTACTGTTGCTTACTCTACTATGAGTCTTTTCCTTTTAGACTTTTGCACTAAAGTTGCTTTCCGTTTTAGTTTGTTTTTTGTTTTTGTAGAAGTAATGAATTGTCAGGACCTTGTAGGTTGCGATCAATACGTACTAGCAAAATTGAAGCACTACAAAATTAATAGGAGAGAGTAAAGTAAGCTAAATATGCTACATTAAAGAAGATGGGCTGAAGGTCAGCCTGATGCAGGGGACTACCGCAAGGCCTATGAACTATTTAAATCCTGTTTAAACCTTCAAGATGATACTTATTCTGGCTCTCTAATAGGGGTGAATTTCACCCACTTTCTTTAGATGCATTTTGATAAACTCTAGCTGAAATTCTTTGCCCAAGGAAGGACTGGAAGATTTTAGTCTGTCAAGCTTACTGAAGCAAGATCCATCAGCAAATTATGATTACATCTTAAAAAAGGAGCTGTTGCCTTGAACAACTAGGAACAATATAGAGCAAAGAAAATGTGTGAAATTAAGGGTGGCACTTAGCGAGCAGTATTTTACATTTTGTTTTAAAGGCCATTGCTACAGGGTTTGATAATTAAGCCTGCATAAGGCAACCGCAGACATTACCTAGTATGCATTTTTTCCTTTTGTCTGTATCAGTAAAATACTGACTGGGAGCCTGAATAAGATATTCTTTTCCTTCACTCCAGAAACAAAATGCTCAGCATCCCCCTTCTCAGCAGTATTTGCTATATCATGACATATTTTCCCACTCTCTACATTTTTTATTATTATTTTTAAGGTACAGTTTTCTTTTAGACACTTTAATCCTAGGACAGATCTACATGGATCTCAGGGGTTTATTTTTTTAAAAGGTCTGTGCTAAATGAGTTCCTGTTCTTGCTTCCCTTGAAGTCGCAAGGAATTTTGCCATTGATACCAATAATAGTGGGATTAGCCCCTAGCAGCAAATTCTGCAATTTTTCCTTATCCCGTCATAATCCTACACTGTATTTTCAACAAGAACTCTTACATCTGAGTGTAGGCTCAGCTTGGATTGGCTGGAGTGCTCTGAGTTATTGATGATGATTTTCTAAAACCTCTTAGAATTTTTGTAAAAAAACCATTTTTAAAAACATTTTGACAATTACTATTCTACAAATTGTTTTCCAGTTAAAGTGCAATTTGTTTAAAAGCTATTTGTACTACACTTAAAAAGCCTTTAAAAACATTTACAAGATATTCTTGGAGTCCTCTGTTAGTTTCAGCTGATCTTGATTTTAGCTTCAGCAGAGAGAACAGTGCAAAACTTACACCATCTTATACAACTCTTATTTTTCTCCATTAAGTCTGTGTCCTTGATGTATTTTCTTGCAAAAATACCAGAAACAGTATTTTTTTAGAAGTCCTATCATTGTGAAAATAGAAGCCAGACTTGGGGTTACCCTGCCAATTAGAATAGTAAATGCTGCAGATCAGACTCTCATCTTATGTAAATCAGCGTAGCTCCACTGATTTTAACATAGCTCCATTGATTTTTACCAGCTGAAAAGCTGATCCTATATCTCCTTTTTCCCTGAATAATAAATGGACTGAATTCCCTGATGAAGTTCTTTTTTTAAACTTTTAGATTTATATTGATTTTATTTCATGAACCTTTGATTTGTGTGTTAGCATTTCGTAATGGAAGGTTCTATAAATACACATCACATGTCTGCAAATGTAGGGGCATGTCTCTCACACATTACAAGTGGCCTATGTGAATGTTATCTAACAATCCTTTGAGTAAATCCCTTATTTATTTCTATGGGCACATCAGCTGAAAAGTTGATAATATGAAATAAGCTATGCAGTTTAGTAGTTGTAAATATGTACACACAGACATTGCTGTCCACATGTTTTGCAGCATTGAGGGAAAAGCCTTTAAAAAAAATTAGACAACAATTTTGAAAAATAGATTTGATCATTTTAAAGTTTAGACCTGCTTCCTAGCTATTTCCCCATTTCATTAGAGAGAGAAGCTTATCTTTGATTTTTTTCACAGATCTTTGAATATTGAACTGAAAACATTTGAAACTTAATTTCGTTCAGCAAAATATGTAACTATTTTATGCAGAATCCACTTACTTAGTCCTCAGTTTATTATGAAACATTTCTTGGCAGGAAGATATACAGCTGAGTTACACATAAAAAAGCTTTTAGTAGGAAATAAATAAATTTGGTAGTAAGTAGGTATTTACAGATATAAAAATCCTGTATCCAAGGGGCTGATTTAATACGCTGCATGCATGAGATCATAGAAGTTTTATGGATTCAACCAGTAATTTATTTTTAAGTGTTCAGTATTGTATTGTGGGTTTAGAAAGTATATATGCAATGTGCACGACAGGAGGCTGTGGTCAGTTCAAATATTAATTCCAAATTTTTTGGTTATTTGACTATTGTTTAGCTCCCAATTTTCTCAGATGGCTTTAGTTTTCCTACATTCATTTTGCAATCAGTAAGCCAAATTTTGCTCTTAGTAATATATGTGTAATCTAACTGGTTTCACCAGCACCGCACACAAGTAAGAGTAAAATTAATCTCCCTATGGATGGTAAAAGAAAACTAATTATTAGTTCAATAAAACATTTTATTACTATTTTTTAAAATAAAATCTGAATTATAGTGCAATTAAAATTGTGATCAGAAGCCCAATTCTGCAAATCCTTCTGTGATTAGTCCCTACTCCTGTCTGCAGTTTTGTTTATATCAATAGAGGTACTTTTGCAAAAGTAAGAGATATTCATATGAACTCTATTTTTGAAGTATTTGACTCAAGTCTAGGATTATGACTGTACTCAGTAAGACTAAAGATGTAATAAGGGTCTTTTGAATTATCCTAATTGGTCTTTAGTTTTACTGGACAGTGAACGGAGGAAAGCCTTTAAAATGGAGGAAGTTGGCCTGAAAACATCCTCCCCTATGACATTTTTTAAACAATATTGTTCGGTTCAATCGGGTTTATTTCACAGGCAAAAAATGCTCTTCTGAAACATTATGGACTAAGGATAAAATTCATTTTAAGGTCGGACTGCTTTTACGGTTTAGAGCAGTGCAATACACAATATCTAATACGTGGTGAATTTGCTTTTTCAAGAATCTTAATGGTATATGCCTGTGTGTGTTTTTGACAGTCATGAAGATGGCTGTGAAGAAATGCTACTTCTGCCCAAATATTATTTAAAAAAACATGAGTCACAGAACAGTGCACTCTTCTGAACTCTTAACCTTCTCCCAGATGCAGAACTTAAAACATAATGAACTAACATTGCTGTGCCCACCTGTTACAATCCTGAAGAGGAACAGTCAAGAATTCTTAAATGTTACTCACTGGGAAATGATTTAAACAAATTAACATTGTTAATTTTGTATCTTTGCTTTTCATATGCTATGAAACTTTATTTAAAGAAATAAGCAAATGTTTGTTTGCAATATCAAATAAGTACCAATGCTTTTGATTTTGCAGGGAGGAGTGGAAGGGAACAGTGGCGGAATAGATGACTAGAAAGAATTAGTTTGTCTAGTGCTGGGAAGAAACATTCCATGAATAATGCAGAAAATGGAACTATGAGACACATTTTCAGGAAAAGATTGCTTTGTGGGCGAGACAACTTCATTTATTCCAAAGAAAAGGCAACTTGCACATCTTAGCAAATCAGTTGGATTGGCCCAGAAGAATAGGTTAAATTACTTCAAATCTCCGCTGTGTCTGATCTTTGGGGCCCAATGGACATCAGGCTACATTGAACAATTGGGCAGCCTGACACTAATTTAAAACACAGGCTCAAAGTATTGGGTCTCTACTTAAATCAATTACTGCATCTATCTGGAGACTTTTTGTTGCTGCATTTTTACAAGTGCCAAACAGAGTTAGCAAAAGGACATAGGGTATAGCTTATAATAGCACGTTCCACTTTTTATGTTTTTATTATGTGCATGGTATCTAGAAAGGCAGGAATACGTACATCCATGCATGAACAGAGGTTCAGACTGAGTGAGAAACAGAAATACAGTATATTGCTGAAATTTAAGACACTGCCGAACTGATGTACTACATTATACTGCACATTCGCTTGAAGCGGGATTCAGTGCCTATTGGGATCAGTGGGAGTATATCCTCTAAATTCAACCCTAAATAAGAGTTTGATTATATTTTGGATGGTATTAGTCAAAAGTCAAAGGAGATATACCAATGGGGTGGCTTGGCTGTTAAAGCACAGATGACGATGGAACCTGGTTGATGGTTTCTGGAAACATTTACATGTTAATGTTTTCATCTCCTGTGATGCTTTGAAAATTTAATACTGCTTATGGAGATATTTTCTCCCCCTTTTTGCAGCTATCTCACATTTGTAGGGCTGTGTTGTTTAATCTGTTCACTTGCCAGCTGTCTCCACTTGTGACTCCCCTGTGTCCAGCATGACATCAGAAATGCTCACAAAATCCCTGAAAATACTTGTCACTGAGGAAGAAATGATTCAGTTTAACAGGGCTAATTTTGGGCTATGTTATAAACAACTTAAACTTTGGAGTATATTAAAAAACTTAAAATTGTATTATAAAGTATAATGGACAGTGTGCAGGGGACAGATATAGAATATGCAGGTCACTGAAGACTGCTTTATAATACAAGAAAAATTCTAGATGTACTTTCTAATGTTTTCTACTGTTTTTTCACAGGTGGAGCTAACTGGAAATAGCATTTATGAATATATACATCCTTCTGACCATGATGAGATGACAGCAGTTCTTACAGCTCACCAGCCTCTTCATCCCCACCTCTTGCAAGGTACTGATGACCTTAAAAATAAATGCAAATCCATATGTTCTCCAATAAATTGTAGCATGTACAAATGCAGAATAGGCAAAAACCAATGCTGTAGCCTAGCATTTTGGTTTGTAGAAGTGTAGCTACTAAAATATGTTAGGTTTTTTAATACTTTTCATCCCAAAGTATCCTGGAGCATATGCAATTTTAAATTAAATATTAAATCATCTTTAAACAAGGATCATTTTATCCATCTCAGTTTGTTAGACACATCTGAGGTAAAAAGTTGCAACTGTTTAACTGTGCATGCATAACAACATGATACACTTTTAGGAGATGAAGTTGAGAGGAAACTGTTAGACAGTTAAAATGACAAGGACACTGCTGGCATTCTAACTGCAACACTTAGATCTAGAATTTGGCTCAGACACTAGTTAATATCCCTCCTTCTGAAAACTGGAGGAAGTTTTCATAACTACCAATGGTTGTGGATTTATTATTGGTGTTTCATATAAAAGATGGCATTTATAGTGCTCCTTTACCATCGTGCTGGGGCCTTGATTCATTACTGATTCAGGGGAAAAGTGTCACCTTGTGAATTGCCATACTGCTTCTTGCAGATATGGAGGTACAGTTGGGTGGGGAGTCTCATTTCATTGATCCAGCATGATGCTACAAAGGGTAAATTTGTCAAAGAAGACAACAGCATTTCCATTGACTTGATGACGTGGCATGGACTGGAATGGTGCTTTGAGGGTATGTGCAGACATTATACTTAGATCGACCTAATTAGAGTTTGGTCGATTCACATGCTGATTTGTACAGACATTTGAGGAGGTTAGATCAGGCAAAAATGGTTGGCTCTACTTAACTTAATTCACCTCAGGAGATAAACTTCTAACAAATGCCCATACACGTTCAGAGTGGAGCCCTGGGGCTGTGCTCTTCTTATCCTCCCAACCCTGACTGGGCTATTTTTAGCCCCCCCCCCGATCCCTTCTCAATCCCCGGATGGGCAACACCCCCCATGGACCCAGCAACCCCCTCCCTCCCACAGATCCACTATCCCTCCATGGACCTGCCAATGCCCCCCCACCTGCCCACAGACCTGCTGCCCCCCCCCCTCCCCCCCCCGCAATGATCCCCCCACCCCGATTTACTTGGATTAAGTTCCCAGTGCAACACCTGGCACTGGCAAATGTGCACAAGCTGAAGCTAATCTTTGAGCACATGGCTTGAAGTAAGTTGTGTGATCTTAGATCAGGTGCGATGAACCCTGAGATTTACCACAAGTATCAATACAGTTCTTTTTATATAATATCATGTTATCCCATTAGAATAACCACCGTTGTCTGTGCACCTCCTTTTTTAGCTACTTTAAGCCCCCTGTGAGAGAAGTTTGACATTGCATTTGGACACACTTCTCAAAATCACTTAAGGTGTAACAAGGTCCTATCAGCATCTGATAGATTTTTCTTAAGACATGGCCACTAACAACACGACACATTGTGCCTTTATGTTGTAATGCTACTTAGCAGTGGGCGGTTTTGTTTGTGCTGCTATCTGTGAAATCTCAGTACTTGATGATCTCAACTGTAACTCTATCTGCATTCATTCACCAATTTGCAGGTAGATCCCCTTGCATACTCGCCTGTTGCTTGGAAATTCACCTCTCCTCTGTCCTGGCCCTGTAACCCTGGAGTCCAGGGCCATTCTCACAATTTGTCCCCGTATCTTTCTGTTGAGGACATATTTTTCCCATTGTGGGTAATTCACATTAAATTAAAAAATACCAAGTTTCCCTTTCATTGTCTCTGCCGTACTGCGGGTAGCTGGGATGCCTCAGGTATCTCAAGAAAATCAATGATCATGGCAACCAGTTTTGCTTGTCCCTTTTCACAACATATCTGGAAGTGTGCTGCAACAGTTTTCACTCCTCTCCCAATGCAGTGGTTCAGTCAGAAGTGGACTAGCTGCCAGCTTTCATTTTAGACCAACCAGTAGTATAAATGTCTCAGTGAAATTTTTAGTTCATTTCTCTTTCTGATGGTTTTAGTTGCATGATGGGTAGCAGCTTAGGTCTCAAATAACTCAGTCTTTGACCAACTTCAAGTCCTTGTTTATCTGACCACCATTATACTCTGCTGAGGAGGCAGTCCTTCTCACAGTGGAGTTCCAGAACTCAGCAGGGATGGGTAGGTATCTGTCACATCTAGATTGCTTTAAGAAGTTTTTCACTCTATTGCTTTTGCATATCGTGTTAAACTGGGGTTGCTTTGACAAGGAAGAAGTATGTTCAAAGGGAAGTCCTTCACAAATCCCTGAAAACCTTGTACTTGATGGCCCATAGTTCAGGGGCTGGCAAAATATGGCCCGCAGACTAAATCTGGCGTGCCAAGCACTCTTATCCAGCCTGTGTCACTCACCAACAAATTGGGCCCCACCCAGCCCTTCTGTCCATGAGGGTGAGAGCAAAGCACCCACATGTACACCCCTGCCCCAAACATACCCTATTGTGCCTTGTTTCCATCCCTTGTGAGCAGAAGGGCCTGGCCTGACCAAAACACAGCTTCCAGGCAAGGCTGCCGCTGCCACTGCTGCAACTCTGGGGACCTTCTCCACTTCCCCCATCTCCTGCTGGCTCTGGGCTGCAGGTAAGAAAGCAGCAGGGGTGAAGCTGCAGCTGAGTGGGAGCATGGAGCTGGGTCTGGTGGCAGTGCAGGGCCCACATCCAGGGAGGCAGCGGGAGCATGGAGCTCAGGTGGGCATGGTGTGGGTCAGAGGGAGCCCACACACACTCCCCACATGGTACATGGCCCCGGCAGGTGGTGGTGGCAGCAGTAGCTGGCCAGGCAGGGGCGCTCAGGATGCTCATGCCCAGTGGAGCGCGGCTCTGGCCAGCACAACACATCACAGTGAGTGGTGCAGCCTCCACCAGACAGTCTGTATCGCTGGTGCTCCCCACGCTTGCCAGGCACAGGAGGGAAGCTTCAGGCACCTTCCCCTGGGCAGGGAAGGCAGCCAATTCCAATGCCTGGGACTTCCCCCAACATACCCTATGCCCACACACACACACACAGCCACACCCCCAATACCCCACCATAAACACACACACACACCCCAACACCCCACCATACAGCCCACCATACACACAATATATAAGACTAAGAATTTGAGTTATTATGCAATCACCTCTATATACACTACATAAACACAAATCATGACAATATTTTTTGTACTAAAATTCAAATACGTTGTAATAGGTATTTTACTTTTAGTGTATGATTTGGTTTTTTCTGGTTCTAAGATGGTAATCCCCCCTCTAAAAAAAAAAGTATTTCCAGGGGGCAAGTGGAGGGACTTCTGGTGGCAAAGGTCAGGGGCTAGGGGTGGGACTTCTGGTCCCAAGATGGGAACCAGGAGTGGGGCATCTGTCAAGGGATGGGGCTACCCATGTGATCCTTGACAACTCACCAAAATTCGTTAAGGGACCCCTTACCCCTGTCCCTGCTATAGTTTGTAATCAGGCCTCTAGTATTCTCTGCCTTGCCAACTGTAATCTTATGTGTGTGTATGTATAAGTGTATATATGTATATGATTACAGTTATCTTTTATATATAAGATTTAATTATTATTTCTGTATATATATTATTACAGTTGGTAAGGCAGAGAATATTATAATTTGTTATTTTTATATATATTTGTTACGGCAAGGGCTATATATATAATTATATATACATTTGTTATTTTTGAAATCCCAATGCACTTAGAGTAATGGTTAAAAACAGGAAATACAGCAAAAGCTTTGTTATCCAGCACCCATGGGGAATGAGGGGTGCTGGATAACAAAATACTCTGGTTAACTAATTGGCCTGAACAGCCATCTTTGCCTGTTTGGGCTGCCGCCTCTCCCGCTGCAGGGCATTGCTGACCCTCCTGCGGGCCCCATGGAACAGTGAGAGGGGCCCTGCGCAGGCTGCTGTGCCCCAGGCCATGGGAGCTCAGCAGCGCACGCTGCTTTGCCCCCAGCCGTGGGGCTCAGCAAAACCGGAAATGCCACGGTGGGCACTTCTGGTTTTGCTTTTACCTTAAAAGCCAGCATGCCAGTTAATAGAGCATGCTGGCTTGTAAGGTGCCAGTTAAGGCAGCTTTTACTGTAGATTTTTTTTATCAAATTCCTCTTTAGGAGGGTAGTAAAACACTGAAACAGGTTATCCAGAGAGGTGGTGCAATCTCCATTTGTGGAGGTTTTCAAGATCTGGCTAAACAAAGCTTTGGCTGGGATGCTCTAGTTGGGGATGGTCCTGTTTGAGCAGGTGGTTGGACCGGATGACTTCCTGAGGGCTGTTCCAATCCTAATTTTCTATGATTCCATTATTTTGCCTGTGACTATACAACAGCAGGCTTTTTTGTCTAAAGCAGTTGTGTCATGCAATTATATCAGCTATAGATGCATTCATCTCAGTTCAAGACAAGATATCCCCTGTTCCTTGTTTACAGTTTTCTATACCTAGATGATTAGTATATATTTTAGCAAGTGCATATTTTTTTATGCCTCTGGGACAATCGGTTATTTTCCTTATGGTTGCAGGTTTTCAAAAATACTGTTTTCTTCCTACATAAACCTCATTTGGAGACATAATTCTGCTCTCTCTTTGTGGTTGTTCTCAGAAAACTTAATTTCAATTTACTGAAACTGAAACCTGGGACTTCTTGTTTTGATGTGATTTTCCTGGTTATATAAATATCACCATAAATGCCTCACTGGATGAGCTTCATCTTTCTCAAGATCACTTTTAGAGAGTGGCAATTTGTTTACTGTCCTGCTAATAGCTAGTAGTGAGTTCTTTATCTGATTTATATTCTGCGCAGAGACATAATGATGAAAGTACAAATGAAAAGATTTTGAACTTGCAAATGATTAGTAATTGATTTCTTGGTATACTGTATTTACTCGAGGTCCCATTTCCCCAATAAGAGGTCCTTTTCCCCATTTAACTTGCGGGGGGAGGGGAAGCCACTTATCTTGGATTCAAGTACAAGGCGGGGGGTGCAGACAGCTGCTGCAGCTCCAGCCCTGGCCTTGGCTCTGGCCTCAGGTCCAGCCCTAACATGTAGTTGCAACTGCTGCTTGCCCCCCTGCTGCCTTAGCCCTCCCACCTGCCCCTCCCCTCCACTCCCCCCTGCCATTTACCCTTGCTCAGGGTCTGGCCCCACTCCAGCCTGGGGTACAGAGTACATGCTTGCTCCAGCCCCAGCCTGGTAACAGCTGTTGCTGTAGAGGCAGCTCCAGACAGGCCCTGGAGCCCAGACCAGAGCTGCCACCACCACCACTGCTACTAAGCTGGGGCTAGAGCAACCACTTGCTCCAAGCCCTGGGCTGGAGTGGGGCCAGAGCTGGAGGGTAAGCAGCAGGAGGGTAGAGGGGGGCAGGCAGGTGGTAGAGGCTGTGGGGAACAGGCAGGAGCTCAGGTAGTGAGGGGAGGACAGGTACCAGTAGGTGCAGGCATGTTGTGGGTAAATAGGAGGCAGGGTATCATGAGATAAGGGAAAGGGGTCAGCCTGCTTGACACCTCCCACTGCCACCTGCCCTTCTGCCACTGCTTTTATTGCTGCAGCAATGTGTGGGATGAATTTACCAATAATTAGATTTTGTACAAGGGAAATGATAATACATTTATACATTTTCCATGTATAGAATCTAATTATGGGGGAGGGGTCATCTTAAATTCAGGTTCAGCTGGGATTCAGGTAAATATGATATTTTGTTTTTCATAATATGATGCCATGTTGGAAATTAAGATGAACATTTACTAGCACCTCCCTTGAAATTTTGGCTTACTTTTCTATATGTATTTTTCATGATTTAAATATACATTTTTATTTGATTACAGCTTCCCACTCCTTTTTTTGTAGGAGGCATGAAATAAGTCCATTAGGATATGCATCTAGCTTAGTTAACTATGACTCCAGATGCCTGTTTACATTTGCCTCTCCAGTACCTGATGTAAGTTTCCTGTATGGACTCATAGACTATATAGACTGATTCTGTTTGGGCCAGGATTTCACCTGATCAGTTAAATATGACAATTTTTTAATCATTTCTAAAAATTGTGTATATTTACATAAATTCCGGGTGAGAATGAAATTTTGACTAAAGCACTTAGTTTATCTGAATTAGAAATTAAAGCCACATTGGTCAAGTTTACATCCCATACAAAGACATTGCCAAACCAGTTCTTGACATTTTAATTTCAGTTTCAGTTGTCATTCTGGTTCTCTTCAAACCTTGTTTAAGATGTCTTCTGCTTAAATTGACAGTTGCCTTGTCCAAATAAAAAGTACCCCTTATAACTTTATTACCTTGTAAATTTCTTCAATCTGTGCAATTGCACACTGAAATAGCTCAGGAACAGAATTAATACCTCACTACAGACACTTAAATTTGTAACATTTAAAAGTCACTAACTTTTAGCTTGTCTCATTAACTTTATTTGCTCTAAAGGCATGTCTCACATTTAACACGTAGAGTGTTTTTTATTCTGTGAGTGTTGCTGCCATTCAACAGTTGTAGCTGGATAGTGTGATGGAAATAAAACCATAAAAATGAACGCACATACCTGTACTTTATTGGGCTTTTCTGTTTTAGCTTTTGAATTAACTCAGTCTATAGGCTGTTCTTGCTCTTTTGTCACCTCACCTTTTTGCTCTTTTCAGATTCTGATGATTCCCTTTTATTTCTCTCTATCTGAATTGTTTTTTTTCTTCCTTGTGCTTTGGGCATCTGTCTAAAGCTTCCCCCTTCCAACAATTCATCAGCTTCATGGAGGCGTTTCCAAAAAAACAAACAGCATATGCAGAAAAGCTAACAGCCTTGCAGCTGTTGAAGCCTAGACATTTTTATTTGCCAGAATGTTGTATCTCGTGAAAACAAAGGATTGATTGCATTGCCTAAGAAGGCATATATATCACAGACTTCTTTGCATGAACATCCTACTCTTTTGGTGTTAACCACCTTCAGACAGCTCAAATCTTGAGTTTTGCACCCAGCGATGATGAGCTCAGTTTAAATATAATAATATTACTTTTTTTAAAACAAGCAATACTTCTGGGGTTCCATTTGCTTCCTTTTCTTTGAACCTCAGGGTGCATCCAGGTCTGTTTTTAAGCTTTTATCTGTGATCTATGTAAATCTTCTTTAAACAAATAGTAAGTTTCTAGACAAGTTTCTTGAGCAGTTGCTTTCTTTCAATAGCTTTGCCTTTAAAAAAAATACCATATATTATAGGATATGGAATAATATTGTCAAATTTCGAAATCATGTGGTGATTCTTCTTTATAAAAGACAAACTAAGATGAGGCTAGATCTGGCCCTGGAAACTGGGAAGTGGCAATGCTGAAAAGGACTGGGAGATCAGAATGAACACAGAGTTCAGCTGGAGCTCCCAGTGCAATGTGACAAAAAAGAGGAATATAACACGTGGACGTTAAAACAGGCAGAGCAAGGAGTGACGATTTTCTTTCCATGAGACAGATGCTGGAAATACTGTATATGATTCAGTTGTTCACTTTCAAAGAAGGATATGGAATAATTGGAGAGGACTAGAAATGCCTTATGCTGAGGGATTTCAAGAGCTCAATATGTTTATCTTGCTAAAATGAACATTCAGAGGTGACTTGATTATTTTGCAATAACGAATAAAATACTGGGTACTAAAAGGATCTTTATTCTAGTGGGGAAGTTGAAACCAAACCAATTAGAAATAAGTCTCACAGTTTTACCAGCGAGGTTGATTAAAGGCTGGAACAAACTATTAGGTGATATGGAGTCTTCATCTTTTGAAGTCTTCCAATCAAGACTGAATGCCTTTTGCCAAACTCAAGTTATTAGACTCAGTACTGGGGTAACTGTGTGAAATTTAATGATCTGCAATTTACGGGTCAGATCAGATGATCTAATGTTCCCTTCTGGCCTTGAAATCTATAAGCTATGACTCAATGAAAGCTGTAAGCTCGATGATCTGTGGGGCCTAGGAGAATTTCAGCTTTAGCTTACAAAGTCTTTAAGCCCTCTTCCTCGCATGGCCAGCCTTGAACGTGTAAATCAATATGCACCAACTCCTAGTTCTGAAAGCAGCAAACAGCTGGACTTTCTAAGGAGGCTGGAGGATTGGGAGGGGAAGCTAGATATCTTTCTTACATATACACATACTTTAAGTTTAGGGTATACTTCAATGAATCAGCTCTAAAAATTCTGTGCTCCCCATGGTGTGATCATGATGGATTCAAATCAGTTATATTTTGAGCAAAAATTGATATGTTTTCCAAACTGCTGGGGCTGGCTTAACTCTGAGTTCAGACTGCTTTACTTACTGGCTAAATTGGAACTGAACTGGCTCCCTTGAGTCCATCAGTGCCACTCCAAGTGATACTGGCATATGTCTACACTGAAGTATTTACCGCATCCTGGCTCATGTGCATGTGGCTATGAATTGTCCAAGACAGCCTGAGTAGGTATCTACAGCTTGCTTGGTGCTAACATTTCTGCCTCAGTGACTGCAACTATCCTTGGAAACTGACTCACAGCACATTGTGGGAGAACGTATCCATCCTTTCCATACTCCTGTGGAAAAATGGCTTTAGTCTATATTACAGCATCTTCACCTAGATTCACTTGCACCTCTACCTGCAAATTCATTCCTGTTGGGAGCCAAACTATGGATCCATTGGGTATGCTGCTTTTATTGGCAGCTGAAATATTTATACAGGAGGGAAGATGGTCTGCAAGACTCTGGATCTAATTGCAGCAGTAGTTTCTGAACCACTGAAAGTAGCAAGCCTTTGGGAAGTTGAAGAAGGGATTAGGGTTATGGCAGATGGGAGAGACTTGATCCATACTGCAGTTGCTGCGCCATGTCATAGGTAGACCATTGCTGCTGGTTCAGACCTTCTGTGCAGTGCAGTGGGGTTATGGTGTCACTGAGACTGGAAATGACCAGCACTACAAGCAGAACTGCTGCAAGAGGGAGACATTTTCTTGGGAGGCACATAAGGAGCTTGCCCTAACTTTTCAGGCTGCAGGATATACAAACAGGGGAGGCCATATCAGTTTAGAAAAAGATGGTTAGGCCAATCTGTCAGGTCAGTTACCTCAGACTGCTCTGACTAACCACTGTGATGCTAGAAGGTCAACTGTTCCTTCTGTGTGAGGTGACCTTACTCCAAGGACAGTGGGTATTTGTCTGTGTAAACAGTACTGGGGCCCTGATGCACCCGTAGCTTGCCCATCAGGAGGAATAACAGGGCATATTTTGTGAAGGGTATTACTTATTATGCAGACCTTGATTGACCACAGAGGCAAGTTAATGAACACTACTGTGGGATGGACTGGGGAACCTGTAGGAAGGCCCAGTGCTAGAATGATTGGTATTTAAGTGTTTGGATAAACTCAGGCCTTATTTCCTCTAAACCAATGGGGCTCAACCTTTTCAGCTGGCAGGCTGGATGGGCAGTGTCTGATCCTTCCACAGGCTGGATCCCAGCCGATGGACCCAATCTAGCACCCAGGGTAGGTGCAGCAGGACACTATCTGGCCAGGCAGAGGAGGGCAGGAGACAGCAGCCACGATCTAGCCACACAGGGTATGGGGGCTTGGCCCAGCCCCACCCTGGCCCCACAGGAAGGAAGTGATCCAGTACTGAGCAGGGAGGGAGCATGGCCTGAACCTGCATGTGGAAGGGGACATCCCAGCCCCAACCTGGCTGGACAGTGGGAAGGGCGCATGCTCTAAGCCAGAACCAATCACACATGAGGACAGGGCGTGACCTGGCCCCACAGGAGGAAGGGAGCATGGGCCGGCCTCATGGGGGGATTAAAGAAGGGGGCATGGGTCAGCCCCAAACCAGTTGTACCAGGGGAAGGGGCATGGCCCAGTCCAACCCAGTCACACTTAGGGAAGGGGATGTTGCCTGGCCCCAATCTGGCCATCCAAGGGAAGAATCATGGCCTGGGTTGGAACTTTGGCAACAGGGAGGGGTGGCATTACTGTCACTGCTCCTCTGTCATCAAATTTCCTAACCTGTGGGGAGCCCCAAAGGCCAGATTTCAAGGCTTTGAGGGCCACATTTCACCTGGAGGCTGGACGTTGAGGACACCTGCTCTAAACAATATGACTTTCAGTGGGGTGTCTGCACAGTAGGGCTGTGCGAAGCTTTGGTCACTGATTTGATTTGGAGGAGATTTGGCCCGATTCAGCAGCTGAATCTCCTAATCCAGATTGAATCAGGAGACCCTTTAATATCTCCAAATCAAATTGGAAGCCTCTGAATCGATTTGGAGAGATTCAGAGAGATTTGACAATTCGACCCTACGCACAGCTTTATATATTCTTTCTATGTACCTTGAGGTACCAGGCACGACTGATGAACACTGAGATGGTGGGGCAGATGGAGTGTCCCACGGGAGCGCAGGGGGGTCCCCTGTGTGCTTGGCAGTGAACCCGGAAGTGGGCCAGAAGTACTTCCAGTCCACCTCCAGGTCCACCATGGAGCATGCAGGAGTACCCACCCCCCGGCTTAACGACTGGTGCCTTCTGGGTCTGGAGGGGCACCCGCGGTCCCCCCCATGGCTGATCGCTGAGCCAGGGGGAGCAGGAGATCCCCCCACATGCTTGGCAGTGGACTCGGAAGTGGACTGGACATACTTCTGGTCCACTTCCGGATCCACTGCTGAGCGCGCAGGGGATTCCCCCCCCCCCCCCCCCCCCCCAATGCTCCCATGGGATGCTTCATCTGCTCCACCATCTCAGCCGCTTTCACGAGCCATGCCTGGTACCTCAAGGTACATGGAAAAAACATATAAAGCTGTGTCTATGGCTGAATCACTGATTCTCCAAATCAGAATTGAATCTTCAGATTTGGCCGAATCAAATCAGGACAGTGATCTGAATCAGCGAATTGAATCACTGTCACCTGAATTGGACTGAATCTGAATCAAATACAGCCTGCTTCGCACACCCCTTCTATGCAGCCATTATTTTAGGGAATGCCCCTAACCTTCTACTACCATAGCTGATGAAACTGCACCCAGCTATCAATGTTTTGAAAAAAATCATTTCAAACGTAGTGTTTGGAGTATAGTGGTGGATATGGTGGATGACTTTTATTTGGCAAGCTTGAGAGCAAGACAGCATTGGCCACAAAATCATTTGGACATTGTTGTGGCCTGCTGCACTGTGCACATTAAGGAGAATTTTAGCGGGGAGCTATCTGAAGATACTGCTGATTAGCGGACCTGATACGCAGCCAGAAAGTGCATCCGTTATCAGTGGTTCTGGGAGTGGGCAAGCAAAGAAAGTGAGAGACACTTGTGCAGGTTGAGTTAGCCAAGAAATGTGTGACTGTCATGCTCCTAAGAGGGAATCTGATATCAGCCACTGTTGGGGTGTACGCATCAGTATTCATTTTGCAACTGGCTGATTTAGCAATTTATATCCAATATAGGTTCTGAGAGAACGATGTTTTAAAAGCTTTGGCTACAAATTCCTGTCTCTTCCTACCTGTAACACAGCAACATAATATGAAATCAGATAACTTATTAAGAAAAACTTTAATAGCCTGCTGAACTAGGTGGCAGAAGCTTGCTAGCAGCAGCAGTAATACACTCCTATTTTTTACAACAGCAAAGACATTGTTCTGAAAATAGAAAAAACCAGAACCAAGACTCTGAGTTCCACACAGGGTTTTACTACCAAATTCAGCCTATTGCATTTACTATTTGTATGAGCTGGGACATAATCTTGTCACTGTTAAGGTATGAATCAGTAACAAGTGCTACTGAGTTACCAGAAAGAGAAAGTAATACTATCTACAAAAATATAAACTCCCTAAGCATGTAACACGCTGTACAATTTTTAACACAGTAAAATGACCTAACTAGCTGTATGTTTAATTTCCCCACTCTTCTTGGATTCCTTCTTGAATCACATATAAGGTGGAGAAGGACAAATAAAGAATACAAGTGCTGTGGCTTCCACATCACCAAAACACTCCATAAAAATAGTTCTACTAAAAATCCCACTCTTACAAACAGAGCCGTCCCGGGGTGGGGGGCGAATCAGGGTGACCGGCCCTGGCCCCACCTTTTGGGGGGCCCTGTGGAGCCGGGCAGAACAGCCGTGGTAACTCCGTGCTGCCGCCGGCTTCACATCCGGCCACTCAGCACTCCCCCCCGCCCCCACCACAACCACTGAACCACTGGCTTCCTCGTGTCTGAGGGTTGGGCCCCACACCCTGCTCAGGTCATCTCTGCTTACAAATGTAATAAAGGCAGAGCTCCTGAATGCTTCTCCAGCCAACAAACAGGATGGTATGCAGAGCTGACCTGTGGAGAAACCTGACCAGGCCATCTTGAAAAGGAAACATTAAATGCTGAGCAATTGAATACAGATCGGGATTAAATAAAACTGTAGGGCTATTCATGGTAGAGTGGAAAAGTATTGGAGAACTGTTTAAACACGTGTCTGTGTGCCCACACCTTTTCTGCTCTCACACTGCAGAATGGGCTGGTAGTCGTATGGCTCATAGCCCAGCATGCATTTGCCCTGTACCCATAGGCTAAGTACACACAGTTAAAAAGCCTGAGGCTGAATCTATTCAGCCTTTTCAGGTTAGTCAAAGATGCACAGATTAGATTGAAACAGAAGTGAACAGACATTTACCTTTTACCTTTGCAGCCACATGTCTGCAGTAGCCCAGGCCAGAAGCCAGGGGGTGCTACAGTAGGTTCTCTGACTGTGCGTTCAATTCCTCTTCCTCGGTCTCTGGGATTTGCAGTCCAAAATCAGAGCAACAGGACTCTGCAGAGTTGCTCATCACTTCCTCTTCCTGCTTCCAGGTGCCTCTGGGATTTGTAGTCTACAGTTGCAGCCAGCAGTAAGTTTGAGTGGGGAAAGGGGTGTTAACCCCCCTCCCTGGCCCCAGACCCCAGCTAGGGTTTGCCTGGGGGAAGGGCTGTTGCCCCCCTCCGCCCCGACTGGGCTGCATCCTCAGCCAGGGTTGCCCTCTTCACCTCCTTGTCAGCCAGCCCTCACTGCTCTAGCTAGAGAGCAGAGTGGTGGGGCCAGCCTTGCTCTCTAGAGCAGACACCACAGTACAGCCCAGGGCTGCAAAGCATGCTGGGATACTAGGGGACTCTGCTTTAACTTGAGCCAGGAAGGGGTCTGGGACAGAAGTTTCATAAACCGGCTTGACCCAAATCAGTTCAGTCTGATACTACATTCAGCGAGGTTTATCTTAAACCAGTTTCAGCCATTTTGAAAATGGTTTATGTACACTGAGCTTCTGTTCTGTTACAGGTTTAAACCAGTTTCTGATCACTTAAACCAGTTTATGTGTAACTTCTGTCCCTAGCCATAGAGGTTCATACTGGCTTGAGTTCAGCTTATATCTTACGACATGTTTAAGGGTCTTAAGTGTGGATGGAAGCAGTTTGGGCAACAGCATGTGGCAAAGTTGTAGAGCCATGTAGAGTAAGGCAGTCATCTCCCAAGGCTGTGCTGCTTTGGCTATGTAACTCAAGGCCCTGACTGAGGCAAGTAGGACTATGCTCTGAATTCCCACAAGACTACATTAGTGCTGGCTCATTAGTCTGGCCAGTAATTCAACTTCAACCCTATTAGATAATTCCAGGAGGCAGGAGGGTAGGGATGCTGGGTGCTGGGGGCACAGGGGAAGTGGAGACCTGTGGTTGCTGGCGTGATTGCAGTAGTGATCATGCAGCTGCCAGAAGCAGGACCTTTTTGTCGCTGTCCTCCCCCACCCCCAAAGTTGGTGCCCAGGGCAGTTGCCCCATTTGCACTAGTGATGCCACTGGATAATTCTTTATTAAAAATGATATGATTTTTACTTTATTTTTTTTAATTATAAGCATAGAATGCAGTATTCCATGTGTGGCTCACAGGCCTCTTTTCTGATATGCACTCACAAAATGTAATCTACTGAAATTTATACTACTCGTCATGCTAAACCTTGAGTTTTAGGCCAGAGATATAAATAGAAGCTTTTTGCTCTATGGACCGGTAATGGTAATACATGAGAGGCAGTTATGAATAGAAGAACTGTCTTTGATTATCTTTTTTCAGTCCACAGTTCAAGCAGCATACAAACCACATAATGTAGTGATGGTCTTTTTTGAAGGGAGATGAAAGATGGAATAGAGCAGTGATGATGGATTTCATATCTCACCCCCAGGGATGATTCTGGGTCGCACAATGCTAACCATAATTTCACAGAACTGCCTGGAGAATCTTGTTTGGCAGTCATGTGCAATGTGAGTGAATAAATACATAAATTCTGTATCCAAAATAGCTATATTCATTTTACCGCACTCTAACATTTACCCTGTTTACAAAAGTAAAAAAGAAAAAAAATTGGAAATATAAAGAGGCCACTTTATTTTTAAGTAGTGCTTGGAGTCAGCTACATTACCTAATGTGCCAGGCTAAGAAAAGAAAGTAGATAATTAAAGTGATGCACATGGTGGAAACTAAATTAAATGTAGTAGTACATCTTGTTTAAAAAATGTCTAGTGACAACTTGTTCTTTCTATACTTCTCTTCCTGGCATATTTCTGTTTCAACCTAATAAGGTTAATAAGATGAAAGTACAAATAACTATTTGGCTTTTGGCTATTTGGGTTTTTAATTAGTCTTTTTCAGCTTTATCCTATTCAGTCTGAGATGCCTGAACAGGACTTGGGTGGAATTTAGACACCTGTTTCAAAAAGTGATCCAGTTTGTCCCTGTTCTTGAGCCCCACAAAACTCAGAAGATACATAATTTCTTGGACTTCAAAGTTCCCTAGCTCCTACAGTTGGGCTTCCAAGCTTGCTCAAAAGAAATGCAGTTTGATCATCTAGGTATTAAACTCCTGCCTAAGCTTCCCTTGGTACTAGGGAGGTGCTTTAAGACCCCCAAGGAGACCCACTCTACCAGGCATGCTCAGAAAACTCCTGACTGAAACTGATAGCATTGAATTTAGCTCAGAAGTAATGATCTGGAGTATGGGAGGCCTGGGTTATAGGGCACTCAACCACACATCTGCCACTTCCCAGAACAGCACCACAGCCATCAGGCTCTAGGATAGCCTAGATAGGGGAAACCCTGTACCCTTCTTGAAGCTGGGTCACTGGGCAGCCAGTAATGCAGTCATGGTGCCAGAAGCAAGAGGAAACTGCCTCTGCACGTAGTCTTGTGGTTATGCCCCACCCCCTGCCCTAGAAGAGGGGAGATGTGGGTTCGAATCCCTTCTTTTAGGGCTCTTTATATATTTTAGATTAAGATTGGTTAAAAAAAATCCAGAAATTTGTCTTATGATTTTTACAGAGTAGCTAGAATGCCCCATCCCAGCCCCACAATTGCTGCCCCACCTGGCCCCATCCCCCACCAGCTGCTGCAGCCCCTCCAATGGTTGCCCCACTCAGCCCCACCTCCGGCTCCCCCAGATCCCCCAATGGTTGCCCCGCCTGACACCACCCCCCACTTGCACCCCCAGGCCACCATGGCTGCCTCCCCCCCAACTCCAGGCACCATCACTTTAAAGAAAAAAAAATTAAAAAGGAAAAAAAGCCTCTACTTGCCCTAGAAGCAGGGGTGGGGGGGCTCCGGGGCCTCCTGGCAGAGCACCCCCCCCCCCGGGGCAGCTCAGGGCAGCGGGGGACAGGAGGGTCCGAGCTGAGGCTGCTAGGGCTGTCTCTCTGCCCCACACTGTGCGGGCGGGACCCCAGTGAGCCAGATGGCAGCCAGACTGCCTGTAAGTGCAGGGCTTTTTGTTTGTTTTTTTAAAATGGGGAATGCTGGGGTTGGGGGGGCAGGGATCAGTGGCCTCGGGGAAGCAGGCAGGGGGAGGGACTGGGCAGGGAGGTGATCGGGGCTTGGGGGGGGCAGGCGGAGGGTGGGGCCAGGCAGGGCAGGGGTTGGGGGCCTGGGAGAGTGGGTGGGGCCAACAGGGGTCCCCCCCATGGTCCCCTCCCCAGTCCTCCAGCCCCTCTGACCCCTTACTGGCACTGGAGCCCTGGTGCTGAACAAGCTGTCTGGCAGGCCGCGCGTTTCAGCACCAGGGCAAGGGGCCAACCACAGAGACGCTCTGGCAGCCAGAGCATCTCTTTGGAGGACCAGCCTCTGGTTGCCTTAGGGCACGGTCCAGGACCGTGCCCTGCCCTGCTTTTTTAAACTCTGGTTTTTGCAGCATGGAGTCCATTTTTTCATTCCTGCACATGCCTCTTGCCCCACCTGAAAGGGGTTTGAGATGAGGCAAGAGGCACATGCACGCTCATCTGGATGCGCCCCATATGTCAAACACAAGGGTACACAAAAGTATGGGGAATAATGTGAGAAAAACTGACTATCAAGTTCTACAAGCAAAAAGATTTTAAAAAGATTCTTAGGATACTGATGGACTTCCCAGGAATTTGCTGGAAAAGAATCTTTTTCTCTCTCTCTCATATACGTCATCAGAAGATTTGAGAGATTGAAGACTTTTGAACACTGAGGAAGGGGGAAAGCCACTACTGTACTAGTTGGACACCACGCTAGTTTTGCAGACTCCAGAAGGCCAATCAAAGTCTATAAACTTGTGCATACACCAAACCTGTTTCTGAGGGAACTGAAAGGCTGGAGCAACATGAAAAGATTCCTATAGCAGTTTGTTGCATGTTTTAATAAATAATGTTTAAAGGGAGGCAGGGAAAGAAAAAATCTCCCTGAGGGTGCATGTTAACACATTTCTACTTGAGAAGTTGAAGAAACTTCCAGTTCGATCCCTCATCCCTTTATAGGATTTAGGTCATAAAAATTGATATCCATCCAAGTACTCAAAATGCTTTATAACATCATTATCAAGAGTACATTCATCCTTAAAATCCTGATAGGCAAGATAGATTTTTATCTTAGTTACAGGTAGGGAATTGAGGCAGATAATATATATAGTTCATTCTAGGTAATAGAGGGAGTCTGTACCAGAGCTACAAACCAAACCCAGATCCCCAACTCATCATACTAAGCTTTAATATTGAGACTGTTCTTCCATCCTTTAGAGTTTCCTCCTTAATAGTTTGTATTTATAACATTGAAGTAGATAGGCTAGTGGTTTCCCACTACAAACTAATTTGCGTTAGGTAGATAAATGGAAGATGTGTCCAAAGCAAGATTCATTCTTTGTTGCAGTTTATCCCTGAAGTGTAGCACTAATAGGAGCAATGTTTCCTTCTTTAGTAGGTGCTGCATAGGATTTTTAAAGTCAAAATATGAGAGAGAATAGTTTTTTATATAATGGTATGAGGCTAAAGCCACTGCAAATATATGACTAAAAGAGGTGTTAATTGGATGACAGATGCATAAAAATTGGGAGTATAATTCTGCAGTCCAATCAAATAAAGGCTCGTTGTTAGAGCTATAAATTAAGAGCTAGATGCAAAGCCTTCCAAGTCTGTAGAAACACTCACTGAAATTTGGATCCAGCCCTGTGGGTGGGAAGAAGTCAGCGTGCTCTGAAACTTATTTTACAACTGATGAGAGCTTCCTGGTGTCTACAGCCATTGAAGTTCAAAGGGAGATTCGTTTCCCCTTCGGAGATTTCCAATATTGGCACCGTATATCAGAATGGCAGCTTTTGGAACTATCCCCTGCCTCTAGATTCATTGGAATAATAGCTTTTTCTCAAAAATACTGCTGTATGAGGATTTTAAAGAGAAAATATTTATACACATGAGAATGAATTTTTTAATTAATTAAAAAAAGCAGTAAAGTTTTCCATTAAAAGATATTTGCTTAATATCATCTAACAAGAAGATCTTGTCTGTCAGTAAACTAAATAGATGGTAATTTTACAAAATGCTTAGGTTTGCAAAGTTTTGGTTTTGTGAGTGGCAGTCTGCACCGGGATTGCAAGATCATTAACTTTTTTGTTGTTTCCTGTCCTTTAGCTTCTTTCAAGCACTTGAATATTAAACTACCCACTACCTTTAGATCCTACAGTATCCAAGAGCAAATTTAGAAATCCTGTCCTTTAGATAGCAAAGATATGGTTACTTGTTAGAAAGATCTTGAAAGGAGAAACATGGATGCCTAACATTACTTACTCCACTAGCATTTACAAAGAAATGTGCTATCATCCTCCTCTGGTCACTGAAGAAGGAAAAATGTGGGCAACAGCCATATACCTGTAGCCTTCTCCTTTTGTCCTATTCAAGGAAAGGTTAATCCAAATGGTGGAAATATCATGTAAATCAAAGGAAGGAATTTTGGAAATTTCTGTATTAACAACTGAACTGTATGGATTTATGCTTTCAGAGTATGAAATAGAGAGATCTTTTTTCCTACGAATGAAATGCGTCTTGGCCAAGAGAAATGCAGGTTTGACATGCAGCGGCTATAAGGTAATGTGCTGGAGTCTTTCTGTGTTCAAAGAATAGCAGGTTTTATTTTTGTATGGGGAGTTTAAAAAGTAGCCTGCTGCTGAAAAGAATCAGAACACATTTGAACAATGCCACTGCTGATTATGCATTCTCTAATTAATGCAGTCATATAGCCTGAAGTAATAGGCTAAATCCTGATACTCATTTTTAGGCAATTCTAATAGACTTGGATGGGATTATTTACTGTGTTGTTTAGTATGAGTAAGGGTATCAGATTACAGCTTTCTGATATGCTGCAGACATTCATTCAGAATTCAGGTCTGCTGTATTGTCAGGTTTATTGGTCGCCCTCTTTGCATACATTAATGCCATGTGCCCTGAATCCATGTTGTCATGGCCACCAGGCCCCCATGAGTCCAAGAATTTGGCAACGAGGGAGCGGTGGTCATGTTAATTGCAACTCCCCTCCTGCCAGATTTCTGGATCTGTGGGAAGACCTGTGGCCTGGATAATGTGGCCCAATATGCTAGATTTGGCAGGCTTGGTGGGGCAAGAGGGGTTCAGAGCAGGGCCAGGCTGGATCTGAGCAGTGTGGGGCCTGATCCGGACAAGAACCCTGGAAGTCCGGTCTGGGCACTGGCTCAAGGCCACCCATGGGGCCAAAAGGTTGAGCATTACAGTTTTAATGATTTACTGTACTAAAACATGGACTATAGTAAGGGCTGTAATTTTATTTATTTTCATCTTTGAACTGCAGATGTACTGTCCTATATGCTAACAATACACTTCAGCTACTTAAATACCAGCAAAAAAAGGCACTGCACATGCAGTCTTAATGAAGAATAATTCATTCAGATTCCTTCAAAAGCAAAAAAAAGAGTCTGTCAGTGTTTTGCTATTCCATTAGCATGTGTCCAAGGTGCAGATATGCTTTTACTCAGTTAAACTGGAACAATTAAACTGGATTCCATGTAGCCTTAGATGAGCAACTCCCCAGTGATGCAGAATATTGTATCCTACAATTTAACTGAATTCTGTTTAAAAAACAATGAAACAGACAGTTGTGTCATCCTATTTTGCTGCTTTGGTTATGATTTGCAAGCGGGGGAATCATTTCACACTGTCCCCCTTGATGCAATATGATCGCAATAATATATGATCATGATGTGTAAAAATAGGATTTTTAGAGCATTTATTGCTAGCTTAATATTGTTTTCACAGAAGTAATTCCAGCCCTGAATGCTTTGAAAACTATTACCTGAATAGCCAGAGTGAAAGGGAAGACAAACAAGAAGGTTCTTTTGGGCATCTTTGATTCCATGGTTATGTTGGCTGATATATTAATTAATTGTTGAATAGAACTATATGATTAATTTATTTTTAGCTGTATATTCAAGGGATTGTCAAGGAGTGCTGAGGACCATGGGCATATACTACTTTTCACTGAATGACTATTTGAGTTGAAACAAAGAGTACAGATAAAAGATGAGGGTCACATAGATTGTTCTGTTGATACCTGTAGTACCCTTTGTTAAGTTTCTTGCATCTCTTTGGAATTGAGCATTGCAGAAGCATGCACAGCTATGGAGCAGTGTTCAGAAATTAACAATATTTTTGCTCCTTCAATTTCTAGAAGCTTTTGTTTCTTCCTTTGATTGCCCCAAAATGCCTTCCTTTAGCACAAAATCTAACATGAGATACACCCATGCAACCCTCACTGTCATCAACCGGAATCGTAAATGTGTCAGAATGGATTTAGCACGAAATTGCTGGCATTAACTTGCCAAAAGGGTGGTATTTAAAAGCAATTGAAAAAGGTCAACTGTTTAATGTTTCTAAGTATGTATTTAATAATTTGTAAGTAGGATCTGTTCATAACTAGTATATTTTCAAAGTATATCTGTTTTTCATCAGCATCTCAAAGTGTGTATTGGTATACGTGCATGTCTGTTACCTGGATAAGCTACCATTAAAAGCACATCTAAGATTATTTGGTTAATGTACAGCAACTGTCTCGTTGCATCTACCTTAAATGTATATGAAAGAAACTTAGTTTAAAGAACAAACTAAAAATGAAGCCACATGGCCCCAGGGCTCTCACATTTTCACAGCTGATTACCATGTACTGTTGGCAGTGGGACAAACAGACAGAATAACTCTATCTCTATTTACAAATTAATCAACCTGGGAACCTTAATAAACTATCCAGCTAGACAAATGGAGTTATGAAGAGAAAGGGGTTTGTGTCATAATTGAAAAAGATGCTCCTTTAACCTTTACGATCTCTGCCAATTACCAACAGATGGCTAGTATGCTTTCTTTCTGTGCCAGGTGATCCACTGCAGTGGCTACTTGAAGATAAGGCAGTATATGTTGGATATGTCCTTGTATGATTCCTGTTACCAAATTGTAGGACTGGTGGCTGTAGGTCAGTCTTTACCTCCCAGTGCAATCACTGAGATCAAGCTTCACAGTAACATGTTCATGTTCAGAGCAAGCCTGGACTTAAAACTAATATTCCTAGATTCCAGGTAAGCAAAATTATTTGGTTTCTATTTTAAAATATTTGAACGTTAAATATTATCATAAACTACATGGATTTCTAAAAACATCAAAATATACAAAAAATGAATTAAAATTGAGTTTGAGCATAAAGAGTATGTGAGACTTTGAAAGCTACTCAGAAAATAAGTCCAATAATAGTATATAACCTATAATAATCTGTATTACAGTCATGTCCCGAGGCCTCATTGTACTGGGCCATGTACATTGTATAGGAAAACAGTTCATGCCCTGAAGATTAAGCAAGATGGACAAAAGGTGGGGGCCAGAAAGAACAGGGAAGAAGAGAAGCATTAGCATCCATATTTTATAGGTGGGGAGCCAAGGCACAAAGATGAAGCAGCTTGCTAAGGTCACACAGAAACTCTGTGGCAGAGTGAGGAAGCAAACTCAGTCTCCTGAATTCTAGTCCAGAACCTTAATCATGAAACCAGCATGCTTTCCTGACGTCTCTAACCCTAACCCAGACTGCTTGTTTATGAAAAGATACGAGTGACAATAAATTTTAAAAAGCTAGAAAACAAGACGACATGTCTTCTTGGTAAAATAAGAAACATTGGGGCAGTTTGGAGAATTGGCTAGTGCATAAGACCTGCCTGAATTTATGAGAAATGGGCGTTAGATCATCTCACCATACTTTTCAGGCCATAGCAAAAGTGCTCACAGTGTGACTGTCAGATTCCAATGACTCTGCAAATTCTGCTAAATACCTTTTCACAAGGACATGAGAAGGAAGGAAGGACCATACTTTTCAGATATAGCCCATTTGGATGCCTGCAAGACCTCCCCTGTGGTCAATGGAAAAGTACAAATCCAGAGCTCAAAAAAAAAAAAGGTTATAAAATTATCCCTTTCCAACATGTTCCACCCTCCAGCATAGTTCAGGCTGAGGCATAGCCCAAGGGAAAAGCCTTTGTTCATTCAATCAGATTCATAGACTGTCTGATAGGTTTGACTGTTGACAGAGACATGGTTCTTCAAAAGTTGTTCCAAGAGTATAGAACAAGACTTGACATACTGTATCACTTCCCGAGGTTTGCAGGCACCCAAAACAATTTAACCGCTTTGAGTGGGGGAAACTTACCACAAATTCAGCTGTACCGTGGTAATTGTGTTGTCAGTCCACTCTGTGCTGTGATATGTAGAAGATATGTTGCCATCTATCAGGGTTTATTATTGCCATCCATCAGGGTTTATTATTGCTGTTTAGTTTTACGTACTGTGGGATAGGAACAGACCGATAAAACAGTTACAGTGGATGAGCTGATGTGCACTTGCAAGTGGTGACTCCTATCTTTCCACCTTTTAAGCAGTATAATTGTTTCATCTCCACCACCAGATATGCTGGAATGGCAAGGAGCAGAGATGACATTTCTGCTTAATGGTGAAAATAGGTTAGTTCCCATGACATTTGGAAGTGTTGTGGGGCAATACAAAAGCATGCTTTCTCCCAACTAAGGACATTGAGGCCTAAGGGTCAACTGCTGAAGTATATGAGTTTTTTCAGAATCTTTTTTGTGGGGACTTGTTTTAAACCACACAGCAGTTATGACTCAGCATAAAAGACTCTGCAGCATGCCCTTGCACAGCAAGGCTAAGGTAGAAGGGGAAAAGGAAGAGCTGTGTCCATATGGAGCTACCTGAAGATATAAAAGTTGTCAGAAGAGGTAGTATGTCCAGAGATGCTGGAAGGGGCAGAATTAACAAAAGGTGTTGTTACACCCTTGAGAAGGGGACAACCAAGCAGTGCTCCCATGAAGAGGCACGGGGTCCTGTCTCTGTCCGTCCCACAGATATGACATTCTGGAATATTAACCATCAGTAGCAGTGCACTGCAGCCTGGCTATCCAAACTATGATTCCTTCCAGCATACGTTTGATCATACTTTAGACTGAATGGTGTTCCTGGCACATCCCACCATTGGTATATCCACACAGAGAAAACTATAAACAAACCTTCAGTTGTAACAGTAGAAGTAGACAGACACATGCACCAGAAACAAATGTCATAGACGCTTCATTCTTCTGGACAAAAGGTCTTGTTCAGGATTTCATGTAACTAAGGTAGTCAGAATAGAGAGATAGCAGTCCTTTCCTTTGGAAGTGTTCTGGGGCTGCTTCAGTGGATGCATCCATTATTGCCAGGATTTTAAGGAGTCCTGGATTGATCATTTGAGCCAGCTCTATTCCTCTTTCTGATTTCTCTTTTCACACACACAGAGCAACTGTTACATCCCAAGATACCAACCAGGACTGTTTTCAGTTAATATGTTCATGCTGCAGAAGTTAAGAGATAAATTCAAACTTTTCAAAACTCTGGGTGTGCTTAGATCCAGGGCTTTTGTTCAGCCCATGGTAGGGGCATCTGTAAGGCTAGGATGTAGACACAAAGGAAGGAATTGTTCAGATCCAGAATTTGGGTTCGAGGCCACCTGTAAGTCATCATTCAAGCAAGGAAACCACATGAAATGGCTTTCCATTTTAAGCACACTGAAATCCAAAGTATGGTGAAAATGATATCTGAACAGATCATATGCTTGAAGCGGCTGAAAAACCATGGACCATCATGCAGAAATGAGAATTTGGGTCCTAAGTTTTGTGAGATAATAGAGTGCTGTGGATGTGACACACCCACACTGTACCCCTCAAAGAAAGAGAGAATTGCATCTTATATCATTACAGAGCAGCACTGATAATTCTTGAGGAAAAAAATATCCAAGTCCTTCTCGGACAGAAGGACAGAAGGACCATTGACATATGTGGAAGTGGAGTAATTAGTGCACATGTGGATGATAAGACCCTGGAAAACCTCTTGTTTCTTTACAACTCCCTCTATAGTCTAAATGCATAAAAGGTACACAGTGTCTTTTCCCTGTGTCAGAAAAGAAGTAAATGAAAAACCCTGCTTGATTTCAGGGGCAGGCAATGAATATTTAGCGCTATGGGGAAAGAAAACAAAAAGATACAATGGTAACAAAGTAGAGATCAGCAAAACCTGATAATGCGCACTGTAAAAGACATTTGACAGGATTCCTCTGCTAGGCTTTGAAACTGAATGCAGTGCCTCCATTCTGTCCTTAGTGAGGGAGATGGGCTGCTGGAAAGCAAACCCCACCAATATTTGACATAAATCTGACTGTGGATAAGCCATGGAGAGTACTTCAGAGCATATTTTGCCATAAGGCAGCAGGGGTAGGCAAGAGTATATAGGTCACAGAGTTTGCTTTTCCTTTGCATTTTGCATGACTAGTCCTAGAACTGCCCATTACTGAGCTTTTTGAACCTTCCCCTGACACAGAGGATACTGGCCATTGAATCCATTTGGTTTCCCCTGTTGTGTGGCTCAGTGGTAAGAAACTTGTCTAATGTCTATCTTAAGCATTTTCCTTCCTTTGCTTCTGGCCATTGTGCCTTGTCCTTCCCTCTTCCAAGCTAGAATAATCCCCTGCCTTCCTTTAGACATTAGCTTGAATTTATTTATAGACTGTAATCATAGTCCCCATAGACTGATCATTTCTACTATACTCATACGCCTGCAAAGGCAAATGAAAATTTGTCAGCAGTACAAAAAAGTCACTTTACTATTTTATGAACAGCTCATCAACTGGACCTTTGTGCAGAGAATCACTCATGTTAGTAGCTCCAAGGATGATGCTGATAAAATAAATTTAGCAAAAGCCTAGAGCTGAAATAAGTTAATGGACTCTTTCTCCTGCTTGTCTCTGAGTCAGTCTAGTGTGTACAGCAGTGCTCACTGGCTTTGGCTGGAGTTCAAAAGTTCTAATTTCTTGTAAAGATTATGGTTCTCAGTTTCCAAAACCAACATTTTGTCCTGCAGCCTTTTAGCACTTGATTAGTTGGCAAAATCAATATTAGTTTAATGAAACTGAATATCTCTAGAGATGCAGCTTATTAGTCAGTCTTCCTTTTCTAGGGTGACTGAATTAACTGGATATGAGCCCCAAGACCTGATAGAGAAAACTCTCTACCACCATGTCCATGGCTGTGATGTGTTCCATTTACGATATGCTCACCACCTCTGTAAGTAAAATAAATGATTGACTCAAGCTTTCAGCTTACCAGGTAGAGTGAGGAAGCAACATGCACTTCAGGGCAAGCAAAACAAAGTTGAAAGGGCCATATTTTCAAGTGCCCACCCCCTCTGGTTGGGACTAGATTTTCAAAAGCACTCTGCTCCTGTTTAGGCATATAATTGAATGGTCAGATTTGCAAATGGACTTGGCACTCACCCTGCTTTTTCTTTGGCTAATATGTGTGGCTGCTTTATTTTGCTAGCTGAACTGGAGTTGAGCCCTTTTGAAAATCTGGACCTGATTCTGAGCACTGAACTCTTGGAAGAATCTGTTTCTTACTGGTCTCTGCTGTTTTTTTTTAAAAAAGGAAGAGGTATATGACAGTCACTGATACCCTGAGAACTTGTTTCTAATAAACAGCCTAGATATGAAGTGACAAAAGTAAAATCCTTAGATCTGTGTTCATGAATAGCATGTGGGTGAGGTTTGCAGAGCTTTTTTCTCAGGAAGAAGAGATACATTTAGTAATTCCACATTTGCCAACAGAGAAAGTAATCACATCTTTAAACATCTGGATTTGGGAAGTAGTTTAGTCAGTAGCACATTCATTTGAGAAGCAAACCGGGGGAATAGAAAAATTCTCTGGGTTTGGCTCAGTCCTCTACAGTCTGTGCTGTACTAAAACAAACAAACAAATGCTGAAAGGAAATCTAGAAATTATTGTTAGTGAATTATGTTCCAGATTGCTGCCTTAGGGTTAAAATAACCTTGACCTTCTCTGAAGAAGGGAGTCTGTGCCTCACCTTACTATGTGATGTTAATGAAGAAGGTCTGGAATTAAAAAAGACTATCAGAAAATAAACTTATCATACTTGGAAAATGTCAATGCTGAATGGCTAAACACCAAGTTCTACTGAGTCCAATGGGAGTTATGTATGGGAAAAAAGGAAAACTGACCCTAAATGATAATGTGATTTAATAAAGCACTGGTAGAAACTCAGACCTGTTAAATCACACTATTTCCTAATAACTCTTATTTTCAGTTTCCCCTTTTATGAATACGACCAAATCCTGTATGTATCTTTTGTGCTTTTCTATATTTGACTAATCCAACTAATTTTAAAACACAGTCACAGACCTTACAACTGCTAGCAATATGCTGGCATTGGAATACAATAGGTTGATCCTTAGAGCCAACTTTTGTAAATAGGATTCGACTGATATACAATTGGAGCTTTAAATGTAGAGACAGAGCATGGCTATTTAATTAAAAACATTGGTTTGGATGCTATAACTAATTATATAAATAAACTGTTACAAAGTTTAGAAACTGAAGGATCAGTCTGAGAGAGACAGATATGTGAAAGGGTTTGGAAGAATTAAAGTACCCAAAAGCTAAGAAGAAAAAGTAATAGTTAATGCTTCAACAACAACAGGAACAGTGTAAAAGCATAATCAGAAGAGCAAGTTGTGAGAATGATTAAAACAGATGTAAAATGTACAAACTTCTGTGCCTCTGGAGAGCACTGTTACAACTCCCCCATCATCTATCAGCAGATGTCTGATGAGTATGAACAGTAAAAGGTTGGCAAGGTCTGAATTTGCACAACGTAGCATTCTACAAAACAGTCCGATGATTAAGTGTCACTTGATGGTGAAATCTGGAAAGAAATATCTTACACCTAATAAGGGAATTAAAAAAAGAAAACCATACACTAAGATAGTCAATTGCTCTTCCAAAGAAAAATAAAAAACTAAAGCAGTTGAACTTTGCATCAAGCATCAGAGAGAGCAATAAAGAAAAAAAAAGAGAAACAAGGTAAAAAGTGTGCAACAAGAATAGCAAGCTGCAGTAAAAATAATAGATGTGAGTACTTGCGAAGTATGCACTGTCAAAAAAAGTTTTCTGTTTTAAACACTGAATGGCTTGCTAGAACTTTTAAGAAAAAGGTCTAGAAGTTTTAGAATGTTATGTGTATTTCTCAATACGAGTGTACATACATAACGCTTGCTGCACAGCAAAAATTTCTAGGTCAGGACAGACTGGGCACATCTACACGGTCATTAATGTGCTGTGTAGTTACTGCATACTAAGTTTAGTACTTGTATAACCCAGTACTAAATCAATGTGCAGTAACTGGCACTACTGCATGGCTTTTTAGTTACACTAACTGCACAGTAGCCCAATACTACTATGGAGTAGAGTATTAGCACAGCTTTTGCCCTGCACGCTACTGGGCAGTAGAATTAGGCTACTGTGCAGTTAGCATCTTGTGTAGATGCACCCACTGGGTACCAGCCCCAGCTGTTGACATACCTTCACCACTTAGGTACTTACCTGGAATTCAGCCTGCCTACACACAATACCCAGTAGCACAGCAGGTTAAACTCTACACACAGCCTTGAGTCTCCTTTTGCTGCTGTAGTAATGAAGGCTTCCAACATTACTCTACTGGCTTTTGAGATGGCTCAAAAACTTCATAGGGTTCCTGTTCTAGTAGGGTATCGTTCACTAACCATCGAGCTTAGTGCCTGGATCTAGCTAATTGGCAAGATATGAGACAGAGAGAAGCTAAAACAGTTACTGCAAGCACAGGATTAAAAAGCCAATTTCTCTGTAGCTGTGGCCTTAAGTATAGACTGACAACTGCTGCAGTCCAATGGGATTTACAGAGCCCTCTGAAATACCCATCTGTGACAGATGAGATGGGAAAAACCAGTCAAGGAAGCACCACAGAGAAACAGTCATTCACAAATGGCAGAACAGCCAGGAGTAAAGGCTGCTGAATCCTAACCTACTGGTTGTAACAAAGGCCATCAAGGAGTCGGGGCTTGCACAAAACAGCCTCGATAAAGATACATCTTACTCCCAGAAAAAAAGTTTCTCAATCAGCAGTTAACCAGGTATCTTAATGCAGGGTCAAAAGCAAACTAATTTAAAACACAGCTCCTATCCTTTGTCCAAGGTCATTTTCCTCAGAGACTGTCAAAAGTCTAGGGACACAAAGAAAGAGCTCTAGAGAAATGCTGCTCATATATAATCAGGAAGTGAAAATGGAGCATTCAGTCCTCAATTTTATTCACCTCTTTTAAAACACTGTCTTAACAAAAGACCTAAAGCAACAGAAGGGACACATGGAAAACTAGAGTGAACCACAAAACAATTCCTGACATACAAGGAAATGCTCTGTGGTGGATAAATAAGGCAGGAAGTGCCCTACTAACTTACATTTTGGAAGATTACATGTCTGAACAGTTTGAATTCAGCATAAAACAAATCTGAGCATTAAAGAGACTAAGGCACAGGAATTTAGTATTGGAAAAACTCAGAGCCCTTTAAAAAACGCTTCTTAGAAGATCGAAGCCAAAAGGGGATTGTCATTTGTGGGGCTTTGTTTGGGGTACAAGTAAGTATGGTGCATGGAGATTTAGATTTGGCTGTAAATCCTACCTTGTAACTTAATAGAGATTAGCATTAAATTATAGTTGTAACATCAAATGTTAAAGCCAGTAAAATGAAGATTGTAACCCGGTCTGAAACTGCAACTGAAGACATTGACCTTTGAATTAAGGGTAGTGTATTGCATTTAAGATTAATCTGTGTTTTAAGTCGGGGGGCCAACCTGTGGCAAAAAGGTTGGCTCCCACTCTTTTCAGAGAACCACAAAACAGAGGTGGGTCAAAAAACCCCACAAAAAATCAAAATGCAAACAGGATCTAAAAAAGAGATTTTGAAGTAAGCATAGCGGTTAGCTTGGCATCTTTCATGATAAATTTTTGGTTGTCCTATCAGAGGATGTTACTAGTTATCTTGTGGACTTATTAGTTTAGTACAAGAAGAACTGATTCCATAGACAAAAAGTCCTTCCTAAAGTCATGCTTCAGGAGATTCCCTGAAGCGAGGCAAGACAGCCTAAATTTTAAGAGAAGTATAACTAATTGCTACCTGTGTAGATGAATGCAAGAGGAGTCTTTAATGTGAGATGACACACCACAAGCATAAGTTTGGCAGAACAAAGGAGAAAAGTTCTAACTCACGTATAATAGGTCTTGCCAATCTCTCTAACTGGTTATTTACACTGTGAATGTCACTGCAGCATCTGAATATTATCCACATTACAAAATCATGCATTTAGTCCAGAGAGTGACAACCAGGTAATTAACTAGCAACAGAAAAGTAAAAAAAGGATCATGTGCTATGCTATATCTACATCCCTATATTGAATGTCTCCCCTACCAAAAAAGACCCTCTAAAAATACAAGGGATTATATGAGACCATAAACTTTTATTTCATGTGGTCATTTTCTCTTCTGCCATTGGCATGCAGTAATCTTCATCATTCATCCTAGCCTCTTATGGGCCTGAGCCTTCACCAGCTGAGTAAAATGGAAATCACCTCATTGTGAGCTTTGCCACTCAGCACAGTGATGTACAGGTCAGACCTTACGTTAGGTAAGAAGCCATCCCTGGTACTTCATCATTCTTCCCACACAAGGCTACAGGGAGATGTTGCCACTGATTACACTTTCTCTTGGGTTGGTTTGAACATAAAGCACTGCTTTTTCCTTCCATAATTTAAAGTAGATAATGATTTGTATAGAAAAAGGATTCGGATGAAGCGTCTCATTGTGTGCTTTAGGGTGAGGCAAGAGAAGGGAATATTCAACAGCAGGAGTTATTCTCTTATGAATCAGTACATAAATGCCTGGCACTGAACCAGAGAGATTTGTGGAGAAAAAGGCCAGATTAAATATTAGGAAATTCTACTCATCTCCTATTATAGCTTATCCCAATGCCAAAAACATCCCTGTTCACAGAGAACCTAAGCCAGGGGCTTAGAGGATTTACACTTGCAGTAGGATCTCTCCAATAACTCTGTCTACCTTGTTGTTCTTGAACATACAGTTAAAAGAGCAAAGAAATTTTGCTTTAATTTTTCCATGTTAAAAATAAACTTGTTCCATGTTTTAAATGAAGCAAACCAGAAAGCTGACATTCTAGACAGGAAAAAAACCAGCTCAAAATGTACTGGGAATGCCCAATAATCTTTCAATTGATTTCAGCTGTTCCTAAACACTTCAGTAAAAATTTAAAATAAAAACAGTTGTATCCATTTCTAAACAGTCTTGGAACCTGCTACTTATCCATATATATATTTTAAGAGCACCCTAAAAATTAGAAGGTTTGTTCTAAAAGAGTGATTTGTAGAGTTGCTAGTGTACAAGTGCAGGGTAAGGTAGAGATGGAGAGGGTAAAAATGGTAAATGGTATGTAATAAAGTATTTTTAAAAAGTAATGTCAAAGAGAAACTATGTAAAGGATGGGGGTATACATCTTTGCAGAGAAGTCCCCTGACGTTCAGTGTTACAAGGGGAAATCTTCCTGCTTACAGACATCACTGCGGGCTGTGGTCGTAGATCAGTCAACGTGAAATACTTTTTGCATTATGTTCACAGTGCTGGTGAAAGGCCAAGTCACAACCAAGTACTATCGACTGCTGTCTAAGCACGGAGGCTGGGTTTGGGTACAGAGCTATGCCACCATTGTACATAACAGCCGTTCATCACGGCCTCACTGCATAGTGAGTGTCAATTATGTCCTTACGTAAGTCAAAATATTTTGTACCCTTACATGTTACTGGTATTTAAATTATTATGGAGTAAAACCTGTATTAAAATTTTTTGTAGGAATTTCTTCTAGTATCCCCATATAGATAGATAGATAGATAGATCCATTTTTCTGCTTCTCCTTTTGCTTACAGTACCTGTAAATAGCACACTGGACAAGATGAGTTTGTACGCCTTATGATTACATTTACATACCATTACCTTGCATCATGGAGGATTCCAGAGATTTTATGATGAAATGGCAGCTTATTGGTAATCACCTAAGCTTGGAGGCTGCATTTGAGACCTGGGCCCCATTTGTGCATGGTGCTGCACAAAGAAATAGTGAAAAACAGCCACTGCCCTGAAGAGTTTGCAGTTTAAATCAATCAGACAGATAAATGGTGGGAGAAAGGCAGTCCCACTTCACAGATGAGAAACTGAGATATAGAAGTATTTAGTCACTTAAAGTTGCACACCTAAGTAGAGCCAAATGTCTAGGTCAGGGGTGGGCAAAGCACAGTCCACTGAGGGATTTTGTCCAGCCTGCAGTGGGTCCCTTGGTCCTACCTGACCCAGGCATGAGAGGCAGCCCAGACTGTGGCGCATGTGACCAGTCCTGCAGGCATGCAGCAGGGCTGAGGTGGCATGACAGCTGGACTCCATTTCCTGGGAGTCCCAGCTCCTTCCAGCTGTGGCTGCCGGATCCCGCCCTGCTGTCTGGGCACTCCAGCCCACCCACCTCACACCTCACTTCACACCCCAGTGATGCACTCAGCCAGGCAGGTGGGGAGCAGCATCTGGGAGCGAGATGGGCATCTGGGGCTGGGGATACCCCAGAACCTTGGGACAGTAACAGCCCAGAGCCAGGGCAGAACCGTGACCTCCTGCCTTTGTGCCCCTGTGACAGGCACAGGTTCTGTTGGCACGGGCATGCAGGGAGTGGATTGCGGCTCTGCCCTGGCCACAGCACTGTGCTGTCACTGCCCGAAGATCCCAGCCCCAGCCTGGCTCCAACCCCGGACGTAGCTTCCCACCAGCCTGGCCAGCCAAGCACCCTGCCTGCACAGTTCCTGGCCAGCCTTCATGGAGACCCCAGGATTGCGGGGTAGCAACAGTGCAAGGCTGGGGCCAGGGCAGAGCCCTCATTCTGTGGGCAGGGACTTGCAGGGAGCACATTGTGGCTCATCCAACAGGGAATTTTGGTGAGCTGTTGTGCGGGGGCAGAGAAGGTGTTGACTCAGCCAGCAACAAGTCAGCAAAACTCCCTGTGTAGCTCATGGGCCCAAATAATTGCCCACCCCTGGTCTAGGTAGTAACTCATTAAGCTGGGACATATGTGATGGGATTGATCTAAGCACAATTTACAAATTCTAGGTGAAGTTAAAAGTTGTCATGAAACTGCTGCATTCTGGAATGCAGTTTAGATGTGGAGCCTACCATAGGCTGACAGGGGCTCTAGCATATCTCTTCCAGACTAGGGACAATGTAGAGTGGTTGTTCTTAACCACTGTGCACTAACTAAACAGTAGGTGTCCTAAAGAGATGTTTTGACAGAAGGCAAAAAGAGAAGCAAGCCTCTGTAGCAAGGGGGAGTCCTGTTTAACTCTGCGGTCAATTTGGAGCAGAAAATTAAGGCTCCATGATTCAGAGGGCAGGCTTCACTGAATGCTAGATGCTTCCAGAAAGCCTTGACCTGAGATGCTAAAGAACTATCTAGAGTGAGGAGAAAAGTGAAGCAGGGAACCACATCCAGGGTTTACTATTTTTGTGTAGATTTGCATATTTCTCAAGTCATTAAAAAAAAGAGTAAATTGTTTTAGTATCCTATGTAAACCTCTACACATGTGTGAACTCCTGTATTTTATGTGCTGCATCCATCCTGTGGAAAATGAAGAGTTAAATAAGAATGCCCACTGGGGTGGAGTTGTAGGAAAGCATGTGCCTAAGCTCCTGGGAGTCTAGGAGGGTCAACAGTGCTTGTAAGAGCTGAGGGCAGTTAGGCTGAAAGATCTCATTTCCTTTTGGGGACCAGCATCCTAGAAAGGTGCTGGAGAGGACAAGGGGAAAGAGCTGCAGCCAGCTTAGACCAAAGGGGGCTTAAAAGCCCCTGGGACATAGTGGGACCCAACAGAGCAGCCTGCCAAGTGACCAGCTGCTAAAAGGAGCACTACCAGGGTTAAAAGAGCATGTTTGTGGGCAGGATTTGGTTCTACATAACTGACAGAAATGGCTTCTAGCTATGGGATAAAAGAGAATACATTTTCCTAGTTATTCTTTTAACTGAGTGCTGTAAAATTCATATTACAAATGCTATTCATCTGTAAAATTCAGGCTCTGTGCTGATTATATTTATGTTGCAGATTTTCAGCTTATATTTCCTCATGCCCTTCCTTGTAATTTCTGTTAAAACCAAAAGGATTTTTAAAATCAGAGCAGCATCAGTAAATGCAAAATAAGCTCCCACAGCTCATGCAGTTTAGTTTAAATTATTCTTATTTTCTGTCTCTTTTGCTTCAAATATCCAAAAATCTGCTATTGAATAGGCAGAGCCCAGAAAACACAGACCTCTCTATGGAATTAATTCTGCAGGTTGACTCTGTGGCTGAGTTGCAGCAAATGATGCTGAAAAGGAGAATGATCTGGTTCCCTTTCCACTTCCTCAGTGCCCATACTTAATGCATCAAAGAGGTCGTCGTCTAGCTCAGGAGGATGGGGGAGCACTGAACTAATCTGTGCCCTCCTGCTTGATCATCTCCTGTGGTCCCCAAAGGCAAGCACTACAAGGATGGCTTTAAAAAAAAAGGAAAAGAAGCATCAACACAGCCTAGGTTCTGACATTGATGTCTACACGTGTGCATTTAATGTGACTTATTCCAATTTAAGGTGCATTATAGGCATGTGTCTACATGTGCGCACCCTTGATGCACCTTAAAAATGGCAATTTTAGGTTATTTGGGTGTATATACACGTACTTTTCTGTCCCTTGATGCACCGGAGATCAGCTGCTTCAGAGCGGACTCAAGTCTGCTCCGTATGCAAGATGAGGCAAACTGTGCTACGCCATGTGCAGTTATGTAAGCGGCAAAATGCATGTCAGTGTGCAGAAAATGGTGGCAGTGCACTTTTGAACTAACACACCTCCAATGTGTTTTCATTCCAAAGCGCCCTGCCACCATTTTCTCAGTGCTGACACGCATCTCATTGCTTATACAACTGTAAGCGTTGCAGCGCCAGGCACTTTTCAAAGTGCCTGGTGCTGCAGCGTTTGTGTGTGTAAAAATGCCCTTTGAGCCTAAATCTGATACCTGCATAAAGCAGGTATCAAGTTTATGTGTGAATAGCTAAGTTGCATTAGCAAACGTGTAGACACGCTAACGCACATTAACTCAGTGTGTGTTCATTGACTTGGGACTAACTTGAGTCCCAAGTCAGTCTGCACACCCACATTAATGCATCTTAGTGTGTACATATATAGACGCACGCTTAAATCACCTTAATGTGCATTTGGCTAATGTGCATTAAGTTTAGGCATGTGTAAAAGCATGTGTAGACACACCCAGTGTTATCTATTATGAAAGTCCAAATCTTGTTCCCCATGGAGTGCTCACAGTCCACTTCATTCAGGTCATGCCCAATGTTCCATCTACCCCTCTCAATTTGCCTACCTACCACTGAAGTTTAAATGAAAAACTGGAATAGTTAGAAATGAAAACATTGTGAAGCAAACAGAAATTATCAAATTAAGCTATTTTTACTTTGTGGAATACCTTAAAATACTTAATTCATCACAATGATTCTTTTCCAGAGATATCGAGTACAAGGAGCTTCAGTTATCACTGGACCAGGTTACCATTTCTAAGTCACAGTTTTCATGCAGAAACTCAATGTCTACCTCACAAGAAACAAGGAAAATAGTAAAACCCAAGAGTAACAAGATGAAGGCAAAACTCAGAACAACTCCTTACCCACAACAGGTAACCGTTTCAGAAACATTTAACTGCCAAATAAAGTGACAACGGTGTGTTTGTGGTAATAACTTGAGATATACTTGCTGTTAGATTGAATATAATAATCTGTTCTGTAAAGAATTTCCTAGATACTCAGAATTAACATGGGGCTTGTCCTTTCTTGGGAGGTATCATTGTACAAATATTGCAACAAAAAGAGAAACATTTAAGGATAATGAGGTTATTAACTAGCATTCAGAAGCTTTAGAATTTGGGTTACTCAATTTACTTGAAAGATTAAACTTAATCTTAGTAAAAAGAGGAGAACCATATAACAGGAAAGATGCTATGTGATAAATTGAGCTGGTGTTTCATACACCAGACACTCATTTTTGTTTACAAAGAATACCAAACAAATGTTGGCAATTCCCTTACGTAGCAGAAAGCTACAGGGGAAGGGGAGCACTCATTTAGTGGACAGAGACCTGGACTGAGATGTAGGAGACCAAAGTTCAGTGCCTTCGTTCTGCCACTAGCTTGTGGGGTGATCTTGGGCCAGACACTTAATCCCTCTGTGCCTCATTTCCCCCCTTGGGAAAAACGGGAAAAGTGATGCACTTCCTTCATAAGTCACTTCAGGATCTTTAGATGAATCTACTGAGAACTAGGTCAGGCTGGGCAAAATACAGTCTGTGGGCTGGACCTGACCTGCCATTGGATCCAGTCTGTGGCACACTGCATGGGGCCAAGCTTTGCCCAAGGCAGTCTGTGCCACACTCCTACCTGCCCTGGTACTGGCCAAGATGCACAGCTTCCTGGTGGGACTGCTCTCAATGCAACTCAGCAGCCCAGGTACTGCTTGGCTCCTTTTGCCTCAATCAGCACACTTGCTATGCTGTTCCAGGTGGCAGGTAGTGTGGGGAAGCAATGGGGACACATGCCAGGCAGCAGATGCCCAGCTAGGCAGGGGTGGGAAATTGCAGGAAGGAGGCTCCTGCCCTGGCATGCAGGGCTCCAGCTCTAGCTACCTTCCACCCACTTGGCCACCCACAGGTGGCTGCTCATTGCACTGGGCAGGCAGAGTGGGTGGAAAGCAGCCTGGAGCTGAAGCCCCACACACTGGGGCAGGAGCCTGACAGCTGCCATTTCCCCCCTGGCTGGCTGCACATCTGCTGCCCAGCATGTGTTCCCATTGCTTCCCTGCACTGCCTGCTGTCTGGAATGGTGCAGCAGGGGCAGGAAGAGGAGGAGCTGCTGGAGGTGGGGGAAGCCAAGCAATACCTGGGTAGCTGCAGCTGCACCAGAAGCTCCACTGGAAAGCTGTGCATGCTGGCTGGGGCGTGGGGGACCATGGCACAGGTGGGAGAGGGTGGGGCTCAGCCCCATGCAGAGTGCTGCAGGGGCAGCCATGGGTGGGATGTGGGGGGGCAGACCGTACCTGCATCTGCACAGCCCAGGTGAGCTCTGCTGATGCACTCCCCTGCACCTGCACCTCCAGCCAGCTCCTGGGACCTGCCTTTTGGGTAGCCCCCCACATATACCCACACACAATATACAAGCTTAAGACTTTATTTTGAGCTATTATGCAATCACATCTATATACACTACTCAAAAAACATTAATCAAGACAAAAATATTTTTTTAAATAAAATTAAAATGTTACAGTAGAGGCTTGATTTTTTGTATATGGTTTGTTTTTTATCTATAATTTATTAAAATAATATCTTCTGAAAGATTTTGTGTGTGTGGCCCTTGACAACTCACCAAAACTCATTAAGTGACCCTTCAGCTGAAATAATTGCCCACCCCTGAAATAGGTGCTTTCCTTATATAGCAGCAATTAGATCTAGCACATGCATTTCATTTCTTACAGTGAGTGCTAATCAGACACTTGGACTTAAAGAAAAAGAGTATTATGGTATGCAGCTGACAGAGAATAGATCTAGACTTGTCATTCCAAAGCTTCCCATGTTAACAAACAAATCTTTTTAATAAAGCAAATCAATAATACTCTGAAGCTTTGCTTATCCAAGGATTCCTGTTCTTCAATACAGGCTTATATCCTGTGATGCTAACTGCATTCAGAGAGTTATGGACTATCTGAACTTTGACTATGCAAACTTATTGGTTATCTTCTTACAGTAGGATGTGCTCTATTATTTTTCTATTACATCAAAACCGTTTTTTACAACCTTTTATTCAGTAACATAATGATATTGTATTTATTTACACAGCACATTCTGTAGGTGCTAAAAGAACATAGATCTACTTCTGAAATGGAGCCATCTCTTATGTGTAGTACATAAATCATTTTACAAAGTGCAGCAAGTTACCAGTGGATACCTCTACGCTTACAGTTACCCCGATGCAATAAATTCTGGCAGTTCATGCTGGAGTCGGCTGCTCCTGGGCACTATGTTTACATGTGCGCCTGGGATTGCAGCAATTCGAGCTAGGAGCAGTTCCAGGCTGGCAGACAGCCTGGGGGGTTCAACTCCAGGTTCTAGGTGGTGGATGGGCAGTGGAGGGGCTGGCTGGGCATGAGGGTCCTACAATGTGGGGCTAGCTAGCAGGCAGTCACTGTCTACATGTGCGTTGCAGTGGCATAGATTACTTTGCCATAGGATAGCATGTGTCCCAGACACTACTATCCTATGGCAGAGTTGATTAATTTACTGTGTCCTAATTTGGGCACATGTGTAGATAGTGACACTTCACTGTGGAGCCAAATAGTCAACTCCAGAGTAAATCGCACGTGTAGATGCACCCAGTGAGTAGCATTCTTTGCCTCTCTTCCCAAACTGCTTTTAATTAAAAACAGAGGGAAGAACTTCAGATAGGCACAATGCAGTTATCCAAATTAAATGTCTTACTGTGCACTTAGGCTTGTCTTCACAATGAACAAAGCTGTGTTTCTGACTTATTTATAATTAAAGCATGATTTAAAACCCAGTAAAACAGTGAGGACACGGTACTTTACTTTTACTGTGAAATAAATGTGCTAATGTAAGCCCAATGCCATCACTTTATTATTAATGAGGTCACAGACTCCTGTCTGCTATGCTGATACATTTCAAGGTTAACCATTAAAGCCTTTTCTTATTTTTATTTTTCAGCCATACAGCTCATTCCAAACTGAGAAACTGGAATGTGGCCAGGTCGGAAGCTGGAGATCCAGCCCCACAGCAAATGCTACCACGATTCAAGAACAAAATATCCATTCAGAAAACAGTGAACTTTTATATACCCCTTCTTATGGTTTGCCTTTCTCTTACCATTATGGACACTTTCCTGTAGATTCTCATGTCTTCAGTAGCAAAAAGCAAATGCTGCCACCTAAATTTGGGCAGTCTCAAGGATCACCTTGTGAAGTAGCTCGTTTTTTCTTGAGTACATTGCAGTCAAGTGGAGAGTGCCAGTGGCATTACACCAACTCTTTAGTACCTGCCAGCCAGTCACCATCTAAACATCTTCCTGATCAACCTATGAATGTTGTACGTCATAATCTTGCACAAAGTTATGAAGGTGAGTGCTGTCTTAAAAAAAACAAAACAAAACCTTGTACAGTATTAGGAAGAGTTAATTAATGGTTTTTAAAAGATGAAATACAAGTTTGGTAAGCACAGAGGAAATAAAAGGATTTGACATTTTATTCTCCAAAGGCTTCCTTAAAAAGCAACGTCTGAGAAATAGTAATTTATGCTGTTGCATTTTTGTTTGCAAAGTCAGTCAATATAATTACTCAGGTGAGTTGTACCTCTAAACAAAGATAGATGCAGGTATTCAGATCACCTACAGTTCAACTGTGGAAACTGAAATAGATCATAAGCACTGCCATTTACTGAGGTAGACACAGATCCATCTTGCCCAATATCCTGTGTCCCACAGTGGCAGAGTGGATGCTGAAAGGGAGAGTGAACAGGATATGACCTGCATTTATCCCTTATTCCTCTCCCACTTACAGGCTGCAGCACTTAATGGCCTGGGGCCCATAATTCCCATGCTCAGTAGCTACTGATGCACTTTTCCTCCTTTTCTGAATCTGGCTAAACTGCCAGCTTCCACAACATCTTGTGACAATGAGTTCCACCATGTGAAAAAGAACTTTCTTTTGATGTTTTTTAACTTGCTGCCTACTAGTTCCATTTTACAACCCCTAGTTCTTGTACTGTGAGAGAGAGCAAATAGTAAGTCCCTATTTACTGTTTCTTCACCACCTAGTATTTTGTAAACCCTTATCATGCCCTCAAGCATTTCTTTTCTAAACTGAATAGGCTTAGTGTCTTTAGTCTCTCCTCATATGGCAGTCCCTCCATACCACTAATCATCCTTATTGCCCTCCTCTGTGCCTTCTGTATCTTTTTTATCATCATTATTATTGTTTCTACCAATATTCCAGGAACCAGGAGTTAGACTCACTGGCCCGTAGCTCCCTGGGTCCCCTCTAGAGCCCTTTTAAAAATCTTGGGGCATCTATACACATGCTCCAGGGTGGGAGTGGGGAGATGTTTAAGCCACTCTATAAAGCGGCTGCAGAGTCACATGTATTCAGTGTCCCTGCACTTCAAAATGGCAGTGGAGGTGCTTTAACTAAAGCTTGTTCAAGGAGCTTTAGTTAAAGTACCCTTGCTGCCATGTTGAAATGTGGGGATACTGAAAATATATGATGCAGAGGCTGCTGGAACACACTAATTAACACACTCTAGAATCGATTAGCACACATCAGAGCAGAGGTCTATCACATGTATAGACGCCCTTGGAGTCTTACTGCCAGCTCTCCAGCCCTTTGGTACTGAGGTCCTTTTCAGTGCTATGTTGCATACTACAGTTAGGAGCTCTGCAGTTTCCAATCTGAGTTTCAGGACCCTAGGGTGAATGCCATCAGGTCCTGGTGATTTGCTACTATTTAGTTTATCAGTTTCTCTATGACCTCATCTATTGAAACCTCAGTTTGGGTCAGCTCCAGACTTGTCCCTAGGGAGAAGTGGATCTGGGGAGGGAATCTCCCTAACATCTTCTACACTGAAAACAGATGCAATGAACACATTTAGCTTCTCAGCAATAGCCCTGTCATCCTTTAGTGCTCCTTTTACACCCTGATCATCCAAAGGTCTAAATGACCTGGTCTTTGGCTTCTAATGTACTTAAAGAAATTTTGTTACGTTTGATTTGCCAGAGTTTGTGCTCTTTTTAATTTTCTTCATTAGGGAATACAGGCATGCTTCATGCTCAAACAAACCGGAAGCCCTTTTTTTTTAATGTAGCTATTTTGCATCTGCCTGATTATTTTTACAATTACTGAAATCATGAAGGTTTTATAGAACTAGGTTCAGTGGATGGTTTTCATGGATACTAATATTCTTCTGGCAATATTTTAGTGATCTGCACTGAAGGGAGCTGCAGCCTCTGCACACAGACAGGGGGAGGTTCAGATATTTAGAAGGAAACTCTGGGCATATTGACCTCAGATGGATGGGCCCAGAGGGGTGCAGGAGCAGAAATCTGCACTGCAGGTATGGGTGCACCCCCTGCTCCCACCCTCCTCTGCCCCACCACTGTGATCAGACTTTTTTTAAGTCTGTAAAGTAGATGAAAATCCCTTTTCCCTTCCCCTTCCAAGGCATGCCTGCCCCCTTCTTCTTCCCCCTCCCCCTCCCCCTCCCCTCTTGCACTACTGCTTTGTCCACTCCTCGGGAGCAGGGAAGCTCCAGAGCCAGCTGGCTGAGCAGGGCCCCTGCAGGACAAATCAGGACAGTTGGGGGTTGACGTGGGGAAAAAAACAGAGCTCTTCAATGAGTTCTTCGCTTCAGTATTTCTATGTACCGACCAAGCCAATTCCCCCACCTTGATCACTGACGGATGTCCACATGGCACCAGTCTGCCTACGGTTAGTTCTGAAATAGTTAAGGAGCTCCTGGAGGAGCTGGATGGGTACAAGTCAGCAGGCCCGGATGACCTCCATCCATGGCTGCTGAAAGAATTGGCCAGTGTCATAGCTGAGCCGCTGGCACAGCTGTTCGAGCACTCGTGGTGCTCCAGCCAGGTCCCTGAGGACTGGAGAAGGGCCAGTGTGGTGCCCATTTTCAAGAAAGGGAGAAGGGATGAGCTGGGTAACTTTAGACCAGTCAGTCTTACCTTTATTCCTGGGAAAATGCTAGAGAAAATAATCAGAGAACACATTTGTGCAGGCCCAGCAGGGGAAACAATGCTGAGGGGAAACCAGCACGGGTTTGTCACAGGTAGATCCTGCCTGACAAAACTTGTAGCCTTCTATGACCAGGTCACACACTGCCTGGACACGGGAGCTGAGGCTGATGTCATCTTCCTGGACTTTAGGAAGGCCTTCAACACAGTTTCGCACCCTATCCTCATTGGGAAGCTAGCAGACTGCGGAGTGGATGCCTACACAGTCAGGTGGGTGGCCAACTGGCTTAGGGACCACACCCAGACAGTGGTGGTGGATGGTTCCTTCTCAGCCTGGAAGGAGGTGGGCAGTGGGGTCCCGCAGGTTTCGATCTTCGGACCGGTATTATTCAATATCTTCATCAGCGATTTGGACGAGGGCATGGAGAGCACCCTCTCTAAGTTCGCTGATGATACCAAGTTGTGGGGCATAGTTAGTACACCAGAGGGCAGGGAGCAGATTCAGGCTGACCTGGACAGGTTGGATCAATGGGCAGAGAGAAATAGGATGCAATTTAATAAAGATAAATGTAAGGTACTTCACCTGGGAAGGAGGAACCCCAGTACACCTAGAGTTTGGGGAGTGTCATTCTCAGCAGCTCAGAGGCAGAGAGGGATCTTGGAGTCATAATTGACTCCAAAATGAACGTGAGCCGGCAGTGTAACGGGGCCATCAACAAGGCCGATCGCACCGTGTCGTGCATTAGCAGGTGCATGACTAATAGAACAAAGGAGGTGATGCTACCCCTCTACGCGGCACTGGTCAGGCCGCAGTTGGAGTACTGTGTCCAGTTTTGGGCGCCACGCTTCAAGAGGGACACGGGGAATCTCGAGAGGGTCCAGAGGAGGGCCACTTGCATGATTAGTGGCCTTCATGATAGACCCTACGGGGGGAGGTTGAGAGAGCTGAATCTCTTCAGCCTTCACAAGAGACGGCTGAGGGGAGATCTTGTGGCCACCTATAAATTTATTAGGGGAGGTCAATGGGGAATAGGGGAAGTGCTGTTTACTAAGGCGCCACAGGGAGTGACTAGGAATAACGGGTGCAAACTAGTTGAGAGTGGATTTAGGTTAGATATTAGGAAGACATTTTTCACAGTGCGGGTGGCCAGGATCTGGAATGGGCTTCCAAGAGAGGTGGTGCTATCACCTAGCTTGGAGGTCTTCAAGAGGAGGCTAGATAGTCACCTGGCTGGGGTCATCTGGCCTCGGTCGTCTTTCCTGCCAGGGGCAGGGGGTTGGACATGATGATCCACTGTGGTCCCTTCCGACTCTACAGTCTATGAATCCATGAGCTGAGCTTAGCTGGGGAGGGACCGGGGCAACAGTGGCAGGAAAATACTACTATGTCTGGATCAGGTGCAGGGAACCTCATGTGCATCCCTGCTGCTATTGTCCCTGTCCCCAGCTGAGTCCAGCCCCCATGCAGTAGACAGGAATGGCTGTGGTGCTTCCCCACCCCAGGAACAATGGGGAAGTTCAGGTGGGGAAGCAGGGGGAAGGTTGGAGAGGGTCCATGCCTTTGAGCAGGAAAGAGAAAGGGAGGGAGGATTTTCATATGCTTTAGGGACTTAAAAGTCCCCAAGGTTCATGTGTTACACTCCAATCCAAAAGGGGGATGCAGCTGCACCGCTACACCTGCTGTGGATCCACTCTTGGACGGGCCATAAGTAACAATGGAGAGAGAGAGGGGAATGGAAGATAGGTCAAAAGCTTTCCAGATTTCAAGAACACTACAGACATTTTATTTACTTAGGGACTCCACGGCCTGCAACACCTTTTCCTGAAGAGGGTGTTTTCAACTATTGGAAGACTGAGCTTACTGAGCCCAACAAATTGGTTTTCAGACAGCATCTGGGGCCTACATCTCTATTCCACTGAGACTAGGGTCATCTCTGGCGAGGACATGTCTGTGCCCTTCATAAAATGAACCACCCTCCCATTTGTCTGTGTTCCAGAGGCTTGACACTTTTTCAGTAGACTACAGTGGGGAAAAGGAACCAACAATACTGCAGGCTTACTTTTTTGCTTAGTTCAATTTAAATGCATTTTTAAGCATGTAGACACCCCTCAAGTGTGCCAGATTAATCTTGTCAGTTTTGTGGACTTGGATAAGAAGATAAGAACATCCTATCTGGACTCATATGGAAAGGAGTGTCTAATTTTAGTAGAAAACTAAGAGTCCACATTAATTTATGAATGAAATCTGGATATTTGAAGAATGAACTCAGACTTACGAATGGAATTTCATGCAGAGGTAAGGGAAACTAAAAAATCTTCAAGTGCTTTGAGTAACCACATATAATAAACACTCTCCTAGATGACAAAAATAGTTTATTCTAAGACAGCAGAAAACAGCTGAGGTTTCAATACCTGAAGGAGTACTGAAGTCAGCATGAAAATAGAATCAGCAGTTTGAGAAAGAATATTCATTCTTTGCTGGAAAAAGTGCAACCATGGACATTTCTGTAATCTGTGAACAGAACCTGGCCACCAAATTTGACTGACCAAAAGGGATGGTCATACTGATAATGAACAGGACCACATTTGGCTGAAGATCCTTTGACAGTAATAATATTATTTTACAGCGTTGTCTTGACTTACCAGAAGTCTTCACGTACAGTATTTCTCTGGTTCCCAAATAGATTATTTTTCTTAAGACAGAGAATGTGAGCTCTCTCCCATGAAGAAAAGCAAGTTGGTAACCAATCCCTAACTTTGAAAAGTGACTTAGGAAAATTAAATCAATGTAAGAATTTTCTAGAAGAATTTCACAACTTAAGACAATGGGAAACACATCCCTGTAAGCTCAGATTTGCTCAAAGATCACTGCTGTGGCTCTCTCAGAGTTTATGCGAGTTAAGAGCAAGGGGCTTCAGAAAACAATTTGGATTTACCTCTTACAGAGTCTGCTGCATCTCTGGATGATTTGCAAAGATTTCAGTAGAATATGAATACAGTATCTGATCTTGTCCATGTTATCAATTTTTAGTTTTTCCCAGGAATTCTTTGACCAGCAGAAAGCCCGATAGCTTTAGAGTAAAGAGAGGGTCTGCTAAAGCATTATCTCCAGTTCAAAGCCAAAGCCAAATGTGACATCTGGCAACAGGCTTGGAATCCAGTACTGTTGCAGCAAAACACATCACAGTAATAGAGATGTCTGCCAAAAAGGCTGTGGACCAGATACACATTTTTATGTGTGGACACTACTTTGTTTTGGAGAGCTCTTAGGCTTTAAAGTCATCATTCTAACAAGTTCGATGTTCTAGAAAAGCATGTAGCTATTAAACTGCCTGCATATGAGATGTCACCTCAGAATTCTGTCTTTGGACCTTTTTAACTTTCCTGCTGACCTGCTTGCTAGGAAAGAAATCTTCATGGATGATGATTTCTTCCTTTGCCAGTGATGCTGACTTTGTAATACAGGATATGTATAGAACTAATGGGATCAGAAAATTAATCTTTAATCTGATTGTATTAATCTGTCCCCCAACTACATTTGGTCCCATCATTCATGTTGAAATTGAGGAAGCTCTGAACATTTTGTAAAAGCTACAAACCTTGAAATGGACCCACATCTCTTCTATCTGGTGAAGAATAACTGTGCACAATACTAATGGACAATATGTCACTTTCAGAGCAGCCCATCTTCACAGTCTTTAACAAGATAGACAAAAAAGCCATACAGTCTTTAAAATCTTTCCAACCGCTCGTGGGACAGGTAATGACAAAAATAGTGAACATCAAGAAACAACATGCAACAGCCCAGCACCTGTCTGCCTCACTTGCAACTTTTGTCCTTGTTCCACAGCTCTCAATTCCTTGACTTCTGACAGCTGCTCACAGCCTTGTCTCCTGACTTCAGTTCTTCGTTTCACATCTGCTGCTGCATACCAGTCCTACCTACACTTCATATTTATGACCTAGCTCTAACCACTAGAGAAGACTGCCCACATCCTGGCTTAGATCAAACTACAGCATGGTTACTGCTCTAGCAGTGCTAAGATGGCCACCTTATGGCTATTAACATCATTAACTGTTGGGCTTCCCTGAACCTTTGACACAGTGAACAAGGCGGCCCTAACACATTTAAGTGATGCAACTGGTCTAGATGACCAAAGTACTACAGTGGCTCCAATCATTCATCTATAGCAGATCTCTGAAAGTAGTTACTGCTCATTCCTTCTGAAGGCTCTCACATGGGGTCCTGCAGGGTCCATAGTTTTCCTACTTCTCTTCAATATTTACATAAACTGCTGGAAGACTGAGCTGCTGTGGTCATAGCTGCAGACAGTATGCCAAGAAGACCTGTGTGATTCTTAACTGAGGTGATTACTGTCTAAAATATTGGAATTCACATAGGAAGTCAGCTCTTGGATAAAGAGGAGCTGGCTCAAGCTGAGGCTAAACAAAACCAAGTTGGGGGAAGGGAGAATTTTTTTAAGAACGGACCAAGCTGTTGTCTTCAGGCATATAGTTCCCATTCAGCACAGTGGTGTGAAGCCTCAAGGTTCTGCTTGACTGTGCACTAAGCTTGGATAATTATGTAGGGTCAGTTTCCAAAAATACCTGCTTTCATGCCCAGCATACAAGGAAAATTCATCTTTTCATATTGGATGAGGAGCTGGCCACAATAAATTGGGTAGTTGTCACCTCCAGTTGCAGCATTGTTGTAACTCAGCGCATCTGAAACTGAATACAAAGAGCAAACACAAGCTCTAGTTAGGACAGAAAGCAACTCCAGGATAGGGGTGTCAAACTCATCTGGCCCCTGTTGCTTTGGAATCCACGCTACAGATGGTGCTTGCTCCAGCTGGTCTGGGATGTGGGCTGCATATGGTGCCTGAACCAGCTGGCTGGGGATCCATTCTGCATGTGGCACCACCCACAACTGCTCTTCCGCAGATACCATGTTCAGTGCGTGTCCCAGACTGGCCAGAGCAGGTGCCACATGTGGCACTTGTCCCAAATGGGGGGGGGGGGGGGGGGAGGGTGTAGCACCACATGTAGTGTGTGTTCTGGGCCACATGCTGCATGTGGGTCCACTCCAGACCTAGGGGCAGCACCAGGGGCCAGAAAGGGGGGTTTGTAGGCTGTATCGAACCTGTGAGCAATATCTTTGACACCACTGGCTTAAACCATTTTTAGCACATTGGGCATTTTGCTCAGAGTTTCTCCACTGGCTCCCAATCAGATACTCTTGCCAGTTTATGGCATGGGTCCTTATTTTTGAAGCAATTAATGGAATATGTCCTAGCTTTATCAAGGACTGAATTTTGATCTATGAACTACTATGACAGCTTTATTTTTCTGAGACAATGTAGATCACAAAGCCCAGGATTCAAGCATGGGACAAATCATTCTCTTTTTTCTTGGCTTTCCTGAGGGTGCAAGAGCCAGAATGCGGACTTACGCTCTTCCATAGGGTGGAGCAGCCCCAGGCTGGCAGGCTGACCCCCTCAATGTGCTGCTGGCTAAACATGCTGTGGTTCCAGGCAAATGTGTAAACGCTGTACCCGGGAAGCAGTAAACTCTGACATGAACTGTGCTGGAATTTATTGCATCTCACTAATATCATGTGTAGATGTACCCAAAAACACCCAGCTCCAGTCATGAGTGGAGGGCTAATTAAAACATGGATCCTTTTGGGGGTTGAGGGAGGTATCTGGAGAACATACACATACCAAGCAGTGCTGGGCTGTGGGATCACCATGGCTTGAAACCCTGTTGAATCTGCTGGGGCCCAGCCCAATGAATTATATGGTAAATCATGAGCCTTTTGGCTTTGGATTAATATGCATATACTACACACACACACACACGTGTGTGTGTGTGTGTGTATGTGTACAAAAGTGCTGCTTAGAAGTGTGTTTATGGAGTACCTGTGCTAAAACTTGAAGCAGTTTAAAAAAAGGTAAAAATGAATCACTTCTGGATTAACTAAATTACTAGAAACATGTTTATTGTAAAGAAAACACTTATTTGAAAAAAAGTGTTTTCAGATTTGCTTCACACTTCCATGTGCTCAGGGAGAGTAGAGTCTGACTGTAAGGGGACAGGGGGAAGAAGCTGTAGGGGGAAGACATTGGTGGAGATGGAGGCAAAGGGGCCACCTGACCCCATAGATTATTTTCTCGGCTGTAGCAGTGGGAGCAGGACAAATTCAGGACAAACCTCCAATAATTATATTCTATACCTGGAAAATTGTAATAAATGTATACATTTTCCATATATAGAATCTAATTACTGAAGCACAGTCTTATATTCAGAGTCATTTATATTCAAGTAAATTCAGTACTAAAATCAGCAACCACCACAGGAAAACATTTGAAACTTGGAAGTTAGGTAAGAATTTTAAAATAACCCAAATCCAATTTGCAGAAGTTGCTACTGCACTTTGAGACCCAAGCCACACTGACCTTCAGTACAATTAACGCTTGAAAATTATGTGAAAATGGAGGTTTAAGTTGCCACTGGGCAAAATTTGGAAAGTACTTTTCATTCAATGTTTAATATGGAATTTACAAACTAGTGCTAATATTGGCATCAAAAACGCAGACATAAGAATGCTAACAATTAAAAATTATGTTTTATACACTTGATAACTTTGAATAATTTTTATCCAGGTAGGGTAGGACTAAAACATGCAGCTTTTCTCATTATTTGTAAAAACACCAAAAGAGAGAGGCACCATCAGCCAAACAAAAAGCAACACGACTATCTATGGTTGGCTGATGAATCTTTAATCATCAGACATATTAGATCTTAAGGGAACTACCAATGCAAACATTTTTGAACTTCAGAGAAGGACTGAAGTCTCAATTTCAAATACCTTTAGAGATCTAGAATGCAGATCTGATTTTTGTAACTTCTTTAATATCCTGATTTCTAACCCTTTGTTTTTTAACTTTCTTTTTTTTGACTTGTCAGACTATCTCAAAAGCATAGGCATAATATATCCTAAGTAAGTTGCATTCCAATTATTTTGAGTATATATTGTTAATACGTAGTCTATAGAACCAGAGAAAATTAGGGCTGGGAGGTCATCTAGTCCAACCTTGTGCATGAGACAGGATCATCCCTAGCCAAATCCATGGTCTGACATATTAGCAAAACTTCACAGTCAACCTCCACAAGACATAACACCATACCCTACCACAGATAAAGCAGGGGGAGCATAGTCACCAACATCTTGCTGCTGCTAAGGTTGTTAAAATATGGTCAAGAGATCAAAGGAAGAGGGCCATGCCCCCTGCTACAGAGGCAGGCAAGCACCCCCCCCCCCCCCCCATACCAATTTGATCATGAGGTAAATTCCCTCCTGACCCCAAATGTAGCAATTAGTCTGCCCTGAGCAGAGGAGCAGGATCCTCTAGCCAGGAACCTCTGGGTTTAAGTTCCAGTAGGAACACGGGCACACCCCAGTCAATAACTCCAGTCTTGGCTATAGCCAACACCCAGTGCTTCTGAGGAAGGTGAACCCCCTTTCACAAACATGTGTAGCAGCAGATATGGAAAAAAATTCCTTCCTGGCCCCTTATGGCAATCAGAAATACCTAGAAGCAGGGAAATACCTATGGCATAACATAGGCATAGCTACTGTTAGACCAGGGGAGGGCAATTATTTCAGGTGGAGGGCTGCTTACTGAGTTTTGGCAAGGCATCGAGGGCCGCATGACAGGCAGCCAGGGGTAGATAAATATTAACTTTCTAAATTTTTTAGGGGCCCTGCAGGCTGGATAGAATGGCCTGGCAGGCTACATTTTGCCCACTCTTGTCTTAGACCATCCCTGACCAATTCTTATCCAATTTCTTTTTGAGCATTTCCTGGGATGGAGAGGCCACAACTTCCTTAGGCAGTCTATTCTACTGCCTGACTTTTAAAACAGTGAAGAAATGTTCCCTGATATCCAGTCTAAACCTACTTTGCTGTAACTTCAAGCCATTGGTCCACATCCTACTCTCTGCAGCAAGAGATAAAAGGTGTTTTCCCTCTTCTTTATGTTGCCCTTCAGATATTTGAAGACTGCTGTCATGTCCCCCTTAAGCACATTTTCTGCAAGCTGACCGTGTCAACTTCCTTCAGTCTCCTCATACGTCTTGCCTCCCAAACCTTGTGTCATTTTTGTTGCCCACCACTGGACCCTCTGTAACTTCTCCATGTCCTTTTTAAAACTGCGCACAGTCCTCTAGATGAGGCCTAGCTAGTGCTGAGTAAAGAGGCACTATCACCTCCACTATCTTGCACCTAATGCTTCTGTTGATGCATCCCAAAACCTTTTGTGCAACTTCATCACGCTGCGGACTCATACTGAGTTTGGTATCTACCAAGACTCCCAGATTCATCGCAGTGCTGCAATCCAGTCAGGTGTCACCCATTTTGTATTTGTTTTCGATTATCTTCCCAAGGTGCAGCCCTTTGCAGTTGTCAACACTGAACTTCATGAACTCCTGTTATCTCCAGCCCAGCCTAGTTATCATAGAAGCACACAATCATAGAAAAATAGTGTCGGAAGAAACCTCAGGAGATCATGTAGTCCAACCTGCTCAAAGCAGGATCATCTGTACTCAAACAATCCTATACAAGGATCTTATAATAGCTACGTAGCTATCAGAACTGCAGAAACAACTACAAAATGTGTGTCTTTGAATTAAAAAGGCATAAGACCAGATCCATTCTTATAAAAGACTAAGTAATTTTTTTCCATAATGGCAGTAAGAATAAAGTTCTACTTGACTCTAAGGTATAATAAAAATGTAATTGTTACTTTCAGGTTAATCTGTGATTTTTTGACAAAGAGGTATCAAACATATAAAGTGCTTTTGATAATAAATCAAGAATAAAAGTAGCATTAGCACTAGTTTTCCAAATGTTTAAATCTCTGATAACTTCCTGATTTGACAATGTTAAGAAACAAACCTACAGCAACAGTTAAATGAACAGTAACCCCCATCTAATAATGCAATCAAAATGTTTTTATGATTGAAAAACTACAATGTAGAGCAAGCGAAGCTTAGTGGCAGCAGCACTTCTGCCACATGTTTCTGGTTTTTCAGTACTGTTTTAAAAAGGTGCAGTCCATAACTACTAAAGCCAGTGAAGTTTTTTCCACTGACTTTGTGGGATTTGGACTGGGTCCAACCTGATTGGAGATTAATGTTCACTTATAAAAAGTGACAGTGTCTAATAAAACTAATATACAAGCTCCATTTGTCAGTAAATATGTTCTCTCTCTTCCTCACCAAAGTGCCCCTACCAAACAGGAGATATAGCCAGAATGCTATGCCTGACACCTTTACAAGCTGCGCAACATCTATGCCAAACAGCAGATACAAAGAAGAGGTTTATGACTCCAGCGTCATGAAACCCAGCAAAATGGAAAACAGAGTACATCCACATCACCATCATCTCATTAAAGAAGAAAACAAGCTTCCTTTCAGCAGAGACCTTCAAGAAAAAATGATTGCTAATGAAAGTTCTTTTTCAAACTCCGTAACTAACTCCTTGTTACCAAAATCAGAATGTTTCCAGTCTAAGGCTATTGGACAATTAAACCACCTCCTGCCAATGCCATCAGTATATGAACAAACAAGGAGAATTTGCATGAAAGAACCAAAATATGGGCATATTAGCCACCATGCTACAAATCTGGATGAACTGGATGATGATGACAGAATGGCAGTAAAGCTTGATCATGACTCTGAAAATGAACATATGATGGATATGAGGCCTACTGGACAGGTTCCATTTGTACTTCTGAACTATCATCATGTTTTAGCCAAACATGGTACCTTTCAGGCCTCATCATGTACAGCTACAGGACATGTAGCTGAAAATTATGGATACAGTTCTGAAGAGGTAAATACATTTATTTACAAAACCCAAAGCCCATCATCAGCTTCTTCTCCAGAAACCCACAAGGAAACAGCACTCCCGCATTATATTGGAACTTCTGTAATAATAGCCAATGGAAGGTGACAATAATAGAAATGTTTTTCTTAATTGAAAGCAAACCAAACTGCAATGATTTCTAAAAAGCATGGGAAAACATGGTTCCATTTACTGAGACAGAAGAAGGTCAATGAAGGACAAACTCGTGTTCTTGGCAAGCCGTGTGTAACAGTACCTTTAAGGTCAAAAAAATACATCCAGCTTCAGTGCTTTGTTATTACAGATGAATCTCTGGTGTAGACTCTGCCAGTGAAAAGCCATGTAACAGATCATATTTTTGTTATTTACAGTGTGCAGCAAAATTCAAGGACAGGAATTATATGCAGAGATTTATACAACTTTCTTTTCTTTTACAAAAATAAGACTCCAAAATATATTCAAGATTTTTACTATTATGATAAACTTTAGCTTAAAAAAAAATCTGAAAAATATTGTGTAAAACAGGTCAACTTTCCATCCATGCTTTAAACAGCCTGACAAATGATTTTTTTTTAAAAAGGGCACTTAATCTTGAATATCAATGACAATTGTATGAACTACACACAAATCACAATCTTGAAAATGGCTATTTTGTTATTTTGTCTAAAAGATAGGTCTAGCTTTATTATATATTTTAACATGGATGGAGTCAAGAATTCACAGCTTATTGCTATGACCGTATCCTTCAACAGAGGGATGATAAAATGTCAAAACCAAGAGAGAGAGATATGTATTAAGAAGTTTTTGGTCCTGTCATGGCACAACAGGAAATCACACTGCAGGGATTAAAGATTAGTCGCAATAAAAACTGTGATAAGAAATAATTTCTTCAAAGTGTGTTCCACTGACTGTACTGGGAGAAGACTCTTCACCTTTTCAAACAAACTAGTCAAAAAACTGTCCTGATCCCAGCACCAGAAATTTCTTCCAAATTGTCAAGGAAATAGTGAAACTTCTGAAGCTTTATTCAAAACATGCTGACAGTCGATGGAAGTTTGAAACGGTTCAGGTTTTTTTAACATATAGGATTTTCTCAATGTTGAATCCAATTGCTGATGCAAAGGCAAGGTTCAGGTTTGACTAATTCTTGTCTTTTTTGATAGACAGTTTAGGTGCAAGATGACACTGCAGAAAGCAAAGCTGCTTCCATTTGTAGCTTGAGCTCAACATTTTGTACAGCTCTTATACCTAGTTATAATACACAGTATCCAGCATTTAAGATTATGGGACCATCCCATGCCATTAAGTTTTATTCAGCATTTTCAGTGGAATAGGAAGTGTTTCTTTTTTTTCCTCTCTTTACAGTGTACACACTAGGAAATAAGGAGACACGTATTTGCACTTATCTTTTACAGGTAAATGACCCATTGTGATTTCTTAGTCACTTCCCCAAATATTTTAGTGCTTGCTAAGTAACAAATGACTCCCTAGAATAATGTATGTAAACACAAATAGTTACAAACCTTGGAATCAAAGGGTATTTTATATGAAGGCTAGTGTAGATCCAAGTCAGCAATATTTAGTTCTATTTCTTAGCCCCATTCAGGCTAGCTATATTACATTATAAAAGCTTTTTATCTATTCAAGTTAAATTTAAATGTCATCAGACTCATGGTCTGTATGAACATGTCTAAAGAAATTACTTACATGGCTTGTGCAATATTGAAAAATACTTTGTCATGGATTGCACCTTGTCAAAGACAAATGTGTTAAAAGATGTAATAAATAGATACATTTCTTAATAAAGCATTTCCTGTATTTTATACACGGCAACAGAATTAAGTCACCTTCTTAAGTCTATATGAATATTTATTATTATAAAAAGTAAACAGAAATGCTTTAAAATATGGTTACAAACAATTTGCAGCATTTTTACTGCCTTCCTATTAAAAGGTTCACAACTCTGAGGACCTTATTTTGAAACTGAGCTGATGCACTGCACTTGCAAGTTCTCAGTTAAGTGATTTTTTTCATTCACTTAAAGTGCTTTTCCCCTATCCCATATAGGTTCATGATAATGCTCAAGAAAAGTATTCACCAGTAGCTACTAGATTTTAATGCCTTTAATGAAAATATTCAGTGCAAGTGCAATCTGTAAGTCTCTAAAGCTAGAGCAGCGTCAGGTTTAATAGTATTTTACAAGTGAATTTTATTATCATGCTTAACTTAAATATTATGATTAATAGATACAAGTCTGAGTACAACAGCTTTGTTCGCATTACCTGACCTTCCAAATTAGTATCACTAATGTTTGTATCAAGTTTAGTTACTAAAAGAGGATAATTATTCCAAGACTTGTGTGTTAATTTTGTAAAATTGAAAACATGCCCCACAGGAAGATAACTGATATTGTCTGCATCATTAAAAAGAAACCTGATGCACAAGTCTTGCATACTACACTTTGCTATATACCTCATTAGCAGTATACGCTGCACACAGACTCAATCTGGTGTATTTTTTTGAGTGGGTCTCATTAGAAAAACATGACTTGAGGAATGCACAAGTTTGGCTTGAGCAAAAAATATGTCACCCATATCTTTCAGTGAAATACCACAAAATATTTCCCAATGTCTACCTTGTTATTCACACTTTCAGGCTTCATTCAATGAATATGAATAATGGAGGTGTTCCATCATTCTCCCACAGATGTTTTATAGTACATGAAATTCAGATACGTAGAGATTTCCAGTTAGGAAATAAAGAATCAATTATACATTCACATATGATAATGTGGATTAGGTTTCAGAATATGTATTTGTGATTAAAAAACCAAATGTGAAACATTTCCCTTACCCACCCAAGAAAAAAAATGGTGATTGCATATTCACATCTGGAATGTGAATGGAGAATTCTGTACAGAACAAGTTCAGACATATTCTTGTAGACAGTTAAACTACAGATGTTGAAAGCGTGTGCACAGTAGTAATTTTTTAATATCAGGAAAAGTTATTCCGTGTAAGTGAACTGTGAACTGGAATGTATGAGGAGAAATAACCTTTCATGTCTTTTCTGTGCCCTGCTCATCTAAGCCAGAGGTACCTTTACCATAAAACTGCAGATTTTTACACCAAGCCTTATTGGGGTTTCTGGCACAGCAAGGGAACTGTAAGGAGATATAACATGTTTTAATGAAGAGAGAAACTGGAAACTTTATTCACTTACTAGCATTTAAGTGGCAAGTGAATTCAAATTCTTTATTGAATATGATCTTGTAATTTCCAAATTAAGCACAAAAATATTCACAACAGATTAGTTGTTTGAAAATATACCACACAGGTAAATCCAAGATTTTTTTATGAAAGAGTGGAATACCAGCCAGAATGCTAGTACTTGTTTGACATGCATAAAACATGACAGTAACTCTATTTGTTTCACCCATATTAGTTATTTCTCAAGAATAAACAGCAGATGTCCACCTTCTTCCCCCTCCCCTCCCCCCCAGAAAATTAGATTTTCCTTTCTTATATGATAGACAAATAAACTATGTTGGGCAAACATATGTGGAAAAACAAGTAAAACACAAACAGCCTATTAATGCTCAGAATTATATATGTATTCCCTGAAAATGTAAAGCATTTTTGCTTATTTATTATGTAAAACAAAAAAAACTGTTAAGATGTTAATAAAATACAGTAGCCAAAGGAGCACTATTTGACTGTTTTTAATACAAAAACAAGGCATCTTTAGGAAGTTAACAGATAGACATACAGTATGAAATTTTCTGAAAAATTATTTTGATTATTTTAATTATAACAATATATTTGACATCATTTACTTACAGAGATTATTCTTTTAAACTATAAAATTGCAGGGATTTAATTTGTTTGCTTGCAACTGCACCTATGAATTTATAACAACAGTTTTATCTTGGGGACCTGAACACCAGGTTTGTTGACTGGAAGTAAATGGAGTATTTATATATAATACAAACTGCACACTCTCAAAAACTGTAGGACAACCATATTCTGTTAGTTGCCATTATCTTTGTCCTCAATCAGAACTTTTCCTGGGGGGAAAGAACTTTTCTCAGAACTTTTTTCAGAACTTTTCCTGAAGTTCCTGGGGCACTTTCAGTGTGAGACGTCATTATTTTGGTGTCCAGCCAGTTCTATGAATCACTACAGCGGCATAAGCACGTAATATACTTGGATAAATCCAGCTTCCCAGGAAACCAGCTAATATTTCAACTCTGGTACCCAACCCAACTAAAAGAAGCATCAATTCAGCTCAAGCACAAATGATGTATGCCTTTTTTCCAGGCCAAATATTTCTAAGCTGCAATTTTTCTTGCAGAACTGTATGTGTTCTATTTGCCCAACTAATTTTAAAATGTGAATTTTTTCGGACTATTAAAGTTCAGTGGCCAAAGCAAAAAAGGGTCCAAAATAAATATTCAAAAATATTTTCTTACCTGAAATACTTGAGCTGCAGCATAAAGATATAATCATTTTTAATACACTTTTGAAACGCAGCCCTTTAAGTATGTTATACTTTCTGAATAGGTACTTAAAATGCACTATAGTCTTATAAAATATTTTAATAGGAGGAAAGTGCGCTGAACTCTTAATTCTAAGTATACACTAACATTTTCAAAACTCTGGAAACCACATCAGATCTGTTTAGATAAAACATCCTCACACTCCCTCGGCTTGTTCAGCATACATTTTGCCATCAATAATCTCTACAGATATGTGTACAGTGTGTAATGAGGAGTTTTATAACCAAGTCCAGGAAAAAAACTCAAGTTGCAGAAACCTGGGCAGTGTAATAAAATATTTTAAAGCACTTCATCAAGAGAATAGTTTGAGATATGACATCAGCCTCACAATGAAAGAGGTGTTTTACTAATCTAGACATTTTAATAATATTATGTATTTTCAGTGCATTACTTCTGGATTTGGGGATGGCTCCCTCTATACCTGTGCCCAGAGACATTTCCACACTGCATCTGTCTGTCTTGCATAGGGAATTGTTGCAAAAAATAGTGTTCATACAAAAATTCTATGACTTTTTGTGCCATGTTTGGCACAAAAAAAAAGGACTGCAGACTGGGTTCCCCATATACCTTAAGATGAGTGTGGTATAAGAAAGACCATGTATTTTCTTGACAGTAACAGCTGCTAGTCAGAATGAACTTATTCAGCTGTTCTGTATAAAACAGATTTTCTTTGTAAAATTCTTTGGTACTTCTGAAGCAAAAGTCAAATGTTTCATCCATCTCAAGGCTCTTTTTCCTCCCTCAAGACAATAGGTAGTCTTGTACACTCAAGAATAGGCCATTAAGCGTAAAGGCAAAAATAGTGTATTCCCACACCATCTACTTGAGCTGTGACAGGTCTACACTTCATTAGTTTTCATTTACCAAAAGGAAACTAAATGATAACTTTTTCCAATGCAGAAGTTTCCACAATAGCAGCAAAACTTAAAACAAAAAATCTGTTTTTCATTAAGAAGCTCTCACATACATTAAAAAAGTAACGATAGCAACTATAAAAGACTGGCATTTTATATAAAGTAATATATCTGCCTGCTGTAAAGACCCTTGCCATTGCAACTAAGTTAGACAGACATTTGGTTCTTCCCTTAATGAATAGCATTTTATAGTTTTTTCCATTGGCTTTTTATCTGTCCTGGCACAGGGTGAACATGTTTTAAGAAGAGTAATTCAAATTAAAACCTGCCATACGGTCCAGTCCTTCAGAACAATCCATGTGGGCAAACCCATAGTGAGTTTCAGTAAAGACAACAATGTTTTTGTAGGCTTACAGGTCTGGTCTGTACAAAAGTATTACAGCCTGAGCTAAACATTTCACACCTGAAAGTGGATGAAAATCTTCCCAAAGTTTTGGAGCGACTGGACCCAGAGTCTTGGTTTTCTTTTATGAAATATACCAGGCACAGGCACCAAATTCTGCTCTAGAGCCAACCTTCCCTAAAGTTTACATGTACTTGAATCTGGAGGCTTTTCAGTCAGGGCTTATCTTGATTACAAAATTTATCAGGAAATTTTTCACAGTAAAATTTTCACAAGGGCTATTTCAAGCTAATTAAGTCACTCTGGTATGGGCCAGATCAAACAGAGGTGGCTACTTAAAATCAACTCTGTTCAGAAAAAATAATAATCAGTAGTTTGATATGGCTCTACCTATGCTAACTCTGCTTTACAGAGAGGCTGGCCAGCTGTGCCCTAACTGTGGTAGTCAGGTTTTATATTAAGAACTGTAACACAAACAGCAGCTTCCTGGAACTAATCCAGGCATACAAGAATCAGATTGGGAATGTGCTGCTCTGTATTAAGAGGGGGTTTCCATGATGAAATCAGACAGACTAAGAAAAGCTAAAAGCTATGCTGAGTTTTCTTTTCACTAGCAACGGAAGGTAAGGCTAGCAAGGAAAAAGAAGCAGTGTTGAAATTCTTTCATCTGCACCTAGCAGGTAGTAACATGTACAGACTGAAAGAAAGATAGGCAAAGAAGGGAGACCAGGGCCCTATCTAGACACAGAAGCTGTGAATGCATGGGCAGATTTGTTCTTTGTTTTCAAGAAGTTACTAAATCGGACAGATTTGAGTTTTAAACAGCCCCAGCAATATATGTTAATACATATTTACCAAATTAGCAGCCAAACGTTCCTGTTCCAAATGTCACTTTAAAACCAAGCTATATTCTTCCATCACCGATACGTAGTGGGAAGAAAAAAGTCAGACTTTACTGAACACATACACTATATTAAATTAGTCATTCAAGCTCTGCTTAGACTCTACTATTATTTCTTTCACAGTTTGAGTGTACAGTCCTATATGATGCAAGAACCATACCATTTGGGAAACCAAAAAAGTGAGAGACAGACTATGATATGGAGCTCAAAATCCTTACTTTAAGTATAATGAGGACAACTTAATCTCCAGCAATTTATTGCCAAATCATCCAAACTCCAATATGTAAGGATTACCCTAATCTACCATTACAGGCCAGCTTCTTTCCTTTCCTTAAAACTGCTTGGATTTGTAATTGAGACAATCTACTAACATTTTCTGATTATTTGTTAAGTGAACTTTAACCCACAAAAATCCATTTCTGGCTAGAAGACAGGAGCACATTTGTGGGAGCCTAAGTGGTTGCGCTCTGCTTCTTACGGAAGAGGTATGGAGCTCACAAATGGCTAACCCACACTAGGAAACAATGTTGACCACTGACCAGTTCACACTCTATGTGTGCAGACTAGGTTTGAGGTCATTCCTCCAAAAAGCAGCCTTTAGATGTGACCTTGAAATGATATGAACCTGAAATGGCCAGAATTTCAGGTAGCCAGTTGCAAATAAAGAACACTTCTGTTTTTTTTCACTACTGCTTATGCAGGTGACCTGAGAAGCAGAGTTCTGTCTCTTGTTTTAACATCTGGATAGAGTTTGTTGTTTTATAGATCAGGTTAAATATATCGAACCCTAACAGTCATTCTCAGACTAGGGATTTTATGGCAAAAGAGACAGGGGATAATAGTGATTAAGTAGTCTCTGGACTGGACAACTGTGGCACAGGATAAAACGTTCTTGAAAGACCATGGTTTAAGAAGGAACAGGGTGATTTATTTCTATCTTGTTAACCATCTTAGAATATGAAAAGCAGAATACACCTCAATTCTGGGAACTTTACACAAATTCAGTTCATAGACACTGATGGTAAAGAAGCCCCAACACAAAGCAGACATACATGAGAGGTGCAAAAGGTCTACCACTATTGCAAGGCAGAATTATAAGATGAAGGAAGGATTCAGAGGCCCATGTGAAGAAAACCAGATTGAAAAGTGTCTTACTGGTTTCTACAGGTGAATTTTAATCTACCTACAGAGTGGCACCTTAAGCTCAGAACTGTAATATTCCTACCATTTGCCCTTAGGATGTGTGTGAATTCTTTCAGGTGTGTCCTCCATAGCTGATAAAGGAAGCAGAACTCACTTCTTTAAAAATGCATAGAAAGTCATCTAAATATTTTAACTGCTGATACCCAAAGCACAACCATGGAAAAAATGTCATTATGTAGAGAGTTTATTAAAAACAAACAGGCATTTTAGATTGTAAGTCTACTGCATGAGTGAAACAGTAAAACCTGATCCTTTCCAACTATGTCCCTATTTTCAATGATAACAATGAACAGTAACTTTTAAGTTGAGGCAAGTGAAAGAATAAGGATTTTCAGTAAAGAAATGCCACTAACTTTTGTATCAGCTTCTAAGTAAGATGTCCAGGCTAAGAAAGAAGAAACCAAGTCTTAAGGGAAAGAGCGATTTTATGCCAACTCCTAGCTCCCTCTCACCCCTATTTTTTTTTTTTTTTAAGTATACAACATGAAAAATGCTAACTGTTCCTCTGGGCCACTGGCTAGACAACCCAGCAGAAATAAAACAGTAATGTAAAAGCAACCGGCAGCCTATGAGCATAGTGCTTCTCTACTTAAGCTCTAAATCATAACCGGCTTGATACAGTGTCTGCAGTAAAGTTTAATGGTAGACCCTGAATATTAAACAGTCTTCTCAGAGCAGCCATTTTTACCAAACTTGACGGCTATTGCTGCTTTGGGATTATAAGGTTTCTCAGCATGTCAAAAGAGTTACCATCAGGATGCACAGACTCTACACCTTTGCCTTCCTCGTGAACTTGAAGGAATCCACAATCATCAATACCAACAATCCATGCTATTGGGCCCTCCTCGCTCTGGAGACGGACTTGTTTACCACTGCAAAAGAAATTAAATTGAACAGGTTATAACAGAATCCAAAAACAATTCAATGGGGATGACTACATCTCTGCGATTAGGCTAAACAGTAAAGGAGGGAACCTAAAGTCTCTACTACAAAAGAGTGTTATTCTTCACTTATCTGCTCTTCAGAGAAATGTTCTTTATGTTTAATCTTCTCCTTACATGTCTCTGTAGAAAGCCTGGCCATCTATTTTTCCATCTCATGTATAATACTCATTAATACAGAAGAATTTCAACTTAAGCAAAGCAAAGAGCTATCAAAACCAAAAAATTCTGGTTTTGGAAATGATGCATGCAAGATGCCTCACAATGTAATT